>NC_069077.1:52888187-53521891 GCF_025698485.1 Gossypium arboreum
AAAAATCATATTTTTCATTTAATATATTTTTAATTTCAAAATATATAGTGACAAGAATGAGAAGATAATTGAAGCAACTAAGCAAACAAAGAAGCTAACCTGTATATAAAAGATTAATAAATAAATTATGAGGGGATGAAAGTTAATAACAAATTTGATTATGGTGGGCAAATTTGATTATGGTATGTGACAGCGGTTACAAGAACCCAAAGTCATTTTTTTTAAAATTTAACTCGAACAAAATATATTCGATTTGATTTGAATTCCATCTCACTCGACTCGATTCGAGAAAATTTCAAATCAAGTTAGGATGATAGAATAGGATTCGTCAACTTGATTGACTCGAAACTTTTTCATTCGACTTGATTCGATCGAACGCTCCCCCTACTTGCGAACACCACCAATTTAATTTGTTGTATTTTTGGTTTGCTATTTTTATTATAAGTGATAACAGTTTGTAGGCGGTTACCTATTGAGTTAGAAAAATGGGCGTAGTGGGTTATCAAATAATTGAATCTGGATTTGGACTTTGCAAAGTAAGCTCGTTTGTTTCAATTGCATGAGTTAGAGGAGTTTTGGTTTTTGGCATATGAAAATGCCAAGTTGTAAAAAGAAAGAAGCAAACTCCTCCATGATGCTATGATTAGACGCAAGAGCTTCGTACTAGGTCAACAAGTTTTGCTATTCAATTCCCATTTGAAATTATTTCCTGGTAAAATAAAATCACGATCGTCAGGACCATACACAGTCAATCGAGTGTTAATTAACAGAGCTGTTAAATTAATACCTCAGGATGGTCAATCATTCTTGGTGAACAGGCACCGATTGAAATTATATTTTAGAAGTATGCCAAATACATTCAAAGAAGTTCACTACCTTGCGCGTGAAGCCCACAATGACAACATGGATGAACCAACAGTTGAAAATGAGGACCCCAAAGAGATGTGTAATAGCTCGCCCGACGTAGATCATATCAATATGTTTGCGTATAATTGAGTAAGCCAGAGTAGTAATGGGGTGACGAGATGACGTATTGCGTGAATTTATCAGTATGCCTTTGAGGGGCGCCTTCTAGAATTCACCATTTGGCGAACTCTAAGGTTGGCAAACTCTAGGGATTGGTGGACTCTTTTATGACACAATCTGCCAACCCTAGAGGTTTTGGGCGATCTTGTTAATTCGCGGTGCGATAGAATTGTTTTAAGTGGAAATGATAGCTTGGTGAGCATCGTTACAGTTCAGTTGAGACCTAGTTGGAATTGAAGTAGAGTATTGTAGATGACAATTTGATATGTTTAGGTAATCGAATGACCTGTTTAGTTGGTCTCTTTAGTGTACAAGCAATGTTTTACCACTCTAACTAGTGGTAGTACCCTCGTTTGGTAAAAGATTAGATTTCAAACCTTATTAGGCAAGCTTAGCCTTCAAATTCAAGGACAATAGTGGGGTTCCTGACCTTTCCACTAAGCTTATTTTCGTTGTCTATGATATAAAAAAGGTGGTTATAGCTAACATGTTTCACTTTTACTTTCTCTCTGTGCTATCTCCTACGTCCTTAAGAAATTTGTTTTTAAGTTATCTTCTATAGAAGAGACAAGGAAGGTTTCCAGGAGCTTTTCAAAATGCCATTGATAAGTACCAACTGACTAGTAATTTCTAGAAAACCTTAGGTTGATGTCGAGGGAATTTACGTCTTTGCACTAGTACATGCATGATCAATATATAATAGATAAATGGTATGATAATTATGATTGTTTCTTATTTAGCTCAAGAAGCTGGAGAAGGTCTGAGTGATCGAGGCAAAGGACCAATAGAGTAGATTCTATCTTGAAGGTTGGTGAGTTCCTTTTTTCTTCCTTTAGGTTTTAAAACTATATGATATGTAGTCGTGTAAGGTAAGTTATCGCTGTTGAGTATATGTCGATGTGCTGTGTATTAACGAGTCAATATTGTGTGTGTACATGGCCATGGTCACAATTAATACCCACATTGTGTGCGAGCCCAGTACCATACTACTTGCGATATTTGAAAATGAGGAAAGAAGCTTTATTTGTGATGCCTCCGGTAGGGTAGTTTTATATCATGGCCCAACCTTGCAAGAGAACACGTGTTAAATTTGAGAAGGAGTATAAATAATGATATATGATTATGACTAATATGCGATTTTGATTTCTAAAGCATGGGTCCGAGGTTGGCACAAGGTTGAGCACAGGTAAACATACATGATTGAGAGAAGTGTGCATGAATTATTGACATGTACCCACCGAGGACTCCATGTGATATAATTGTGATGTGTGCGCTCGTAAACTGTACTGGAAGATTTGGCATAATGTTACTGTAGGGCAGAGTCTCAAAAAATGTCTTTATCATTGAGTCGATCAGGAAGCGACTTGACTATTTTGTATCATGCATGGCTGTTCGATGAAAGGCGTTTACATACGTTTTGTGTTTAACTTTTGGTTTTACTTTGTAAATGTATTGTTTTGTCTTATAAAATGTAATTGTCCCTAGTTATAATTGTGATCGCCAAACTCCCTTGATTTGTAGTTTCCAAAACTATATTTTCCTAAGTGTATTCGTTGTTGATGGCGGAGTTTAACTGATGGGTAGATTATTAATTCCTATTACTCTCCTTAAAGATGAAATAACAATTGAGTAAAGAATAATGATTTAAACGTAAAAGGGGAATCCTTATAACTGCTTTGTCAAAATTTAAAATCAAGTCAAACGATGTGAATCTGTCAATAATGCCCCGGTCTATTGGGCAGTTTATTTGGCTGTTCAATTTATGCCAAGTCTTCCTGACAAGCTAAAGTATGTTACAAGATGCTTCAAGCTCTCACTAAGGTTTAACACTATCATATAGTTTTTTATTGTGGATTTTTAATATAACATGGTGTAAATATGTAGTTGAGTAATTTAAATTTCAATTTGCTATTATTTCTTTTGTTTATTTTGAATGTAACTAGTTGCCTGATTAATTTTTGGAACCTTGAGGATAATTGTAGAATTCGAGGAAGTTTTGAGATAATTTTGGGATTTCTTGGGGGTGTGACATAGTGAAATCGTAATACCAAGTGAGGGATATCGTGATTTTTTCAACAGATTTTATTGAAGGACCAAAAATTTTTAGGTATCCGGATATCGACTCTTGATATCACGATATTTTTGAAATTTGAAAAATAAAAAAAATTTGGTTCATCCATAGTAATATCGTGATATTGGAATTTTGAAATCACAATACCTCGAGTAGTGTCAAAATGGTTGAAGGTCCAAAGATAAGGGATATCGCAATATTCACTCTTGGGTATCACAATATTTGAGTCAAGTCAGGAAAAATACTCATTTTTGACATCGTAACCCACGTTTTTAGCCCTGTTTTAACCCCTAAATACTCAAGAATACTCCAAAAATCCCTAAAATTTTCTCAATTCTTCTTCCTTCACTCCCTTTACACTTTTCTATTAATTGTTTGCTACATTTAACTCACTAGTTTACTTTATTATGTAGATTTTGTTTCTTCTCTCCCTCTATCAGAAAGTTCCTCTTCCTCTTACTTTGGGGACTCTCAAGTAAGCAAGAAGCATAGAAAAAAGGTATTCTCCTTTAGCGTTGACAAAGAGTTCAAGTTTCCCATCATTTGTCTTGATACATTATATGTTTTTTGTTTGAAACGGTCATTATTAAATTTTGTTATGCCTACTCGTCAAAATAGATCCCAATCTTTATCCATCAAATCGCTTGAGTTTAATAGTGCAAAATTTGTATCTAAGCAAGTGACCGCATAAAACAAACAATCTTATAAAAAGATTTTATAAGCATGGCTTTACCGCAAACGTATAGGTCAGTTGTAAAATTTGTAGTGTTACAATAGGACACCGGAGTTTTTGAAGGATTGAATCCAAAGGAAATGGCGATTGAGCGATAAATAGCATACAGGATAGAGTATATTGTGCGATAAAGGAGATTGGCTACTAATACAATTTTATAGTAAGCTAAATCATAACAAGGAAATTTTACAAGAAAATGAAATATGTTAATCTAGGGACTAAATTGCAAAGAGTATAAAACAAAGAAATTAATCAAATAAATGAATAACGGTCGTTTGTTGATTTTGGTATGGTTCACTGGTCCTTGAACTAGGGACTTAAATTACTAATTAGCTCCATTTGATCTTTTGATCTCAATTTTACTAACTTAGATGAATTAATTCATTTATCTTTTGATCTCATCGATTAATCTGGGACTAATGAACGGGTGCGCAACAAGATTACCTCTCAGTCTCACTTGCTTAGATGTTCCCTTAGGAGCATCACTTCCTAAGCTTTTAGGTCTATTCGATTTAATTAAATTTATTACGACCTAGTCATTTATCTAGCACATCTCCATCAACCAACCTCCTTTTAGATTTAGCTACTCATGCTAAAAATAAAGAGAATGAACATAAAAATGAGAAGCCATTAAAGTGAAAAATATAAAAGTTTAAATTTTTATTAAAGAAATCTTCAAGAACATGAAACTAAAAGCATTTAACAAGAAAATATAAAGAAATAAACATAAAAGGAACAAACTTTAATTGATTAAAAGTAAAAGAAATTGAAATATATTAAAACAAAGCTAAAGATATCTTACAACAAAGGTACAGGAACAGAAAGTTAAATAAACCTAAGCTACAGTGATAACTAACTTAACTAACACTAAGAACATCAATAAAAAGAAGTAATTTCAGATCTAAAACTAAGAAGGAAGAAGAGAAAATATAAACCTTAGAAAAAGTGTAGAAAAAACTAAGAAAAAACCTAGAGAAATCTAAGGCTAAAACTAAACTAATGTGTGTGTCTCTCCTCATTAGCCAATTTTGGCTATTTTAGGCTGCAATCTGATGGAATTTCATTTCCAAAATTACCCTACATATGCCTTGAGTTATTGGTGGATTGAGCAGACAAAGACTATCATTTTTGTCAAATTTTGTCCCCTCATGATGCCAGTGTCGCAATATCCAAAAGAGGGTATTGTAATAACTCAAGTAGTTTCGAGACTTGAGGTCTTCTTGGAAGGGTGGATATCGTGATAACATTGAAGGGTGGTCTCCAATATTCCATATTGTTAGAGTTATCAAGATCCCAAGGTGTGGATATTGTGATACCTTTTCCTTTGGTGCCATTCTCTCTTGTTTTTAAACTCCAACATGTCCCTGCACCACTCATCCACATGTTAGACCCCCAATGGAACTATTGGCCAAATTGGGTCACAAATTGAGCAAGAACGAGACATTTTCACTTATAACTTAAAATCTAAAAATTATGAAAGACTATGTAAAAGATGCTACTTTGTTCGAGAATAAGCTCCTTAAGTATACCAAGAAAGCCTAATTTATCATATCAAATTATGGAAGATAAAACTCCCCCACACTTAACTCTTTGCTTGTCCTCAAGCAAACACACCAAACATGCAAAAGGAATGACGACTCTTGGACTAAATCAGATAATTAAGTCACATAGTGGTAAAATATCAAACTCGTATAAGAACTACTTTACATGCAACTTAAGAGTGATATCTAGCTAACTTTTTTATTCCTAATGCAAACATAATTAGGTCACTAAGTTAAAATGTTAATAGATATAGAGGCAATGGAAATGAATGTATGTACAAGTGTTATGCATCAAAATAAATTAAGTGGATCACTCATAGATATTTAAAAAGAATTGGTCATGTTCATTCAAATAAATGCAAGCTGTTTACGAATTACTGTATTGGTGACTTATTCGGGTTCCAAAAGTCTTTTAGGCTTGTAGCATTCTAAGGCTTAGGACAGTTTGGAATTCAAAAAATAGATACTTAAGACAGGTTCAAGCACTAGAAACGGTTAAACACATGACATTGTTCCATACTCGTCCCTAATTTATTTACAAGCTCACCTCTTTATTTCTCCTTCTCTTGCTTACCTTATTTCTTCAAAATGTTAGAAGGTGTTATGTGAGATTAGTACATACTAACTCACGTAATCCTTTCATTTTCTTTTTTTCTTCACACACAAATTCACAGAAATGTTTCTACCTAGCCCTCAATATTCATGGCCCAACATCTATTACGTAGTGCATTTTAAAGAACAAGACCAAGAAGGATCAAGTACTAGACTCATTTAGGCTCGAGGCTTTGATCTTAAGGCTTACAAGAAAAAGGGTACTGGAGGCTTAAAGATATGGGAACTAGGGGTACGTAGTAACAAGTAATCTTTTAGGCTCTAGGTTATTTCAAACAATACCTAAGGTCTTTCCCGAATCACTCACATAACGCCAATTCTTTCAAGCATATATCTATTTAAACAAACAATTAACAATTCAAATTATTTATCTACAAGGGTTCGTATACTTTATTCATCCTATGGTACACTTTATAAATTTTCATTTAGGTTATTGTCTCTACCCTATTATACACATTAACTAATTGAACTAATTAGTCTACAATTAAGAATAGCAAATTATCTTGTATTATTCAAAATTTATAAGTTCAGTAATTTTTTGTACTTATTAAATATTTACAACTAATGACTTATTACCTAACTGTAGTCCAAGCACCATGCAATAACACTAAACAAAAATGAAAAATATTTTTGGTATTTTTGAAAAAAGCAAAAAAATAAAAATAAACACACAAAATAAACGTAAAAGCAAAAACAAATAAAATACATAAAACTATGTGCAATCCCCCACACTTAGACTACACATTGTTCCCAATGTGTTCTTGAAAAAGATATGAGGTTACCAGACTTCCCTAAAATAGAGTGTCAAACTAGCTCGGGGGTCCACGTACTTGTTGAAGCTCGCGAATGTTGTGTAGCCTTTCAGGGTAACTCGATGCACATAAAATAAACACACAAAAAAAAACAAAAAACTAAAATACGAAATAGAAAAATAGAAAAATAGAAAAATAAGTTCTAAAAGTAGTGTAGTTTAATAGTTTACATACTGCACGAATAATTACAAATAAATTGTGAAAACATGTAACTAATCTAAGTCCGAACTGGACTCCTCGACCAAGAACATGTTTCGGTTGAATGCATGATTCCTCTTCACGAATAATTCCTATAAAATTAGGCTTTCCTAGTATATTTAAGGAGCTTTTTCTCAAGCAAATAGCATATTTTCCGTGGTTTTTTGTAATTTTTAGATTTTAGTAATAAGTGTAAATGCCTTATTTTTTTTTACTCATTTTGATTCCTAAATTGGCCAATAGTGCCATTGGGGGCCCTAACATATGGTTAAGTGATGTAGGGATGTGTTGGAGGCTGAAATTAAGTGAGAGTGGCACCAAAGGAGAGGGTTTTGTGATATCCAAACCTTGGAATCACGATACCTCCGAAAGAATCAAGATTGGAGACCACCCTTCAGTGGTATCACAATATCCACCCTCCAAGAAGGCCCCCAAGTTTGAAACTATGCGAGATATCGTGTTATCCTCTTCCTTGGTATCGTGATATCGATATCATGAGGTGATAAAATTGGAAAAAAATGGTAGTCTTTGTCCACCCGAAGCAGCAATCAATGAAGGCTCATTCAAGGGTATTTTGGGTACACAAATTGGGTCAAAATAGATGCTATATCAACCAAAATTTGGCTGAGAGAAAAAAGGAGGCCACATTACCTTAGTTTAGGATTAGTTTTCCTTAGATTTTCTTCCTTATTTTTTAGGGTTCCTTATTTTCATTTCCTTAGCTGTAGACATTTCCAACAACTTTTCTTCTTGTTTTAGTTGTTCTTAGTGTTAGTTAAGTTAGTTATTATTGTAGCTTAGGTTTATTTGCACTTTTAATCCCTGTACCTTAAGACATTTTTAGATTTAATTTAATGTATTTTAGTTTCTTTTACTTTGCATCTGTAACACCCCATACCCATAACCCATGCTGGAGTGGAATACGAGGCATTACCAAACTCGATCTCATGCACACAAACATTCCCCAAGTTACCAAGACTTGGTCCAATTTAAAACTTTTTTTCAATTTCTACTTTAAACTTCTTATTATGGGCATACGAGCCCCAAATCAACCATTGAAAACTATTCGGGATCAATCTGGGTCCTTAAACCATCTATAGAAAAATTGACTTTGAAACAGGGTACACGCCCGTGTAGAAGGGAACACGCCCATGTGGCCATTTCAACATGGTTGTGTTGATGGTCCATGTGGCTCACAAGGCCTAAGCAATACAGGGACATGCCCGTGTCTTCCACCCATGTGGAATTAATTCTAAATGCACACCTACAGGGGTTTTCACAAGGCTTGGCACACGCCCCTGTCCCTGGCCTTTGTCCTTCACACGGTCATGACACGTCCGTGTCCTAGCCCGTGTGGAAAAACCTAGACATTCGGTTTCTGATGTTAGCAACCCTAAAATGTCACACGGTCAAGGCACACACCCGTGTACTAGGTCGTGTTCTTCACACGACTGAGACGCACGGGCGTGTCTCTACCGTGTGTTTACTACCATGCATACTGACTTGAAAATTTTATATGCAAGGGACACACGGTCGGACCACAAGCCCATAGGGTAGACTGTGTGTCACACACGGCCTAGACACATGCCCGTGTGTCTACCCGTATGGAAAATATAAGACTATTTACTAAGCCTCTTTGCCACCCTTACTTACACAACCTACACATTAGCAACCAAAACCAATACAAGGCTATCTCATGCAGCCAAATCAGCCACAATAAACAACATTCCATGTGTGCATTTTACTCATCTATGAAAATAACATCTTTATATATAAATCAAAATGAATGTTAGCCATCATTTAAGGCTTAATACAAAATGAGAGATTTATCCCAAACCAACACATTTGGCCAAATTAATAGTAATCCAAAACACAAGCCTAATTCCCTATACATGCCATATTCAAAAATATAAATCAAACTATACCAAATGCTTCAATTGATAGTGTGATCGATATCTCTGACTTCCGTTAATCCTTGAGCTAGATAGGCAGCACTATAAGAAAATGGAAAAGGAGAGGGAGCAAGCATAAAGCTTAGTAAGTTGCAGATAAATGAATATACAACATAACTTTACCATTCACCAACAAGCTCATAACATACAATTGGGCATAAGAAAAAACTTACTCATCAATATCTAGTACACATCATATATCATAAAATAGGCTCATATTCTATATATACCAAACAGGTACCTGTACCACTCACAACACGGTTATACTTTCCTCGTTAACTAGAAATCATAACCTTCACCGTTGAACCATTTGAAACACCATCAGATATTCATTAAGCCTCAAACATAGGGTAAGGTGCCGATGCCATGTCCCAGACATGGTCTTACACTGACACATCTCGTAGCCGATGCATGTCCCAGACATGTCTTACACTAGCACTCGTCTGAATGTCGATGTCATGTCCCAAACATGTTCTTACACTGGCTCTCATCATGTGGCTGATACATGTCCCAGACATGTCTTACACTAGCTCACACAAGTGACCCAAACGTCATGACATGAATATCTGATTTATTTCCTAAAGTTCAATCGGGAATTCTACTATCTCTATTCTCATCACATTTTCTCATTTCCACAATCAAGCAATTAATGCTATAATAATTTCAATACAATTTAAATACATATATTATTAATATAGTTGTGCTATTTACATGCAACTTACCTTGGATTACAAAATGTGGCGACTAGTCGATTTAGTCGATTTGCTTGGCTTTCCCCCAGTCTAGATTTGGATTCCGTATTTCTTGATCTATAATAATAAAATGCACTTATTTAGTCACTTTATCAATCTAAGCACTCTACAATTCATAATTAGGCAAAATGACCAATTTTCCCCTAAGCCCAAAAATTGATTTTTATCAAATTTCTTCACACCTTAAGCCTAGCCAAATCCTTTCTACTCTTATAGCAACTCCAAGCTCCCACTATTTCACACACTTATCATCTATTTTACAACTTATGCAAAATAGTCCTTTTTGGTGTTTTCATGCTAACACCTTTCACAAAAGTTGTTTACAAGACACCCAAGACTCATTTTCTTCCATAAAAACTCAGCAAACATTACAAATCCTTTCATGGAAAACCCCTAAACTCTTAATCATTTTGCAAAATAGTACCCTCATTTAAAAGCTTAAGCTTCAAGGGTCTCAAAAATGCAAAAATCATCAAAAAAAGGGTATGGAAATCACTTACTTGTGAGTCAACTAAGTAGCTGAAATTTCAAGCTCCCAAAGCCTTATTTTTGCTGGTAAAATCGGTGAAAAAGTCAAAAAATCAATTACCTAACCTTGAAAATTTTCAATTCATTGTCCCCTATGGCCGGCCACCCTATTTCTAAGGGTATAATTCCCCTATAAAGGCCCCCAATATTTATTCCCTAGCTATTTGACACCTTTAGCTATCAATTCAGGACTTTTGCACTTTATGCGATTTAGTCATTTTTTGAATTAGGTTCACAAACATCAAAATTACTACACCAAATTTTTCATGAACTATTAAAAACATGCTATAACATCAAAATAATAATGGAATAATTTATTCGACTCCAGATTTTTGGTCTCGAGACCACTATTCCGACTAGCCCCAAATTCAGGCTGTTACAACATCTGTTAAAGTTTGTTCCTTTTATGTTTATTGCTTCAGGTTTTCTAGTTAAATGCTTCTTTTTACACGCCCTTTAATTTTTTTTGCATAAAAATCCCAACTTTTATATTTTTTTCAAACTTTGCTTTAATGGCTTCTTTTCTTTTCCTTTTCTTGGTTGTTAGTTTATTTCCAGCATGAGTAGCTAAACTTTTAAGGGGTCAGTTGATGGAGATGCGATGAGCTGATTTTTGGATGAAGGACCAAATCGTAATAATTTGGGCTAATTTGAATGAACTTAAAAGCTTAAATTGATGACCCTAAGAGAACATTTAGATAAGTGAGACCGAGAAGAGATCTTATTGAACACCAATTCTTTAGTCCCAAGTTAACCAGTAAGATCGAGAGGTAATCCAAATTAATTTTTTTAACTTGGTAAAATGGAGACTGAGAGAGAAAATGGAGTCATTTTTGGAGTTTAAGTGATTTGCATCCTTAATTCAAAGATTAGGGAGTCACATCAATGTCAACCAACCACCATTTGTCATTTCATTATTAATTTCGCAACTTTGCATATTTTACAATTTAGTCCTTTCTAGCTAGATAGTAAAGTAGATTAGTTTCTCTTAATTTTATGGTTTGTGGTAATATAAATTTTTGCGATTAGTTGGTTAGACTCGTTATTTTATACACACGATATTTAGAAATTATCCAGTCCACGATTCTCTTGGGTTCGATCATTGGAATACTTTAGTGTTCCATTGTAACACTACAAATATTACAACTGACTTGTCACATTTGCAGTAAAGCCAAAATTTTTATATTGTATTTTAATTCTCGAGAGTTGATTTTCTACTCTCTCTCGTCATTCGCGGGATCAAGGGAGAGGCAGTCAGCATGCCATTGGATTAAAGTTTGAGATTACACTTTGGTTTATACTGATGAGGTAAGGAGAACATATTATACTTCGAACGTCTAATGAGGTGACAAGCACACATTACTTTGGTTTATATCATTGAGGCGCGGAGCGCAAATTATACTTCGGACATACTAATGAGGCATTAGTGTAACACCCCTCGCCTGACCCGATCGTCAAGCCCGAGCTACAGGATGCTATAGTAAAAAATGAAACAGTTACAAACATTA
This sequence comes from Gossypium arboreum, assembly GCF_025698485.1. Classification (NCBI taxonomy): domain Eukaryota; kingdom Viridiplantae; phylum Streptophyta; class Magnoliopsida; order Malvales; family Malvaceae; genus Gossypium; species Gossypium arboreum. The sequence goes on from NC_069077.1 coordinate 52,899,921, forward strand.
AATAGATAATCAAATTAAAAACCATTAATTTTATATAGTGCAATCATTTGGTACAATTTAAAACCTTTCTTAAGTTTTATACGAGCTTATGTAAGCTTTAAGATTGACTCAAGATTTAACAAAAAGAGTTTGCAACATTTACAAAATCTCAACTTGACTGTAAGACCCTGAAAATAGGTCTAGTAGTTTTGGGTAAGTTTACCGGGTTCCGAGTGAAAATTAGGAGTTAATTGGGTTTATTAGTATTTTTTAGAAAAAATTAGTTAGCTTAATTTCATTTAAAATTAGTAAATAATATTCAAAAATAAAAATATTTTTAGGAAAATTGATATTATGGTTTTATAATTTTGGGTAAATTAAATATTTTGGGTCTAATTAGAGTTGAAAAATAAATTAAAATGAAAGTTTAATTGAGAAATTTTAAAATATTAACTAAATAGGACCATTTTGCAAAACAAGAAAATGCAAGAGTTGCTTTATAGAAAATTATCCTTATTTTTGGAATTTTGGAGGGAAAGGAGTATTTTGTAAAACAAGGAAATGTGGGAGTGGCCTAATGGAAATTTCCCCAATTTTTGAAAATCAGTTGGGGGTTTTCAGTTTTAAAAACACTTCAGCCACCTCACTTTGAACATGTTTTCACCCAAATTAGAGCTTTTTCTCTCGTTGTTTTTACCCATTTTCATATACCACATATCAGAGAATAGATCTAAACTTTTACTCTCTCAAAATTCTCTCCAAAATCTCCTTAAAAGTTTTCCAAAGTTGAGCAAAAGTCATCCAAAATTTCTTCAAAGATCTTGATTCAATCTTCTAAATTGATTATTTGAGATAAATTGAAGGTAATTCTCAACTCTAATTTCATTTTTAAGTTGTTTTCAGTCATTATTTGCTATTTAAATTGATTCAAATGGATTTTTAAGTTTTGATTTCTTTCTCGAACATGGAACTCAACAATGGTGAATCCTTAATTTTATGTTGGAATCCAAATTTTAATGGATGCCTAAATTCAAAATATGTTTATTAAGAGGTTTTTAATCATAAAACAAGAGATCAAACTCGTTTGGTGATCAATTTTGATAAATTCGTTTTTAATCAAGAAGATGAGTTGATTTTTCTGAAAATTTTAAAATGATTTAATAGATGAAATCAACACTTAGGTTTTATGTTAATGGACTAGGAATGAAGTTTAGAAGTGGTTTGTGATGTTGAGAAGGTCGTTTAGTTAATGAATTTTATGTTTTGGCTTAATTGTGCAATTTTGGTAAGGTAGATTAAAGAAACGATTTAGATCTGTATAGTTTATGAATTTTTGACTTTCTTAATGTTAGTGTTAGTTTGTAATGCATATTTTGTCTCTGTTAAAGCTTTACACCCAGATGAGGATGATGATAACAGGATTTAAGGTTCAAGCTTACCTACTTGAACACACTTTTGTTTGAAAAACAAAATGTGGAGATGCGTGATTTTAAAGGCTATTGGTAAATTTGCCCGGTTATGTGTTAAATTGAAGTTTTAAATAGTGTTTTTAATGACTTAATCACATCTTATTTGGTTGGATTTGCAAAAATTAATTTTATTTTACAAGAGCATTATTGCAATTAGCTTTTGGAAAATTGTGTGTTAAGCTTTTGGCATGATTAATTTGGGTTGAATGGATTGTTAATTGGAGCATGAGTTACTGAATTTTGAGCACTTGATGTTGGTGTTATGATTGGTTTAAGACTCATGGACAAAGGCATTTGTTGTGCTTAATTATATTGATGTTAAAATTGTGAAGCTACATGCTTCTAATGGCATTTTTACATCTTAAATTAAGTGCTTAAACATAAGATTTTATGCCTTGTATGTATGATTATAATGGCAACATTGCATGGTGGATCCATTGGATATAATTGGCATGCCATAGGATTTGTGAGTACTCACCATTATATGTGTTATTTGTGAGCATAAGGCTCAAGAAGTTTTGATTTTTGGAGTAAATAAGGGAGTGTTGAGCTTGTGTCTCCACTCAAAGGGACTGTGAGGTGATATAAGGGAGTGTGTGGCTTTAGCCCACTTAATTCGAGACATTTTCTGATATGTAAGAGTTTGGAGATCTGTTTATCCAATGTATGATCACACATTTAAATATTGCCATGGATGTATTATGCCAATATAAGTGTATATTTAGAAGTTAAATTATGATTTCATATGCCATATTAAATTGGAATTTTAATCATGGAATAGCATATGTTATTATGATTATAATATGTGATATTGTGATTGGAATTTTAATGCTTAATTTGCCTGGATTTATGCATGAATTGGGTGCGATTTACTTATTGTTTTTATGATCATTCACTGAGATTTTTAAGCTCACACCTTCACACCTTTGTGCAGAGATATTTTCGGCTTGAGGAGTTGAGGAGCGAGCGCAAGGCCGATCCAAGATTAAGGCTCTGTAGTAGCTTAAGGATTCTTCTTTAGAAACAATAGGGGGCATTGTGGCACTTATTGGGAATAGATTTAATTCAATTGTAATGAACATTGGACATTTATTTGGACTTTTTTGGTGATGTTATAATTACTTTAATGCTTGATTTTTTATGTTTAATTGTTGTGTGGTTTATGGTATGTTGATGAGAATTCATATGGTGATTGAGAACATGGTGTTTGAAGCATGTATTTTATACTAACATAGTTTAATTGTAGCATGCCAATGAGTGGAATGATTGTGGCTAAGGTATGTACCTTGAGTGATATAATTGATGGTTGCCAAGTATGATTATAATTTAGTCCTAAAACTTGATTAGATTAATTGGAGCCTTTAACAATAGGGAAACTCGATAATATTTTAGAACTAGACTTGTGAGTTTTAAAATTTGGTAGAAATATTCTTAGATAATATTTTGGGTGATGTATTAAAATTTTATAAAATTTACGTTTTAGTTCCTATTAACAAAATAATAATTACACTTAGTAAATGAACTCGATTGAAACTGAAATTTTTAGGGCTTGTATAAATTGACTAAAAGAAGGTTGGTAATCATTAAGAACTGAAAACGGGCTTGTTTAACTTTAGATGGTAAAATGACCAAAATACCTTTATGGTTAAATAATTAGAAATAGTTTAAAATGGTTTACAAAATCGCTTTCGCATTAAAATTAGATAGTTAATTAGTTAGAATTAAGGTGTTATAAGGTTGGGGTGTTTTAAGTGGTCTTGAGCTAAAGAGTCACTTCGTGGCTATTGTGTCGCTTAAGATTCACGCCGATCCATCCCGGTCAGATTTAGGGTGTCACATTAACATTGCAACATGTGTGGGCTCCTTGTTACAACATGCTCATTGTCTTTGCCTCATCATGGCGACGAGATTCTCGTCAAACCGTGGCCTGAGACCAAAAGCTCATCGCGACGTCACAAACTGTTCTTGAAATTTTCTACAAATTTCTACATGAAGCATATGAACCTAACTTGGCATACTCATATCACATGCATTCTCTCAAGAATACCAAATTACCAGTGACAAATAATCTTAACAAGTTTAAAACATCATTTAAGAATTCATCCACCAATCTAATTACATTTAAATAACCGTATGCACCATTTCTTTAACAACTACACCATTTCTAATTACATTTAAGAATTCATAAACAAAGTCACCTGAAAAAGTACCATTTCACTGGCCATTCATTTAGTAGGTACATGCTACGTATAACTGAGCTCAAAATGAGTAAAAGTCTACCAAATCATTGATAGGATAGTGCTTCGTGGTTATCCAACCAGTGCCTTCCACAAAACTAAAGATCTACTAGGAAAAGGGATACAATGAGTAAGCATTTTGAATGCTTAGTAAGTCTATATGAAATTTAGTTAACATAAAGTCTATATGAAATTTAGTTAACATACCTTAACATTATAACAATTTAAAAAATTGTAATAGATTGAAATCTAACATGACATTCATTACATCCTTGTACTTTCATGTACAATTCCACAATACACCTAAAAAGGTTAGTTCATTTGCATAACTATATCATGATACTCAAATCAAAAGTACATATGAATTCATCATTCCATCTTATAACAAATACTACAAAGCAATGCTAGTTTTACAAATATACCCATTCAAACCATATTCAATCCATATTTAATAATTTCAATCATTTTATTTCCATTTAATTACCATTTTCATTTTTGTTTTTGCCCGGAGAACTAAAGTAAATTGAACTTAGATATAGGAAATTGAGTTGATTACTTATAATGACATATTTGGGATGCTAAAACTAGCTTCAGATCAGGGTTGCTAACACTAGCTTCAGAGAATCCACAACATATGCTGGATCTCAAGCCATCAATTAATACTTGATCACAGTACCCATTTGTTTATACAAGCTGACATATTTGTGTTGCTAGCATTAGCTTTAGGTCAGGGTTGCTAACTTAGCTTAGTTCGATGCTGCTAACACTGGCTTCAAAGAATTCACAACATACGTTAGATCTCAAGCTATCGAATCAATCCCCGATCATAACACTTGTCTTCCTTTTTGGAACCTTCATGGCATGTTATTCGTATTTGTAACATCCTAAAATAGGGCCTGAAAGTTTAGACTTCCCAAAAGGGGTTCATTAATTGTACGGTGAACTGGTGTTTGCCAAAAGACTTTCAGCAAGGTTCAACAACAAGATTGGTGAGCGATGTACGCCTAAACGTGGTAAGGAGTGTTGAATAGTTGGTTTGGCTAGCTGGGGTTCGCTAGTTGGCTTATCAAATTGGGGCTCGCCAGAATAGGTTAAGTTACACTTAAAGTAGGAAGTTGAATTGTTTTCCAATTAAGACACCATCTATGCACATAACCTTTTCCTAAGTCAAGTAAGGTATACTAAGAGTACTAGAACACTTAGTGCCTATAAATTAAGCCATTCTTATAGAGAGTTCTTTCATCAATTATTATTTTTGTCAAGTCTCTATTCTAAACCAAAGTTCTTAGAAACTAAGGTAGGCCTTTGTTTTGTTAGGGTTAATTTTCCAAGAAACTAGGTTCGCTAGTATGTTTGAATTTTGTGTGTTTTTTTTTTGTTAAGTATTTTGTGTATGTTTATGTATGTTGCGAACCAGCCAGACCATCTACTAGTAAGGATAAAGGAAAATCAATACTTGTTTAAATTCTCAGCTAATTGGCAAGTATTGAGGATCACCATCTGTGTGCGAAGCATTATGTTTTTTAGGAGTTTAGGGTTTTTAAACTAAGTTTCAAGAGTAAGATTTTTTATAAACTCTATTTTCAAAATATGTGATTATGTTTAAAGTGATGTTTTATGTGTGCTTCTAGACGAGCTTATGTTTTAAATGTTTTAAAGATATGAATTAAAGCATGATATTAAAAACTATGTTTTTTGCGAGCTTTGATACGATCTCTATGTAATAAGCATTGTATGCAAACTCCCTATGTGAGCCTTATGTTGGATATATTGGCATGCCAAAGGATTGTGAGTACTCACCTATAAGTTCTGTGATTTGGGCATTGAGGGCATGAGACATGTGGAGAGATAAGGGAATGTCGAGCTATGCTCTATTCAAGGGGACATGTTAGGGTACAAGAGAGCGTTTAGCTGTATACTACACTTATAGGACATGTTATCGTCTCTCTAAGTCACTAGTGAGGCGTTATAAGAAGATCCGCTTATCCAACATACAAATATGACAAATATAAGAACATGTTTTATGATCAATATATGAACAAGAACAAGCTCAAGGACATGTCAAGTGCATGAATATGTTTTATGTTTTCTTACAAAAACAAGCCAAGTTTTTAAGTATGATTTCCAACTAGTACATGTGAACTGTTTTACGAACTTATATGTTTCTGTGACAAGTAGGTAATTGTAAACTGGGTCTCTCACCTTCACGGTGAGCCCAGTTTCCGAATTGATTTTCAGACTAAGTTTTCTTTAACTCCATATTTTAATCATACTTTGATGTTTCCTGTATATTCACTGAGTTCTCAATGAGCTCACCCACTCCTTTCTAACTTCATAGGTAAGTAGTTTGTGGAAGGTAGTGGCAAGGTGATTGGTCCCAGCAAAACTAATGAGGATGGGTACCAACGAACCATGGAAAAAGGTGATATGGTTATTTGCTTGGGATTAGTTATATGTGTTCAATGACTTTTCTATTTTTACTACACTCAATTTTTCCTTAAGGTTATTTTTATTTTCAATTTCACGTACCATGGAGTTAAATACTTGTTTGTTTGATTTTTTGGAATTCCTTCAGTTTGAATAAAGATCTAAATTTCATTATCCTTCCTTTTATGCGTGACCTGTTATGTTCTTGAAATTCAGACTAAGTATGACTTAACCTCTTATGTGAGCCAAATTTGATGCAAGTTCTTCTATTGAATCGAGAAATAAATAGGTTTGATTATCTATCTTTTTAATATAATCTATATATATTTAATATAATCTTAATATAGACATCCCCCGGATAGTTCAAATCAAAGCAATTGGATGTCTGACTTGGGCCTATATTACATGACCAATCAATAGAACTACTCTAACACTCCACCTTTGTCATATATTCCATACATCACACTAGATAGATATCATATTCATGGAATAATATTCACTTTCAAGATGCCTTGGTGGTGAAATTATAGACATGCGATAATCAAAATCTCGTGCTAAAGAGCGCAGAGGATCGAGTCCTTTTCAAGGCATAAAATTGAGAATGCTTGTTGAATTGGAATAAGGTTGGTGGCAGATCACGAGATCTGCGTAATCTTCTCTATCTAATGAATGGGGAGTCCGATTTGAAATCGTTCACCCTGCACCTACCCCGAGTATATGCTTCAAAAAGAATCATGCACACAAGGGTAGATTGATACAATATAAACTTCTGGTAAATTGCCCCCTATAACCCAAAAAATAAATTACATTACATAGTCCATTTTAGGGATTGGCGACTTACCCATTCCATGACTTTGGCACTGGACGTTCCAAAAATGGGTACTATCAGGTTAGGTGAATTCAATAATAGATGCTTGGTGGCATTCTCGCTTTCCTTCTCCTTTCAAGACCTATCCGAAAGAGAATCCAGTACTTCTCGGTCATGAATATCTGAATAGGGTGAACCGTCCTGTGGATATATTTACTTCAGAGCAAAACAATTAGAATAGAATTAGGCTCTGTCAATTGGAATGTGTATTATCCATATATTATCCATATAAAGGATCCTCTAGTTGAGAAGATCCATTGACTTGAGACGAAAAGAAAGGTCTATATATTTTTTTTAGTTAGTCAGTTAAACTAATGATTCATTATTAGAGCAGATAGGAACAACTATTTCATCCGAAATGTGTTTTTTTCATTTTCTAATGGATTTATATATTTCACTAATGAAATTTTTTTGATGTAGCGAGTAATAGCTTTGGTTGTTTTCTGTTCAAGAATTCTTCTTTAGGCGGTTCATAGACTCCATACATAGTGTTTTGATCTAAGATTTCAATTCTTCCATGTTTTAGCAGTAGCATATTGTTTCATGGAGCTAAGGTCCAAAATATGGAAGAAACAGGTGTTTCCAAAACTCTACCACCCAGTCAATTATGTTCCACTTAATCCCTATTTTATGACCACATATCTTTCCAACTAAATCTATGCATGTGACCCCTATGTGTTTGCGACCTCGATTTTATATGTGAACCCTTATTAGCTAAAACGTTACTTGTTAGCGAACCCATTTAAAGTATGTGAACCCTTGAATGTATGAACTTTCTTGTTGCAAAACCCGTATTACATGCTAACCCATTATGCGAGCCTATGTTTTATGCGAACATATGTTGTTTGAAGTATGCGAACTTATGTTGTTGTGCGTGCTTAATATTAAGTTCTAAGTCCTTGTGTATTTTTTTTTCGAACATGTGAACCCTGAAAATCTCTATTTATTACTTTATACGAGCCCTAAAGTCTTTACTATTTATGGATATGTAAACCCTTCCTCCTTAGGCAGATTTTAATGTACTCGCATGTTTTATATTTTGTGCATGTTCTTATGACATACCGCTGCATTATGATAACTTAGCAAATTTTCATGTTGGAAATCCGTGGTGTGTTAAAGGTTAGGTTGAGAGTTGATAGAGAGTCACTCCGATGGCTAATGTTACACGCTGAATTCAGGTTGAACTAACTTGGCTGGTTTTAGGTGTTACATTTTTTGGTATCAAAGCTAGCCAGGTTTGCTAGGCTAATTATCCAACAAGTAAGTTCGCCAGAATGGTGAGGTATGTATGCAAGATTTGGTGTAGTAGGATAAGGTAAAATCATCGAATTACGAATGAATTTGAAGTGTTATGAAAGTGTGGTTGCATGATTGGGGTAGGATTGGGAACAACATTGCCTTGGTTTAGCTGTATCTTTCGCAGATCTATGCTTCGGATAATCTATCTGCTACTTGCCGTCTTAATAAGTAGTGTTGTTTTGGCCAAGTATGTCTGTTAAGTGCGAACTAAGTTCGCAAGATTGTCTGTTAAGTTTGGGATACCCAGTTGTGTATGTTTAGTGTCTTACCTAAACCAGTGTCTCATATACATTTAGAGTTAGTGAGAATATCTCACAAGTATGATATTATCGCTACATTTTAATAACTTAGCATATTTTCATGCTATAAATCTGTGGTGTGTTGGAGGTTAGGTTGGGATTTAATGGAGAGTCAATCTGTTGGCTAATGTGACATGCTAAATTCAGGTCAAACCAACTCGGACGAGTTTGGGGTGTTATAGTATCCTAATCGTTTACTAAGTTCAAACGGGCCTATTATCAAATTCGTACTAATTCGTTCTTTGTAGTCATATACATGTTTTTTTTTCTTATTACAAATAGTAATCCATATACATTTTAAACCGTGTAATATCATTATTTACATATAATATAATCATATAACAATTTCTTATCCATTCAATAATACGATATATTCATATTTATCATATATTTCATATTCTTTCGATTTAGTCTATTTGATGCCAACAATAATATATATACTTAAAAATTGAACTAAAAAGCAAAACAAAATAATACAAACATATCATCGATTAAAAATGTAAGTCTCATATGAACTTACCTAGGAAAACAACAACAAACAAAATGTTGAGGACTATTCTGCACTTTTTGTCTTTTCTTAAATTATCTTACGGTTGATTCAAATACCAATCTATAATAATTCATTACAATTTATCAATCCTTAACATCTTTTAATAGCCAATTATAATCATGTATCAATTCAATTTCATTTTTTAAATTTCCCCTAAAGTTCTACATTTTATTCAATTTAGTCCCTAAAAACGAAATTACTATAATTTTCAAATTTGAACCTCGATTTTGAAACTGATCTCAATTTCATCCTTCAATATCTGTCTATTTCAATAATTACAAAACTTCAACATCAATTTTGAAATATTTACACTTTAGTCCCTATGTCCAAAACTATCAATTTTCACTTTTAAGACCAATTTGATCAAGTATTCATCAATGACAACTTTTGATAACTTTAACAGTTTCACAAAATAATATATGGGTTAGGTAGATCAAGCTACCACAATCTCAAAAACATAAAAATTACAAGAAATGAACAAAAAATGGCTTGCCAAACAAGGGACCAAAACTTAAGACTCCATGCTCGATTCTTTGGCTTCTTATTCTTGTAAGTTCAGTGTGGATGATGAAAAAAAGAAGACAATGCTCTCTTTCTTTTCACTTTCCTTTATTAATTCATGTAATTAAATTATAACATTTTTAATTTAAGGTTTTAATATTATTTCTTATAAAAATTCACACCCAAATTGTCCACCACACATAGGAATAGTATATTTTTCATTTAATACTTTGGTTTATTTACTATATAAGTACTTTAAACCTTTAATTAATTTAGAATCTATAGTGATTAAATTTTTCCCACTTTTAAGATTTATTAAAATTTTCCGACTTTTAAGATTTAGTCCTTGTACCATTATTAGTCAATAATTTGACAAAATTACCTATCCGAAATTCAATTCTCTGATATAATAACTTTATGGGCTCGATTTACAGAAATGAGGTCTCGATACCTCATTTTCCAACACTACTAACTTTAGGGTCGTTACGCTTGTACCTTAATTAACTATTCAATTAACAAAATCGTTAGATCAAGATTCAATATAAAACTAAATTAGATTCATAAATATTAAATAATAATATTTACGAACTCGAACATCGACAATGGGGTTCTAAAACCACCATTTCTGATGCCGCTAAAAAACAGGTTGTTACACTGGGTGCCAAATATATTGATGAGATGATTGGACAATCTGTGTACCCGTATTGAGTTCGTGTCCCATTAGTAGAGATCATAAATAATATACCTTGTTAAAGGACATTGAATATGAAATGTTAATAATGAATGGTGAATCTTGTGTATTAATGTTTAAGTAACAAAAGATAGCATGTGAAAGATCATGCGAATCAGTTAAAACAAGCCTTGAGGACCGATATGGATATAAAATGAATCAGTGGATTTGAGATAGGAATGATAAAATGAATGAATATTATGATACATTATGACATATATATAATTGAGACATGATGGAAAAAAGGGATAATCTGTACAAGTATGAAATGTGAAATAAAATATGGCATGAGGCTATGCACATAAGGCATAAATTGAAAATATTTTAATTGTAATTGAAATCTTGTTCAATTTGAATTATTGATTTAAATCATATTAGCACCACTGAGCTCTATTGCTCAGCATACGGTTTTGTTTATTTCCATGCGCAAGTATCGTTAGGTTTTGAGGTTTCAAAGAGAACAACATCTAGGACCCAAATCTCGACTCTGTAAAGTTGGTATAGATTTTTTTATGTTTATATTAATTGATATGTATCTAAGGTCTTGATTTAGTTTTAAGTCCATTTTGAATGATTTAGTTCAAATGGTTTTGTTTATTTCCATGCGCAAGTATCGTTAGGTTTTGAGGTTTCAAAGAGAACAACATCCAGGACCCAAATCTTGACTCTGCAAAGTTGGTATAGATTTTTTTATGTTTATATCAATTGATATGTATCTAAGGTCTTGAGTTAGTTTTAAGTCCATTTTGAATGATTTAGTTCAAATGGTAGGAAATGTTAACATTTGAATTTGTCCATATATGTTTTTCATGTCAAGGGAGGTAATTTGACATTTGTGTTAATGTCTATAAGGTAGCAAGTTGAATATTTTGGTCATTTAGACCATTTGAAATAGGTGCTTGTGATCTAGTATAGAAAGAGGTAGATATTGAGTAATCTGGCCCTATGGTCGCGACTCTTCCCTGTTGAGGCCGCGACACCAAGCCCTTGTCCACAAGGCCGCAATGTCAAGTTCTGATTTTCAAAGTTGCAACTCACCTCACTTGAAGTTGTGACATCGTGTTGCTACCCTTAATGTCACAACATTCATCCTCAATGTTGTGACATAACCTCTATATTTTGGAAATTTTTAGGCTTAAGGGTGTAAAAAGCCCTCAATTTAAAAAAAAAAGAAAAGAAATTAAGCCCCTGATTCTTTTTGCACTTAATTGGATACTTGAAATTTCAAAATGCATAATAAGGATCTCAAACTTATTCAAAATCGCAATTAAGCCCCTGTGTCTTTTGTTTTTGCGCACTTAATTGGGTACTTGAACTGCCAAAATGCATAAAAAAGGCTCTCAAACTTTTTCAAAAAAGCAATTAAACCCTTGTTTGTTTGTTTTTTTGCACTCAATTGTCAAAATGCATCAAAAAGACTCTTTGACTGTTAACTTTAATGGTTGACTATTAAAGCTAACCGCTCTTAATTTTTTTCAGTTAAAGTTACCATGTGTCACAACCATGGTATGACATGTGGCAAAAAATGATAAAAAATAAAATCAATAAAAGTTATACAAAATATTAAATCTTAATAAAAATATAAGAAATATTTAATTTTTATCAAAATTAGAAAAGATTATAAAATTGTAAAATTTTATAAAAATAGTAAAAATTATAAAATATATAGAAATATAGAAAAAATATACAAAATTTTATAAATTGTAAGAAAATGATAAAAATTCGTAAAATAATTATAAAATTGTTATACCAAAAGAAACATTTTATAAATTTTCTATAACTTTTATTGATTTTTATTTTTGTATCATTTTTCGCCACATGTCATGTTGTGTTGCGACATGTGATGACTTTAACTGAAAAAAAAATTAGGGATCATTAACTTTAACGGTCAGCGGTTAAAGTTAATGGTTAAAGGCATTTTTATGCATTTTATAATTTTTATGATTTTTATAAAATTTTATATTTTTTACGATTTATATAAATTTTCTATTTTTAGTAAATTTTAAATAATTTTTTATATTTTTATTAAAGTTTAGTAATTTTTATAATTTTTATTGATTTTTATTTTATAATTTTTTCCACATGTAACGCAGTGATTGTGATATGGGGTGGCTTTAATTGAAAAAAATAGGACCAATTAACTTTAATGATCAACTATTAAAGTTTACGGTCGAAGGGCCTTTTTTATTCATTTTGGCAATTTAGTGTAAAAAAAGCAGGGGCTTAATTGCTTTTTTTGAAAAAAATTAGGGTTTTTTTTATGCCTTTTAATAATTCAAGTACCCAATTGAATGCAAAAAAAAAGGGGGGGCTTAATTGCTTTTTTTGAAAAATTTTGAGGGTTTTTTTATGCATTTTGACAATTCAAGTACCCAATTGAGTGCAAAAAAAAAAAGTAGGGGTTAATTGCTTTTTTTGAAAAAGTTTGAGGGCCTTTTTTATGCATTTTGAAAGTTCATGTTCCCAATTGAGTGCAAGAAAAAAAAAGAGAAAGGGCTTAATTGCTTTTTTAAAAAAAAAGTTTGAGGGCTTTTTACACCTTTAAGCCAAATTTTTACCATCTAGTCCTTCATTTGTTAACTATGTCACACTCGTGTATCATCATAGACCCAAAATTATAAGAGAGTTGAGAGTTAATTGAGTAAAATATTAAGTTGGCTGGCTCTACCAAAAAACTTAAGAATTTAAGAGTCTGGATTGTAAATAGTTGGATTTCAATTCTGGTTTGGTTAGATTGGAACCGACTGGCTCCTTAGTAGGGGACAAAATGATTAGCGACGGACGATTGCTTTGGGTAATGAAGATCGTGAAAAGTAAGGATATATATAGGTAGGAAGGGATATTTCTGCTAAGGACATCTTTCCAGTTCTGTTTACAATTTTCTCCTCATTTGCATCGTCTTCTTCGATTTCTCCAAAGAACAGAAAGTTAGGGAAGCTGCATGGGGCAGTGATTGTGTGATTTGAAGTCTAGAAGTAGAGAATTTGAGGAACTAGTAAGCCTTTTTATCTTTCTGTACTTGTGGATTGGGGAGAGAGAGTAAAAATTCCTGATAAGTTTATGTATAATAGGTTTTAGGCTTTAAGGTTTGAACACCATTGGTTTAACCGAAGATTTGGATGTCATGTTTAGCTGCCAAGAGAATGAGGCTTTAGCATTTGAAAAAGCTAAGCTAGTGAGGACGAATGAGTTTAGGTGAGTTTCTCTACTCTGCCTTTGGGTGAATAATGATATTGCATTGTTTGACTTATCTGTGTTTGTGTTTGTTCTGAGTTTGACTGAATATTCTATTGTGTATGCAATAGTATATGAGCATGATGAGTATGCATAACAATGTGTAAGTATGTATGTTGGATGTCAAGTGATTATGAATTGATTAAGTGGTCAATGGTGTATTGTATGATATAATAATAAATACTTTACTTTGAGTGTTATGCATGTCTATTGTATGCGTTGTACGGAGGGAGTTACATTGCCAGGTTAGTTGAAGATAGGAAAAATTGGCATAATAAGGGAATGGGCGGATTGTTATGGAATCCAAGGGAGTTGGGCGACAACATGAAATGGTTATCGACTGGCTTGCTAGAGCGACACCGTGACAATGATTATCGACTGGTCCTTCGAGGCAACACCGTGTAAACAGTATATAAGCCCTTCAGGGTAACACCATGTCAATGGTATTAGGTCTTTCAAGGCAACACCTCACAAGAGGTTTACTAATTCCTCAAAATCAAAATGTAACACCCTATACCCGACCCGATTTACCGGATCCAAATTTAGGATATTACCAGACTTGATCATTTAAAAAAAAATTAAGTCGGGCAAAGACTTTACTGAATGTGTTGTTTTACTATTTAATTTCATTCTTAGTCAAAGATTCTGAAGATAAATGTTTGGTCGATTACAACTGATTCTCAATAATAGTGTAAGACAATATCATTTAAAACTAAAAAAAGACTCAATTGTGGTGTATAGTTCTATTTTCCATTTAAAAACATATTTTCAAAGTGTCCCTCTGTATGCATAAATATCGCTTTGCGATCATCCACATTGGAGCATTCCTTGCTTGGTCCGCTCTAGCGAACAAGTTCAAACTTAAAAACCTGCATTTCAAAATAACAGGCATAAGTTCAATGGAACTTAGTGAATCTAAAATAGTTTTACCTTTAAATGATGATGTTGGATCCCTTGACTTAAAAATTTTGGACCTTATTTCTAACTTCGGAGAATACGTTTCTGATGCTTGGCTAATAATAATATGCCTGCCTCTACTCTTAAACACCTTATAGACGAGCCATCTAACTGGCAGATTACAACTTCACTCCATAGTTTGAATCGTTTTTTCACCATCCCTTTGAAGATAGCAGTTGAATTCATTCCCTAAGGTAATATTCCTATAGGTACCACTCTTTGAAATATTCCTATGGGTACCACTTTTTGACTGAGTCTCCTACTGACTCTAGTGGTCACTAGTACAGTGTACACTAAATCTTCCAGTTAACCTAGGCAAACATACTTACTCAGATGAATGTTAGATTTTGATCACCTAATAGAATTTCATATAGCTTCATACATAAAGTGAGGATTCCCAAGTTTGGCAGACTCTTACACCACCCTATCTCCAAATAAGACAAGTTCATCTTCTTGGAGGATTACTAAGGTGGATTCCTCAATCGCATATAATATTGAGAACTCTTTCAAAATTTAATTCCAAGACAAACCCAAATTACACGATAAGGGCGATCTAATCACTCGCCATTTAGGCTCTACAGTATTTATCATACAGTCTTTTCATACAATACACCACAAAGGCTTTTCATATAATACACCACAAAGGCTTTTCATAAAATTAGCCACAAAGCCTTTCCAAGTAATCCGTTTTTACTGTCCCGATAGACCATCTCTATAGATGCCATAGGGCTTCTCCCACATGGTTTTATACCTTCATGTTGTCCTGGAATTTTATCATATGATGTCATGGCCATGGACTTTCCATAGATTTATTCAGTGATTTGCCAGTCCAGCTGGTACTATAGTTATCTTACCGAAGGCTACACAATAAATCTCTACTTCGTATTTGTACATATCACAAACTTGTCTATATTGGACTCATACCGCATCAACAGATTTTTTACATAAACTTGACCATCTACACATGTGTAACACTAGTTATTATCCCCTACACTTTCTAGAGACAACGTATCCACTCTCTAACGGCAAGACACTTATCATGCAACTTCATGTTCAAAGATCTATCAATACTCTTTTCTAACATTTATACAAATATTTTCCCAATGAATCATGCTTATCTACCAATGTATCAACCATTTACTCAAATTAAAATGATATACATAAGTTGGTTTTAGGGACTCACCAGAGACCTATCTTCTAATGACTCGATAGTCACAGGTATCGAAAAGTGTATTTTTAGGTCTTCGTTTTTGAAAAACGAATTCGTAAATATTTATCAAAAATATTTACGAATTTAGTTGTGTAGTTAATTAGGTTTTGGATAGGTGAATTTGTTTAATTTATGAGTAATTGGGTATAAAGACTAGATTGAATATAGGTAAAAGTTGAATTATAGAATAAAGAAAATTCAAGGGACTAAATAAACAATTAAACCATAAATTAACATGTGTGTGGTAAAAACAATTTCATGTGTATAAATAAAGTAAATAAATTAAATTAAATTATGACAATTGTGTGGTAATAATAATGTTAATATGTAATAAATATATATGTACATTTGTAATACATATATGTATTTACTTATTATTTAAGTAATATATATTATAATATAATAATATAACTAAACATAAAAAATATAAACTAAAAGAAACAAAATATAGAAAAAGAAACAGAGAGTGAATCGAATTAGGAAAGAAAGAAAGGAGAAAAGAAAGAAAAGGGAAATTTAGGGTTTCAAGTTCAAAGGTTTAATTGTTAAGTCAATTTAGCCCCTTTTCTTGTAATTTTGATTTTTTGGAATCCTAGAACAAAATACTACTTTATTTAAGTTGAAATTTTGAAAGGTAGTGAATTTTTAGAAGTTGTTCATGTTGAATAAATTGAAGAATTAGGGATTAAATTGATAGAATTTCAAGTTAGAATAGAAATATAAATTGAATTGTAAGTTAAATTATAAGTTTTGAGTAATAGGGACTAAATTGAAAGAATTTTAAAATTAGGGTTTTATGATGAAATTAGGAGTTGAAATTAGTTTAAAGTGAAAATTTAATAAAGATATGGAATTAGTTTTGTAGAAATAAAGGTATTGGTTAAGGACTAAAATGGAATTTAAACAAAAGTTGTGTATACATTGAAATATTTAATGTTAAATTGTGTTGTATTGATGATTTTCAGTTATTTTAAATTTCGTAGAAAATGTTGAGCCGAAGACCTCGGCTAGGAAAGGAAAAGACAAAGTCAACGAGGATTAGCTCGGAAATTATGGTTTGTATTTCTACAATCCGAATTTAATAATTAATTGTTGAATTATTACTTAATATGTATGGCAAGTGCATTGAGGTGAGTATTGATATTGATTTTGTGATATTGAATTGAATTGAATGGAATTGATTTCATGTACATATGCGAATATTTGAATTGGAATGAATATTGGTTGAAATTGAAAAGTGAATTTAATTATTAATTGTTGTATTTTGATTAAATATTATGGTAAGTAATTAAGGTGAGAATTATTTGTATTGTGTTTTTACAATTGAAATAGATTGATTGGGAATGTGATGAAATAGATATGAATGTGATTATTGTGGAATTTGAATATTTGTTATTGAAAAGTGAATTGAATTGTATTGAATTATGAATTTATGTGATTAATTAAAATGTGTATTGATTGGAAACTGATAAGTGAATTGAATACCCCATTAACTGTATCGGGCTAAGTCGGATATAGTTGGCATGCCATAAGATTGGAAGTGTTCAGTGATACTTCGACCTTGAGTCGATCAGGCACTTTAAGTGTCATATTATTACTTCAGATAATTCGGATGAGGTATTGAGTATCGTACTGTTTTACTTCAGCTTGGCCGATGAGGCACTGAGTGTCGTACTGGTGTGTTTTGGTTGGATTTGTGTATCCGTCAAAGTCCGAGTCTTGTTAATAAGGGTAAACAAATGATTTGGACAATTGGTTGACAATGAATGATATTGAATATGGATTGGAATGGACAATGAAATGAAATATGCAATTGAAATGCATGGAATTGCATGAATCAAGGGTTCATGAAAAGGATATTTGTTTGAAATTGAATGGTGTATCCTATTGAAAAATGCTATTGAATAACAATTATGAAATTGAAATAGTATGATATGAGAATTGAAAGTGTCATGAATGATGCATTTATGAAATTGATTATTTGTTGAATGATTTTGTTTATGTGTGATTATATAAATAAATATTATAAATTCTTGTTTAATAAATATTCGGATTATAGAAATACCACTGAGTTTATACTCAGCGTACGGTTTGTTTTCCGTGCGCAGGTTAGATTAAAGTCAAATTGTTGAATCAGCATTTAAAGCTGATCCCGAACTCAAAAGTGGTAAAGTACTTTTCTTTTTGGTAATTGCATGTACCTAGGATGTCACATGTAGGTCATTTTGATTAGTGATTGTAAATGATGTTATATACTTAAACTTATGTAAGACATGTTGATGTTATAAAATGACATGTTTAAGTTAATGTATACATGAGTATGAAATAGATAGATTTTGGGAGAAAGTGATATAAATTTAGAAATGGTTTGAATGATGCTAAATTGGATTGTTTTAGTTAAAGTATGAGAAGTATCTAAAAGAGTACATTGATTAGGTCATTGAGTTTATCAACTTGACATGGTTTAAAGGTATTTTAATGTGTTTTGGATTGGTTGAAAGTTTGGATTTTGAATTCTTTGTTGTTCAAGATTTGCTGGGTTGGTAAATTTGTTGTATGAGGCTCATTTTGAGTCCACAAGGTCTGGTACACGGGCGTCTGACCAGATCATGTGAGAGACACGGCTTACACATGGGTGTGTGGTTAGGCCATGTGTCCCCAGCAACTTAAAAATTTAAAAGAGAATGCTAAGGTATTTCCACACGGGCAGAGACACAGGTGTGTGTCTCAGCTGTGTAAGACACACGGTATAGCACATGGGCGTGTGACTTGGCCATGTGATGTAAGTCAGAGGGTTACACGGAGTAGAACACGGCCTAAAGCACGGACATGTCATAGGGTCACACGGGTATGTCCTTAGACCACACGGGCGTGTGTGCCCTACACTTAGGAAAAATTTTGAAATTTCGCGAAAAATTCTTTGAAATTTCGATTGAGTCCTAGTTTGTTTCTAATGTATATTTTGGGCCTCGAGGGCCCATACAAGGGCCCATACAAGGGACAATATAATTAATTTATGAAGTGTATGTAATTTGATTTGTTTAATGTTCATATTTGTTCTGAAAAGTCTGATAATACTCCGTAACCCTGTTCTAGCGACGGATAAGGGTTAGGGGGTGTTACATTCCTTTACTTTGACCAGAGTTTCTGTTTCTATTGTCTTTCCTAATCCAGTAGCAGCAACTGTTTAAAAGATCATAAGATTTCCATTAGAATCCCCATTACAGACATTTTACTAACATTTCAACTACATACGACCCTCATGCAGGGCCTTCCTATAACATTCTCTCCTTCTATAACAGTAATGTGTAAAGTTGTAAGACTTACTAGAAGACAGAACCATCTACTCATGAGGTGAGATCTTAGTCCAATCTTAACAACGAACAAAAAGAGGATATTGGAGTTAGAAAGAAGAACCTAAACATTAATCAGTTAGAAAAAAACCATTTGAAATGTCCCCTTCCCATAAATATACTTTCAGTCCCCCTGATTTCCCTACCAAATCCAGCGTAGGTATAAGAAAATTCGGTGAAGGTTTACTTTATTGTTGACCAGTCATGTGGAGGGTCAGATCAATTTAAATGAATCCTGTTGAGAAATGACCAACCATGATGCTTGTTATGATTTGTTTAGTTGGCTTATTTTAGTGTACAAGAAATCTTTCACACATTTTTCTACTCTATTTTTTACTATGGTCTTTTTTTCTATTGCTATAGAATCCAAACAACTTCCAACCAAACTCGATACAGAATTTAATTAGATAGTACTCATGAAAATCGGGAGTACCATATCTTGGTGATGACTCTCATTCGGCATGATCTTAAAGATAATTAAGTCTCCTACAACTTTCTCATACGCTTGACAAGCTCTTAATGTTCAAACAAAACTTTGGGGCATACCTCCTTATAGGCGTGCACTTTCTTGGGCGTAATCTTTCTTCTCTTAGAAATATCTTGCTATCAATACTCTAACTCACCATCAGGTCAACAGGATAACAGATTATGTTACCACAGCGTACCTAGCAGTCTATAAACCTACATTACTCATCTTTTTGGATTTGTCAATTTTTAAGGTGTGACACAAAAGTCCATGGTTAGATATGGCATCATTCAGTGGCAAACAAGTATATGTTATGGAAAAAAATGGAGTCTTTCAGGATATTGAACAAAGAAGTCTGTCGAGGCAAAAAGGAAAAGCCACTTATTGACTCGTACAGCGAGTAGTATGACAGATAGACCGTGGCACATCTGAGAATCACAAACGGGATAATGAGAGGATCCGTCAAAATGCATTGGTAAGTGGAACTGATAGAAGCGTCTTAAAGTAGGTATATGAGAGAGGAAGAAGAATTTTTCTTCAACATATTGGCAAATCTAGTATTCACCATTAACAGTCCGTCTGAGTTTAGGTAGAACCATCATTTGGCTAAGCAATATTGGAATGGATTATCATGTTTGAAATCTTAATTAATGATCGATAAAGAGGTAGCCAAAAAAATGTTAGTCCGCCAAGTGTAACAGCCTGAAATAGGGCCTAGTCGGAAAAATGGTTACGAGACCACAAATTTGAAGTAGAAATATTTATTTTATAACTATTTTAGGGTCCATGATATGTTTGAGTGATTGTGTGCAAATTTTGTTAAGTAAATTTTATTGATAAAGTGCCCAATTTTATTATTGGGATTAAATAGCATTAATTGCAAAATATAAGTTTTAGAATATAAGGACTTGTTTGAAATGGGGGTTTAAACTAGAGGTCTTTAAATGTCAAATAGACCATTATATTTTGGTATGGACAAAACTAGACATGGAAGGGTAAATTGAAGGGTTAGCAAAAAGGGCATTTTGGTCATTTGGGTGTTTTAAGGCATAAACGACAAAATAAAAGCCCAAAAATCTGCTCATCTTCTTCATATAGCTGCTGAAATTTACATGACTCCATGGCTAGGGTTTCAAGCTTTTCAAAGATCAATTATCAAGAAAAATCGAGATTTGGGCTTAAATCGAGAAAGTGCATGGTTAGAGACAAAAATAGAATAATTAGCTAAAATTTCATTTGAGGTAAGTCCGTGTGATTAAATAAGCATGATATGTATGCTATTGTTATTATACTTGAAAATCTATCTTGTCATGATTGTATTAAAGTTTATGTTGATGATATTGTATAGGAGAAAGTGATGTCAAATGTAAATGACATTTATGTGTTGATTGAACGTTGGAGATTTGAACGAATATGATATTCCATTGAATCAAGTAAGTTGTATGAAAATAATACAATTACATTGTTATTATTATGTGCTGAATTGATATAGCATGAAATGCTTGATTGTGGAAATGAGAATGCATAATGATAATTGAGATAGTAGAATTCCCTTTTGAACCTTTGAGAATAAATCAGGTATTCATGCCATGACGTATGGGTTATTGTAAGCTAGTGTAAGACCATGTCTGGGACATGGCATTGGCATTGAGACGAGTGCCAATGTAAGAGATGTCTGGGACATGCATCGCCTTCGAGATGTAAGCCAGTGTAAGACATGTCTGGTACATGCATCGGCTATGAGATGTGTCAATGTAAGACCATGTCTGGGACATGGCACCGGCACGGATATGTCAAAGCTAGTGTAAGACCATGTCTGGGACATGGCGTCGGCCTCGATTCCAATAGTCAATGTAAGACCATGTCTGGGCCATGGCATCAACTTGATGGATGAGCCAGTGTAAGACCATGTCTGGGATATGGCATCGGCATTATACCCTATGTTAGAGGCTTAGTGAATATTTGATAGCTTTTCAAATGGTTCAACGGTGAGAGTTATGGTTTAAGCTAAACGAGAAAGATTATGACCATATTGTGAGTGGTATAGGTACTTACATGATATTGATGAGATGTGAATTCAATTCATGTTATATGATTAGTGAGAAATGAAAATGAGCATGTTGAGTAACACAGGTATGTATGCCAAGCTCATGAGAAATGATTTCAGTTTATGATGCACCTTTAGTGAAGATGTAAATAGGTAATTCATGCTTATGAGAATGATTTTATGATGACCTTGTGATTATAGGTATATACTTATGATGTATGAATATGTAACCTTACCAATGTGGTAAAAGTGAATTAATATAGTGTGATAAACGTAGTATCGTTAATTTACACTAAAACAGTTTTGGACAACAGCCATAGTCTGACTTTGAAAATCCACCAAAAATTGTGGAAATTGAGTTAAAGGCTAAATAAAATATGAAATTAAATCCTAATGAGCATAATTTTACATAGAAGAAACGGTGTAGGCAAAAGAGTTTCATATTATGAAATATTTAAATTGTTGTGAGACAGAGTCAGAATGACTACAAAATCCCTTGTTCTAATTTGATAAAATCATCAAAAATTGTGCAAAAATAGTTATGAGTTATAATTTATATGCTTAGAATTACTAATGAGTCTATTTTCAAGAGAAAAATACGGAAACATCATATGAGTCCCGTATTATGAGATAATTAATTTTTAGTGAAAAGGGGTTAGAACTCTTAGATAAAGAAAAGGGGTAAATTTAAGGAATAAACTGTACTAATTGGCCAGATCAAAAATTTTGAAAATTTTATATAAGTAGATATGTGAGTCTAATTTCAGGAAAAATTAGCAGAACTTAATTTGGAGTTCTGTAGCTCTAGATATAAATAATTTAGTAACTATGACACGAGAAAATAACTTGATTGGAACTTGAGTAAAAATGAAAATAAGGTTGTATTACCATGAGAAGCAAGTTGATAAGTTACTTATTATTTTCATACGGTCTTACTAAGCTATAAAGCTTACTCCCTTCCTTTCTTTTCCTTTAGTTTTTTCAGGTTAGCTCGGAGTTGGAGGTCGTCGAAGGCAGCATCACACTATCAAGTCGCTACCTTTGGAAAAAATGAAGTATATATTAGAAATTTTCAAGTGAGTGGCATGTATAGGGATCTAGTTGATTGACATGCATTATTTTGCTTTGGCCAAATATGTTGGCTTATATTGAGTTATATGCATATGGCCATAAGATGTGGCTCATATTGATTATGGCTTGTAAGCCTAGCTATTCATGTCATGTCTAATGTTTATAATGTGATTATGTTTGTTTGCCATTCATGGTTAGTAATATGACATGTGTGTTGGATGTATGTTCTATGACCAATTGAGGTTGTCATAGCCATGTAGTAATTGCACGTTATATACACAACATGATAATGATTGAACATGAGAGCTTGATGGATAAGTTGGTAACCACAGTATAATGGTAAAAATGGTCATCAAAATGACCAGTTTTATGAATGTGAAGTAAGGAATCTAGACTTGGTATTGCATGAGTAGATGCATTACTTGTAAGAAGACTTGTTAATGTTAAGGATATATCTTAATAAAGAGTGTTTAATCACTAAAATTATGCCATGAATTTTGATTTTGATATGCATAAGGTTGCAAGAGATTATGGGTAACATGAAGGCTTGGAAAATAGCCTAAGTGTTGGCCACACGGGCTGAGACACGACCGTGTGTCTCAACCGTGTGAGGGACACAGCCTTGAGTCACGAGCGGGTGGCCCGGTCGTGTGGTTCTATGTACATGCTAACATCATAAACAGAGAGTTACACGGTCTGAAGACACGGGAGTGTCCCTATGTCCACACGGGCATGTGACATGTTTCATGGGAAAATTTCCTAAGTTTTTCTGAAACCTTTCAAAGTTTTCAGTTTAATCCCAAATCAATTTCGATGAATGTTTTGGGCTTCGTAGACCCAAATAAAGGACGACATGCATGTGTTTGAAAGGTTTTGAATTAAAAGAGATTTTATGGCCCGATTTTTGCTTGGATGTGTATGTTTAAGTCCGGTAATGTCTCGTACCCTGTTCCGGCGTCTGACATGGGAAAGGGGTGTTACACTAAGGACTATGTGGAAAGGGAATGTCCACTCGAAGCTTAATGATCGATAAAGCCCGTCAGGGATTTACAAAGAGAGAAGAGGTCCACCAGGACTTTTTGGCATGAGATAAGTCCACACAGGACTAACAGAGGTAGAAGCCTGCTAATGACAATTTAAGAAAGAGATGGTTCGTGGGGGAAGGGGAAGATTATCTAACTTTGGGAGCATCTTGGTAGAATGGAATGAAATAGGGGAATCCTATGGGACTATCTGAATGGTATGAGTCTGCCAAGAAAGAGTGGTGCCCATCCACCACCCATTTTCCATAACCAAGGCCTCCTATAAGGGCATCAATAAATAGGTATTCCTTTAAAAAGGGATTCATGCACAAGATATGTCATAAGAAGTTCATTGTTAGAAATAAACCAATAGATATGGCAATTCATCTGATAGTTCATCGATAGTGGTCTTCGATATGGATATTCGTATATATGGTTACTCTATGATGAGTCAAACCGAGAAGGCAATCATAGAAGTCTGAGCTAAAGCTAGACGGGGAAACTGAAAGTGTCTGGGAAAAACAGATATGACTACACTAGTCGACATGTCCATCAACGTTTAGTTCCAAAACCAGTGAAGGCATCATGTCACCTGCGGAATCTCCTAAGTCACTTAAGGAGTTTATCTCCGTGCATTAATTCTTATTTATCCATCAAATTAAGAGTTTTTCTATGAGTATCGTCGTATAGAACCTCACTAAGTTCATCTAGACTTACTTTTGTATTGCTCTAAATGCAGGGTTAAGGAATGATTCATAGATCACAGAGAGACCAAGCCAGATGCCATCAAGTTGTGCGAGTGTGCCATAATTGTATCATGTTTATAAAGGGGTACCCTTAAAGGCTACGCCTTAGGGGGAAAATGCTTTAATGTATTTGTTTTAAAGTTTTGAGTCTTAGAATAATGTAATTATTTATTCGTACTCAATAAGTCATAATGGTAGTTGGGACTAAACATTTGTATGGTGTAAAATATAATTGAAATAAAAAATCTAAATCGGTCATCATCAGTGGATTTGGTTTAGAGTGTTTTAGTAATAATGAATGTTTATTTTAACATTAACTAAGTCTGCAGATAACATGACAAAAATTTTGTTAAGTAGTTCGGGTTAATTGTGATGCTGGGTACCCGAAATTAGAAATCGGGTCGGGTATAGAGTGTTACAAACGACGTTTTATAAAATCTTTTGTAAGCTCGATTGTAACCTAAATTTGAATAAATAATGTTGTTAAAAGTCTTGAAACCTAATTTTTCATATAATTTGCATCGTAGATATTGAATTAAAATCATAGTTGCTTAGGCAACGAATCTGATATCTCACATCTCGGATCTGGCAATCAGATCGAATTGGATGTTACATACACATATTGGCCCATACTTTATTAATTTAACAAAAGTCTAATAAGTTTTAATTAAATTAAATCATTTTTAATTTGAATAACTTTTTTATTATAATAAATAATAATGTAATTATTATATATATATGTGATATTCATATTTTTCTAGAAGGGAGGAGGGGAAGAAGACTTTCGAAATTAAATAGCACTTGAGGAGAGAAAGAAAAGTTCTTTTTTACACCTACAATAGCCTTAATTTGCCATGATACAAGGAATTGATTTTGGGTGCTTATAAAAATTCTAGAAAGAGATCCTTACTATAAACGTTTCATCAACTCCAATGTTACATTAAATATTATAAGAATTCTAATATTTATGTAATAAGATTTTTGAGTATTTCGTTTAGTAATTTAACCCTTGTAATGATTCAAATAATTGAGTAACGTTTTGAATTATTAAACCATGTTTTATGTATTACATAAAATATTATAAAATTTAATAGTTTATGTAATTAGATGGAACGAAAGCTATAGAAAGTTAAAATCCCTAGAAATTCTGACCTAGCAACCAAACCATTCCGATGACGGGGACCATTAGGTAGAGAGAATGTGATACAAACTCCCTCAAATCCACCAAGCTTTAATGGCGCTTGTGTTATAACCAGTTTCAAGGCCTACTAGTGAGAGCGTGTTTGTCTTCTTCATCAGCATCGGTTCTAGCCTGTTGAGTAATTTCCTTAGGTTGCTAAAAAAGTAAAATTCACTATAATTTTCAAATTCATAGATTGGTTATAATCTTAATATTTTTTTTAATATAACTACTTTACACATATAAATAAAATCCAAATTGAAATCCTCAAAATTCGCATTTAAAGTTTTGATGTTCTTGTAAATTGAAAAAGTAGAAGGTAGGAAGAGGTGAGTTGCAAGTCCCGTTTGCAGAGATGGAAATGTATATGAAACAGTGAAATACCATCATCTAGCACCTTAATTAAGACGCTTCAGTAATTAACATTATCTGGGAGGTCGAATAAGACAACTCCGTGTAATCTCGACTTTAAAGTATGAATTCATGACAATAGATAATTATGGAACACAAGTTTTGAACATGTCGAGGCAGCATTCGCTAGCAAGTCCCCTCTTCCAAAATTTTTCATAGTATTCCCCATAACTAAAACTTCGATACACTGCAGGGTGATCATCGTCGATCAAGTCCGTAGCAGGGCCTATCAAAGCATCAGGTGAGGGACAATAGAAGGTTGGGATGGATATTCGTTCTTTATTGCAGTTCACAACAGCTCGATGGAGCACGCTTTTGTAACGATCATTGCTAATTACCTGTGACAAAAGATTACCACTCACTTTATTTTTTTTTCTGGATTAAGAAATAAATAAACAAAGGTTACAATCACTATCCACCACTTCACCTGCATTTGATCGCCGATGTTGACAATGAAGGTGTTGCAAATGGGATTGACAGTAATCCACTTGCCATCTCTTAAAACCTGTAATCCAGGGACGTCATCTTGAAGAAGAATAGTTATTAAATTAGGATCGGTATGGCCAGGCAAGCCATAAGTAAGTTCTGGTTGTGGACAAGGTGGATAGTAGTTTAAAGCCATGTGTTGCCCATGCTTGCTTAGGGTCTTATCTATATGATCTCTCTTCAGCCCTAAGCTGTCTGATATGGCCTCAAGCAGTCGTAGCACTAAACCTCTAACGCTACTGCAATACTCGGCTACGTCGCCCCTGACAGGAACCACAAATTCAGTCATGCTTAAAATTAAAAGATGAAAACCATTGGCTTATTTATGGTACTATATTATTAAAACCTGAAGGAAGGGGGATTTGAAGGCCATGCGTTTACGTGATCTTGGAGAGGGTAGCAATGGAGTCTCAGAAAATCCCTCCAGTTGGCAACCTTCTCCGTCTTAACGTTGAAACTAGTTGACAACCGGTTGGCGACGGACGGGTCGTCGGAGTAATTCTTCAACCGCTCACTCTCCGGTAAATAAAAGAAATCTCTAGCTAAACGCAGCATGTTGTTGATGGTGGCTTCTGAAACCCCATGGTTCTTAACCTGATCATTTAGCAGAACAGAAATCACTAAACAGAATTAACTAGTAGGAGTAGCAAGCGACAATTATAGCCAAATCAAAATATTTGTTTGGATACCTGAAAGAAACCATCATGTTGGCAAGCTAGGGCAATCTGTTTAAGAACATGAGAGCGGTTGGGGCCATGGAGGTCCTGAAGGTCGATCAGAGGGATGGAAACATCTGATACATGAACATCAACCAGGTTTGGACGGTCGGAGATTGGTCTGATGTAATTGGTAGGCACCAGTTTGACTGTAGTTGCGAGGTCAGTGAGTAATAGCTTGGTGGTGGAGAGCGCCATGGGAATGGAGTATGATATTTAATTACTTTGCACAACTTTGGAGGTTCCGGCTTTCAGCACCCATTTAAAGCACTCATTTTCTGATGACGTTGAGATGCTGATATCACAAGATGTACGTAATCTTTCTGCCATTTATTTTTAATTGAAAAATTCCAGAATCGGACAAATGATGTTACGGCTTTTACAGCATCACATTCCTTAACTAATGTCAAAGGCCATGTGAACATGAAGATGGTATTCTTGCAGTTTAATCAGGAATGTCAAATTACTTTCACATGTGAATGATTGCCAAGTCACTGGTTTCTTTCTCTTTTTAAATGACAGTTTAAATATTCAAAATCCTAAATATCTTAATAATTAAAAATTATTAATTAGATTTAGTATTTGTATTTGTAATTATAAAGACAACAGAAATTATTCCATACCTTAACAACCATCTGATTATCTTATTTACGGGTGCAACCAAATTGAAATGCATGCTCATGTCGGTACGCTAACACCATTAATTAATGTAATATTTTATCTATTTTATAATTTAAATAATAATTATATATTTTACCCTCTATTTTTATAAAAAATTATTTTATTTCTTAATTTAATTTTTCGTCTTTTTTAGTTATTAAATTTAAAGATATTTAAATTTCTGTTAAAACTAAATTAATTAACCAAGCTGATCTAATTCGGTTAATCAACCAATGGTCGAACATAGTTTGGTCGGAGGTTGGTTAATGGTTTTTTGAAATTTCAATTACTGGTTAATTCGGTTCGAAATTAGATAATTAACTGAATTAACCGAACTTAATAATTAATATTATGTGTTAATTTCAATACTTATGTAGTGTTTTTCATTATATAGTGTTTCAAGACATAAAATTTCGATTAATTCGATTAATTTTCAAGATAAAAATATATATTTCGGTTAATTTCAATGTATTTATTTGATATGTTTTATACTTGTTTTAACTAAAAGATAAAAATATATAAATTCGGTTAATTCAGTTAACCAATCGAATTAACCGAAATATTTCAGTTCGGTTAAATTTTTTTTGAAAAAATTTCGCTTCGGCTAACGGTTAAAGGATTATACAGTTCAGTTAATGCTAGTTCGGTTCGGTTATCGTTTTAACACCCATATTTGAACTTGTGTTTTTTTATCAAATCATCCAAATGATTAGAAAAGTCAATATTTCTTAACTCTGCTAATGTGGCTTAGACATAAATGACACATCACATTCAATTAATTTTTAAATTTTAAAATTTTAAAAATTATAAAAATATTTTAAAACTTAAAATCATTAAAATATTAAAAGTTGTAAAATTATAAAAAATTTAATATTTTAAAATTTAAAAATTAATTAAATACTAACATATCATCAAATCACAATTCATATATATTTTACATTAACTAAGTTAACAAAATTAATTTTTCATGATAAAATTGATAAAAATATAAATTTAGAAAAATTAAATAAAAAGTAAATTCTTTTAATCGAATGTGCAAAAGAGTTAGACATTTATATATTTCAAGCCGAAAAAGAGTGGCCACTTATG
The DNA here is from genome assembly GCF_025698485.1 of Gossypium arboreum. Taxonomy (NCBI): domain Eukaryota; kingdom Viridiplantae; phylum Streptophyta; class Magnoliopsida; order Malvales; family Malvaceae; genus Gossypium; species Gossypium arboreum. The sequence goes on from NC_069077.1 coordinate 52,928,928, forward strand.
ATAGGCAGGTAGGCCCCTAGGCTTACAACAAGAAAAGCTGTCGACAAAGGCTTCGTATGGTAAGTAGGAACGGATGACGTCACTCATAGCGACGTCGGTCATAGTGAGCTTAGCTATGTCATCGATGACGCTAAGCTATTTTACTTTTAAATCCACTAAAAAGTGAGGCTAGTTTACCCATTTGACCCCAAAAAAATTTATTATTTACAAAAATGGCATTAATTCAAAAATATTTATCTTAAAATGAACAATAAAATTGAGTTATAAAAACTAGATAGTCTGCATCACTATTTTTTTCTATTAAAAAATAATTTTTGGGGTTTTAGACACTATATAACAAGCACCCATATATATTTTTTTTAAATTTTTTGGATGCTGGCATATTAATAGCTAGCACCCTTTTATCTTATTACAAAATAATTTTTTTGAGGTGTGGTGCCTGCCAACAAATGGCCAAAATCACCCAACAAAAGAGATTGGAAATATTGCAACACACCCCCTCGTTGTTTTTCCATCTTTTTTATTTCCCAAGTTTAATTACATATTTTATATTTTAAAACAATATTGAAATACTTATCATATTTTTAAAACAATAACGAGTAATATATTTATAAAACATGATAAGTATTTCAATATTATTTTAAAATATAAAATATGTAATTAAACTTGGGAAATAAAATATGTTGCAATATTATCAATCTCTTTTGTTGAGTGATTTTGGCCATTTGTTGGTTGGCACCACACCCCAAAAAAATTATTTTTTTAATCAAATAAATGGGTGCCGACCATTAGTGTGCCAGCACCCAAAAAAAATTTTGAAAAAAATACATGGGTGCCAGCCATCTAGTGTCCAAAACCCCAAAAATTATTTTTTTAATAAAAAAATAGTGGTGTCGGCCATCTAGTTCCCATAATTCAATTTTACTATTTATTTTAGGTCATTTGGGTGAATGTTTTTGAACCAGGATCATTTTTGTAAATATAATTTTTTTGATTAGATTAGTAAAATAGCTAAAAAGTGAAGACAGAGTTGATTGAGGCAATTAGGATTCAGCTATTTTATTAACGCCAACTTGTGGGGAGTTTATAGCATACGTTTCTTAACATTCACTTTCAAATAATTAGTTTAGAGTTAAAACTATTGTTAAGGTATTTGTATTAGAAGTTAGATTTAGACCTAATTTGGTATCGGTTCGAAGGTCTATTTAAAAAGTAGGAGGATTTAGATGAAAATTTAAGTCCAAAAATTGAGGCCTATTTTCAAAACGGATCAACTCTTGGGTAAGCATTTTTTAGCCCAGGCCCAGTCTGGCTTGAAACAAATTTTTTTAACTTAATTTTTATTAATTATACAACTCTATTCTAATACTCTATACGATACCTTACGTCCTCACCCAGTCAGGCAGTCACCCTCCTCTCCCCTCATTCTCAATCTTAAATCAATTCCTAAAAACAAAATCCCTTAGTGTCGGGTGCCTCTCACCACTCACTAGTCACCACCGCAGCTCATTAGTCACTGATGCTCGTTATTCCATCAAGATTCAAGACACTGTCATTGCCCCACTACTTCCTTAGTCGTTGGTGTTCACCACTGTCGTCACCGTCTCGCCAATTTCTCTATCGGCAACCACCATCATTGTTCCATAGGTAGTTAGGTGCTCTTGAAAATAGTTATATTTCGAACCTCTAAGCTTCATTAAATGTTTGTACTTAAGTAGATATATTTGTATTTTTAGGCTATTTTTAGAACATTGCATAATAATGCTTGGATTGTGCCTTAAATGTCATTTAATGTTACTTTTACTGTTGGGAAGAAGGGAATTAATTGTTGTATGCAGCAAATGTAGAAAGGATGGGGAAAAATGAGGAGAGAATAAAGGAAGTAAAATATTGTCATGGCAAAAGGTTATGTGGATTACCAACACAAATGTGATGACAATTCCAAGAAAATTCTTACGTGGCACTTAGTCCTCGTCACTCTCAGTCAACTGGACGTAACCAGATAAATCCACTTGAAAAAAAGGGAGAAAAGTGTATGCTGAGAGAGGAGGACCTACCTTATAAAAGAGGGAAGAGAAAAGAAAGAAAAGATGGAAGATTTTAGAGGGGGATTTGGAGAGCAATTTTCTATCCAGAAAAACTGGTAAAAAATTCCAAAGAAAAAAGAGAGGATAGTAACTTAAAAGGAGAACAGAGACGTAACGAAAAGGACTACCAATCAACCTTGGATCCTACATGATTCAACAGCGTTGAATTGAAAGATGGAGTGGCAAAAGCTTCTTGCAGTTCTACCTTCATTCTGTTGATTAATTACTATGATTTCTAAACTGTTAATGATGATGTTGAATGTTATTCTAATCTTGGATTTTAAAACCCAACCCATGAGCTAATTTCATTTAGGTTGGAATTATTGGATCTATCTTGATATATTGATGATCATGGTGATATTTTGAGTAGATCTATTGTTTTATTCGATTTGGATTATTTTAAATATAAGCATACAAGCTCTAGACATAGATGAATGCATGATATATCCTTAGACTTGATTTAATTCTGAAAAGGTAAAATAAGTTGGATCATAATCGAATGATATGAGCAAGTACTCAAGCGAATACTCGTAGCAGTCTAGATATAGAGTTGTGATCTGTACAGAGTAAAGAAGAAATTTGTTAGGTATTATTCTTGAGACTTGTAGACATACAAAAACGTAGAATGATAACTTTAATTCTAACTCTCAAAAGAAGTAGAATGCATTAGTTATACTCTGAACAGTAATTGGCGCAAGATTCTACCATGATATTATTATGTTATTAAGATATAATCCAATTAATTTCGGCCTTCCCATTCAACAGCTTCAATCCTTTCAATTTTATCTCGTAGATTTGACACAACATTTTATTCATTACGTGATTTTTACATTTCATACATTAATATTTCACTTCAAATCATTACTATGTTTATTTTGCCATAAGCCTAATTAGTATAGTTTATAGTAATAATTCAACCATATTTTTACCTATTCTAATCCCTATGGAGACGATCTCACTTATCACTTTATTACTTGATTTGACGTGTATACTTGCACATTCGCATTACATCTTCAATTTTACCACTATCATCGTTCCATAGGTCGTTAGGCATTATATTTTTGCAGCCCACCTTTTAATAGAAAAACTAAAAAAGGCATAAAATTTTTGGTTTAGCAAATTCAGAGTTCAAAATCAAATTTCACCTCTGATTTTCTTGATTCCCTGATCTCCTATTGACAACACCACTGGTTTGCTCGATAATTGTTTATTTTGGATTAGATTGCATTAGAGTTGAAATTTTTATAATGCAAAACACTTCTTTTGTCCCCCCTTCTTTTGTAGTAATGTATATATATAACATATGCAATTTGAGATAAAAGAATGCAAAACTACAATTATATTTCTTTCATACTCAAGCAATACATATATTTGTTTTGCACATAAGAATTAAACTTCATGCTCAAGTCTCTTCTTTGCTTCCATTTATCAATGAGGAGGTTTGACAAAAGTTATTCTTTATGTCGTAGAATGATAGGTTTACTGATATTTTTTTTATGATTTTTTAAATGAAATGAAATTAAGATATTTGAAAAAAAAATTGTAAATTAAGAAGAAGAAATGTCCACTGACTAAAAAATATGGGCCAGGTTAGTCTAGGCCAGAGTTTAACATTTATAATCTAGGTCGGCCTTGGGCAAAAATTTAGCCATTTTTGGGCCGACCTAAGCTCGGGCCTATCAATCGGGCCTAAAATTTTGTTGGGGCTCGACTCGAACTTGGCTCGACCCAGCCTATGGACAACTTTAGTTAGATTGCATTGTCTTCTCTACTTTAAAATGGATAAATTTGTTCCTAGACATTAGATTAAAAAGTAAATTGGTCTTTTTGTTAAATATTTCATTCATTTGTATTGTTAGAAACTAGTGTGGTTGATGGAATAACTAGACAGTGACATGTAGTGTGCCACGTGTACCTCATACTGATGTACATAGACCAATTTTTAATAGTAAAAATGGATGAAATTTTTAACAGAAAGACCAATTTTCTCTTTGATCTAACGTACAAAAACTAATTTGCTTATTTTTTAGTAGAGGGGTAAAATGCAATCTGACTCATAGTATAGGGGTCTTTATAATACTTTTACCAGTGTTTGGTCTATGGAGTAAGATAATCAACTACCCATCAATATATATTTTTATTAGAATTGATTGTATTGATATCGGTCTGTTTCAATATATTGCTTTAAATTAATTAATACTCTAAAAAATATTTAATATGTATATAAATTTTCTTAAAGAATCAAATGAATCATAGTGAATAAATTTCATAAACTATTCATCAATTATATAGAATGCTTATCTATAAACTTCACAACTAAAAATATTATTAAATAAATTCAAGATAAATAAGGCAAAAGTCATTTCATATATTAAACAAAAAGATTACGAACAAATCATCTTATACTAAACATATAAGATATAAGTCTTATAAAACATACTCATCAAGTTGTGTTTATGAAGTTTTTAGGGATTTAACCTTTTTTTTCCTTTTCCTTTTTATTTTGTTTGTTATATGAATTATGTACTTCATGGTAAGTTTAGGATTTTTTTTTTGCCATCATGGTAAATTTACGATTAACACACTATTTGTTAAATGGATCTGGCTTGAAATATGAGTATTACATTGTCAAAATTCATCAATATTTCAATACTAATTCAATCTAAACAAGGATACAATGGCCTCTTTAAATAGGCTTAGATTAGAGTTCTAATCATACTAAACTAACCCTGGAAAAATCAGAGTCTAACCGAGAGAAGAAGTCTTGCTTGAAGTCTAAAACGCAGCTGCCAAATAAGAGAACATGTCGTGATGTTGCAAAGTCCCATTCACCTCATCACTACACCGTCATCGCATCATCTCGATGAGCTAACGCTCCTTGTCCTGACATCGAATCTTCCTCATCAAGACATCAGCTCGTAAATATGAGGCATACTCCACAAATCTCCACCTTGACTCATATTTATCTGGCCTCTTTTTTTATGCCCTGTCATGTGCCTAACTTGAATTTTGCTAAATGTTAACCGAGTCTAAACTGTACTCAAACTTCAAAATTGAAAGACTCTTAGTCTTCAAATCAAAGTTGAATAATGCAGCAAGGGCTAGTAATACCCAAACAAGAGAGAAAACATCAACTTTCTCCACTTCATTATAACCCTTTCCGGCCGACCTTGCCTCAAACACTCTGTGAACCATACGAGTCTTAAAGTTCAAAAGGGGATTCTTCTCTAAATTAGGAACATGCCTAACATTTGACACGACTCCACCTTCAATCGAATTATATGTAGAGAGCAACGAATCATCACCCTTATTCTCGACCATATAAGCTACCTTTGTAATTGTCTGAAACTTCTAAAAACTGAAATTTGTGATCTGTCGAACTTCTTGATATCCAAAAAATGTTGTTGTGTAACCGAACAAGTCGATCTGTGAAAGCTGAACCGTAACTTTGATACCAATTTGTTGGGGATTAACCTGTATAAACAACGAGATAGTAAAAGTAGAGAAGAATAAATTCAAATATTTTACATGGAAAACCCTCAAAGAGGGAAAAACCATTAGCAAAGAAGGCTTCTACATTTCACTAACTGAGTAAAAAAACGATAGTACAATAAGGAGAAAAAAAACCTAAATATACTAAACATACATTACCTAAACCCCCGAATACAAAGCTCAAAATCTCAAAGAGAAAAATAGGTAAAGAAAACCCTAAATCTCATAAGTCACTCACAAAAGGGGTATAATATACTCTCCATAGTTACCACGGAACTCTCACCAAAACTCATATGCGACTACATCTTTTCACCCTCAAAGAAAAAACTTACGACTACATCTTGATTGGCTTAAGAAAATAGGGATACAATGGCCCCTTTAAATAGGCTTAGATTAGAGTTCTAATCATACTAAAATATCTCTAGAATAATGCAATCCAATTGGAAGAAAAATTCTTACTTGAAGTCTAAAATGTGGTTGCCAAATAGGAGAACACGTCGCAACGTCCCATTTACCTCGTCACGACACCGTCCATCGCGTTGTCTCAAAAAGATGATGCTCCTTGTCCTAACATCGACTCTTCCTCGTCGAGACGTCGACTTCTAAATACGAGGCACACTTCACAAATCTCCACCTTGACTCGTATTTATCTAGCCTCTTTTTTCATCCCACGTTATGGGCCTAACTCGAATTGTGCTAAATGTTAACAAAGTCTAAACTGTGCTCGAACTTGGAAACTGAAAGACTCCTAATTTTCAAATCAAAGTTGTATAATGCAATAAGGGCCAATAATGCCCAAACATGAGACAAAACATCAACTCTCTCTACCTAACTGTAACCCTCAACGACCAACATTGCCTCAAACACTCTGCTAACCATTCGAGTCTTAAAGACCAAAAGGGGATGAGATTCTTCTTTAAATAAGACACATGTACAACATCTTACACGACTACACAATTGAATTATATGTGGAAAGCAATAAATCATTACACTCATTCTCGGCCACATCAGCTACTTTTGTAATTATCCAAAACTGCCAGAAATTGAAATTTGTGACCCGTCAAATTTCTTGATATCCAAAAAATATTGTTGTGTCATCGAATGAGTCAATTTGCGAAAACTGAACCATAGATCTAGTATCAGTTTATTGGGGATCGACCCATATAAACAACAATATATTAAAAGTGAAGTATGAACACAAATATTTTACATGCAAAATCCTCAAATAAGGAAAAACCACGGTATGAACACAAATATTTTACGTGAAAAACCCTCAAAAAGGGAAAAACCACGGTAAAGGAGGCTTCAACTTTTCACTAACTAAGGGTAGGTTTGGATGGACGGTGGGGTGCGGTGCAGTATGTTTAGTTTACTTTTTGTCTCATGCTACAGTATCAATATAGTATCTAATCTCACCGTCATAGCTGTTTTTACACTAACCGTAGGTAAACACACTGTCCATCCAAACACCCTAAGTAAACAAAAGAGAGCGCAAAAAAGAGAAAATAAACCTAAATGTATTAACATACATTACCTAAACCCCTAAATACAAAGATTAAAATAAAAAATAGCAAATCGGTAAACAAAACCCTAAATCTCATAAGGCACTTACAAAAAGCGTATAAAATACTCTCTATAATTACCATAAAATTTTCACCAAAACTTATATGTGACTACATCTTGTCGCCCTTAAAGAAAGCAAAACCTAAGATTACATCTTAATTGACTTAACAAAATAGGGATATAATGACCCTTTTAAATGGGCTTAGATTAGAGTTCTAATATTACTAAAATATCACTAAAATAATCAAAGTCTAACTAAGAGAAGAAGTCCTGTTCGAAGTCTAAAACGCATTTGCCAAATAGGAGAACACGTCGTGACGTCGTAATATCCTATTCACCTTGTCACAACATCGTCCATCGCGTCGTCCCAATGAGCCGATACTCCTTGTCCTGATGTCAGCTCTTCCTCGTCAAGACGTTGGCACATAAATACGAGGTACATTCCACAAATCTCCACCTTGACTCATAATTATCACACCTACTTTTCCATGCCCCTTCATAGGCATAACTCGAATTTCTCTAAACGTTAACGAAGTCTAAACTATGCTTGAACTTGGAAACTAAATGACTCCTAGTCTTTAAATAAAAATAGTAAATGCAACAAGGGCCAGTATGTAACACCCCAAACCCGGACCAGACGTTACGACCGAGTCCGGCGTGTCACATTGAAGCGTTACTAGAAAAGTCATGTTTTATCTAAAGTCTTTCTTAGTGTTTAAAGAATATCTTCGTTAAAGATTAAAGTGAATGGAAGCTGTGCACTAGGTAGGATGCTAGAAAAGAGGAGGTGAGTCAATTAGACTGCTTAAGTACCCAGCTCTTCACGAATCCAATCCTAGACATGCACACAACCATTGTCACACTTTAACTAAGTGATTGTTCAGGGAAAACCAATTCATTTAAAACCATTTGAAAAGGTTATTAATTTTGAAAACGTTTTCGTTGCGGAAGCCTTGCTTTGTTATCGCGATATTTTGAAATCAAGTAACCTTTTTAAAAAGCGCCCTAAAGCTATTCAACTTCAAACAGTTAAAACAATATCATATCTAAGCTAACAAAACATACTAAAAACAACTAAAAATAATTAAAGCGGCCTTATTACAAATTAAAACCCAAAAACATAAAGGAAATAATCTAAAATAAAAGCGAAGGTATAAACACTTATTTTAAACAGTCCACATGGCCACTCTGAATCCCTCCAGCTCCAAGTCTATCGATCTAAGGCTCACCTGCAAAGATGGGAAAAAGGGGGTGAGTTTGGAAAACTCAGTGTGTAAAGTATCCCAACCAAAGCCCAAATCAGTTCAAGCTTTACTGGGCCTAAGCCCTATTCAGAAATCAGAGTTAACTGGGCCTTAGCTCATATCAATATTAATCTGGGCCATAGCCCCTTACAGTATCAGAGTATACTGGGCCTAGCCTATATCAGTATCAATCTGGGCCGTAGCCCTATTACAAGTCGAGATATGTTGGACCTTGCCTATATTAACACAGTTGGGCCCATTTTAATACAGTTGGCCCACAACAAAACAGTCTCATATGATTAATGCATGATAACCCCATCCAACCCTGCATTTGCCTCGTCTATCCCTACACTTCCTGTGGGGAATAAATCACCCACGCCATCCCTACACTTACAGTGTTAGCACGGTTGCGGTACTAACTATAATCCGCAGCAAAGCTGCTTATATCAGAATATGTGGCACAGCCACCAGAACGAGTTCTTCCTCCATAAGAAAACCCAACCTCATGCAGTATGACATGTATGTAGAGAATATATAATTAACAAGACATACTTTAGAAAGATAGTCAGATTATAGCGTAAGAATAGTTATTTACCCTCGAGGGGCGTAATCGTAAACTTACCCTTTAAGGGTATTACAATAATTCGAACTTACAGAGGTATTTCAGTAATTTTATCAGTCTTTTTAGGGTTTCATGCTCATTACAGTTATTAACGTGTCTTCAGAATACTTACCGGACGTTTTTACCGAAATGGGCCTGTTACCCATTACCCAATTTCGGCCCATCGAAGCCCAAATTCACCGAGGTGCGCAAAATTGCGCACTTTGCAATCTTACCGTTGAAGTTACCAAAATTATCAATACAAACAATCCCACGAGCGTTCGTACGCTCGTAAGTTCTCGAGATGCCGGCTTTTCGGCATTTCGGCTTTTTGACTTTTGTCGATCTACTCTACTAGTGGGTGTCGTTTACACACTTGATTTGTGACAACTGCTACCGAAATCTCCATGATATCCTACAATCGGTCACTCAACATATCAGATTCAAAGTATAACGGCAAACATCATAAACTTACTTACCATAATGGGCCATCAATACATATGGCCCTTGAGATCCTACCTTTGCAAAAACTAGTGACTAGATCTCGATTTAGTCGTTCCACTTGTCCAAGCCTTTGATCAGCAGCCTCTAGATCACACTAACACCAAAACAAATCAACTGTTACAACCCTTAGAGCCTTAAGCCCCAATCGACAGCCTCCTTATGCCTTTAGGGATTTTGGCTTTTCTAAAACCCGAAATAAAGAATAGATCTGAGTACCTACCACAGGTTCTTTCAACCAAAACAACTCCACTTTAGTTTCTTCATAGATCTGATACAGATCCAGCCCTTAAACACTAGCAGAAATCGAATCTTTGATATCTAAAGATTTGGCTATATGTCCCTAAAAACTATGGTGTTTTCGGCTTTTGGAACTGTGAAGAGGAAGATGATTTGGTATGGTGGTTTTGCAGTGGTATTGCCGACAGGGGTTGAGGTTTAAAGGATGTGAAAGTCGGCCAAAAGAGATAAAGAAAATAGGAGGATTTTGGTTAGAAGAAATCGGTACAAGGAACAACTTTCGGGATTTCAGCTTTTATGGCAATCGGCTATAGAGGTTTAGAAAAGAATGGGAATGAAAGAGGAGATGAGTAGAATGGTAGGAATGTTTCAGCTAGAGAAGAAAAGAAGGAGAAAGCAAAATAGAAGAAGAGAGGAGAAGAGAAGGAAGAATCCTGCACTTAGGAGATCTAACTTTGCTTTTTTCAGCTTTTTGCCATACTGAGAAGAGAATAAAATGAAAGTGAAGGCTCTAGGTGGCTAACCCTAATTTGGAAAAACAAAAAAAAAATAAAGCTTGCCCTAATGGTCATTCAGACTCACGGCGCAACCTTTCTAAAGCCCTAGCCGAATTTCCACTTGAGCTCTATCACATGCCCAGCACATGCACAAAAAAAAAAAAAAGTAATAGCACGCTTACCTTGTGACTTGAACTCTAGCTCCCCCTAATCATCCACACGTCACTCCCTAAACACCTACCACTTTACCACAGATCTTTTTGTGTCCTATTTTACCACCTCAATTTTAAAAGCCCATATCGCCAGAACCCTCTCTCCCAAAATTAAAAATTTAAGAATTGCCTCGAATTAAATTTACTCTTGGGCCTTTTTTCCCACACCATAAACCCTTCGTAATTTATTTAATTACTAAACTAAACATACGAAATAATAATAATAACATTCAAATTATTCGGGCCGTTTTCCACCCGAACCCAGACTCAAGGCCCAATACTTCTAGGCTCAAAAATCGGGGCGTTACAATTCTACTCCCCTTAAAGAAATTTCGTCCTCGAAATTTTCAAACAATCAACTAACTGTATTACTCAAGTCAAACCACTATGCTTCTACTGCGCACTCTGATTAAAAATAATTCTTGGTACGATCCATAACGTATAATTACCAAAGTAAAGAAACATCTATCAAGTACGCATACAACTCGTAACACACACTTAAATAAAATAAGCTTGGCAATCCTGAGCTCGATGCTCCTTGGACCCACATCTAAAGCATGCTCTTGTCTTCCTATGGCATTCACCCGGATGATGCCCGTTGTAGTTCTTGCAGGTTGGAAAGTTTGGTCATGTCTTAACATGTTTCATAGAACGAGGCTCGGTCTTTTGAGAACTAGAATCCTTCCTTTTCTTACACTCCAAGCACCCTGCTTGAAGCGTTTCCCTAATTTCCTTAACCTTGGTCTCTAATACTTCTTCTACCACTTTTCTTACTAACTCGGCCAGTGCCTCAGTCCCAAGCTCCGAGTTACCGCTACTCGAAGTTGACAGACCTCGCTTACCCTCAGAATCCATATCAACACTCTACATTATCAGCATGCATAACAATAACTACCAAGATCTCGATTCAAAAATTTTAGTATTTATACAGATGTCCTATGCATAAAGAGTATTTCAAAGTTCTTGTTTTCACAGTATCGTATCCTAGCTACAGTCTTAGTCTTCTAAAGTTTTTAATTTTCTCTACTGTCTCAGTTTCTACAGTTTCAGTATTACCCTAACTACAGAATCATAGTAGGGTCTCAGTACTATTTATAGTAGTATAACAATATTTCAGTACAGTACAGAATAAAAATACTTACAGACTTGGTGCCGGGGATTGAGTGTGCCACTTCTTCGGTTATCAATATTTTAGAAACCCAGAAAAACTTAAACCTTTTTAAGATTGAACCTTAAAACATGTATACCTTGTAAAATATCTTTGAAAAGAATTTTCCAAAACCATTTCCAAAATACCCTTCTTGGGCCTAAGTTTAGCAAAGTTTTTCCAAAAACTTTTCGGACCCTGATCCACAGCCGAGTTGTTGCAACCAGGCTCTGATACCACTAAATGTAACACCTAAAACCTGGCCCAGATGTTACAACCGAGTCCGGTGTGTCACATTGAAGCGTTACTAGAAAAGTCATGTTTTATCTAAAGTCTTTCTTAGTGTTTAAAAAATATCTTCGTTAAAGATTAAAGTGAATGGAAGCTGTGCACCAGGTAGGATGCCAGAAAAGAGGAGGTGAGTCAATTAGACTTCTTAAGTACCTAGCTCTTCACGGATCCAATCCTAGACATGCACACAACTATTGCCACACTTTAACTGAGTGATTGTTCAGGGAAAACCAATTCGTTTAAAACCATTTGAAAAGGTTATTAATTTTGAAAACGTTTTCGTTGCGGAAGCCTTGCTTTGTTATCGCGATATTTTGAAATCAAGTAACCTTTTTAAAAAGCATCTTAGAGCTATTCAATTTCAAACAGTTAAAACAATATCATATCTAAGCTAACTAAACATACTAAAAACAACTAAAAATAATTAAAACGACCTTATTACAAATTAAAACCCGAAAAAATAAAGGAAATAATCTAAAATAAAAGTGAAGGTATAAACACTTATTTTAAATAGTCCACATGGCCACTCTGAATCCCTCCAGCTCCAAGTCTACCGATCTAAACCTCACCTGCAAAGATGGGAAAAAGGGGGTGAGTTTGGAAAACTCAGTGTGTAAAGTATCCCAACCAAAGCCCAAATTAGTTCAAGCTTTACTGGGCCTAAGCCCTATTCAGAAATCAGAGTTAACTGGGCCTTAGCCCATATCAATATTAATATGGGCCATAGCTCCTTACAGTATCAGAGTATACTGGGCCTAGCCCATGTCAGTATCAATCTGGGCCATAGCCCTATTACAAGCGAGATATGTTGGGCCTTGCCCATATTAACACAGTTGGACCCATTTCAATATAGTTGGCCCATAACAAAACAGTCTCATATGATTAATGCATGATAACCCCATCCAACCCTGCACTTGCCTCCGTCCATCGCTACACTTCTTGTGGGGAATAAATCACCCACGCCATCCCTACACTTATAGTGTTAGCACCGGTTACGGCACTAACTATAATCTGCAGCAAAGCTGCTTATATCAGAATATGTGGCACAGCCATCAGAACGAGTTCTTCCTCCAAAACAAAACCCAACCCCATGCAGTATGACATGTATGCAGAGAATATATAATTAACAAGGCATGCTTTAGAAAGACAGTCAGATTATAGTGTAAGAACAGTTATTTACCCTCGAGGGGTGTAATCGTAAACTTACCCCTTTAAGGGTATTACGGTAATTCTACCTTACAGAGGTATTTCAGTAATTTTATCAATCTTTTTAGGGTTTCATGCTCATTACAGTTATTAACATGTCTTCAGAATACTTACCGGACGTTTTTACCTAAACGAGCCCATAGCCCATTACCCAATTTTGGCCCATCGAAGCCCAAATTCACCGAGGTGCACAAAATTGCGCACTTTGCAATCTTACCATTGAAGTTACCAAAATTATCAATACAAACAATCCCACGAGCATTCGCACGCTCGCAAGTTCTCGAGATGCCGGCTTTTCAGCATTTCGACTTTTCGGCTTTTGCCGATCTAGTCTACTAGTGGGTGTCGTTTACACACCTGATTTGCGACAACTGCTACCGAAATCTCCCACAATATCCTACAACCGGTTGCTAGACATATTAGATTCAAAGTATAATGGCAAACATCATAAAATTACTTACCATAATCGGCCATCAATACATATGGCCCTTGAGATCCTATCTTTGCCAAAACTAGTGACTAGATCTCAATCTAGTCGTTCCACTTGTCCAAGCCTTCGATCAGCAGCCTCTAGATCACACTAACACTAAAAAAAAATAAATTGTTACAACCCTTAGAGCCTTAAGCTCCAATCAACAACCTCCCTATGCCTTTAGGGATTTTGGCTTTTCTAAAACCCGAAATAAAGAATAGATCTGAGTACCTACCACAGGTTCTTTCAACCAAAATGATTCCACTTCAGTTTCTTCATAGATCTGATGCAGATCCAACCCTTAAACACTAGCAGAAATCAAATCTTAGAGATCTAAAGATTTGGCTATATGTCCGTAAAAACTATGGTGTTTTCGGCTTTTGGAACTGTGAAGAGGAAGATGATTTGGTATGGTGGTTTTGCAGTGGTATTGCCAACAGGGGTTGAGGTTTAGAGGATATGAAAGTTGGCCAAAAGAGATGAAGAAAATAGGAGGATTTTGGCTAGAAGAAATCGGCACAAGGAACAACTTTCGGGATTTTGGCTTTTATGGCAATCGGCTATAGAGGTTTAGAAAAGAATAGGAATGAAAGAGGAGATGAGTAGAATGGTAGGAATGTTTTAGCTAGAGAAGAAAAGAAGGAGAAAAGAAAATAGAAGAAGAGAGGAGAAGAGAAGGAAGAGTTCGGCACTCAGGAGATCTAACTTTACTTTTTTTGGCTTTTTGCGATACTGAGAAGAGAATAAAATGAAAGTGAAGGCTCTAGGTGGCTAACCCTAATTCGGCAAAACAAAAAGAAAATAAAGCTTGCCCTAATGACCATTCAGACCCACAACCCAACCTTCCTAAAGCCCTAGCCGAATTTCCACTTAAGCTCTATCACATGCCCGGCACATGCACAAAAAAAAAAAAACAAAAGTAACAACACGCTTACCTTGTGACTTGAACTTTGGCTCCCCCTAATCATCCATATGTCACTCCCCAAACACCTACCACTTTACCACAGATCTTTTTGTGTCCTATTTTACAACTTCAATTTTAAAAGCCCATATCGCCAGAACCCTCTCTTCCAAAATTAAAAATTCAGGAATTGCCTCGAATTAAATTTACTCTTGGGCCTTTTTTCCCACACCATAAACCCTTCATAATTTATTTAATTACTAAACTAAACATACTAAATAATAATAATAACATCCAAATTATTCAGGCCGTTTTCCACCCGAACCCAGACTCAAGGCCCAATACTTCTAGGCCCAAAAATTGGGGCGTTACATAGTAATACTCGAATAGGAGACAAAACATCAACTCTCTCCACCTGACTGTTACCCTCTGCGACCAACCTTGCCTCAAAAACTCTGCGAATCATTCGAGTCCTAAAGACCAAAAAGAGATGTGATTTTTCTCTAAATTAGACACATGTTGACATTTGACACTAATCCACCTTCAAAAGTATTATATGTGGAGAGTAAGAAATCATCACCCTCATTCTCAGCCACATCAACTACCTTCGTAATTATCCAACACTGCCAGAAACTAAAATTTGTGATTCGTTGAACTTTCAATATCCAAAAAAATTTGTTGTGTCACATAACCAGTCAATCTGTGAAAGCTGAGCCATAGCTCTGATACTAGTTTGTTGGGGATCGACCTATATAAGTAATGAAATAGTAAAAGTGGAGAAAAATGAACACAAATGTTTTATGTGGAAAACCCTCAAAGATGGAAAAACCACAGGTAAATGCGGCTTTGGCTTTTCACTAACTGAGTAAAAAATGAGAGTTCAATAAGGAGAAAATAAACCTAAATGTACTAAACATACATTGTGACTACATCTTGTCACCCTTAAAGAAAAAACCTACGACTACATCTTGATTGGCTTAAGAAAACAGGGATATAATGGCCCTTTTAAATAGGCTTAGATTAGATTCCTAATCATACTAAAATATCCATAGAATAATAAAGTCTAATTGTGAGAAGAAGTCTTGCTTGAAGTCTAAAATGTGGCTACCAAATAAGAGAACACGTCGTGATGTCACAACGTCTCATTCACCTCGTAACGATGTCATCCATTGTGTTGTATCAAAAAGATGATGCTCCTTGTCCCAAAGTCAACTCTTCCTTGTCGAGACGTTAGCTCGTAAATACGAGGCACACTTTACAAATCTCCACATTGACTCGTATTTATCTAGCCTCCTTTTTCATCCCACATCACGGGCCTAACTCAAATTTTGCTAAATGTTAACAAAGTCTAAACTGTGCTCGAACTTTGAAACTGAAAGACTCTTAGTTTTCAAATCAAAGTTGTATAATGCAACAAGGGCTAGTAATACCTAAACATGAGATAAAAATCAACTCTCTCTACCTGACTGCAACCTTTTATGATCAACATTGGCTCAAACACTTTGCGAACCATTCGTGTCTTAAAGACCAAAAGGGGGATGAGATTCTTCTTTAAATCAGAAACATGTACGACATCTTACACGACTCCACCTTCAGCCGAATTATATGTGAAGATCAATAATCATCACACTCATTCTCGGCTACATCAACTACCTTTGTAATTATCCAAAACTGTTAAAAATTGAAATTTGTGACCCGTCAAACTTCTCGATATCCAAAAAATATTGTTGTGTCACTGTAACAACTCGATTTTGGGTCTAGTCGAAACAGTGGTTTCAGACCACAAATCCAACATAAAAAATTTAATTTTTATTATATTTTTATGGTCCACATTTTTATGGAATGATTTCATGAAAATTTCACTCAAAATTTGGGCACTCAATTTAGTCAAAAGGACTAAATTGCAAAAAGTGCAAAACTTGAGTTCTATAAACTAGAGATGTCTAATTGTTATGAAATTTTAAATTGGAGGTCCTTAAATGGTAATTAGACCATTGGTTAAGTTGGTGGACAAAAATGGATATGGTTAGGTATGTTTCTAAAGTTTTTCATTAAGGGTATTTTAGTAATTTGGTAATTAAATGAATTAAAAAGCCAAATTAAAAGCCAATTTTTGTCCATCTTCCTCCCATGGCTGAAATTCACAAGAGGAAACCATGACTAGGGTTTTTCAAGCTTCCAAACTCGATTGTAAGTCCGTTCTAGCCCAGTTTTTAATGATTTTTATGTTTTTGAAATTCTTGTAACATGATCTATCTATTTCTACAACTAATTCAAGACATAATCATAGTCTAAAATTTTACCCATGATGGATATTTATGTATTTTGATGTCTAATGGTAGAAAATGTATATTTGGTGTATGATAAACGACATTTGCTAAGTGATTTTCGATAAAAATGCCTAAAAGGACCTATTTGTAAAAAAGTTGTGAAATGGGTGTTAAAATGTGAATAAAATAAAAATTTGTTATAATCATGTATAAGATTTGTCTAGGCATGGGTATTGAAGAAATTGAGTACATTTCATTTTACGAGCCTAAAGACTAAAATGTAAAAATGGGAAACTTTAAGAGCTAAAATGTAATTTTTGCCATAATGTGATTTTGGGTTGATTTGAATAGTATAATGATTAAATAAGTTAAATGTGATATTATAGATAAAGAAAAATGAGGTTTGGAATTAGAACGGGGGAAAAACAAGTATTTGACGGTTAGGCCCTTTTCTCCATTTTTATGTTAAGGTAAGTTCGTATGTTTAATAAGCATTAAATTATGTATGTATAAATGCTTAATTGATATAATTGTGTAAATGTAATATTATTGAAAATGAAATGTGAATGTTATTGAGTATGATACTACGGAAACGATTGATAGAGATTCGATACAACGAAAGTCCTAGTTGAACCTTAGGAATAGATAGGATACAAATGTCATGACATTAGGGTTACTGAGATTATGTGTAAGACCATATCTGGGATATGGCATTGATATGAGACTTCGTGTAAGACCATATCTAGGATATGACATTGATATGAGACTTCGTGTAAGACCATAGCTGGGCTATTGGCATCGATGCGAGATTACATGTAAGACCATATCTGGGATATGACATTGGTACGATACTGTGTGTACGAGATTCCTGATTATCCTATAGTATTCCAAGTGGTTCAACGGGTAATTTAATGGGTATGTCAAAGAAGAAAAAGAGCATGTAAGCATTACGAATTTGTACAGGTATGTACATAAAGTTTAATAGCATTGACTTCATGATATTGTGAGTTCATGGTTTCCATGAGAATGTTGTTGCGAAAGCCTTCTGTTTATGATCTATACTTGTGATATGTGAAATACATGGTAAATTTGGTTGGCGATTGTGTAGTTGGCTTTCGGGCCAAATTGAGTATGATCTAGCATGTTTGATTCACACAAATAGTGATTTATTGGATATGGGAAAAAGGAAATATTGGCATAATTGCCTATTAAAATGATTATGAGAAGATATGGGCTTTAAACAATTGAAAGATGTTAAAATATATGCTTGAAAAGTGAATACTCATAATTAATGTGTATGTTTATTATGAGGTTTGAAATGATTGGTTGATTGTGGTAATCAATTTTAATGGAGAGGTTACGGTTGTTAGGCTAAAGTTAAGACATGTTAAATTATGCTTGCATATTGATATAGCAAACAATGTGACTGAATAATTTATAACTATGAGGTTTATAGCAATTTATACTATTTTGTTTTGTGTTTATATTGTAGGCTTGGTAAATGATTGGTAAGAGTTACTTATTATGTTCATATAGACTTATTAAGCTATATAGATTATCCCCTTCCTTTCCCATATTTTATAGTGCCGTCAAGCTAACTCGAGTTGGAGATTGTCAGAGATCCTATCACACTATCAAGCTATCAATTTTGGGTATTGATGAATTCGAATATTTTGAGTTTATGGCATGTATTGGGACTTGGTCATTTTGTTATATGCGTCATATGATTTTAGCCAATGTAATGGCTTGTAATCGTCAAAGGCTTGTTTTGCGATTTGGACATGTAAGTTGGCTTATAGTGGTAACATGGTTGTAAGCCTAAGTATATTCATATATGTGTCAATGTCTATGGTGATATGATCATGGAATGCTTAGTGAATGTGACATATTTGGAAATGTGATTTATGGCATGATTGTGTAATGTTTGGAATTGTGACATATTGATGAGATGAGGAATTTGGGTATAATTTGGTAACTAGATAGTAATTGAATGAAGCCTAATGAATGTGAGATTTGCATGTTTGATTTATGGCTTAATAAATGTAGTGAATATGTTAGATAAAAATATAAAGTTGATATGTTTTAAACATGAATGTGGACGTTTTGGTTGTCTAAGTATGTATTGTTTTGTGTCTTTGAATTGGGGTAAGTGTTCGTGTGAATAAGGGTGGCAAATGGCTTGGTAAATAGCCTTATTATTGTCCACACAGTCAGCTCTATGGGTGTGTGATCCGGCCGTGTATCCCCTGCACCCAAATTGTTACAAAACAAAATACTCAGTATCAAGCACACAAGCATGAGACACGGTCGTGTGTCTCAGCCGTGTGAAAGACACGACCTCGGGACACGAGTGTGTGTCTTGGCCGTGTGACTTCAATTTGTTCTTGAGTGACAAACAGAGAGTTACACGGGTTAGGGACATGGGCGTGTGTGAGCACACGGCTTACCCACACGGGCGCATCCCAAGCCACACTGGCATTGGGCGTGTGACCCCTGTTTTAGCAAAAAAATTCTCTAAGTGTCGTAAAATTTTTTAAAGTTCTCAGTTTAGTCCCGAACCACTTCCAAAGTATGTTTTAGGCCACGTAGGCTCGTATTAGGGACTTTATGAGTATTTGCAAAAAGTTTTAATTTGGACGAAAAGTTGTGGCTCGAAAATGTGTGTTTGCTTGTGTTTAAGTCCGGTAATGCCTCGAACCCTGTTCCGACATTGGATACGGGTAAAGGATGTTACAGTCAACAAACGAGTTGATCTACGAAAGCTGAACCATAGATCTAATACCAGTTTTTTGGGGATCAACTCGTATAAACAACAAGATATTAAAAGTGAAGTATGAACACAAATATTTTACGTGAAAAACCCTCAAAGAGGGAAAAACCACGATATGAACATAAATATTTTACGTGAAATACCCTTAAAGAGGGAAAATCACGGTAAATGAGGCTTTAACTTTTCACTAAAGGGGGGTTTGGATGGGTGGTAGGGTGCGGTACGGTATGTTTAGTTTATTTTTTGTTTCACGCTACAGTATCGCTATAATATCTAATCTCACCGCCACAACTGTTTTTACACTAACAGTAGGTAAACACACCACCCATCCAAACCCACCCTAAGTAAACAAAAGAGAGTGCAATAAGGAGAAAATAAACATAAATGTACTAAGTAAACAAAGGATAGTGCAATAAGGAAAAAATAAACCTAAATGTACTAACATATATTAATACAAAGCTTAAAATAAAAAAAAGATCAAATCGGTAAACAAAACTCTAAATCTCATAAGGCACTCACAAAAGGAGTATAAAATACTCTCCATCATTACCATAAAATTCTCACCAAAGCTTATATATGACTACATCTTGTCGCCCTTAAAGAAAACAAAACCTAGGACTACATCTTGATTGACTTAACAAAACAAGGATATAATGGCCCCTTTAAATGGGCTTAGATTAGAGTTCTAATTTTTCTAAAATATCACTAAAATAATCAAAGTCTAACTAAAAAAAGAAGTCCTGCTCGAAGTCCTGCTCGAATTCTAAAACGCGGTTTCCAAATAGGAGAACATGTCATAAAGTCACAATATCCTATTCGCCTAGTCACGACATCGTCCATCGCATCGGCCCAATGAGCCGATACTCCTCGTCCTGATGTCAGCTCTTCCTCGTCAAGACGTTGGCTCATAAATACGAGGCACATTTTACAAATCTCCACCTTGACTCATATTTATCACACCTACTTTTCCATGCCCCTTCATGGGCATAACTCAAATTTTTCTAAATGTTAACCAAGTCTAAACTATACTTGAACTTGGAAACTGAAAGACTCTTAGTCTTTAAATAAAAATAGTATAATGCAACAAGGGCCATTAATACTCAAACAGAAGACAAAACATCAACTCTCTCCACTTGACTGTAACCCTTTACGACCAACTTTGCCTAAAAAACTCTACGAATCATTCGAGTCCTAAAGACCAAAAGGAGATGTGATTCTTCTCTAGATCAGGCACATGTTTGACATTTGACACTAGTCCACCTTCAAATGGATTATATGTGGAGAGCAATGAATTATCACCCTCATTCTCGGCCACATTAGCTATCTTTGTAATTATCCAAAACTTTCAGAAACTAAAATTTGTGATTCGTTGAACTTTCAATATCCAAAAAATTTTGTTGTGTCACATAACCAGTCGATCTGTGAAAGCTAAACCATAGCTCTAATACTAGTTTGTTGGGGATCAACCCATATAAACAATAAGATTATAAAAGTAGAGAAAAATGAACACAAATCTTTTACGTGAAAAACCAGAGGTAAATGAGGCTTTGGCTTTTCACCATCTGAGTAAAAAACGAAAGTATAATAAGGAGAAAATAAACCTAAATGTACTAAACATATATTGCCCAAACCCCCGAATACAAAGCTCAAAATCTCAAAGAGCAAACCAGTAAATAAAATCCTAAATCTCATAAGGCACTCACAAAAGGGGTATAAAATACTCTCCATAATTACCACAAAACTCTCACTTAAACTCATATGCAACTACATCTCGTCGCCCTCAAAGAAAAAACCTACGAGTACATTTTGATCGGCTTAACAAAACAAAGATACAATAGCCCCTTTAAATAGGCTTAGATTAGGGTTCTAATCATACTAAAATATACTTGGAATAATTAGAGTCTGATGGGCGTCGAAACCACCAAATATAATTCTTACAAAATAACTCTAATTAGTAGTAAGAATGGTAGTAGGGTCGAGTCTACAAGGATTGGATGCTATAATCTACTTTCGTGTATAGCTTATGATCAGATTGTTTTTTGTGTCAAGTTTCGTGGCAATAGTCGTGCCCATGACTCCAATCGTACCTGCAAAGATTAGAAATAAAAGTAAGTCGGGAATTCTTAAAATGTTTAGAAACTAGATAATTGAAACATCATAAATAACTAAATAAATTAGAAAATAAATTCAGAATTTTGCAACAGATAAAATAAGCCTTAGCCTTAGACTCGGTAAATTTCGTATCAAGAATCGATCCTCGAAAAATTAATCTTCTCCTCCAATCGATAAGCTGGTTATAGCAGTTAAGAACGTCCTAACCACCAATTCTTCTTCTAGTAGTTGGTTCCGGTACGACCTGCAAACCAACTCTTACCGATTATCTAACTGAGATATACATATTCCTGATTCAAGATTCCAGTAGCCTTGTGTTCTGAAGAACCCAACTCGAATTATCGGCCTTAACCACGTAGGTCGTTTAAACCCAATCACTTCTTCCTCGATTTGTCCTCGGAAATCCGAATACAGCACGACTGACTCGAATCTTCAACTGTAAGCAAACACGACTCCAACCCAATGTGCACTTTGACTTGAAATCGAATTTAACTTTAAGGGATGATTGGTCTATCCTGATACTTAGGAAAAAAATGAATACCGATAGGATGAATTTTAAGCGTGAGTACGAATCTCACGATTCTCGACTGGAAAGAACACCGGCCTAAGGCTAAGATGAAATTTAGTGAAGCATGAATTTATTCATGCTTGAAAGTTGTGGAAAATGATGGGATTTATATGAAAGGTGATGGAAATTGGAAAGGGAAAGCACTTGGAAGGCAATTAGCCCAATTTTAGAAAATACGTAACGTCAATTTCAAAGGGAAAATGAGAGTATTTCTATTCTAAATAAAAGTAGGAATACAAATAAATGATGCTTTTTCTAAGAACTAAAAGCTCCTATTTATATACATGGGGTTTACTAAAAATAGCCTAACCTAAATTAATAAAATAAAATAAAAAAAAATAATAAAAAAAAATAATATCTTCCTATTTTTAGCTTTTTACAAAGTCAAAATATATGTTAAATCCTTGGCTTTCTCCATCCTTTTCATTTGGCCCCAATTCAACAATTTATTTTTCAATTTGGCCCCTTTTTGCTCATTTTTGACCCATTGCATCCCTGACAAGATTAAATCATAAAAACACCAATTAAGCAGGGATTAGTTCAGCAATAAACCAAATTAAACACAAGAATCATGTAAATTAATATGTTTATCAAAGTATAATCGAGAGAAAAAGTCCTGCTTGAAGTCTAAAATGTGTCTGCCAAATAGAAGAACATGTCATGAAGTCATGACGTCACAATGTCCCATTAGCCTCATCATGACGTAGCCCATCGCGTTGTCCCGATAAGTCAGCGCTCCTCGTCGAGTCGTCGGCTCATAAATACGAAGCACACTCCATAAAAGTAAAACAAACAAAAATTGACGGACTCAATTGGATACTATATTCGATTGAGTGCTCAAATTTTTTTATACAATAGAATCAAACTCGCACACCCAGACATGCACCCATCTAAACTAAAAACCACACAAGCACAACTTTGGGATTATTCCTCAAGGCTTTGGCACGACGAACATTGGATTGATGTTATTTGATAAGTGCATAAATTTTAAATTTATTTGTGATATTTCTTTTATTGAATTATGCAATTTATGTTCTTAATTATATTTTATTTATTATTTATTTAAAAAATAAATAGAGAAAAAGCAGCTTAAAGTGTTTTTGGTAAATTTTTGCGGATTAGATTTTCAACACAACACAAATATAATATTTTGATCATAACTTGAGCTATAGAATTTTATTTTGGGTCCATAATAAATTTATTCGAAGAGAATTAAAAGATCTAACCGACATTATTTTACAACTCAAACCCAAAAACACCAGAAGTGTGTCCAAATATGGTCTGAAAGTTAAAAAAAAAATTACCAATAAACTTAAAGAATTCTACTATATTTAATTAAGGTTGCATTTTCTCCATTAATTATTTTTGCACTATAAATAGAGATTATTAAGTTAAGATCAAGATATACCTAGACATCGCCGCTTTCGGTATTCTTTTGTTTTTGTATTTTCTTTATTTTATGCATTTCTAAACTCTCTTTTTTTAGTCAAAGGATTGCCGATATTTGATTCTATGAATGGGTGAGTTTTAATTGGTTCTTAATCCTTCTTTATTATTTAGTATTTGCCCACATCTTCTGCTTGAATTGTAGTGTAAAGTCAATTGCTAACATATTTTTGATGTGTTAAGAAATTGTTGGTGAAAAAATTTCCAAA
This sequence comes from Gossypium arboreum, assembly GCF_025698485.1. NCBI lineage: Eukaryota > Viridiplantae > Streptophyta > Magnoliopsida > Malvales > Malvaceae > Gossypium > Gossypium arboreum. The sequence goes on from NC_069077.1 coordinate 52,952,757, forward strand.
AGTGCACCAAAACTATTATTTATTATATATTATATGATATCTTATTTTTAGATTCAATATATATTAGTATCTATTATTATATTATTTCTATGTTTAATACATAAAAACAATATTTAAAATACATATATCATATTTAGAGTTATTCTCAAAGTTAAAAACATCTTTTACTAAAACTACAATTCATTAATTTGTACATGTTAATATTAAAAATTTATTAACTTACATATCAAACTAAATTAAATCGCATGTTGCATAACTAAATAAATAAATTTAACACATACATTCATTAGTTACAAACTAAATTATCAATACTACTGTTATTTTTAAATTCAATATATTGGCCTAAAACAGTTGTTAAGTTTACAAGTAACAAAGTATGAATAGAAGTAACTGTAGAAATGAACACTTCTGAAAGAACTCCGACATGCACTAGCAAAACAAGGGACAAAAAAATTGTTTACATAGTTTGGTTTTCCTGTGTCTACGGAGCCTAGCTCAATGTGATGAATCCACTATCCTTGAAACAAATACAACCAGTAATCCTAGTTCTAGCACACCCTGATGAAGTATCCTTACTTTTGTATCTCAAAGACTACACCTCTTACACTAATTTCTTCTTCTGAGAACCTAGCCCATAAAACCAATTATAAACATGTTTTACAATTCAAATGCACTCTCACAAGTAACTTTCTTTACTTGAATAGATAATTGCTCTCAATAATCCTTATAATAACTTATACAAGTCTCTCAATTATATAAGGTTTTTGAGACTTTCTAACATAAAGAATATCAATCATACTTGTTTGGCAGATAAGTCTTCAAGTTTCGATCTGATCCAACTTCCTTGATCCAAGAGATTTGATATCTTGATTCAATCCTCACGATATGTTTCTCCAATTGATTTGATCTTTATTGACTAGCTTGATTCATTCCATGATTTCAACATAGCCCAAATATTCGGTTCAATAAATTGTCAATCTTCAATAAATTGTCAATCTTCCAAATATTACAAATCATTGTTTTGTCACAATGATAAAAAAATGGACATTTCCTTTTAACACATTACAACAACTTCAAATATTTTAACACAATACATAAAATATTTTTGATTTAAAATGCATATATCATATTTAAGAGATATCCTCAATATTAAAACATCTTTTAATCAAATTATCATTTTTTAAATTTATATACATGATAATAGTAAAAAAGATAAAATTATTATTTATATAATAAACAAAACCCTAATCTCACACCATGTAACAAAATAAATACAATGAATTAAAAGCTCACACCATATAAATAAGTAGTAATAATCTAATTGACTCATATATTGTTAAGTTAAATTTGAGTAATTTTTGTTACAAAATAATCCATATTAAGTATTTTAATATCTAATTTGAGTTATCTGCGAACATATTTGTATTATTTTATTTTATTTTTAATTAATAACGAATAATATCACTTTGAATTTGTGATATGCAAGAATTCATTACGTAAGTGTATTTTTGAATCAAGTAATAAATGATAAGAAGATATCGTTCCCATGAGGATAAAATTCTAAGTTGTTAAGTACCAACTATTTAATTTTATCTAATCGGGATCAATAAAGTAAATTATAATTACTACTAAAATTTAACAAAGCAAATTATGAAAATTCTATTAAATTAAAATAATGAAAACCTATAAGTTTCTCAATCAATTTTAAGATCTTGGAACTCTAACTCCACCTATTTTTGTTAATCAATTATCTGCCATTCAATTGTTCAATCTATATAATTACTAACTCGAGATTTAATGACATTAACTAAACCCTTCCTTTACCTAAGTTAATCTCCCCTTCCCCACTAGATATATTCCTATTCAAGGCAAGCCGGGCTAAGTGACTATGATGAAACCTATTGGGTTGATTAGGGATTTAGTATATATTCATATCCTAGCTGGAATTTAACGTGTTCGTCAATGCTACTAAAGTTAATCCTAATCTATTTAGTCTAGATCCAAATCTTAATTTTTTCTTCCAAGACAAATCAATATTATCGAATTAATGCAACTTAGTGACTAGACAAGCAAATTAAATAAGCATAGGATTGAATAAATAATTACCAAATTTCAAAACAATTGAAAAGAAAATAATTAATTAACAAAAAAAATAGGATCCATCATCATTTCAAGAAAAATAGGGTTTAGTTCATGTTAAGTTGAGAAAACATCAGAAAAAGAAATTCAAAACAAATTTGTATTGACAAAAAATAAAAAGAAAATAATCTAGAGAAAAAATAATTATTAAACTAATGCCAAATGTTTTAGATCTCATCTTCTTCTCGTCTTTGCAAGCTTGAAGTTCCCTTTGGTGTGAGAGAATTGTTCCTTAGCCTCCAAGTTGATTTCTCCTCTTTTTCCTTAAATCATGTCACCCCATATTTTTAGAGTTTTAATCGTTCTGCTCCACCAGACGCAAAATTGTCGAGGAGTGAACTGCTTGTTGTTTGATATTTTGAATTGAAGATTGTGCTCCACCACATTAAAATATGGTAGAGTGGAAGACTTCTCTTCACTAATTTTTACTCTATGCTCTAAGCCTTCCATTTTTCACCTGGAACCTATAATGGAGAGAGATAATAACAAGTAAATTTGAGCCAACTCTAAAAATGATAAAAATCAAATAGAAATCATATAAAATATAAGACATATTTGTTAAAAATATCCTGAATGTTTTATGAGTTTTTGGATTTGAGCCTTTAACCTTTTTTTGGATTGACACCCTCAACGTTATAATTTTTTTCAGAAATCAGCCTAATTTTAACGGTAAACGTGAGTTGACCGTCAATCAAACCGCAGGTCAACAAAGTAGCCTATGTGACATGCTACATAAGCACGAGGTCATAGATGATGTCATCTATAAAAAACAAAATTGTTTAAAAAAAATTCTTTTTTTTTTTCATTTTGTTTCAATATTTTTTGTTTTTCTCCTCTTTCTCTCTTCCCCTCTAGCTGTTCTCACCGTTGTGTTCAACCCATACCACTACCGCCTTTCCTCTCACGCCTCACTGTCCCAACAATGACCACCCCTCCTTTCCCTCTCACTCCTCACCGTCAATCTCACCACTGTAGTTGTCTTCTTCTAAGCATTATTGTCATGTTTAAAGCCTTGAATTTTGATGGAATGATTGGGTTTTTACATTGTAGTTGTCTTCTTCTAAGCATTAATTTCAGGAGTGTTATTGTGGTGAGATCGATGGTGAGGAGTAAGAGGGAAGGCGGTGGCGGCGAAGGTTGGACACAACAACGACAACAGTTAGAGGGAAAGAGAGAAAGAGGAGAGAACAAAGAAGACTGGAAAAAAAGAAAAAAAAATTTTAAACAATTTTGTTTTTATAGATGACATCATCTATGACCTCATGCTTAAGTGGCATATCACATAGGATACTTCGTTGACCTGCAGTTTGATTGACGGTCAACTCACGTTTACCATTAAAATTGGGTTGATTTCTAAAAAAATCGTAACTTTACTGGTGTCAATCCAAAATAAAGTTAAGGGCTTAAACTCAAAAACCCATAAACGTTGAGGATAATTTCAACAACTATACCAAAATATAATTAAACTGAAAAAACAATAAAGTGTAAAAAACTAACCTAAATAGTAAAATTATATCCTAAAATGCTATAAAAATTATACTTTAGTATGAATAATCGAATCTGAAATAGAGTATGAAAACAAACTCCTTACTTATTAAGGAAAGAAGTTTAATTAAATAAATTAAGTATTCTAGTTGGACAATAAAAATTTGAATCGAGTTTTTATTAAATAGAATCCTTCCCCATTTTGAAAACCTACTAGCTTTGAAGGTTATTTTAGCAGTTGTTGTTACCCTCGTTCTATAAGTTTAAGAGATGGATAAAAACTATAGATCCACGCAAGTAATGCACTTCACATAAATATGATGGGCCGCCCGCCGCCGCAATTTTTGATTGATGAGTTTGAAAGAGATAACGCGGGCAAATTGTGAACATAGTTTCTGATATCATTAACGCAATTGCACTTTTTAGTTGTATAACAAATAAAGCTAAATCGTTGTAGAAGTGCAACTTTATCCAATAGAAAGGAAAAGAAGTTTAAAGGAGAATCCTTGTAGAAGCATCACTATAAATTGAACTTTGCATCATGTTTTAGATTTACTTTTGCAGTTATATTGTAGTGGGACACTAAGATGCTTTTAGAACCCACAATGTCTCAAATCAAATCAATTCAATATCATTATCACTTTTGCCATATTTTAATTATTCTTTTGGCAACTTTAACCTAATCCTTTTTGAAAATTTTAAACTAATGATATTCTTTCTTTATAATATAATTATTTATTATCTATTTTACTCCTATTACTATATTACAATTATTTTTGGCAATTTAAACCTAATAATATCATCCAACTAAAAATTTCATTACAATAATTACAAATAAATAATAAAATATTTTCAAACCATGCATGCATCTTTTACTAATTAAAATAATATTCAACCATTCTCAAAAACAAATATAACGAAACATATTTCACAAATAAATACATTTTAAAATTCCTAAACCATAATCATAATAATAAACTATTTTATTAACTTGCATGCATTTTGTCCACCAACCTTTCATCCAGTACATAATCAATATTCAAAAATTATTAACTATACTTAACATATTATAGAATACAATTATAATTCATATATAACTTTCAATTCTATCTGACAATTTCAAAACCCTCGAAATCAAACAAATTACAATTAATTAAATAATTAAATATTGCTGATAAAAATAATATTACTATATAAATAATTTTAATTAAATTTTAGAGAGCTTGCTCTTTTGTGTGTATTTTTTAAAAAAATTAATATTTTGATTTTTTTTTTGTTTAAGAGATGAGTCTAAGGGAGTTTAAGGTGCCGATATTACTTAGGGTTTAATGTCGGGTTGATGGGAGTTGAGGTTCTTGGCCAATGGGGGTAAGGGGCATTAGGTTGTCTTGTTGGTGGTAGACCGACAGGCCTTGAGGAGACCCATATCACCACCACCAACAGAGCAACCCATTGCCCCTTACCCCTAAAGACCAAATCCATTTCCTAGGTCCAAATCCCCACCAACCAACTTGATTTAAGCCATGAGAATTTGGTCTCCTCCATTTTATTATAGAAAACATATCATTTTGGTAAAAAAAAAAATTCAACCCATATTATTTAATAAATAGTTATTTTATTTATATTATGTTCGTAAAAAACTGAAAAATCTTTTCATGGGTTAATTTTAAATTAAAAAATGAACGAGTGATTTGAAATATTCTGGAATTTGAAAAATTCTAAGTCACGGAAACTAGAAGATTTCATAGAGATATTTTGCATTTTTTTGAAAGGTTACAAGTAGAATACAATTAAATTACAAATATAAATACATGTTCAAGTAGTTTTCAAGTGTAGAATCAAACTATCATATTATAAGGGGACTAAAAACAGGAACAAAGGATCAAACTATCGTATCTCAAACAAACTACAAATTGAAACAATCTAGGCTACCAACTCGACTAAAACTCACACATGATAACAATAATCCAAACCACGAGTAGACTAATTGGCTTAAAACCCACAAACAACGGTAGAATACAAAGACCACACATTTAATTATATATGGTGGGTCTTGAATCTGAGCTAAACCAAAGCTTTATTAGCATATTTTTAAAGAAGTAATAAAGCGTGTTAAAGAGTAATTAAATAAAAATATATTTTAGCTTTATTGTTTGAAGCAACTGTGTAACACCTCCATACTTGATTTGATCGTTGGGTTAAAGTATTGGGATGTCACATTCATTGCCGAAGCAACTACAGAAATTTCAGATTGATTTATCTTATTATTTGATTGAAGACCATTTTACTAATTTTAGTAAATTGATTTTATGATAAAACTATTTATGAGTTAAAGGAGCTTATTAAAACATGATATTTGTAACATCTTATACCTGGCCTTGTGTCCCGACCTAAACTATAAGGTATTACGACATTAAACCATGAACATTTATCATAATTCAATTAAAAAAAACAAATCATAATCATTCATTTCCATGTTATTTAATCAACTCGGGACATAAATTGAGTTTACAGAACATTTAAAATAAACTGAGAACAATTCTAGATTAATCTGAAACAAAACAGAAAAATAATGGCCAGGCCATGTGACAGGGCCTAGCCCGTGTTGCTTAAGGACATGGTCGTGTGGCCAAACCATGTAACAACCTAAGTCTGTGTAACTTAAGGTCACACGAACGTGCTGCCAGGCTATGTGACTTCCTGATGCTGTGTGGTCAATCCTGCACCAAAAATCAAATAGGCCACATGGTTGTGTCATAAAACCGTGTGGGAAATACGACCATCTATGCCTAAAAACACCTTCTAACACTAGCCATTTCAAATACCAAAACTTAGACACCAAGCTGTGCAATAACCAACTTTCAAACCTATTTAAAATGTTCAAAAACAAACCAAAATATACCAATTCACAATCAACCTAAGTCCCAAATCAGCATGCTCTCATTGGAACCACAATTCAAACATATATACAACAGTCATTCAATCAAAGCATGTACCACAAGTTAACCTCATTCAAACATCCTTCAAACTTTAGATAACAATTACCAAAGTTCATCCATAAACCAAACCGTTAAATGCTCATATATCTTATTCTAAATGCATAACCTAACATAACAAATTTGATCATTCATCAAGCTCAAAGCATTCCATGTTGCATATTAACCTAAACATACCAAAACAACCATTTAAATGCATCTAGGTATCAATTCATGCATTTACCATACAAACCACAACCAACCAATTTACCAACTAGGATTTACATGAACACATACACCATAATCTTCAAAGTGCACAACATTTGACCATAATGCTTATAATTTACATATCCAAAACCCTATTTACGTGTCACTTATAACCAGGCGAAAATAAGTGAATAACTACCGAATGAGTTGCTGAATAGTATGATCTCCAACGACGTTCCAATCGACAGCAAAAGTTCAACAATCTACTAAGAAATAAAACCAAATAAAGTAAACTTTCATAAAGCTTAGTAAGTTCATAAAATCAAACATATGATACCTGTCAAGTTAAATATAAATCGTACATAACAATGAAACTAATAATTCCTTTATCGTATCTCATCATTTCAACTACTTGAAATAATTAAACTTGGATGGTTCATATCATCAAAACACAACATGTCAAACAATAATGTACCAAGATATAATTCATCGCATCATTTTATTCCATTTACATCATAATAGTTAATTATTTTGCATGGAGAACAATAGTAAATCAACTTTGGATACACAGGAGGGTATGCTCATACGAGCTAACATAAAGACATCAACTGACGCGCAATATGACACCCTGAACCCGTCTTCATTGTCAGATTAGGGTTACGGAGTATTATGACACATATTGAAACATTTAACATCATTAAACTATTCATATATTAATTTAAATATCAATAATAAAAAATAAATACTATTCATAGCATAAATACATTTATGGGCCTAAAATCAAGTTTATGGGGCCTTAAAAATAATTTGGAAACAACTAGGGTCTAATTTGAATCAAAATAGAATAAAATGAAAATTTTAAAAAATTATGGAAATAGGGGTCACACAGCTGTGTGGCCAGGTCATGTGAAAGAGACTAGCTCGTGTGGCCTCAAACATGGTTGCATGGCTACCCTACATGTCCGTGTGGCTACTCTACATGCCCGTGTGCTCAAATTGTGTAACTAATTGTGACCGTGTGAAAAATCTTACACCTAAAATTAATAAGGCACACGGTTGTGTGGCCAGGCCCGTGTGTGACACACAGCCATGTGACAGCCCATGTCCTAGGCCGTGTGCACCTTAAAATGCTTCCAAAACAAGACAAACTTTCATGCAACACTTAGGTACTAAGCCAAATCAAGACCAACCATTTCCATACTCTAAAAAGACATTCAAACAAGCCTAAAACATGCTAAAACATTCAACCTAAGTGCATAACCAATGTGTCCTCATTGACACCAGAATTCAATTATCAACCTTAATTCACATATCACACCAAACTAATTTGCAATCAAGTTCATAAGTTCATACATAAAACTCATGCCAAACTTACCATTTCTTCTTATTCATTCAAATTCATTCATACCATGATTCAAACACTTACTTAAGGTTTATTTCAAATGACCAAAGTAACTTATATGAACTATTCACACTAAGATTAAAGGCACATACACAAGTAAACTAATACCAGGCTTAAGCATTTTTGTATCAATCTCATATATAACACATGAAATAAGTATCCAAAATATATACAAAACACAGTTATTACATGCTATATAACCTCTACCAAAATGTATCTGGATAGTGTGATCTTCAAGTTGATCTGATCACTTAACTCCACAAAAATTTATCTACAAGGAACATGAAAAATGACACAGTAAGCTTTAATAGAGCTTAGTAAGTTCAACGGTTGAAACAATAAAACTTACCGTATAAACATAACTATTTCATTAACAAGATTAAAAAATAATAAATCCTGTCAATCACAGCCACTAAACAGGTGAGTTTATACACATACATATACAAGTTGCAAAATATATTCAATCACATAAGATCATTCAATAATAAGTCACGATATACATTCAGAATACCATGTAGACACCTATAAGATTTAATAACACATCATATAACCGATGAACAATATAAACAAATATGGATACGCGGTTAACCATCCAGAACACATCAGAACGCTCAAAAGAGCTAAACCAACCAAGAGCACACCTGGGCACCAAGTTCCAATCCTATAGGCTTTACATCCACCCCCAATAATACACCAGAATCACAGTAAATATAACACGATAGTCTGCAACAAATGCTGGACTTTGGTATATTCAGTGGACAGTAACAAGTCAATAATCACCATCTCATCACACACTAAAAATCGTACCGTGCGTAATAATACCTATTGGCATGCCAATTGTATCCTATCATTTATTCATCCGAGCTTGGTATATCATCAGATTAACAATATTTAAATCATTTACTTTTTTGACTCACATCAAATTAAAATAATAAATATCCAACAACCACAACACAATATCAATATAACATTTCAATTTATATTAAACTAAACCGTATGAACTTACTAGGGCTAAATTGTAGAGACAATGAAAGTTCAGGGACTATTCAACAACTTACCCTTTTTCTCGGTTATCTACTTGTTCTTGATTTATAAAAATAGTTTATTTCAACTTATTAGCTTCAATTTCATATATTATTCACTTTAGCACATATTCCTTCTTATTTATAATATTTCACAATTGCCCCAAACTTTTACACTTTATTCAATTTAATCCCTAATATTAAAACAAGTCAATTTTCACAATTACATCATTTACTAGTTTTTTTGAACATTCAACCCTATATAAATAGCCCTAAATTTTGAAAATTTTCAATAAATTCTTCCAATTTCACATTTTATCTATTTAATCCTAAACTCAAAAATATACAAATTTACTTTACAAAATAACCATTTTTTAACAACCAAACTTAATAATCTATCATTTAACTTAAAAAACACATCAAACTCATCAATGGCATATTCCAAAACATTTAACAATTCACAAATTAACCCCCGGGTTAGCTAGATTAAGCTAAAAAGATCTCAAAAACATAAAATTTATTAAAAATGGGTCAAAAAATCACTTATATGCAACACTCCAAATGGTTGAATATATGCGAGCTATTCCCATGATTATTTCTCCTATCCAATGATATGTCATAATTTGGTGTAGCAGATTAGACTAGTTTTCGCATTTAAGGAGCTTGAATATAAGCATTTTCGTCATGTTTTAGTTAAGCTTCCTTAATTTTAATTACATTCAATAAAATGTGCAAATTGAGTCTTTTATTGACCTTAAAGGTCGAGTGAGGCCTAAGGGTGAGCTAAAGCACTTTGTGAGTGTGTACGAGACCGTTAGAAGGCGTATTAAATGAATAATAGTCACAATGTCGCAACACGGATGACTTGATGTCGCAACATAGGGAATAGAATGGAGAAAACTCAAGTCTGCCTTTGATGTCAAGACATAGACTGAGGGTGTTGCGACATACCCTTGAAGATAGCTGAAGAGGAGTATATTGATGGCTATGTCGCAACTGTAACAACCCAATTTTGGGCCTAGTCAGAACAGTGGTTTTGAAACCACTAACCCGAGGTCTGAGAAATTATTTTTTATATTATTTTATGTGTTGCCGCATGATTATATGAGTGTATGAAAATTTTGGTGAAATAATTTTGGCGATTGTATGCTCAATTGCGAAAAAGGACTAAATCGCATAAGGGACAAAAGTTTTATTTCATTAGCTAAAGGTGTCAAATAGCCAGAGAACTAAAATTAAGGGTCTTTAAAGAGAAAATAGGCCTTCATTAATGGCATGGCCAGCCATAGGGACAAGAAAATCAAAAAGGTCAAAATTAGGTGAAATTTGGTGACTAATTTGACTAGAATAAAATAAAATAAGGAAAAGCTATCATCTTTTTTCTCTTCTTCTCTTCTCCACCGAAATTTTTAGCAATGAAGGGGTCTTAAAAGCTTGAATTTTTTAGCCATTAATTGCTCTCATAAGTAAGTGATTTTGATGACTTTTCTTGATAATTTTTGTACTTTTGGGACCCTTGTAGCATAAGCTAACTAATGAGGGGACTATTTTGCAAAATGGTTGAGGGTATAGGGTTTTTACATGAGAGTATTCATGTTGTTTGCTGAATTTTTATGGAAGAAAGTGAATCTTGGTTGTTAAACAAAAGTAGTTTTCATGGAAACCCTATCTAAGGACCATTTTGTATAAGTTATAAATTATGTGGTAAATGTGTAAAATAATGGGCATTGTGGGCTACTTCTAGTATAAATTTTTTTTGCTAGGATTGGGTAGTGAGAAAATTTAATAAAAATCGATTTATGAGCCTAGAGGTAAAATAGTAATTTTGTGAAAGTTTAGGGGCAAAATGGTCATTTTTGCCAAAATATGAATTAGGTAATGCATTGATTAATATGATGATTAAATTAGTGAGTTTTTATCATTTTAGATCAAGAAATACAAAATCCGGACCTAGACCAGGGGAAGACCAAACAAGTAGATTAAATCTAACTAGTCGCCCACTTTTTCTATATAAAGGTAAGTTGTACGTAAGTAAGTCAACTTTATCGCTATTATGTGTTGAATGATTGATTTTACATAATATGTTTGAAGATGAGTATGAATAATGCGTGATGAAATTAATATGGTAAATTCCCAGTTGAGCCTAGGGATAGATTGAATATCCATGCCATGACACTTGGGTAATATGAGCACCAGTGTAAGACCATGTTTGGGACATGGCATCAGCCACGATATGAGAGCCAGTGTAAGACCATGTTTGGAACATGGCATCGACAATGTAATGAGAGCTAGTGTAAGACAGTATATGGGATATGGCATTGGCCATGATATGAGAGCCAGTGTAAGACCATGTTTAGAACATGGCATCAACAATGTAATGAGAGCTAGTCTAAGACCATGTCCGGGACATGGCATTGGCCATGATATGAGAGCCAGTGTAAGACCATGTTTGGAACATGGCATCAGCAATGTAATGAGAGCCAGTGTAAGACTATGTCTAGGACATGGCATCGGCATTGATATGTGCGCTAGTGTAATACCATGTCTGGGACATGGCATCGGCATTGAGAAGAGAGCTAGTGTAAGACCATGTCTAGGACATGGCATCAGCCTCAACATGTGAGCCAGCATAAGACCATGTTTGGAGTATGGCATCGGTAATTCACCCTTTTGTGTAAAGCTTGTCAGATATCCTTTAGTGTTCCAAATGGTTTCACTGATTATTTTAAAGCTTATGATAATGATATGGAATGATATAATCATGTTGTGAGTGGTACAGGTTCTTATTCGAAATTCATGAGATATGAGTCTAGTTATGTTGCATTGATGGTAAGAATGACATGAGTAAGTTCCATCTATAAAATAATTTTGGGACGATATTGAAATCTTTGGTTTATACTTGTGATATATAAGCATGTAGTGATATCTACCCATGTTCACTCAAGAATGTTGTATTGATTTATAATATGCATGGCTGATGTTGTTACTTATTTATATGCAACTTATTAAGCTTTATGCTTAGTCTCTCTCCTTTCCATTTTCTTATAGTGCCACCAAGCTAGTATCGGGGATCAAGGGACGTCGGAGGCATCGGTCACACTATCACCTGAAGCTTTGGTATAGCTAGTTTAATATTTTGATTTTGGCATGTATAGGGACTTGAATCTTTTGTTTAGTGTCTTGTTAGTTTAGCCACAAGAGTTGGCTCATATGATGGATGTGATATTCATTTTGTATAGGCTATTAATGTCGGCTAATATTGATTATTATTAAATGCATTTGATGCAAATTTGTTATGGTTGTGGTTATATCTTGGATTAGTTTTGGTTGATATTGTGTAGGCTGGTGCAAGTAAGGGTGGCAAAAAGGCTTAGTAAATAGCCTTGTTTTTGTCTACACGGGCAGACACATGGGCGTGACACACAGTCTATCCCACAGGTTTGTAGTCCGGTTGTGTGTCTCCTGCACCTCAATTTTTCAAGTCAGTATGCATGGTAGTAAACACACAGGCAGAGACACGACCGTGTGTCTCAGCCGTGTGGAGGACACAGCCTAACACAGGGGCGTGTGCCTTGGTCGTGTGCCCTTAATTGGTTGATGATGTCAGAAACAGAATGTCAAGGTTTTTATACACGAGCTGAGACACGGGCATGTCATGGTAGTGTGAGGGACACGAGCCATGAACACGGGCGTGCGCTAGGTTTGAATAAGAAAATAAATTCGCACGGGTTAGGGACACAGGCGTGTCCAGATATGCCTAGGCCGTGTGAGCTACATGGGTCTTCAGAACGATCATGTTAAGACGACACACAGGCGTGTCACTTTTCCACACAGGCATGTGCCCTATTTACCTTCAAAATTTTCAAAGTTTTCTAAAGTACTCGGTTAAGTCTCAAATCTTCTTCGAAGCGTGTTTTGGGTCTCGTGGGCTCATATTAGGGACTTTATATTCAGTTTTCAAAAATTTTAAATTTTGACAAAAATTTATGGCACGGAAATGTTTGTAAGCATGTGTTTAAGTTCGGTAACACCTCGTATCTTGTTCCGGCATTGAACTCGAGTAAGGGGTGTTACAGCGACATAGGTCCTGGTGTGTCTGACATCGACTCTGTGATAGAAATAAGACACGAAATAGGGGCGGTTTAGTCTACACAATCAAACTTTAAACTCGAGAACGTCAGCTAACCTAGGGTTAAGGACGACAACCACCTAAAGGTTATAAATAGATTCCTTTGGCACATATTACGAACATCATTCCATTAGCTTAGATTCTTTCTTTAGATTTAGTTTTGTTTTCTTGCTTTCTTAGGTTTTTTAGAGTTTAGTTTATTTGTCTTTGTTTTAATTCAAGAGATCTAAATTGTGAAGGAGATCAACTTCTGTGGATTTCCATTTATTATCTATATCAATCAGGCTTTTCTTAAACTCTTTACTTCAACTCATTCATTATGATTAATTCTTCCATCTATTCCATGTTGTTTATGAAAGCCATGAGGAACTAATCCTTCTGTGGGGAATTAGTGAGTTGAGGTATGATCTGTTAACTATTTTGTAGGGTCACTAAACGGATTAGCTCTTTGGGAAAGGAAGAACGTGAAACAAATCCTGAGCCCGACAACCCCAAGAAATCATCAAGTTGGGAATTAACCCAAATTTGGTATTGTCCATTTGTGAACACATTCACCCCAAGCCAGTCTGGACCGTGAGATTGGAAGATAAGTAGTTCTCGTTGACTTGTGATGTTAGTGGAAGATCTTAAGATGCTGCTAGGGTAGCGACTAGTTGATTGACGAGGAACCCGTAATCAAGATTTGATTTACTTTACTCTTTTATCTCTTAAGTTTTATTTATTTTATGTTATCTTAGTATATTACTATAAAAACCACAAAACCCTTTTTATGCTCTCGTACTATAATTTATTTAAAAATACTAATTAGATATTTTAGTGTTTAGGTTAGAATTGATCTAGCACTCACCTCCCTTGGGTACAATCCTCAGAGTACTCACCTACTTCGTTGTAACACTATCTTACAATTCGACTCGTACACTTGCGATTACCACCTTGTCATTCTATATTTTATTGTAGTATTCACACTTTTAACACTAATACGTCCGGAGGCTATCATCCAATTTCGAAAAAGACCCAAAGAAAGAGATGATAGCTTGTTTGTTTTTATTTTTAATGTTTTAATAGCTTAATTACTTATTTACCCTTAACAAATGCATATAAAACTTAACCTTACTAACCTGTAACCATCCATACTAAAATGTTATGGTCTATTTATTTTTAATACTTTTGATCATGTTTCAATAATAAATTTACCCATTTAATCTAATAACAATTAAATTTATCAATTATTACAATTTAGTCCTTTATCTTTAATTAACCTATCAAACATTAAAATTTCTAAACTAAATTTTAATACGACACTAATGACCTCGTAAATATTTACAGACTGACATGTTGGAATCGTGGTCCCGAAACCACTATTTTCGACACAACTAGAAAATAGGCTGTTACAAAAAATGCTATTCATATAAGCTTCAGAGAATCCGGAACACATACAAGACCTTAAGCCATCGACCGATACATAGTACCTGTTAAATAAAACACCAGCATAGAGTGTTTGCTACTGAAAACAGCGGCAACTAAGTCTGCTACATATACACAGACACAAAGCTTGCTAAATATACACCGATCCAAAGCCTGCTACACCCTAATGGCATGTCATTTGTATCTTAGCTATTCACTAAGTTCACATAGGCTTATTTTGCTTTTCCGGTACATTTCACAATCCACTTAATTATTTTATTTCATTAATCCAATATATTAAAAAGAAAATTCAGTTCCCTTTAATTAGACACATAATAAGTAAAATCATTACAAACATAATAAACATAATACAAACTTACCAAAATACAATAGCTAACGACACGCAATGATGTCTACTCGACGATTTTTCCTTTCCCGTGTTTATCAATTGATTGATCCGTTTCTTGATCTAAATATAATAGTTTAATTCAATTAATCAATTTAAACATCTTAAAACACTAAAATTCATGCAATTAACCCTTTAATGACATTTTATACATATACGCTAAACTTTAACCTTTTATTCAATTTAATCCCTAAAACCGAAATTCTCACAATTATCACAAATTAACCCAAAAACTGTTGTGTCGAATTCTATTGGGTACCTAAACAGCCCAATTTTACCACTTTATCACAAGAATTACATGTTATTTTACAAATTTAACAACTTAGTCCCTAAAATTTAAAATTAACAAAAATTACTTTACAAAATAGTCATATTTAACCATCAAACTTAATAATCTATCATTAAACTTTAAGAACATTAAAAATTCTTCCATGAAAAAATTCTAAATATTTAACAGTTTTACAAATTGTTCCTTGGGTTAGCTAGATTAAGTTACAATAATCTCAAAAACATAAAAATCACTAAAAATAGGTTGAAAAATAGATTAAGTTACAATGTATCAACTAAAGTTTGGTAGATCTTCAAACTCATGAAAATGGTGTTTTCTCCTTTTAATTTTGATGCTGATGGTCTTTGGAAGAGGACAATATGTTTTAATTTCTATTAATTTTGGTTTTATTTATTAATTTACAAATTTAAGCTTTAAAAGCAACCAAAATTTCATAATTAAAACCCATTAACCGTCCACCACAATCTAAATAGGTCTAATTACTATATAAAATCCTCAATTCTTGGTTCCATATCCATTTAGTACAATTAAACTAATAGCGATTGATTTTTGCAGTTTTACGATTTAATCTTTTTTACTTAATTAACTATCTAAACGTTAAAATTATCTAACCAAATTTTAGTGCAAAATTTTAATAACCTTATAGATATTAAATAAATAATAAAAAACTGACTCACTGGTGAGAATTGTGGTTTCAAAACCACTGTTTCTAACACGATTGAAAACAGGCTATTGCAATATTAATATTCAATCAAAGGTAACAAAGTTTATAAAATTAACACAATTATTAAAGTTTTATTAATAAGTTCATTGGTGGACTTGTACTTTCTAAAGTAGTTTACCTACTTTATGTATATTTCATATTTATTTTTAAATTATGCTAAATAATTTAGTTCTTCATAAACTTTTAGCTAAGATTCCAAAATCACATCAATTAACAACTATTCACTTATTATTTTATCAATTCTTTTAAACATTCTCACATGTATTAATCATTCCATCACTTATAACCATTTCGTAACAATTCAAATTAATCTACTATTTTTCTCCTCCTCTTCTCCATTCCTCATCCTTTATGTATATATATTAGAATATTTAGCTTTTAGTATGATATGCTTATATGTAACATTAACTATAATTACACTATTTACTTATGTGTTCATATCAAAGTTGTCCATTTGTGTCATAGTCATTAAATTATTTATATCTTGAGTTACAAAATTCAAATTAAGGTACACTTGATGTTTTTGAAACTAGACTTAAATATATTTTTACCATAAAAATTTCAGAATTTCTAATTTAGCCAATCAATACAGTAAATTCTTCAAATTTGCCCCTGTTTCGCTGCTTGACAACTTCAACATTTCTTTACTAAATATTAATTATCTCTTAGTACGGGAATCAGATAATGTTTCTGTTTATTCTCTTGAAAATAGGCTTATTAATAAATTAAACATATAAAGTTCATCCCCTAATAATTTTTTTTTTACAATTTTTTTATGATTTTCTAAAGTTAGAAAAGGGGAACCCGATTCCATTATGTTCTTGTCCCAAAAAAACTAATATATCTCAAAGTATACAATTTCTTTTCTTACACCATTTATTCCATAGGAAACTAGACTCAATAAGCTTTAATTTTATATTTGATTCAACCTCTAACTCATTTCCTATTAATGTTGGTGAATTTTCAAATTAAAGTCATTACTATTACTGAAGACTGTCTTTAGTAAATTTCTCTACTTTTTTTTCCATGGTTCTTTACATTACTTTCATTTAATCATACATAATCATTATACCTTTGATTTATATTCAATTTAATGACTCATATTTATGTGTAGACAACATACTTATTTCTAAGTCTTAATGCTTTTTCCAACACACATCATATTATCTCTTACTTGAAAGCTTAGAATTTCAAGTTTCTACATATGTCATGCTTCGTTACATACTTTCTATTTCATGAATTTAGATTAAAACAAACATTTTATACATTTTATTCAAAACATATTTAATTCAATTTATTGAATACAAGTATAGTTTGTATGAAAATTTACCTTTTTTTTTTTGTCGAGATTTTCTTCCCTTTTTCCTCACTTTCATTTCTTTCTCATCTTTCTCACTATCCTTCTCTTTTCTTCTAATTTTCTTCACTTTCATCTACCAATTTCTTGCTTCTAAATTGATGAATATACTCTCTAAGATCTCTGCTTCATCTTTCCTCTTCGGTGTCTATGGGAATTTCCAAGAATTTTGGGTGAGATAGCGAGATTTCTTGGTAATGGACTAAATTACATAAAAAGCAAAATTCCTCTCCATTATATTGGTGTTAGACGGTTGAAGCATGGAGAATTGGAGAATTTTCTCCATTGTTCTATAAAACATCTTTAATAAAATATTACTAATTAATAAAATAATCTTAAGTTTAATGATTTCAATCAATGACAATAATTTATTCTTACTTTTTAATTTAATCTAATGACTCAAATTTGTCCATAACGAAGATATTTTATTTTAATTATCTTATTTAGGAAATGACTATTTTACTCTTCTACTTTCTCTATAATTTCATCATTTTCATAACATCTTATGGTAAAATTTATAATTTAGTCTTTCTGTTTTCTTTATTTGTTCAATTTGGTCTTTATTCATCCATTTTTTTCCACCCTTAAGATATTTTCAATATTGGCCCTTCAAAATTTTCAATTTATGCTTTAACCCTCACTTTTTAAACATTTACACTTGGGCCTCAGAACTTTTTATGTTTTTATGTTTTAGTCCTTGACTCAAATTAATATTTCACAACTTACTTTTTATTTCATTTTTCTTTAACACCCTTTATCCTTTACTTTCTTTATATCTTATTTCTCTAAAAATTTATTTCATATTATTTTCGATTAAGGGGATTTTAAAGACGAAAACTGTTTGGACATGAGTTCTTCTATAAAATCTGAGCTCCCCCATCTGAAAAAAGATTAGTAGATGGATGGGCTTCAAGGAGCATTAAGTTGGGTGCTGTAGGACAAGAATGAAGGCGGAGCAGTAGATGTGTTAAGTTGGAAGCCACTGTTAGCGAAAAAGTTATGGGCCAGCTGCTGTGATATTGTTATACATTTTAGGTGCATTCTAACTATATAAGCCTAGCCTACATGTGAGATGCCAATAACCGGCTGCACTATTATCAACCTTTGACAAATCAATAACGAAACTATACCTACAAATATGTTGATGGGTTTATGCCACTTAATGCAAATCTAAAGAGGCTGCTTTTTCTGGGTGTTCATGCCATCTAAATATTACATCACCATCAAATTTATAAGAGCCCAATCAGCCTGGGTTGAAGAAAAAATATTGGAATATAAGTTATCATGGTTATTTAAATTAAAAATCTATTTTTATTTAATGTAAATTTTTAATACATAAATTTTTATATTTAAAATAGTAAAACAATTTAAAAATTTATATCAAGAAATTACATTTCAGAAACTATTATTTCAAAATTTTTGGGAGGATTCACTTACATCAGTTTAAAATTAAAGTAGTTTTACGCCATTTCATATATTTTTGTACGATTAATATTTTAATAATATAATCATCACATTTAATATCCTATATAGATTATGCATGTCAAATTTGATATAAATTAAAATTTTTAACTATTTATTTTATGTAAAAAAATTAATTATTTAATAAATATTAATATATATTGAATAGTTGAATTAAATAGACTTTAAAGATGTTCCAACTCCAAGCAAGGAGATGATTGACTATTGGGTGCCAATATTAAAGGCATGTTTAAAACAATGGATTAAGGATCCACAAATTAAAAAGGGATGCTATTATTCTCTCTCTCTCTCTCTCTCACACCACAGGAGAAAGGATTAGGTCCATTAACTACGTCTGTTGGAGGCTATAAAAATAACTGGTTTCAGTTGGGTTTAAACAAGGGCTCATTAAATTTAAGCTCAAGGGGTTTAGTTTAGTTTTTTCTTTATATATTCCACATCCATTTTCATGTTCATGACTAACCCTCCCAAGTTCAAGAATCTCCTTCCTTGGTTGAAGAAATAATATTCATGATTATATAAAGTAGATTGGTATATACGTACGATTCTATTTTTATATATGGGTGAAATGTGTTTAATATTTCATATAACTAGTTAGTGTTTTTTTTCCTGTCTCCATAATGAGCAGAGACGGAAGACCAGCCATTGTTAATTATTATTGAAACTTAATTTACAATAGCTTATAATGAACACCTTACTCTAATAAGAAAATATATACACGTATACCATATTTTATAATTTTTATTTTAAGAAAAAAATATAATACAAGTTTCTAAGGAATTCATCGACCATATATACTAAATTTGTTTCGAAAAAGTTATAATAAAATATTTGCTTACCAACTGATTTATATGTTTGTTGCTTAAAATAATAGTAAGAGAGGAGTCAACTGGTACGTTTTGCAAATTGCAACCCAAGTTGTGCTAAAAGATTGAATATGTAGGGTTCTTGGAAGCTAGCCTAGGTCTAGTTGAAAGAAATTAACTCAATTTAAGCCAATGAAATGCTGCATCTGTGCTGATTTGCATATCCACTAATAATTGCAAGTGCATCGAGCCTGCCCTTGACAAGTAATAATATAGTCAATGAACATTAATCCCAGAAAAATAATCAAGTAATGTGCAGGTATAGTTTTGTTGGTATCTATTGGTGGCAAGTTGAGCTTTTGATTGTTGAAAAACAAAAGGATGTCAAAATACCACGAAGCATACCTAAATCAGTGTGGGTTTTGATTGAGTTCAAATTGCTTCTCTTGAATCAGCAGCCTTCATTCATATTATTTGTATCTTTGTTGAGTGTTTCAGGACTTGACAGGTGACCTTGATAGCTACAAATCTTGGAAACTCTCTTAAGTGTCCACGTATCAATCATGCTGGGATCTCAACTCAACTGTCGGCTACTTTCTTCAACAAATAACTTTAATGCTGTGTTTTTTGGTTAAAAAAAAAAATAACTGTCATGTCATTACGGATTTTCCTTGCCATATAGCTCTCCCTCAACATGGTTCATGAACTTGCTAGTTATTAGCTGCGTAAAGATGGGACAAAATAGATAATGTGATTGAATTGCAAAGAGAAAACAATGCATTTCCGGGGTCTTATCATGTCTCTAATATTTGAGAAATTGCCTTCAATGTCAAGATGATCATCTGGGCCCCAATGCAATCCCAGCTATCCAATCATCCTTGAACTTTCAGGAGAATCCTGGGCTACAGGTCCACTATAAAGTCCATCTCGATTGAGATAGAGAAAATGAAATAGGAAGAGAAGACTGTTAACAATCAAAGAAATTGAAGCTTGTAAACACCACACACCAGTCGCCAACTAGACGGTATAGGGAGTCCTCAATTGTCCACTAGAGTTCCGAAGCTGTGGTCCTACGCCTACAGCTCTATAATAACATATGGACCAAGATGTACCCAATCAATTTTTCATTTTTATTTATTTATTAGAAAACCTTTTATAAGAAGCTCAATAACCACTAAATAACAATGTAAAGGCATTGCTTTGAACCCCCCCCCCCCGGCCCAACAAAAAAAAAATCTAAATACCTTGTAGAGCTGTATGGTCCAAACTCATTTAGGTGTTAGATCTACCGTGCCAAGGATTCTTTTATGATTTTATCCATCGAATGCAGAGTGGGTAGAAGGG
The DNA here is from genome assembly GCF_025698485.1 of Gossypium arboreum. Lineage (NCBI taxonomy): Eukaryota > Viridiplantae > Streptophyta > Magnoliopsida > Malvales > Malvaceae > Gossypium > Gossypium arboreum. The sequence goes on from NC_069077.1 coordinate 52,973,928, forward strand.
CTTTGTTTAAAGATCCATCCTAACAGAATTAGGAACCTTACATATTGGTCTGGTTTATCTCTACCCATTGTCATGTAATGATGGCAAAAGAGAGATGGTCGTCGATGGCAGCCCTACTTTTCAATGAGCCCAACCTAGCTATATGCAAACGTAGGCTATGGGGGTGGAGAAGAAAGCATAAGGGATGCAAAGCAATATGCGCCGACATGAATCTTTATCAAAGCTACACTTTTCGATGTTAACAAATTAGTGATAAGAAAGAGGGTCCAATCACAATTTACTCTAATTGGTTAGACATCATAGTCTGCTCTTTAAGGCGTTCTCCTCATTTTCTCTCATACGTGAATATATATGCTAGGCTAGCTGTTATACCTACCTACAGCTGCAGGCAATAATCTTTGTGAATCATCTCTCATCTTCTCTCCAGTATTTTTACTCTCGTTTGGATTCAACATGTGACATTTCGACAGCATGCCAAAAAGGCAAAAAGGCATTCAACATGTGACATCTCTCATCTACGCCTCTTTTCCTCCGAGTTACCACTAGTTGCTTAGCCTTTTGGACGATACTCCTTCCGTGGGATCATCCATTGATGGCTGAAACATAATCAACATCAGGCCTCCCATTACTACGACCAAGTCACTAGTTTTCTACTGTAAACACTCCCTTAAGTGCGAACATTCTTTTATAGATAGTTGGAGCCACATGAGCATAAAAGGAATAACAAAATGGTCCCACCATGTACATTCCCCCCAGCTCCATGATGGCAACTTATTGGTAATAAGTTGCCACGTCAACACTACCAAACAAAAGGTACACTACAGTAAAAAAGGTTTTTAGCGGCTTTTTTTTGGGTCCATAGCGGTGCTTATAAACGCCGCTAAAACTATATGCGGCGCTTGACGCCGCTAAAAACAACGCCGCTAACATTTTGCGGCGTTTATGTAAAAAAAACTCCGTTAAAGAACATGAACTTTAGCGGCGCTTTTCCCACAAACGCAGCTAAAGAACATGACCTTTAGCGGCGCTTTTCCCACAAACGCCGCTAACCGCTAAAGAACATGACCTTTAGCGGCGCTTTTCCCACAAACGCCGCTAACCGCTAAAGAACATGACCTTTAGCGGCACTTTTCTCACAAAAGCCGCTAAAGAACATGACATTTTAAAAAATATATTTTAATTAAATAATATATATTTCTATGATAAATATTATATTATGTTTTATTTTTGAAATTTGAACTTTAAACTATATACTTTTAAGGATAAATAAAAAATATTAATTAAATTAAATTTTCTATAAAATTTTAACTTTAAAACTAAATATAAAATTAATGAATTTAAATTTAATACATAAGCATTGATTCAATATGTAATTTAATACATAAAAAAAAAACACACACAAACAAACTCATAAAGTATTACTATTTCGAAAACAAAATTCATCCTGGTGAGAAAAGAATGCCAAACCATCATCAACTCTCATTAATCAAAGGAAAAAGATCAGAAAAGAAGAAGAAAAAATATACAACAGAGGGCTGGTTCAAGCTTAGATGAAGCAAAAGTATTGCAATGCCTGTATATAACTTAGAGAAGTCCTCTGCTGTGTGAGCTATCTCGAGATTGTCTCTAACCTCCATTGCCATTTGTAACCTTGTCTGAATTGCTGCTCAAGGAACACACACAAGCAAAAAATTAAGAGAAATTGACAACTCTTTCAACGTTTATATTCATTTTACAAGAGAACCGCACAGAAAACCAAGCAGAGAATAAAAACGTTTGTATATTTGGTTTCATGAGCTGAAATAACAGACAAGTTACATCAACAAAGAAGCAAAAAAATGTCCAACTAGAGAATGGATGAAAACCTATTTTCCATAAGCAATTTGTAATTATTGCAGTGCACAAAATAACAATTATTGTAGTGCATTTCTTATCTACTTTAACCATCCTTTCCACCTCATCAAACCTAAACATTTCCCCCATTTCCCAGGAATATATAAAACTATAAGATTCCACAGAAGAAAAGCTTAAATGTTATTTTACACGTCAAAACAGCTGTTTTCAACTTTTTCACAACAGAACCTACACTTCGTGAGACTTCAAAAAAGAACAAGAACAAGTTCCAACAGAGTTGCATATTTGAAGGATGAGACATGAAAAACAGAAGACTCATAAAGAGATTATATACTTTTAGCCAACTATTCACTCAAGTTCATTCAAACTTATATTATAATTTTGTCTCGAATGTCATTAACACAAATGAAGGGTTGTGTTAAAGGCTGTCACTATATTGTAAACCATCATCATTGCATTATGTATAGTAGAAGAAAAATTCCATAGAGATTGTTAGAATTAAGTGACCCGAATCTGTAACACCCCGTACCCGAGACTGTTGCCGGAGTCGGACACGAGGGGTTTGCAGACTTAACTCACTTGCTTTCACAGTCCATTTTAAGAATTTCCAGGCAGTTGGCTATCTGCGTCACTGACACCTTAAAAATCATATCTTGAGTTCCACAACTCAAAAATCAGTTTCGTAATTTTTCCCCGAAACTAGACTCATATATCCATCTACAGATTGTTTTCTAGAATTTTTGGTCGAGCCAATTAGTACATTTTATTAGTTAAAGTCTCCCCTGTTACAGGGTACGACTACACTGACCTTCATGCATTACGACTTGGATATCTCCCTGTACAGGGCTTCAATACTGATTCCGTTTGTTTCTATAGAAACTAGACTCAAAAAGGAATCTATACATATATGGAATGACTTCTAAATGTCTCTGGTTAATTTATAATGAATTTCCAAAGTCAGATCAGGGGATCCAGAAACTGTTCTGGCCCTGTCTCACGAAAACTTTAACATCTCATATTATACTGTTCATGTGAACGTTTCGTTACTTTCCTATGAAAATAGATTCATCAAGGTTCGATTACATAATTTATTCACTATTTAATTCCATTCCTACTATTTTTAGTGATTTTTCACATCCACATCACTGCTGCTGCCAGCATCTATTTTTAAGGTAAACTTTACCTATTTCATGATCCTCCATGGATCAACTAGAGTTTGTCATACATATACCAAAATTGATCATGAATAACCATTCCCATGGCTAACCGTTACCAACATTTCCATACCTCTCGACGGACAACATACAAAACGATTATAATGCTAAGATCAAAGTATATTTAAGCCATTTTCGCATGGCTATCCAAATTTACACAAAACCAAAGGGTACATGACCAACAACAAAAGGGTAGTCCTATACATGCCATTTCAAAGTTCAACCAAAAGTATACCAAAAGGAGCTTTGATAGTGTGGGCGACTTCGACTTCAAAATCTCGAGTTCGATAGCTGAAGAACCAAAATCTATAAAACAGAGAATTAAATAAACGGAGTAAGCATTAAATGCTTAGTAAGTTTTGAGCAAAGAATTTAAGCACAACTAAAGTATAGCATTCATATAACTAAACGGATAATTCCATATATACATATTCTCAAATCATTCTTACTTCACATTCCAACCCCTATATTCATACATAAGGGATTATCTTAGCCAAATATCGGAAGCTCATTACTCGACTAAGCGAATATTATTCGAAGGGAATCAACTATTCCAATGCACATACGAAACATACCTCATTGTTGGGATTTTACAAGCGTATTAACTGAAATTTTTACAGCAAGATCGTTCATTCCCGAATCACATACCTTGAATTTAACCGGATATAGCTACTCGCTCAAATGGCTTGGGACATAGCCGGTTATAGTAACTTCGCACAAATGCCTTGGGACTTAACCGGATTTAGTAACTCGCACCAATGCCTTGAGCTTAGCCCGAATTAGTAACTTCGCACAAATGCCTTCGGATCTTAGTCCGGATATAGTCATTTAGCACAAAAGCCTTCGGACTTAGCCGGATATCATTTGAATAACCAAGCACATATATCAATAAATCATGACACATCCGTATTTCATTTTCATTACCATAGCTCAAACACAAGACACTTATCACACTTGCAATTTCGGCTCAATAGCCACATACAAAGAGCATGATTTTGATTTGCTTAAAACATGATCTAATCAAATCATAATCTAAGTTCTATTACTCAAAAACTTACCTCGGATGTCGTCGAACGATTTTGATGGCTATTCGACCACTTTTTCCTTCCCTTTATCGGATCTAGTTCCCCTTTGCTCTTGAGCTTAATTTAACAAATAAATTGATTTAATCATTTGAGCATCAAAAGAGATGAAATCATGAATCAACTCAACACATTAGCCAATATTCACCTTAGCCGAATTTTCTAAGTCAAGATAAAGCCATCAATATGTTTACCTATGGCCGAACATACACATCAACCTATGTACTCATTCATGTGGTCGAGTATGCATATTCCAATATGATTTCATTTCCATTTCGTTTAACACTTAACTTTTACCACATATCAAATAATCCATTTCTTTACTCATGTGGCCGATTATATTCGGTCATGCATACACACATAAAATCAATTTGGAGACTCTATCAATCCAACATACATTCGGCAATAGTCCATAATTCTCTCTCTCGGCCACTCATTTCACACTTAACAAAGCTTCCATTCGAACTCATTAGTGAGTATCAATTAACTTAAGCTATCTTTTAAACCTTTATTTATCACTTCATGCCAAACCAAAGACTACATTTGGCACTTTCATCCACCATTCTACCAAGCATGCAATATTCAACCACAACCAACTCACATTCGGCCCTAGTTCATAACAAGGTAGCCGAATTCTTTTTATGGTTCAAACACTCATCCATCATCATCATTCACCTAACTTTAACATGAAACGACAAAACTCCCCATTATTAACTACCATAGTCAAAAACCTTACTCAATACCAAATAAACATATACTTCGTGGGTCTATGGTAGAACCAAGAAAGGAACTCATAGATATCAAGATGTAAGCAAACTACCTTTATTCATCTAAGTTTAGCATGAAACACAACCATCACCCTTATTAATCTTTTATAGCGAAAACCATACTCACCCCAAAAATCAAAATTTCAACATGGTTTACAAAATCACTTGATATCTCACTCAATATCAACTAAAATTTCAAGAGCTAGTACAAACTTCCTTACCTTAATAGTGACCTAAGATGACCGATTGCTTCACTCCCTTCTTCTTCCTTTCAATTCGGCTAAGAAGAACCAAAGAACACAACTTGTTTTTCTTTCTTCCTTAGAACATTCGGCCAAGAGAAATGAGAAAAAGATGGACACTTTTTTTTTTGTTTTCTTTCTTACACTCACGGCAATGGGGAGGGGGAGGAACAATCACACACACTCTTTCCTTTTTCCATTTCTTTATTACCCATACTCCTTATTTTATTGTTCCTAACATACATCACTAACATAGCATGTTTGTGACATGTTTCCACTCATAGCATGGCTGGCCACTAGCTCAAATATTGGGCAATTTGACATGCAAGTCCTCCCTTTTGATTACATGCACTATTAGATCCTTATAGATTAGCTTATCACATTTCAAAAGTGTCACACAAGTCCTATGTACTCCATTCACATGCAATTAACTAAATCGAAGCTTAAAAATTTTTGCACATTCATATTCACATATTTTAGACAATAAATATCACATTCAAATAATTTGGTGACTCGGTTTAGCGGTCTCGAAACCGCTTTCCGACTAGGGTCACTTTAGGGCTGTCACAGAATCCATATTTAAATAAAATATAGTGGTAAAATAAAAAAAAAGAAGAATCCATATAGAGTTACACTTCTTTTATTTTATTTTAGAATAAGGTTTTTTAAACCTTATTAAATTCTATCTATTTGATATTGATTAGAATAAGGTGTTTCAGTCTTACTAGAATATGGCTTTACAAGCCTATAAATAGACATAGTCTATTCCTCTTGTAATTATTCGAATTTGACATAGTGAATTTTCTTCTCCTCTACAGTGGTTTTTTTCCCGAAAGGGCTTCCACGTAAAAATCTATGTGTTTTTATTTTATTTTATTTTATTTTTTCACAAATTGGTATCCGAGCTTCTAGGTTGTTCATCTCGATCATGGTAATGGCGTACTTAAAGTATGAAATTCTGCTGTTAGATCGCAACACCAGATTTGTGTTGTGGTAGATTAAGATGCAAGCAGTTCTTGCGCAGATGGATCTGGAAGATGCCCTGCTAGGGATAGATAAAATGCCTTCAACATTAACAGATGAAGAGAAGAAGCGTAAGGATCGAAAGGCATTAACACAATTACATCTGCATTTGTCCAATGAAATTTTACAGGATGTGATAAAAGAGAAGACCGCCGCTGCATTATGGAAGAGGCTAGAACAATTATGAATGTAGAAATCTCTAACAAGCAAGTTGCATATGAAACAACGTCTTTATGCTCATCGTTTGGAGGAAGGTGCGTCTGTACACGAACACTTAACAGTGTTTAAAGAAATTCTCTCAAACTTGGAGGCCATGGAGGTTCAGTATGATAAGGAAGATTTAGGGTTGATTCTAGTTTGTTCGTTGCCCCCGTCTTATTCAACCTTTAGAGACACGATTTTATATAGCCGCGAGTCTCTCACAGTTGATAAGGTTTATGATTCTTTAACCTCGTATGATAAGATGAAGCATCATGTGGTTAAACCCGACTCTCAAGGAGAGGGTCTCATTGTTCGTGGGAGACAAGATTGGAATGCTGATGATGATCGTAGAAGGATACAGGAACGGAATCCTCGCGGTAAATCTAAGGGTAGATCAAAGTTTTCAAACAGAGGTAAAACTTGCAACTTTTGTAAGAAGAAAGGGCACATTCAATCTGAGTGCTACAAGCTACAGAATAAGATTAAAAGGGAGGTTACGAATCAAAAGGAAAAACAACCAAAAAATTCTGGTGAAGCTGATGTTGTAAAAGACTACAGTGATGGTGAACTTCTAGTCGCTTCTGTCAATGATTCTAAAGTAAGCGAGGAGTGGATACTTGATTCAGGCTGCACCTTCCACATGAGTCCCAATCGGGATTGGTTTACAACTTACGAAACAGTGTCCAAAGGTGTTGTTTTGATGGGAAATAATGCGTCGTGTAAAATCACAGGTGTTGGAACAATTAAAGTTAAGATGTTTGATGGAGTTGTCAGAACACTTACTGACGTATGACATGTTCCAGAATTGAAAAGAAATTTAATTTTGTTGAGTACTCTTGATTCAAAAGGGTACAGATACACAGCTGAAAGTGGGGTTTTAAATATTTCCAAAGGTTCCTTTGTTGTGATGAAAGGGCAGATAAAGATTGCCAAGTTATATGTTTTGCAGGGTTCTATTGTTACTGGTGATACAACTGTCGCTTCCTCTTCCTTGTCAGATGATGAATTACTAAACTTTGGCATATGCGCCTAGGGTATATGAGTGAGAATGGCATGGCAGAATTGAGCAAAAGAGGACTTCTTGATGGACAAGGAATTTGCAAACTAAATTTTTGTGAGCACTGTGTTTTTGGGAAGTAAAAGAGAGTTTGACTCACCAGAGGAATCCATAACACGAAGGAAACATTGGAGTATATTCATTCTGATCTGTGGGGGCCATCCAGAGTGCCTTCGAGAGGTGGAGCTAATTATATGCTAACCTTTATTGATGATTTTTCCAGAAAAGTTTGGGCGTTCTTTCTGAAGTAGAAAAGCGATGTGTTTTCCGCATTTAAGTCTTGGAAAATTATGATTGAAAAATAGACGGGAAAACAAATAAAATACCTCCGCACAGACAATGGCTTAGAGTTCTGTTCTGATAAGTTTAATAGATTGTGCAAGTCAGAAGGGATCGTGAGACACTTGACAGTTCGCCATACTCCACAACAAAATGGCGTTGTAGAACGAATGAACAGAACGATCATGGAGAAGGTTCGATGTATGTTGTCAAATGCCAACTTACCAAAGTCGTTTTAGGCAGAAGCAGCCTCTACTGCATGTTTTTTGATCAACCGATCTCCATCCATTGCCATTGAGAAAAAGACTCCACAATAGGTATGGTCTAGTAATCCTGGTAATTATTCTGATTTAAATATTTTTGGGTGTCTTGCATATGCTCATGTTGATAATGGAAAATTGGAACCGAGATCCATTAAATGCGTATTTCTTGGTTATAAAGTTGGTGTAAAAGGGTATAAGTTATGGTATCCTGAAAATAGAAAAGTTGTGATTAGCAGAGATGTTGTTTTTGATGAAATTGCTATGCTACCTAACTTATCTCTTAAAGACTCTTCCAATAAAGAAAATCAAAAGCAGGTGGAGCATCAGATTAATACAGAGTCAACTCCTCAAGCCAGTACAAAAAATTGAGAATACAGTTGCTTCTTCACCACAATACTCTATCGCCAAAAATAGAACTGGAAGAGAAATTAAACCTCCAAAGAAGTATGTCGAAGCTGATTTAGTTGCTTATGCTTTAAATGTGGCTGAAGGTATAGATGCAAACCAAGAGCCATCTAATTATTCTTAGGTGGTTAGCTGTGGAGACTCAGAAAAATGGATGTTTGCTATGCAAGAAGAGATGGAATCACTTCACAAAAAAAAAACATGGGATCTTGTGAAACTTCCTAAAGGTAAGAAGACTGTTCGTTGTAAATGGGTGTTTAAAAAGAAAGAAGAGACTCCAGGAGTTGAAGAACCCAGATATAAAGCAAGGCTTATTGCAAAGAGTTACAGTCAAATTTTAGGAGTGGACTTCACAGATGTGTTCTCCCCAGTTGTGAAGTATAGTTCAATTCGAGTTTTGCTTGGTATTGTGGCCATGCATGATTTGGAGCTTGAGTAGTTAGATGTAAAAACTGTATTTTTACATGGAGAACTTGAAGAGGATATTTACATGCAACAACCAGAGGGTTTTACAGTCTCAGAAAAAGAGGACTATGTTTCCTTGCTGAAAAAGTCCCTTTACGGTTTGAAACAGTCACCAAGGAAGTGGTACAAGAGGTTTGATTCCTTTATGACTTCTCATGATTTCAAAAGAAGTAGTTTTGACAGTTGTGTTTACTTTAAGAAAAACAGTGATGGTTCTTTTGTGTATCTACTTCTTTATGTTGATGACATGTTGATAGCAGCAAAAGATAAAGGAGAGATAAGAAAGATCAAAGGCCAACTAAGTGAAGAATTTGAGATGAAAGATTTGGGACCAGCAAAGAAGATACTTGGTATGGAGATTCTCAGAGATAGAAAAGCAAGTAAATTGTACCTAAGTCAGAAGGGGTACATTGAAAAAGTTCTTTGCAGGTTCAATATGCAGAGTGCTAAGCCTATTAGTACTCCTTTAGCAACCCATTTTAGACTTTCATCGGCTTTGTCTCCATAATCAGATGATGAGATTGAGTACATGTCACATGTTCCATACTCTAGTGCAGTGGGATCTCTCATGTATGCTATGGTTTGTTCACGTCTAGATTTATCATATGCAGTTAGTGCAGTTAGCAGATATATGACGAATCCCGGAAAAGAACATTAGAAAGTAGTTCAGTTGATTTTAAGATACTTACGAGGTACTACTGATGTTTGCTTACAGTTTGAAAGAACTAGAGATGGAGTCATTGGGTATGTTGATGCTGATTTTGCTGGAGACCTTGATAGAAGAAGATCTCTCACAGTTTATGTCTTTACAATCGGAGGTTGTTCAATCAGTTGGAAAGCCACTTTGCAAACTATAGTTGCTTTGTCTACCACTGAAGCTGAGTACATGGCGATTATTGAGGTTTGTAAAGAAGCTATTTGGTTGAAGGGGCTCTTTAGTGAACTCAATGAAGACCTTCAAATTAACACAGTATTTTGTGATAGTCAGAGTGCCATCTTTCTTACAAAAGATCAAATGTTTCATGAGAGAACAAAACACATTGATGTTCGGTATCATTTTGTTCGTGATATTATTGCTCGTGGTGATATTTTTGTAAGCAAAATTAGTACTCATGAAAATCCTGCAGATATGATGACTAAGTCACTTCCTGTAACCAAGTTTGAGCATTGCTTAGACTTGGTTGGTGTTCATTGTTGAAGTTAAACCCTTAAGGGGTTTTATGGAAGAGGTGGAGAACTTGTTCGTTGAGAGTTCGCGATAAAGAATTTGTTCATTAAGAATTCGTGTCAAGATGGAGATTGTTAGAATTAAGTGACCCAAATCCTTATTTAAATAAAATACAGCGGTAAAATAAAATAAAAGAAGAATCCATATAAAATTACACTTCTTTTATTTTATTTTAGAATAAGGTTTTTTAAACCTTATTAAATTCTATCTATTTGATATTGATTAGAATAAGGTGTTTTAGTCTTACTAGAATATGGCTTTACAAGCCTATAAATAGACATAGTCTATTCCTCTTGTAATTATTCGAATTCAACATAGTGAATTTTCTTCTCCTCTGCCTGTGGTTTTTTTCCCAAAGGGTTTCCACATAAAAATCTGTTTGTTTTTTATTTTATTTTATTTTATTTTTCATAGAGATCAGTTCATTTTTCCTGCTGTGCTATTAACCCCAACATAATCACTCAGTTTGAAACAATATTTGCTATTAAGAACAAAAGTACACTTGAAACAACCAACTTTCTATTATTTCCCCAGACACAATTGTTACATCTTCTTATTCTGCTTAGAATAAAATTTTAGAAGAATAGGTAGGCTAAACATTCATGCAAGCAAACTGTAAAATTGAAGGTAGCAAATTCTCATTCATCTCCATTTTTAACAAAAACACAAAACTGGAATTTGGAATGATACCCTTCAAGGTCAATACTCAAAGCTTCTTAGCTGACATAAGAAACAAAAAGCATAAATAATAGGGTCCAAAATTGATCTAAACTTAAAAACTGAACATACCCAGATTTCAAATCTAGAAACTAATCAACATCCAATAAATTGAAACCAGAACACCCAGAGTAGCAAAAACAACTACAGGATTCTTTTAAATATTAGCACTAGAAACAAATTTGCACCAACATTCAAAGAGGTAATAATCCACAAGTCTACAAATCAGCTAAGGTAATTATCTTTCACCCATAGTTTTTGCCTAATAAAATTATGCTACCAAGCTGATAAGTAATCTGATTCAAACACATAATTTCACCTAAAATTATGTTGATCATCAAACCTCGAAATACTGATATAATGGAAAAAAATAAAAAGAAGTTTAAATTTTCCACATAAATCGAAACAAGGAAAAACAAAAGGAAAAAAGCACCGTTGAATCTAAAAACGTAAAATTTGATAGCCGAATCGAAAGTAAGGAAAAGGTAAAAACAGAAAGTACCAGAAAGCAGCGTAGGAAGAGAAATCAGAGGCAGAGACCATGATTGCAATGGAAGCAGCAGCAAATGCACATTGATATATCCTTAGCGTTAACCCATTCGCCGTTCCTGGACTTCCTATAAACACCTTTATCTTGTTCCTTCAAGCTAAGGGTAGATATATTATTCTGAGCACAAATACATTAAAATACTTACATCAACATATAGTGAAAAAGCTTTCTCATATTGCCCATTAATAAAATAATAAGTCGAGATTATGTATATGATATTATGTATATGATATTAATACCATATTTATATAGATAAACAGAAATATAATCACCCTGTAACACCCCGTACCCGAGACCGTTGCCGGAGTCGAACACAAGGTGTTAACGGACTTAGTTCATTTATTAACACAGTTCATTTTAAAATTTCCAGACAAGCTGGCCAACTGCATCACAATCACTTTAAAAATCATATCTCGAGTTCCAAAACTCGAAAACCGATTTCGTAAATTTTCCTGAAACTAGACTCATATGTCCATCTACAAATTTTTTTATAAAATTTTTGGTCGGTCCGATTAGTACAGTTTATTAGTTAAAGTCTCCCCTGTTTCAGGGTTCGACTACTCTGACCTTCATGCATTACGACTTAGATATCTCCCTGTACAGAACTTCAATACTTATGTCATTTGTTTCTAATGAAACTAGACTCAAAAAGGAATCTATACATATAAAGCATGACTTCTAATTATCTCCGGTTGATTTATGGTAAATTTTCAAATTCAGAACAGGGGATCCAGAAAACGCTCTGGCCCTGTTTCACGAAAACTTAAACATCTCATAAAATGTGGCTCATATGGTCGTTTTGTTTTTTTCATATGAAAATAGACTCATCAAGATTCAATTACATAATTTATTCACTATTTAATTCCATTCCTACTATTTTTAGTGATTTTTCCAACTTACGTCACTGCTGCTGTCAGCATCTATTTTAAGGTAAATTTTACCTATTTCAAAATTTTCCATGAATCAAATAGCAAATAGACATACATTATTGTCAAGGGTAATCCCGATTAGCCATGACGTACGTAGCACCAATAGGACCATGATTGGCCATTCCAATGGCTAGTCATTACTAAACATTTCCACACCACTTAATAACCATATCACAAGACCATAATGTTATACTTGAAATATACGAGCCATTTTACATCGGCTATCTGAATACACATTACCAAAGGGTACTTAATTAACAACAAGGGTCAGCCCTATACATGCCATTTTCAAAATTGAACTAAAAGAGTACCAAAAAGTGGCTTAGATAGTGTGGATGACTTGACTTTGACACTCCGAGTCCGATAGCTGACGAACAAAATCTATAAAACAGAGAATCAAAATAACGAGTAAGCATTTTAATGCTTAGTAAGTTCAAGTAATGAAATTATTTACGACTAAAGTATAGCGTTCATATGACTAAATGAATAGTTGCATATCGCATATTCCCAAAATCATACTTATTTCACACCTCAACCAAGATATTCATACAGGGGAATCAAACGTAACTAAGGCCGGAAGTTGTTAATCAATAGGCGAATTCTATCAAAAGGAATTAACTTTTCCGATGCATATACGAAACATACCTTATCGTTTGGATTTTATGAGCGTATTAATTGAAATTATTACAGCAAGATCGCTCATTTCCAAACTCAAGTACCTTCGGGATTTAGCCGGATATAGCAACTCGCACAAACGCCTTCGGGTCTTAGCCCGGATATAGTCACTAGCACAAAAGCCTTCGGGACTTAGCCCGGATATAGCAACTCGCACAAACGCCTTCGGGACTTCGCCCGGATATAGTCACTAGCACAAATGCCTTCGGGACTTAGCCCGGATATCATCCGAATAATCAAGCACATATATCAATGAATCATGACACATCTATATTTCATTTTCATAACTAGAATTCAAACACAAGACACTTATCAACCATTACCATTTTTGGCTCAATAGCCACATACAAAGAGCATGATTTGATTTGCTTTATAACATAATCTCTATACACATTCGGCTACCCGTCATAGGTATAAACTGATCACCTCAATATACAATTCAAATAGAATCATTATATCACCGTTTATTTGTTATGCTTATATGTCATGACTTAATCAAATCATAAACTAAGTTTCATTACTCGAAAACTTACCTCGGATACTTGGTACAGATTCTTGAAGTGGCTACTCGGTTACTTTCTCTTTCCCTTATCCGAAATTGCCCCTATGCTCTTGAGCTTAAGTTCAACAAATTTTAACTAGTCATTAATCGACTATTCAAGTATTACTTTCAGAATATAATACATATGGATTCGACTTTCACACATATAGATTGTAGTAAGCTTTATAAAAATCAATAAATAATTCATTAGCAATTTTTCATTAATGTTTACAATATAATTACAATTTCCCTATAAGCTGACTTCCTGAGCAATAGTCACTAAAGTTTTTATAACTGGACCTACGAAACTCTAAATCAATTGCCGTAAATTTTTCTTGACAGAAGACTCATTTATCTATTATCCATAAAATTTTCAAAATTTTTAGTTTAGCCCAACAATACCAGATTTTTCTTAAAGTTCACCTTGTTTCACTGTTTGACTAAACTGACTATTCTTCACTACGAATCAAATTTCTCATTGTACAGAATTCAAAATATGTTCTTGTTTATTTAATTTGAAACTAGACTCATTAAGGAGTCTAAGCATATAAATTTTATCTTAGGGCCATTTTTGTACAATTTATACTGATTTTTATAAAAACAGAACAGGGAATCTAGTAGTCATTTTGACTCAGTCCCACAATACTTCAAATATCTCAAGATCGGTAACTCTTTTGTTTTTATAGTTTCTTTTCTAAGAAACTAGACTCTTCAAGCTTTAATGAAATAATTTATTCAGCTTCTAACTCAACTCCTACAATTTATGGTGATTTTCCAAAATCACCTTACTGCTGCTGTCCCCAACAGATTATTACCAAATCAAATACTAACATTTGCATTTCACCTTAATAGCTAGCTTAGCAAACCTTAATTTAACATATAATTGTTCATAACACAATTAAAGCATCCTCTCCATTCCATCAATTCAAAACACATACATTGCCCAATAATATCCAAAATCATATTCGGCCTTAGTACACAACTTGTTAGCCGATTTTTCTCCATTTAGCAACTAATGCACATATGTGCTCATTTGTTAGACTCTATTTCACCTAACTACCATTTTTTCCATCCAAATAACATGAACAACACCATTTCTTGAACATTTTCTCTTAACCGATTACTCATGTTACCAACAAGATTCAAAATTTGGACATGGGCTAACTAAGGGACTTAGTAACTAGCTTAATACATTCAACAATTTCAAAAGCTACCATGAATTACATACCTTATTTATACATAAATTTTAAGGATTTCAAAGTACTTACCTCTTCCTAAACATCAACCAAGCTGAACATGAAACAAGAGAATTCTTTTCTTCTCGCACCCTCAAGTCACAAACAAAGGAGGAACAAGGATGAGACAACTTTTGTTTTTCCTCCCACTCACCTCATGTTCTATTATTCTTAATTCATTATTTTATTTTGTAACATAAAATTATTAGCACAAAATAATTATAATATGCTTTAGTCCATAACATGGCCGCCACCATCTAGAATTTGGCCAATTTGACATGCAAGTACAAGCATTTTCTAACATGCATCAATAGGCCACTTTAACATTTGCCTAGCACATTTCTAAATTTTCTCACACAAGTCCTATTTAATAAAATTCACTTACAATTAACAAAATTCAAACACAAAATTTTCACACATGCATGTATACATATAATAAGCATCAAATATGTCGGTTAATTATTTTTATGACTCGGTTTTGTGGTCCCGAACCCACTTTCTGACTAGGGTCACATTAGGGCTGTCACACACCCCGTGTCATGGGCAAACAAAAACAGATCAGTGCTGGACAAGAAGGTTATTCTTTTTTGTAAATTCTTTGTATCAAACTCCACTATATCACAGGTATATTAGAGGGGGAACAGCTGAAAAGAATGTGATGTGAAGGGGCAAACATAATGCCTCTATACACAACCAAAAAAAAAATAATAATAATAAAGAAAACTTTATTAAACCGAGTATGTTTACAGACTTTAAACCAACAGCTAATACAGATTTAAAAACCAACAACTAAATATTTAAATACATAAAATATTTGAATTTAATAAGTTTTACATTTTTAATAGATTATTTGCATAAAAAGTAAACAAATTCAAAGAAAGATTTGTATCTGTTGCAGACAATAACTATAATATTCAAATCAAAATATTATTATACAAATTTAAAAAAATAAATGAGAAAAAGAATTAAAAATCCGAACCTGCATTACCTTATATCTAAAAGGAAATCATGAACCCGTTTCTGATCCATTGATTTAAGTGCATCTTAAACGAAACAAGAAAATTGATCAAGTTAACTAAATGTTTCCTCATAAACATGGCTTCATCCAAAACAAAATCTCATACCATTACAATTTGCCTTTTAAGCAGAAGCTGCTGCAACTTTCTTCCTTGGTGCTCTTCAGTACCTATACATCACCCCCAATTAAAAATAAGAACATTTTGAAAGAAAAAAAACCCAAAATTTCTTACAAGAACAGAAATACGCAATGGAACTAAAATCAAAAAGCAATGAGCCCAAAGACAGTAGCATTTTCCTACCTTCCCTGAAACCTGTCTTGAACCTGCGAGGAACGTGGCGAAGATACCTCTATGCACCGGTGATGGAGATGTTATCCTCATCTAATTGAAACCAACAGTTAAAAACACAAATAATCACACAAGTTTAAAAACCCAAAATAACCATAAGACAATGATGCTTTGAACCCTTGTGAAAGTATCAAAACAAAAGACAAAGGCAATGTTTGCAAAAGAACAATAAATAAAATCCATTCTTCAATCTTCCAGCCACCAAATCAAAGGGCAAAATTTTGTTACTTCCTAATACAGATTTGTCAAAACAACATAAATGAATCATTATTTCAGAAACCCAAAAAAAGCAAACTTATAAAGAAATAATCCGAAATTAAAAGAAGGAAAAAAAGAGAGCAAGATTTACCTAGAATTAAAAGAAACCCTAACAGATCGAGAGGAAAGGAGTAGCTATGGTGGGTGAATTCAGTGCAGTGAAATGAAAAGGAAAAAGAAGTGTGATTGGGGCGCATGACGGAGATGAGAAGAAGAGGGAGTAACGAGCGGGTAACCAAAAATTATTTTTTGGGAGTGAGCAGGATTTTGATTTCCCCTTTTTGGTAAAAAAAATAATGGTCTTTTGCAGTTCACCAAAAATGCCATTATAGCTCAATTTTTTAACAGCGTTTTTGCTAAAAATGCCACTATAGCTCAATTTTTTGTGGCGTTTTGTCCAAAAACGCCACTATTGCTCAATTTTGATTTTTTTTCATTTTTAATATATTTTTTCTATTTTTCTTTCAAATTTTTGTCTTGAGATTATCATTTTTGGAATTTTTTAATTTTGAATATTGAACTTTTAACTGAAATATGGACTAAAATATTAAATATTAAATATTTAAGTTTTATTTTTTATTTTTAAATTTTAAATTTTTTGAAGATTTTATAATTTTAAATTAACATATAAAATATAAAAGGAAACTTTAATGAAAATAAAATGGAATCAATTAATTAAAAAATACAAAATGACACAAACAATACAAGTATTATTCTTTTAAATGGCATTTAATTATATGTATACACCTCAATTTTGATAGAGATACATCTCGAAATTATATATGAATTTCGGTTTAATGTGTAATTGTAGACGTGAAATTCTAAGCGTGGTTTAAATTTATAGTTGAAACTTTAATTTTGATTTAATCATACATATTTTAAAAATAAATACACCAATATATTTTTATATTGAATAAATATAAATATTTATGTATGCAATATATAAATATAAAATGATGTTATATCAATAATTGTGTTAATAATTTACAAGAACTGGATTAAATTAAAGTTCATGTATACAATTGCACACTAAACCATTGTTCATGTATGCTTTTGGGATTTAACCCATTTTGATATATATATTTTAAAATAATAATTTATATTTATCTTATTTAGATTTATATTATAAAAATCCAAGATACACAAGTTAAGTAGTTCACCATATTTACCCTAAACACTAAAAATTAAAACATAAACCCCAAATACCAAACCCCAAATCCTAGTCCATAAACCCTAAATCCTAGACCATAAACCTACACCCTAAACCCTAACTATATAGTTACCAATCCATATCAATCATTACTTTTTTATTTATTTATCAATATTTTTTAAAATCTAACATTTAAATATATATGAAATAGTTTAGATTAAATATTTTAAATATAAAAGCATTAATTGATTGTATAAAATTTCATCATTTAACAAATCTCAAGTAAACCTTAAATCTTAAACCATTTAATATATATAAAGTTATCTACTATCTCTTAAATAATTTAAACTATAATCATAATTTTAATATATTAAAATTAATATTATCTCTTTTACAATTATATAAGAAATTATTTAATATATAAATTAAAAATACTAATTAATATAAATCCTAAACCCCTATCCCCTAACCTCTAACCCCTATCCCCATAAACCCTAAATTATAAAACATAAACCATAAACCACAAACCCATAACCCTTAATGCCTAACCCCTAAACCTTAAACCCCAACCCTTAAACCATATACCATAAACCATAATCCCTAAACTGATAATCCATAAACCTTAAAATAGTAACTCCTAAAGCTTAAATCCTAAACCATAAATCCTAACCTATAATAATAATTAATTAAATATTTTAAAATTAATACTATCTCTTTTACGATTATATAAGAAATTATTTAATATATAAATTAAAAACAATCAATCATATACCCGAAAAACTTTAAAATTATTTTAAGTAATAGTATTTTATTTTTTCATTTTAACAAATATTTTTCTATGTTTTTACTTCCAAATTTTTTCTATGTGTCATTATTTTTGAAGAATTTAAATATTCTGTAACACCCCGAACCCGAGACCGTTGCGTTATCGGACACGAGGTTAACAAGCCAAGTCCACATATTTGCCCACCAATTTGACATTTCCAGTCAGGCTGGAAAACTGCGTCACCGTCGCCTTAAAATCATATCTCGAGTTTCAAAACTCGGAAACTGGTTTCGTAAATTTTCCCTGAATTTAGACTCATATATCCATCCATGGATTTATTTCTAGAATTTTTGGTTGGGCCAATTGGTACAGTTTATTAGTTAAAGTCACCCATGTTACAGGGATCGACTGCTCTGACCTTCGCGCGTTATAACTTGAATATCTCTCTGTACAGGGCTTTAATACTGGTGCTGTTTGTTTCTAATGAAACTAGACTCAAAATTTAATCTGTAAATATAAGGCATGACTCCTAATTATTTCTGGATAATTTATAGTAAATTTTTAAAGTTGCGACAGGGGACCCAGAAACCGTTCTGGCCCTGTCTCACAATAGCTTTCATATCTCTTAACATGTAGCTCCTATGACCATTTCGTTTCTTCCATATGAAAATAGACTCATCAAGGTTCATTTACATAGCTTATTCACTATTTAATACCATTCCTACAAATTTTGGTGATTTTTCACATTCACGTCACTGTAGCTGGCAGCTTCTGTTTTTAAGGTAGGTCTTACCTATTTTGTAGTCTCCATGAACCAACTAGTCTTGCCATACAAAGGTTCATATATGATCATTTTAACCATACCAATGGCTGATCATGTGACCAACACTCCCATTTCCAATCCATAATCACATCATGACACCATATATATATATATACAAACCACAAACGGTCTAAGTCCATACTCTACTTTTACGAGCCATTTTCGCATGGCCGTACACATATACATCACAACATAATTGAACCAACAAGGGTAGTCCTATACATGCCATTTCAAATTCCAACCAAAATTATACCAAGATGGAGGCTTTGATAGTGTAGATGACTTGACCTTAATGATCCCGAATCCGATTGCCATCGAGCAAAATCAGAAAGCGAGAGCCAAAGCAGCGGGTAAGCATATTTATGCTTAGTAAGTCTCAAGCAATAAATTCAGCTTTAATTAAAGCAATACATTCACATAGCCAAATGCATCATTTCATAAATACACGTTCACATAATCATACTTACTTCACCATCCCAACTCTTATGTTCATACACAAATAACGGCTTCGTTAAGGCCGATAACTCGTTCCATCATAGGAGCGGATATTCATACGCTCTTACTCCTAGCAGCAAAGCACACACCACACTTACCTTGTCATTGGGAAATTTCACAAGTGCATTAGCTAAAATTTTCCAGCAAGCTTATAATTTTCAAATCACATACCTTCGAGTTTAACCGGATATCGCTACTCGTTCAATCGCCGGGGACATAGCCCGGTTATGGTAACCCGCACCAAGGCCTCACGGACTTAACTCGGATATCACGATTTGCACAAATGCCTTGGTCTTAGCCGGATAGAATGACTTCATACGAATGCCTTGGTCTTAGCCGGATATAATTACTAGCATAAATGTCCTCGGGACTTAGCCCGGATGTAGCCACTAGCACAATTGCCTTGGGTCTTAACCGGATATAATTTCCAGCATTAACGTCTTGGGACTTAGCCGGATATCATTCAATTTCTCATGCGCATACATCAATAATCATTGGACATACATATTTCATTTTCGTTACTAAGGCTCAAACACAATTATAATCACTAGCATAATCGCCTTGGGACTTAGCCCGGTATCATTCAAATACTCATACACACATAGTCAATAATCAATACACATCCATACTTCATTTCACATAATTCAAGTAGGGTCACTTCTTGAGGACTTACCTCGGATGTTGTCGAACGGCTTTTACGGCTATTCGATCACTTTTTCCTTCCCCTTGTCCAATTGTGGCCCTCTAAGCTCTTGAGCTAATTCAAACAAATTCAATTTATTAAAACCTCATTGTGCTAGCTTATGGCTGAATATGACAAGGAGTTTAAATGGTCATATGGCCAACCTTTAGCTTGAATACACAATGGTCATGCACATTTTATACTACATCAAGCAATTCAATACAATTCATTCGAGCATCAAGGAAAAGCTAAGGCCTTCAATAGGCTACCCAAGGCGAATATTCATGTCCATGTTAAGGCCAATTATGCACTTAATACCTCACAAAAACAGCATGCATTTTACTAGTTAATGCTTTGCATATTGTAGCTCAAAACTTATAATATAGCATCAAGCACTCATATGTGTGCTAGGCGAATGTGCTTATGATTTCACAATCATTCTTCAACATCTTCTTCTTTAAACCAACATATTCATCACTTAGTTCATAACCAAAACATCATGTGCAAACATATATATACATATATGAGCATGGCGAATTTCAAGGTGTCCATAGCCATCCAAAACACAAATTTTAACTAACATGCAAGAAGCATGAACCATGCTTATGAATGCATCATGGCGAATATGACAATCATGCTCCTTTTCAACTTCAATCATGATTAAACAAAAGAAAACTCAAAATCTTACTCAAGAGTAGACAATCCATCATTGCATGCATCATCATCAAGCTTTACACTTAGCATGCAATGGCTTTATCACCATAACAACTTTGGCCAAATACCATTTCCATGGCATAACAAAGATTTGAGCCATGGCTAACATGCTCATCAAGTTAGCAACCAAAACATGCATGAAACTCCTAACACAACCTCATACATACCTTAATCTTGATGCAAACTTAGCCAAATCTCCTTCTAGATCTCTTCCAAACCAAGCATGAAGCAAAAATCCTCCTTCTTCCTTAGTTTTGGCTCAAAGAAAGGATGAACAAAATTTTTCTTTCTTTCTCTACAACTCACGGCAATGGGGGAATACCACACTCACACACATTTTTTTTCATTCTTTTCTTACCCATACACCTTTGTTTATTATTTCTCCCTCATGCACCAACAAAACATGTTTCATGACATGTTTTGCCCATCCTCTCTTGCCATGGCGGCCACTTTATGTTGGGGGAAATTTGACATGCAAATCCTTATTTTTGCATGCATGAGCAACTAGTCATCACACATTTCCCCATCATACTTTCAAAGTTCACTACTAGGTCCTTTCTAGTGAAATTCGCATTTATAACACTAAATCGAAACATCAAAATGTCACACACAATTTAACACATATCATAGGCATCAAAATAAATTTTAATTATTTTTATGCCTCGGTTTTGTGGTCCCGAAACCACATTCCGACTAGGGTCAATTTTGGGCTGTCACAACTCTCCCCACTTAAGAAATTTTCGTCCCGAAAATCTTACCGTAAATAGGTTTGGATATCGCTCTTTCATAGAGTTCTCGGTCTCCCAAGTAGCTTCTTCTATCCGTGCTTGAGCCATAACACTTTCACTAGCGGAACCCGCTTGTTTCGCAACTCTTTCACTTCTCGTGATAGGATACGAATCGGTTCTTCCTCATAACTCATATTAGCTTGAATTTCAATTTCGATGGACTAATCACGTGCGATGGATCGGACCTATAGCGTCGAAGCATCGAAGCGTGAAAGACATCGTGAACCTTTTGAGTTCGGGGGCAAAATTAAACGATATGCCATTGGACCGACTCGCTCGGATATCTCATATGGCCCAATGAACCTCGAGCTCAACTTGCCCTTACGGTACCGAACACGAGTATCTTTTTCCAAGGCGATACCTTGAGAAACACTTTATCACCCACGATACTCGATATCCTTACGCTTCAGATCCGCGTCACGACTTCGACGATCGGAGGCTATCTTCGACTTTCACGGATTACTTTCACTTTCATTCAGCATCCCTAATCAAATCCACCGAAAATCTTGCTTTCACCAAGCTCGGTCCAAAACAATGGTGTACGGCATTTACGACCGTACAAGGCCTCGTAGGTGCCATCTTAATACTTGATTGAAAGTTTGTTGTGGCGAATTCAATCAACGGCAAATACCGTTCCCATGAACCACTAAACTCGAGGATGCAACATCTTAACATATCCTCAAGTATCTGAATTATCCGCTCGGATTGACCATCGGTTTGGGGTGAAAGGCGGTCTTTGAAATGCAACTTGGTACCCAAAGCTTCTTGCAACTTTTTCCAAAATCGCGAGGTAAATCTCGGATCTCTATCCGACACGATGGAAATAGGCACCCCGTGTAATCTCACAATCTGAGAAACGTACAATTCGGCTAATTTGTCCATTGAAAAATCAGTACGTACGGGGACAAAGTGGGCCGACTTAGTCAATCTATCTACCACGACCCAAACCGCATCCTTCTTACTTGCTGACAATGGCAGTCCGGATACAAAGTCCATTGTGACTCGATCCCATTTCCACTCGGGTATCGTGATTGGCTGAAGTAATCCTGAAGGCACCTGATGTTCCGCTTTCCCTTGTTGACATATTAAACATCTCGAAACAAAGTCGGAGATGTCTCGCTTCATACCATGCCACCAAAACCGACGTTTCAAATCATTGCACATCTTCGTACTCCCCGGGTGGATTGCCATTCGGCTACAATGGGCTTCATTCAGAATTATCGAAATGAGTTCCGAATTCTTTGGAACACACAGACGACTTTTGAACCTCAAACAATCGTCATCGTCGATTTGAAATTCGAGTCCTTGTTCGAACACACTCGGCCCGTTTTGCGACCAACTCGTCGTCGACTTTACGAGCTTCTCGAATTTGATGTATCAATAGTGGTTTGGCTTTCAATTCAGCTACTAACACACTATCGGATCGAGCAGACAAGTGCACGTTCATCGCTCGTAAGCGAATAATGATTTACGACTCAAGGCATCCGCAACCACATTCGCCTTTCCGGGTGATAGTCAATGACCAGCTCATAATCCTTTAACACTCGAGCCAACGTCTTTGTCGCAGATTTAAGTCTCTTTGGGTCATCAAATATTTGAGACTTTTGTGATCCGAGTACACAAGGCACCTTTCACCAAATAAGTAATGTCGCCAAATCTTTAAAGCGAATACGATGGCGACTAATTCGAGATCATGGGTCGGGTAATTTTTCTCGTGTGGCTTTAATTGCCTCAACGCATAGGCCACAACTTGACCTTCTTGCATCAATACGCAACCTAACCTAAGGAGGAGGCGTCACTATAGATGACAAACTCTTTGCGATTCGGGTTGCACTAGAATTGGGGCTTCATCAAATAAGTTTTCATTGATCGAAACTTTTCGACATTTCTCCGTCCATCCGAACTTAACATCCTTTTGGAGTAAGCCGTCATCGGCGTGGCTATCGTTGAGAAACCTTTACAAATCGTCGGTAATAACCAAGCAAGCCCCAAAAGCTTGAACTTCAAGAATATTTCTGGAGGCTTCCAATTAAGTATCGCTGAAATTTTATTCGGTCGACTCGAATACCCGTCAGATACCACATGACCCACGGCTAACCTCTCTTAACCAGAACTCACACTTGCTGAACTTAGCATATAATTGCTTATCCCGTAAAATTTACAGCACTAACCGCAGGTGTTCAGCATGTTCGGTCTCATTTCTTGAATAGACCAAGATGTCATCAATGAACACGACTACGAATCGATCCAAATATGGTCTGAAGATCCGATTCATTAAATCCATAAATACCGCAGGGGCGTTAGTGAGCCCAAATGGCATCACTAGGAACTCATAGTGACCATATCTCGTTCTGAAGGCAGTCTTGGGTACGTCCGAATCTCGGATTCGCAATTGGTAA
The DNA here is from genome assembly GCF_025698485.1 of Gossypium arboreum. Lineage (NCBI taxonomy): Eukaryota > Viridiplantae > Streptophyta > Magnoliopsida > Malvales > Malvaceae > Gossypium > Gossypium arboreum. The sequence continues at coordinate 52,998,097 of NC_069077.1, forward strand.
TAGCCCGATCTCAAATCTATTTTCGAGAACACCGAGGCTCCTTGAGTTGATCGAACAAGTCATCGATACGTGGCAGCGAATATTTGTTCTTTATCGTCGCTTTATTAAGGCGACGATAGTCGATCTGCAACCGCATGGTTCCATCCTTCTTCTTCACGAACAACACCGGCGCACCCAAAGGCGAACAACTCAGGCGAGCAAAACCTCTATCCACCAATTCTTGCAACCGAGCTTTCAACTCCTTTAATTACATTGGTGCCATACGATGCGGAGCTATCGAAATTGGAGTGGTACGGTACCAATTCGATGCCAAACTCTATCTCCCGAACAGTGGTAAACCCGCAATTATTCGGGAAAACATCCGGGTATTCACAAACCACGGGCACAGATTCGGGTTTCTTTTCTGATTCCTTGTCATCGAGCACGTACGCAAGGTACGTTTCACACCCTTTTCTTACATATTTTCGGGCCAACATTGTTGATATTACAGCTGGCAACCCCTTTAAGTCCGTAGACTCAACCCGAATTATCTCATTATTCGCGCACCTCAAATCGATAGTCTTGCTTTTGCAATTCACAACCGCATCGTGCATGGTCAACCAATCCAAACCAAGAATAACGTCAATTCATCGAGCGGCAAAAGCATCAAGTCCGCCGGAAAACAAGAACCTCGGAACACTAGGGGACTTTTCTTGCACACTTTGTTGACAAGCACGTAATGACCCAAGGGGTTCGACACCCGAATTACAACCTCAGTAGACTCAATAGGCAAAGTCTTACTGGATGCTAAGGTTTCACATATATAAGAATGAGTAGAACCAGGGTCAACCAAAGCAACCACATTAGTATTGAAAAGAGTGAAAGTACCGCTAATGACACCTGGTGAGGCAGCATCCTCGCGTGCGCGTATGGTATAAGTCCTAGCAGGAGCCCGAGCCTCGGATCTGATGGAAGCATCTCTAGATCCTCCCTGACCGCCACTAACATTGCCCATATTCCTAGGTGGCCTACCTCGGCGTTGGTAGCACCGGGTTTCCACTCGACTTACATTACTTCTCAAGCATCCTCGGGCAATCCTTCATAAAGTGGTCGGCCGACCCACACTTATAGCAGGAGCGATCACGAAACCAACAGCTCCCCGAATGCCATTTGCCATAACGTGGACACTCCGCCCTCTCTCGGCGATCATTTCCACCATCAGCGATCGAAGTGACTCGTGTGGTCACAGGGGTCGATCGCGTCCTCGTCTAGAAAAGCCCAAACGCCTCTAGACCGGCTCGCATCATCTCGAAATCTCTTCGATGCTTGTTGAAGAGACTTTCCGAGGACCTCTTCGAATTCTCCGGTTCCCACATCACTTTTGTTTCTCCTTTCTAAGCTCTTGACTTTACAAGCTCGCTCAACAAGTACTACGAACTCTCGTATCTCGAGAATGCCAACGAACATCCTTATATCATCATTCAGCCCATCCTCGAGCGTTTACACATAATGGCTTGGACGAAATGCATTCTCGCAGCGTCGGCTAAGCCTCACAAATTTTCGTTCGTAGTCGATGGCGACATAGAACCTTGCTTAAGGTCAAGGAATTCCCTTCGCTTTTGGTCGATGAATCTCGATGATATACTTTTTTCGGAACTCGGTTTGAAAGAATTCCCAAGTCACTTGCTCTCTAGGTACCACAGAAGTCAGAGTACTCCACCAATAGTAGGCGGACTCACGTAGCAAGGAGATGGTACACTTTAAGCACTCATCGGGTGTACAAGATAGCTCATCGAGCACCCGGATAGTGTTATCCAACCAAAATTCAGCTTGCTCGGCACCGTCGCTATCCATAGCCCTGAATTCAGTGGCCCTATGTTTACGAATTCTGTCGACTGGGGGCTTACTTGACCTTATTTGGTTAGTTACCGGAGGTATTATAGGTGCGGGGGTTGCATTTGTCGGGAGTGGAGGTTGTGGAACAGCCGTGTTAGTTCGAATGTATTGGTTATACCATTCATTCATCACACTATAAAAGGCTTGCCTAGCCTCATCATTCAGATTGCTGGTCATAGGTTGAGAGTCCGCCGGCGCTGTCCCTTGTGCGGGAGCAGGCGCCACACTCTCCACATCATCAGCTATCGCTCGGTTGGGATCGGGATCCATTACTATAAACAAACACAAAGTCAAATTGTCAGAAGTCACCACACTATCGACTCATCATTTAATGGCATGTATAGCTAGACCCCAAACACATCACGGTAGTCCTAGAATCGACTAAACCGTGGCTCTGATACCAATAAAATTGTAACACCCCGAACCCGAGACCGTTGCCGGTGTCGGACACGAGGGGTTAACAAGCCAAGTCCACATATTTGCCCACCAATTTGACATTTCCAGTCAGGCTGGAAAACTGCGTCACCGTCGCCTTAAAAATCATATCTCGAGTTTCAAAGCTTGGAAACTGGTTTCGTAAATTTTCCCTGAATTTAGACTCATATATCCATCCATGGATTTATTTCTAGAATTTTTGGTCGGGCCAATTGGTACAGTTTATTAGTTAAAGTCACCCATGTTACAGGGATCGACTGCTCTGACCTTCGCGCGTTATAACTTGAATATCTCTCTGTACAGGGCTTTAATACTGGTGCCGTTTGTTTCTAATGAAACTAGACTCAAAATTTAATCTGTACATATAAGGCATAACTCCTAATTCTTTCTGGATAATTTATAGTAAATTTTTAAAGTTGCGACAGGGGACCCAGAAACCGTTCTGGCCCTGTCTCACAATAGCTTTCATATCTCTTAACATGTAGCTCCTATGACCATTTCGTTTCTTCCATATGAAAATAGACTCATCAAGGTTCATTTACATAGCTTATTCACTATTTAATACCATTCCTACAAATTTTGGTGATTTTTCACATTCACGTCACTGCAGCTGGCAGCTTCTGTTTTTAAGGTAGGTCTTACCTATTTTGTAGTCTCCATGAACCAACTAGTCTTGCCATACAAAGGTTCATATATGATCATTTTAACCATACCAATGGCTGATCATGTGACCAACACTCCCATTTCCAATCCATAATCACATCATGACACCATATATATATATATACAAACCACAAACGGTCTAAGTCCATACTCTACTTTTACGAGCCATTTTCGCATGGCCGTACACATATACATCACAACATAATTGAACCAATAAGGGTAGTCCTATACATGCCATTTCAAATTCCAACCAAAATTATACCAAGATGGAGGCTTTGATAGTGTAGATGACTTGACCTTAATGATCCCGAATCCGATTGCCATCGAGCAAAATCAGAAAGCGAGAGCCAAAGCAGCGGGTAAGCATATTTATGCTTAGTAAGTCTCAAGCAATAAATTCAGCTTTAATTAAAGCAATACATTCACATAGCCAAATGCATCATTTCATTAATACACGTTCACATAATCATACTTACTTCACCATCCCAACTCTTATGTTCATACACAAATAACGGCTTCGTTAAGGCCGATAACTCGTTCCATCATAGGAGCGGATATTCATACGCTCTTACTCCTAGCAGCATAAAGCACACACCACACTTACCTTGTCATTGGGAAATTTCACAAGTGCATTAGCTAAAATTTTCCAGCAAGCTTATAATTTTCAAATCACATACCTTGAGTTTAACCGGATATCGCTACTCGTTCAATCGCCTTGGGACATAGCCCGGTTATGGTAACCCGCACCAAGGCCTCTGGGACTTAACTCGGATATCACGATTTGCACAAATGCCTTGGTCTTAGCCGGATAGAATGACTTCGCACGAATGCCTTGGTCTTAGCCCGATATAATTACTAGCATAAATGTCCTCGGGACTTAGCCGGATGTAGCCACTAGCACAATTGCCTTGGTCTTAACCGGATATAATTTCCAGCATTAACGTCTTGGGACTTAGCAGGATATCATTCAATTTCTCATGCGCATACATCAATAATCATTGGACATACATATTTCATTTTCGTTACTAAGGCTCAAACACAATTATAATCACTAGCATAATCGCCTTGGGACTTAGCCGGGTATCATTCAAATACTCATACACACATAGTCAATAATCAATACACATCCATACTTCATTTCACATAATTCAAGTAGGGTCACTTCTTGAGGACTTACCTCGGATGTTGTCGAACGGCTTTTACGGCTATTCGATCACTTTTCCTTCCCTTGTCCAATTGTGGCCCTCTAAGCTCTTGAGCTAATTCAAACAAATTCAATTTATTAAAACCTCATTGTGCTAGCTTATGGCGAATATGACAAGGAGTTTAAATGGTCATATGGCCAACCTTTAGCTTGAATACACAATGGTCATGCACATTTTATACTACATCAAGCAATTCAATACAATTCATTCGAGCATCAAGGAAAAGCTAAGGCCTTCAATAGGCTACCCAAGGCCGAATATTCATGTCCATGTTAAGGCCAATTATGCACTTAATACCTCACAAAAACAGCATGCATTTTACTAGTTAATGCTTTGCATATTGTAGCTCAAAACTTATAATATAGCATCAAGCACTCATATGTGTGCTAGGCCGAATGTGCTTGCGATTTCACAATCATTCTTCAACATCTTCTTCTTTAAACCAACATATTCATCACTTAGTTCATAACCAAAACATCATGTGCAAACATATATATACATATATGAGCATGGCCGAATTTCAAGGTGTCCATAGCCATCCAAAACACAAATTTTAACTAACATGCAAGAAGCATGAACCATGCTTATGAATGCATCATGGCCGAATATGACAATCATGATCCTTTTCAACTTCAATCATGATTAAACAAAAAGAAAACTCAAAATCTTACTAAGAGTAGACAATCCATCATTGCATGCATCATCATCAAGCTTTACACTTAGCATGCAATGGCTTTATCACCATAACAACTTTGGCCAAATACCATTTCCATGGCATAACAAAGATTTGAGCCATGGCTAACATGCTCATCAAGTTAGCATCCAAAACATGCATGAAACTCCTAACACAACCTCATACATACCTTAATCTTGATGCAAACTTAGCCAAATCTCCTTCTAGATCTCTTCCAAACCAAGCATGAAGCAAAAATCCTCCTTCTTCCTTAGTTTTGGCTCAAAGAAAGGATGAACAAAATTTTTCTTTCTTTCTCTACAACTCACGGCAATGGGGGAATACCACACTCACACACATTTTTTTCATTCTTTTCTTACCCATACACCTTTGTTTATTATTTCTCCCTCATGCACCAACAAAACATGTTTCATGACATGTTTTGCCCATCCTCTCTTGCCATGGCCGGCCACTTTATGTTGGGGGGGGAAATTTGACATGCAAATCCCTTATTTTTGCATGCATGAGCAACTAGTCATCACACATTTCCCCATCATACTTTCAAAGTTCACTACTAGGTCCTTTCTAGTGAAATTCGCATTTATAACACTAAATCGAAACATCAAAAATGTCACACACAATTTAACACATATCATAGGCATCAAAATAAATTTTTAATTATTTTTATGCCTCGGTTTTGTGGTCCCGAAACCACATTCCGACTAGGGTCAATTTTGGGCTGTCACATATTCAATTAAAAATAAATTGTATTTTAATTAATATAAATAAGCTAGTTAAATAATAAACAGATAGATAAAATGCTTTTTGCGGCATTTTTGCTAAAGTGCCACTAAAGCTCGATCTATAGTGGCGTTTTTCAAAAAGTGCTGCTAATCGTTGACCTATAGCGGCGTTTTTTAAAAAGCGTCGCTAATGCTTGATTCATAGCGGCTTTTTTTAAAAGCACCGCTAATGCTCGATCTATAGCGGTGTTTTTCAAAAAGAGCCACTAATGCCACTAAAGCTCAACACAAAACTACGCATTGTGCTTATTTTTTTGTGGCGTTTTTCAAAAAGCACCGCTAATGGTCGACCTATAGCGGCTTTTTTAAAAAGCGCCGCTAATGCTCTATCTATAGCGGTGTTTTTCAAAAATTGTCACTAATGCTTGATCTATAATGACATTTTTTGTCCAAACGCCTCTAAAAACACCTCTAAAAACCTGTTTTGTTGTAGTGGTATCTCCTTATAAATACCCTGCAGGATGATGTCCCATTATCAACCTTAAGCACTTACTTTCTGCACTCAGCCTTCTCAACCCTCATAGTAACCTTCTTCTTCCTCATATCATTCTTTGGCTCTCTCTCTGTCTATCTAGGTGAACTAACCTCCTTTTGCACCATCAGCTTCTCCTTATCTCCTTCCTTGTTGATACCTTTCATCAAAAATTGGTATAGTGACGTGGGCCTTACCATGATTTCTTCTCAGAACGATGCCCCTTAAACCTAACAAACCTAGCTAACTCCACCAACCTCGTAAACTCGTAAGCTCCGACGAATCCTATCAATCCCATCACCTCTGAACCCTCTTCAAACCAAAACCCCACTATTTCGACTCAATCATTGAGGTTGAACAACCCTTTTGTTCTTTTTCACCAAACCTTAAACCTTAAATATTGTTATTTTTTCTGTAACAGCTCGTTTTTGGGTCAAATCAGAACAGTAGTTTCGGGACCACAAATCTGAAATAGAAATATTTATTATGATATTATTTTAAGGTCTATAGTACGATTGAATGATTGTGTGGAAATTTTGTTAAGAAATTTTATCGATAAAGTGTCTAATTTGACTAATAGGACTAAATTGCAATAGGTGCAAAATGTGTGTTTTAGAAGCCAAGGGTGTTTGATTGTAATGAATTCTTAAATTGGAGGTCCTTAAATGGTAATTAGACCATTATACTTTAGGATGGACAAAAATGGACATGGTTAGGTGAAATTTCAAAGTTATGCATTAAGGGCATTTTGGTCATTTGGTTAATAAAGACAAAATAAAACAAATAAAAGATGTTCAACTTTCTAATTTCATCCCCCATAGCCGAATTTCAAGAGTCACCATAGCTACGGTTTTGATTAAGCATCCAAGCTCAATTGTAAGTTTATCTTTGTCTCGTTTTTAATGATTTTTTATGTTTTTGAAGTTGTTTCATCTAGCTATTTCAAGGACTAATTTGAAAGAAAATCAAAGTCTAAAATTTTATCCATGTTGAGTATTTGTGTATTTTGATGTTTAATGGTAGAAAATGCATGTTTGGTGTTAGATAAACAACATTTACCAAGTGATTTTTGATGAAAATGTTAAATAGGGACCTATTTGTAAAAGTTATAAAATGTATGTAAAAATATGAATAAATGAAAAATACAGGCTGTTATGAGTACTAGTACTATTCAACTAGGCTTAGGTAATGAATAAATTGAATGAAAATCATTTTATGAGCCTAGGGACTAAAATGTAAAAAGTTGAATAGTTAGGGGCAAAAATGTAATTTTTTTCCTAAGGTGTTTTTGGGATTAAATTGAATAATGTGATGATTGAATAAGTTAAATGTGGTATTATAGATCAAGAAAGATGAGGTTTTGACCTAGACCGGGGAAAGAACAAGGATGAGGACTAAATCAAACTATTAGCCATTTTGTACCGAGGTAAGTTCGTATATTAAAAATAAGCTTTAAAATAATAGTATTTTAATGCTTTAATATTGCATGAACTGTATGTTTGATTATGTAAATGAGTTTAATTTTATGAACGAGTTCGACAACAATTTGACAAGCAAGAAATCTCGTTTGAATCTTAGGAATAGGTTAGGATACGAGTGACATGTCACTAGGGCTACATTGTGTTATGTGATTATGTGATCCGGGTGCTGGTCCTGTACATCTTACCGGTGGCTAAGTATACCGGCATATGTTGCGGATACTTGACAGCTTGTATGAGCAGCACCGTGTAGCTATATCTTGACTAACAGTTTGTGTGAGTAGGCCCGTCAATAGCTCGAGAGCGAGCGATTATGTGGTATGAGACTTGGGTAGCTTTGGCTACATATGTGGCATTTAGTTTGCAAAGCATCTGATATTGTTATTTTGAGGGGTTTACGGGTATGTCAAAGATGAGAATATGTGTAAAACCATTACGAGATGGTACAGGTATGTGCTTAAAACTTATGATTCTTAAATTCGTGAAATGATGAATATGAGGTAAGTTGTGATGGAATGAATTATGATCATGAGACTATGGTAAATTTATATTTAATCATGTTATATTATTTGAATGTTATATGTATGGTAATGTTTGCTTATTTCTTACATACGAGCTTACTAAGCTATATAGCTTACTCCGTTTATTTTCCATGTTTTTAAGTGTCGCTAAAGTAGCTCGGATAGAAGATCGTCAGAGATTCAAATCACACTAACAAACTCTCATTTTGGGTATTAATGATCTTAATGTTTTGAATGTATGGCACGTATAGGGACTTGGTCATTTTGTTATATGTATCGTCAGGTTTTGGCCAAAAGTATTGGCTTGTAATAGTTATAGGCTTGATTTGATATTTGGCCATGTGAATTGGCTCATTTTGATTAACTTGGTTGTAAGCCTACTTATATGCATGTATGTGTCAATGCCTTGTTGATAATATAGTTTATCAATGCTTATTAAATGGTTGGATGTGGCTCTTTGGTTTTGTTATTGAATGGCTAAGTTGGTATTTTGATGTGTTAGAAGACTTAAACAAAACTATGCTTGAAGAAGGTATTATTGTTGATACTTGTGGTTGTGAGATTGGTATGATTTGGTTTGGTAGAATATGATGTTGTAAGTATGTTAAGTGTTAGTAATGAATGATGTGATTTAGCCTTGATTATGAATGTTTTGGTTGCTTAAACATGCCATGGATTATGCCATTAAACTTTTGTGTGTGTAGGGGTAAATAAGGGTGGCAAATGGCTTGGTAAATAGCCTTCATTTTGTCCACACGGGTAGACACATGGGAGTGTGTCTAAGCCGTGTGTGACACACGACCTGCCCCATGGGCATGTGTTTCTGCCGTGTGTCCCCTGCACCTAAATTTTGAGAAACAGAATGCTCAGAATTATGCACACGGGCAGAGACACAGGCATGTGTCTCAACTGTGTGAGGGACATGGCCTCAGGCACGGGTGTGTGTCCCCACCATGTAAAGTCTGCACCTATTTTATGAAAATATAATTTACCACATGGCCTGGCACACGGGTGTGTGACTTGGCCTTATGACATCAATTTGTTCATGCATTGCAAAACAGAGAGTTACACGGGTTAGGGACAAGGGCGTATGTGACCACACGGCCTACCCACACGGGCATGTCTCAAGCTACACGGGTGTGTGACCCTTGTTCATAGCAAAAATTTTCTAAGTTTTGTAAAAATTCTGAGTGCTCGGTCTAGTCTCGAACCACTTCCAAAGCATGTTTCGGGCCTTATAGGCTCGTATTAGGGACTTTATGGTTGAATGCGAATGTTTTTAATTTGGATGAAAATTTATGACCCAAAATTGTATGTTTGTTCAGTTGTAAGTTTGATAATGCCTTGTACCCTGTTCCGACGTTGAATACGAGTAAGGGATGTTACATTTAGTTGTATTAGAGCTACGGTTTAGTCGATTCTCAGACTAATGTAACGTGTTTAAGAGTCTAGCTATACATGCCATATATAAATTGTGATAATGTGACGACTTCTAACAATTTAAAATTGTGTTTTCATATAGTAAATGGATCCCGACCAAGAAGTAGCTGATGACATTGAAAGTAATGCGACAGCTCCCGCTCAAGGGACTGTGCCATCTAAAAGTAGACCAGTGACGATTAGTCAGGGAGGAAAGGCTAGGGAAGTCTTCTTCTAAAGGATGAATGAGTGGTTTGTCGAGTTTGTTCGGACAAATCCGGCTGCTCAACATCTTCCACCCCCACCTAACCCTCAACCAATTCTTGTAGCCCCTCAAGGTGTGGATTTGGTAAGGCTGAATAAGCCTCTAGTCGATAAGATTCGAAAACAAGGGGATGAAGAATTTAGAGCAAATGTCGATGATGATCCCGAGAGAGCAAAATTCTGGCTTGAGAACTCTATCCAGGTATTTGATTAGCTTTCTTGCACCCCAGATGAGTGCTTGAAATGTGCTATATCACTTCTGAGGGATACGGCATATCAGTGGTGGAACACTTTAATATCAATGGTACCAAGGGAAAGAGTTACCTAGGATTTCTTCCAAGAGGAATTCAGAAAGAAATACATCAGTCAATGGTTTATTGATCAGAGGCGTAAAGAGTTCTTAGAACTAAAACATGGCCGTATGATTGTGACTGAATACAAGCGAGAGTTTGTTAGACTCAGTAAGTATGCTCGGGAATGTGTTTCAACAGAGGCTATTATGTGTAAGAGATTCAAAGTTGGGCTGAATGAGGATATCAGGTTGTTAGTTGGGATTTTAAAGTTGAAAGAATTTATCGTGCTAGTCGAACGAGCTTGCAAAGCCGAAGAGTTGAGCAAAGAAAAGAGAAAAGCTGAGTTTGAGGCTAGAGATTCAAGAAAAAGGCCGATGAATAATTTGTTTCAACCTTTGTCAAAGAATTGAGGGATTTGTATACTCAATCGAATGCTTCAGCTGGGTATCCCAACAGAGATCATGGGAAGCAATATTTGGGCTCCATGGCCCAAACTATGTCGATAGTGAGCGTTGGTAATGCTAGGTCCAACAGACCTGAATGTCAACATTGTGGTAGACGACATCCCGGTGAATATAGGATGAATAGTCGGGGGTACTTTAAATGTGGCTCCCCAGTCCACTACATTCGAGATTGCCCTGAAATGGCTGAGAAAGATAATTTTTAGAATACAAGGTCAAGTAACACTGCCACTAGAGGAAGGCCACCGAGAAATATTGGGAGTGAGAATAGTAGCAGAGGTGTGACGAAAGAGTTAACTGTGAGATCAGAGGTTAGAGCACCTGGTGGAACTTACACTATTCGCGCTCGCGAAGATGCATCATCCCTTGATGTTATCACTGGTACATTTTCTCTCTATGATACTAATGTAGTTGCATTGATTGATTCTGGATCAACTCATTCTTATATTTGCTTGAATTTTGTATCTAGTAAGAATTTTCCTGTTGAGTCTACTGAGTATGTAATTAAAGTATCGAACCCCTTAGGCAAATATGTTCTAGTTGATAAAGTTCACAAGAATTGTCCTTTAATGATTCGGGGTCACTATTTTCTGGTTGACTTAATGTAACACCCCTTACCCATATCCGACATCGGAATAGGGTTTAAAGCGTTACCAGACTTAAACATAAACATTCGTATAAAACCGGGTCATAAAATTTCATTCCAATTTAAAACTTTTCAATTACATGCCAATTGTCCCTTACAAGGGTCTACGATACTCGAAACATATATCAGAAGCGGTTCGGGACTAGATCGAGAACTTTCGAAACCTTTTAAACACTTCGAAAATTTTCTTATTTTGGAGAGTCACACGCCCGTGTGGGTAGGTCGTGTGGTTACACATGCCCGTATGGCTCGGGACACGCTCGTGTCCTCAACCCGTGTAACTCTCTGACTATGATGTCATCAACAAAATAAGGTCACACGGCCAAGTCACACGCTCGTGTGCTTAGACTGTGTGGCAAATTAAATTCCAAAAATTAAGTGCAGAATTCACACGGCCTGGGCACACGGCCATGTCCTAAGGCCATGTCCTTCACACAGCTGAGACACATGGCCGTGTCTCTGCCCGTGTGTTTACTACTGGGCATTCTATTTTGCATAATTAGGGTGCAGGGGACACATGGCCGGAACACACACCCATGGGGCAGACCGTGTTTCACACACGACCAAGACACATGCTTGTGTGTCTAACCGTGTGGAAAATTTTTAGGCTATTTTTGAAGCCATTTGTAATAGCCCGACTTTAGGGCTAGTCAGAACAGTGGTTCCGGAACCACTAACTCGAGGTCGAGGAAATTATTTTTTTATATATTATTTTATTTTATGTATTTTATAATGTTAGATAAGTACATAAAAATTTTGGTGAATTAATTTTAGCGATTGCTTGCTTAATTGCAAAAAAAGACTAAATCGCATAAAGTAAAAATGTCTTAAATTGTTAGCTAAAGGAGTTAAATTGCTATGAACCTTAATTTTTGGGTTTTTAAAGGGAAATTAGACCCTTTCCTAAGAGGTTGGCCAGCCATAGGGAACAATTTGGTCAAAAAGTCAAAAGTTTAGGTGGTTTGGTGACTTAATTAAATAAAATAAAACAAGATGACTTCATCCTTTCATTCTATTCCCCTACCACAAAAATTTTCAGCCATTAGAGGGGTTTTTGAGCTTCAAAATTTCAGGAACTATAAGCCTTTGCAAGTAAGTGATTTTCATGAGTTCTCTTAATGATTTTTACATTTTTTGACCCCTTGAAGCATGAGCTTTCAAATGAGGGGACTATTTTGCAAGATAGACAAGAGTCTAGGGTTTTACCATGAAAGCATGTGTGTTTATAACTGAAATTTTATGGAAGAATATGAGTCTTATATGGGTAATAAACAACTTTTGTGAAGGGATTTCTCATGAAAACCCTATTAGGGACTATTTTGTATAAGTTGTAAAATAGATGATAAATGTGTAAAATAGTGGAAATTTTGGATTTCTATAAGATTAAAAAGGGTTCATCTAGGCTTATTATATGAAGAAGTTAGATAAAAATCGATTTTTGAGCATAAGGGTAAAATGGTCATTTTGTGAAAGTCTAAGGGCAAAATCACTAATTTTGCCCAATTATGAAATTTGAGTGTATAAATCTATGTGCTGATCAAATAAATGAATTTTATTAATTTAGATCAAGAGAAATGTGATTTGGGTCTTGATCGGGGTAAGAATAAAGTTTACGAGGATTAAGCTCATCATCATCATTTTGTATCGAGCTAAGTACATATGTAAATAATGTGTTAACAAAACTTACTTAAAAATACCTTGATGATATACATGTGCAATTAGCTTATTGTGGTTATGTCTCTAAAGTTTAAATTGTTGCCATGAATGTGTAAATGACATGTTCTTCGAGTATAATATGTTGCGAGAAAATGTGATGCTATTCGGTTAAACATGAAATCCCGTTGAACCTTGGATATAGCATAGGATACGAAGGGGCATGTCATGAAAATTATGTGGTTTGAACTCATGAGTTAAGTCTGAGTTCATGAGATGAATTTTATAGGTAACATGGGTTCGGTACTGGCTTTGTGCACAAGCCTGTGAGTGGCTCAATGAGTGAATGTTACATAATAGCCATGGAGTCCGAGTCCTTACTTGATAAAAAGGCCCTTGAGTAGCTCAAATGTGAGCATATCATAGTATGAGGTAGCCCTAACTATCTATATGGAATTTATATGAAAATTCCCTACGTATTCCTATGTATTCCGAGCATTCAATGAGTAATGCAAAGATTTAGTTGGTGAAAATTTGATGAGGTACATAGACTGAACTCATAGATAAAGCCTGAGTCTATGATGAGATGTCTTTAAGCATATATGAATAAAAGGAAGAAGTAGATCGAGAAGTCTAAGTGACTCAAATCTTTTATGCATGTCAATTCATCATTTGATAAATATGTTTTCTTTTAATTACACTTTATTTGCATATATGTACTTACTAAGCTTACATGCTAACCTTTCTTTCTTTTATTTCCTTATAGTGCCACCAAGCTAGCATTGGGGATCCATTAACGTCAAAAACTTCGATCACAGTATCACTCAAGACATTGGTATAGTTAGTTTAATTTTTTTGTTTACTGACATGTATAGGGACTCGACTCTTTCGTTTAACATTTTGTTAAGTAGCCAAAATGTGTTGGCTCATACGTGATTATGATACTCATTTTGTATAGGGCATGAATGTTGGCTAATGCTAATTATTATTCAATATAATGATGCAAATTCCTAATGGTAATGGTTGTTTTGGTTATGCATATTATGTTGGCATAACTTGGTTGATCTTATATAAATAGGTGTTTGTAAGGGTGGCAAAGAGGCTTGGTAATTAGCCTCATTTTGTCTACACGGGTAGACACATGGGCATATGTCTAGGACGTGTGTGACACACGGTCAGCCCCATGGGCGTGTTGTTCAGCCGTGTGTCCCCTGCACGTAAAAAATTCAAGTCAGTATGCATGGTAATAAACACACGGGCAGATACACGACCGTGTTCTCAGCCGTGTAAAGGACACGGCCCAGTACATAGGCGTGTGCCTTGGCCGTGTGACATTGGCCGTTTGAGGGACACAGGCCAATGACACGGGCGTGTGTCTGGCCGTGTGAAAACCCCTGTAGGTTTGAATTAGAAATTAATTCTACACGGGTGTGGGACACGGGCATGTCCCAGGGTGCTTAGGCCGTGTGGTTCACACAGGCCATCATCATGACCATGTCGAATTGGTCACGCGGGCATGTTGCCCTTCTACACGGGCGTGTGCCCTGTTTTAAGGATAATTTTTATAGTTGGTTTAAGGACCTGGCATAGTCCCAAATAGTTTTCAACAGTCGGTTTGAGTCTCGTAGGCCCATAATAATAAGTTTAAGGTAGATGTTGAAAAAGTTTTAATTTTGAATAAAGTCTCGGTGACTTGAGATTGGTTGTATGCATGAGATCAAGTTAGGTAATGCCTTATACTCCTCCCCGATGTAGGTTACGGGTATAGGGTGTTACACCATTTGCCACCCTTAAACACTTACAAATTTACACTCACTTCATGGCATGCAACATGGCACATTTGATTACTCAAACATTCACATTCATGATTAAACTATGACTTAGTAAAGTCAACATGTCACCCATTTAAATTATCATACTTTCATATGGCATTCCATACCAATTTCATGTTTATTTATCATCTTACCAATCTACCTTCAAGTTACACATTTTCATCACATTTATTTCATACTTATTAACCATATCTCATTCACCAAACGTACAAACCATCCATCACACTCATCAACCACAATCAACCATAACCATATTAAAACATCAACACATTTGCATGCATGCATCGATAAATAGGGTTACAACCCAAAATAATCAATATGAGCCACCTCTCATGGCCATATACAAAATAATCATGATACCATCATAAGCCAACACATTTGGTTAATCAATATGACACATAATAAAAAGACCAAGTCCCTATACATGCCATACTCAAAATGATAAGGCTAGCTATACCCAAATGTTCAATTGATAGTGTGATCAAGTTTTCGACGTTCTCTGGTCCTCGAGTTAGCTTGGTTAAACTATAAAAAAGGAAAAGGAAAGGGGGTAAGCATAAAGCTTAGTAAGTTAACATGCACATAATAACTTATTTTCTTGTCTTAATGAAATTAATAAGATTGCTCATTAAACTTCACTTGGATTACCTGTTGAACACCCGGAATACTATCAGACACATCGGAAACTTGCATCGAAGTACCTCGTATATAGCCAATGCTACTCCATATCTCAGACCACGTGTTGCTCACTTACGAGCTACTCGCGGGACTGCTCATATAGCCATCAGGTATCTGTAACACATGCCAGACTTCTTCGCCATTAATAGCATATACGAGACCAGTACCCAGATGCCAAAACATGTGTCATACATATCATGAACTCAGACCACAACTCAATGAGTTCGGATGTCACATATATCATGAACTCAGACACAACTCAATGAGCTCAGATTACATAATTCCTAGTGACATGTCACTTGTATCCTAACTATTCCTAAATGGGATTCTTTGATACCACATTTTTGTAGAACTTGCTCGTAACATCGATTTCAATGCTCATAGCACCAAATCACATATTCATGAAGAAATCAAAGCATAATTCATGATACAATTTAGTTAATAAAAACATGATACAACATCACAGTAAATATGTATGTACTTACCATACATGCAATATTAAAGCATTTAAAGTATGGTATATGTTGCATTATTTGCAAATGAACTTACCTCAGTACAAAAATGTAATAGTCCGGTTTAGACCCTAATTGGAATAGTTATTTTGGGACCATAAAGTTGAGTTAGAAAAATATTTAAATATTATTTTTCGTGTTTACAGTATGTGGTTAAAGCATGTGTAAAAGTTCCGTATGAAAATTTGATCGTTTTTGTGCTTAATTTGATAAAAAGATTTAATTGCGTAAAATGTAAAAGTTGCCTGCTGTTTGTTAAAGTCCTTAATTGATTTGTCTTATTAAAAGAGACGTCTTTATGATTCAATTAGACCATTGAAAGCATGAGTGGACATTTATGGCCTTAATGCTAATGTTTTAATTAGTATTTAGTTATTAAAGTTATTATTAATAAAAAAAACATAATTTTAGTCATATTATCATCCATTTTGCCAAATTCACAAAGAAAGAAGAAGCCATATTCTTGTTTTAGGGTTTCAGCACTTCGAGTTTGAAATTAGGTATGTCTTTTGTTCCGTTTTTAATAATTTTTACATTTTTGTGGTCGTTGCTTAAAAATCTATCAAGCCCATGCCCTAACTTCTGCTTTTCTTGATGATTTTGAATTTAGCCATTGATGAAATTATGAGTTTTATAAAGTTAGTTGATAGAAAATGAAAGATATGTTTTGGGTTAGTATATTTTGTCTTTGAATTTTTGATGAATTTGGTTGATTTGGGCTAAATTGTAAAAATTAGATTTTGAGGGACTAAAATGTAAAATAAATGAAATATATGGACTTATATGAATACTATGAGAATTCATCCTAACATGAGTATATGCAAATTTTGTGTATTTTGTATTTTTGTGATTAGGGACTAAATTGTCAAAATATGAAAATATGAGGGCTAATTTGTAAAATGCCCTAAATTTGTGTTTGTGGATTTATTTGAATGATTTGGTGAATAAAAGAGTGAAATTTGAATTTATATAGATCAAGAATTAAAGAAAACAAAATTAGATCGGGGAAAGTAGAAAGTCGTCAAATAGTCGATTTCGTCTATTTGAATCTGTACGAGGTAAGTCTATATACAAATAAATGTGTTTGTAATGGTTTACATATGTTTAAATGCTATTGAACAATGATGAATGGCTTATTGAATTGAATATGAGATATCTGAGAAAGTATCAACATAGTTCCGACGTCCGAAAAGCCTCGTACGAACCTTAGGAATAGTTTGGATACATATGTCATGACATAGGATCCAATATGTGTTTTTGTGTAAGACCACATCTGGGACGTTGGCATTCACTTATGATTTACGTGTAAGACCACGTCTAGGATGTTGGTCGTGTTTGATTTCGTGTAAGACCCTGTCTGGGACAGTGGCATCGATATTTGATTACATGTAAGACCACGTTTGGGACTTTGGTATTGTACAAGCTTTCCGAGCTATCCGCGTATCCTTATGATTCGGAACGATTCAACGGGCATTCTAAGAAATGAATGATTATATGAGGTGTGTATCCGGTTCAGGCACATTTGAAATGTATACTATGTATTAGAATAAAAGGTAAGTATATGTATAAGTGATGATATGTGATATAAGTATGAGAAAGTATGCTATATGTGCAACTGAATTGAGTATATGAGAAATGTATATGAATTATGTGGTTTGTAATAGTATTTGACAATAGAGTATATGTAATTAGATGATGCTTATATGCTTAATTTGATAAGTTTATTTGTATATGGCTTACTAAGCTTTTGAAAGCTTACTTTGTGTGTGTTTGCATTGTTTTATAGATATTGTAGCTATCGATAGCTCGGGGATTGTCGAGGATCGTCACCATACTATCTAACCTTATTTTGGTATCTTTTGACATTGTGAATATAAAAGTATGACATGTATCGGCTAGAAGTATTTGGATATGTTTTGTAATGTATATATCATGCCATGTGATATGGCTAGTTTGTGTTTGAACTTATGGTTTGATTTCGATATATGATATGTGATAGAAATGTGCATTATGATGTGTATTTGGTTGGCCAAAAGAAATGATCATTTGGTAAGTTTTGGTATGTGCATATTTTAGAATTGGGTAAGGATTTGGTATGAGAATGAATAGAATGTATCAAGGTTATAAACCATATGTTTTGGTATGTTTTAGCTTATGGAATGACATGAATTGGTATGTGTTATGAACATGAGATTGGTTGATAATGATATGATATGGTTGGTGTATGTATTGGTTGTGAAATGGTTGTGCATTTCGTATAATATCCTGATTTTGGGCCTAGTCGGAATAGTGGTTTCTTGACCACAAAATCTGAGATAGAAATAATTATTTTATGATTATTTGAGGTCTATGATATGATTGCATGATTGTGTGGAAATTTCGTGAAGAAATTTTATGCATAAAGTGCTTATATTGAAATTAGGGACTAAATCGAATAATTTGTAAAACTTGCATTCTAGAAGTTTCTAGTATGAAATTGTTTTGAAATATTAATTAGGAGGTCTTAAATAGAAATTTTACCAATTTCTAAGTCTATGGACAAAAATTGGACATGGATGGAATTTTTGGAAAGTTTAGTAGTAAGGGCATTTTGGTCATTTAGGGGTAAAATGAATTAAAATACAAAATTAAAAGCCAATTTTTCTCATCTTCAACCCCATGGCCGAATATAGCAAGGAGAAACCATATATAGGGTTCTTCAAGCTTCCAAGCTCGATTGTAAGTCCGTTCTAGCCTCGTTTTTAATGATTTTTACGTTTTTGGAGTCCCGGTAGCTCGATTAAGCTTATGCTAGCAATAATTCAACCTAGGGTTCATATTTGTAAAAATACCCATAGGTGAAATTTGTGTATTTTGGTGTTTTATGATATAATATGAGGTTTTAAATTATGTTAGACAACTTGTGCTACTCGGTTTTAAGCGAAAACTAGCAAAAGGGCTTAATCGGTAAAAATACCTAATAGTCATAAGTACATGTTAGAGTGAGAATTTGATGTTGCCATAGAAGGGAAAAATGATCATCATGTCATAAAACATAAGAAAATAGGCTGAAGTTTAATTTACGAGCTTTGGGGCAAAAGTGTAAATATGCAAAATTTTAGGGGCAAAATTGTAATTTTGCCAAAATATAATTTTGGGTCAATTTGAATAATATGAGTCCTAATTAGACTATATTTTAAATGATAGAGTAAGGAAAACTAAAATTCAGGCTAAAATGGGGAAAATACCAAGTTGTGGACGAAATGGTAAAAGTAGCCATTTTCGCATACGAGGTATGTTCATGTGTAAATGTAGTAACATAACTGTCATTTTAAGCAATTTAATGTTTTTTATATGATATGATGCTGATTATTATCATGAAATATTATGCTTTGTGGTTATTGTTGAATAATATGTAATTATGTGAATTACTTGATGAGTATGAACTATCACCGAAGTATCAATTTCGATATTCCGTGGAAGATGGAAAAGATGTGTGATCGAGGAAAATGCCCGTTTGAACCTTAGGAATAGATTAGGATACAAGTGACATGTCACTAGGATGTTTGGGCATCCGAACTCGTTGAGTTGAGTCTGAGTTCACTTATGGATGCAAATGTCCGAACTCGTTGAGTTGAGTCCGAGTTCGAGAGATGTAACTAGGCATCCGAGCACGTTGAGTTGAGTCCGAGTTCACTTATGGATGCGAACGCCCGAGCTTATTAAGTTCAGTCCGAGTTCACTTATGGGCGGGTTACATGGTAGCTTGGCTACATATGTAGCACTTATGTGCAAACTTTCCATGTATCCGAATTATATTCCCATGTGTTCAACGGGTAAAATTCTACTCAAGCGGAGGAATACTCGAGATGAAAGGGACGTATTGGTAAGTGTTGTGAAATGAACACTTTAGACAGGTATGTTCTTAACCCTCGGGTTGGAAATAGATACAACAACGGTAAGATCGTAAGATGATGAATGATATTTAGAAAATGTGATATGAATGTCTCGGTGATGATTATGCAAATGATATTTTATGTTTGCTTATATAGTTATGTTACTTGCTATTTGCATGTGAACTTACTAAGCATTTATGCTTACTCCCTCCTTTTCATTCCTTGTAGTGTTGACAAGCCAGCTCGGAAATCGGAAATGGTCGGAGGCACGCTCACACTATCCGTATACCATCTTGGCATAATGGCTTGTATATTTTGAGTATGGCATGTAAAGCATTATAATCATTTTGTGTATATTGTCTTATGATATGGTTATTGAGTGGTATGGAAATGCTTGGTAATGATTAGCCATTGGAATGGCTAATCATGATCATATTTGGTGCTATGTATGCTAAATTGCTAGCTAATCCATGGAAACCATGAAATAGGTAAAATTACCATAAAATAGATTCAGACAGCAGCAGTGATGTGAGTTTTAAAAATCACTAAAAATAGTAGAGATACAATTAGATGATGAATAATATATGGAATTGAATAATTATGAGTCTATTTTCATATGGATGGAACAAAACAGGTATATGAGTTATATTTTATGAGATGTTTAAATTTTTGTGAAACAGGGCCAGAGCAATTTTTGGATCCCCTATTCTAACTTTGGAAATTCACCATAAATTTTTCAAAGATAATTAGAAGCCATGATTTATATGTACAGATTCCTTATTGAGTCTAGTTTTATTAGAAGCAAACGGTATAGTCATTGAAACTCTGTACAGGGAGATATTTGATTCGTAATACGCAGAGGTCAGAGCAGTCAAACTCTGAAACAGGGGAGACTTTAACTAATAAACTGTACTAATTTGCTCGACCAAAAATTCTATAAAAAAATTAGTAAATAGATATATGAGTCTAGTTTCAGGGAAAATTTACAGAATTGGATTTCGAGTTTCGTAACTCGAGATATGAATTTTTAAGAGACTATGACGCAGATTGTTAGCTTGACTGAAAATTTTAAAAATAAATTGTTTGAGCTGTTTAAGTAATGAATTAAGTCTATTAACACGTCGTGTTCGAATTCAGCGACGGTCTCAGGTACGGGGCATTACATTTCGTATGCAATTGATGTTTAATTGTTGCTTGTAGGGAGGACCTTTAATGGGTGGCATTTTGGCCTTGTAAATGACTTATTTTTGCCCACATGGACAGGGACACGGGCGTGTGTCTTAGCTGTGTTGCTCGACGGCCATTTCGAAATGAGCTTAAGGAGACCACACGGTCGTACACACGAGTGTATACGAGGCTATTTGGCAAAGTTAGTTTCGAGCACGGGCTAGACACACGGGTGTGTGACTGGTCGTGTGACCCAAGTCAGTAGCCTCCCTAATTTTCACATGGCCTGGCACATGGGTGTGTCTTGTGGCTGTGTGGACAAGTCAGTATGTATGCCCTATTTTGACACAGCCTAGACATACGGGCGTGTCTAAAGCCTTGTGAGGCACACGGCCTGTTCACACGGGCGTGTGACCTGTACAACTTTGAAAATTATTTAAGTTTTGAAAATTTTTGTATGAACTCGGTTTAGTCCCAACCCTTTTCTAAAGCATGTTTAAGGTCTCGTTGACCTATGCAAGGGACTCTATAATGATTTATGATTATGTGTGAATGACGTTTGTTAATTATTTGTAAAATGTTCCAATTTGTCCGGTAACGCCTTTAAACCTTGTCCGACCACAAATACGGGTTAGGGGTGGTACATTTGGTTGGTATCAGAGTTACGGTTTAGTCGATTCTAAGACTAACGTAGCATATGTGAGTCTAGCTATACATGCCATATTTATAAAATGTGATAGTATGATGAATCCTGATAATGAAAATGTGTTTTTATATAGCAAATGGATCCTGAACGAGTCGTAGCTGATGATGTCGAAAGTAATGCGCTTGCTCCCGTGCAAGGGACAGTGCCATCTGATTCTAGACCGACTATTAGTAACCATGATGGAGAGGCTAGAAAGGCCTTCATCAGATGATGAATGATTGGTTCACCCAATACATTAGAACTAATCCGGCTGTTCAACAACCTCCAACCCCGACTAATCCTCCGCAAGTTCCTGCTATGTCACAAGCTAATCTGAATAAGTTGATTAAGCTTCCGGTTGATAAGATTAGAAAATATGGAGCTGAAGAATTCTGTGTTATAACAAATGATGATACTGAAAGAGTCGAGTTTTGGTTAGAGAATACAGTACGAATGTTTGATGAATTGTCTTTGACTCCGGATGAATGCATAAAATGTGTCGTTTCACTTCTGAGAGATACCGCGTATCACTGGTGGAAGACATTGATATCAGCGGTTCCGAGAGAGTGAGTCACTTTGGATTTCTTTTAAGCTGAATTTCGAAAGAAATACATCAGTTAGAGATTTATTGACCAGAAACGTAAAGAGTTTCTTGAGCTAAAACAAGACCGTATATCTATTACAGAATACGAGTGAGAATTTGTAAGACTGAGTCAATCTGCTTGAGAATGTGTATCTACTGAGGCAATAATGTGCAAAAGATTTAAAGATGGTCTGAACAAAGATATTCATTTGTTAGTCGGGATTTTTGAGATCGAAGAGTTTGTAGTGCTTGTTGAATAAGCATGTAAAGCTGAAGAGTTCGGGCAAGAGAAAAGAAAAGTTGATTTAGAAGCTAAAGAAGTACGAAAGAGATCATCAAGCAAGCCATTTCAATCTGCATCAAAGAAGTTTCGAGATGATTATAGCCATTCAAAGGCTAATGTGGGACATTCGAGTAGAGATCGTGCAAGATCACATTCGAGCTTCAGAGCTCCAACTACTTCTATTGCAAGTGTTGGAAATGTCAGATTTGATCGCCCTGAGTGCAAACATTGTGGTAAAAGACATCCTAGAAATTATAGACTGTATGATCGGGCTTGTTTCAAATGTGGATCATTAGACCATTTTATCCGTGATTGCCCCGAGTCTGTTGAGTAAGAAATTTGCAAAATCTGAGACCTAGTAACATTTCAGCTCAAGGTAAACCTCCCAGAAATACTAGAAATGTGAGTGATAGTCAAAGAGGGATTAAAGACACCGCTTTTCAATCTAAGGCTAGAGCACCTGCCAGAGCCTACGCCATTCGAGCTCGTGAGGAAGCTTCATCTCCAGATGTTATAACTGGTATTTTCACACTTTATGATACTTCTGTGATTACTTTGATAGATCCTGGATCAACACATTTGTATATATGCATGAATTTAGTATCCAGTAAGACTTTGCCTATAGAGTCTACTGAATTTGTGATTAGAGTATCGAACCCCTTAAGCAGATGTGTTTTGGTTGATAAAGTTTGGAAGAATTGTCCGTTAATGTTTCGAGACATTTGTTTTCTGGCTGTTTTGATGTTATTACCCTTTGATGAGTTTGATATAATTCTGCGTATGGATTGGTTAACTTTATATGATGCTATTTTGAATTGTAAACAGAAAACTATTGATTTGAGATGCAAGAATGATGAAATAGTTCGAATTGTATCTAGTGATTTGAATGGATTGCCTATTGTGATATCTTTGAGGAAAAGCTCTGAGTATTGTGAGAAAGGGTGGTGAAGCTTATTTTGCTTATGTGATTGATTAAAAAGTAACAGAAAAAAAATTTGAATCAGTGCCTATTGTCTGTGGATTCCCTAATATGTTTCTTGAAAAACTTCTAGGATTACCTCGGATACGAGAAGTGGAATTTGGCATTGAGTTAGTACCAAGAACTACTCTGATTTTGATAGCTTCGAATAGAATGGCTCCAACCAAACTAAAAGAATTAAAGTCTTAGTTGCAAGAGTTGGCCGATAGAGGATTTGCAAGACCGAGTTTCTCACATTGGGGTGCTCCTGTTCTGTTTATGAAAAAGAAAGATGGCACGATAAGAATGTGCATTAATTATCGTCAGTTGAACATAGTGACTATCAAGAACAAGTATCCTCTGCCTCGAATTGTGATTTGTGTGTTCAGTTGAAGGGAGCTACCGTGTTTTCAAAGATAGATCTGAGATCGAGCTATTATCAATTGTGAGTAAAAGATTCAAACATTTCAAAAACTGCATTCAGAACGAGGTACGGCCACTACGAGTTCTTAGTTATGCCTTTCAAATTAGCTAATGCACCTGCTATCTTTATGGATTTGATGAACATAATTTTGAGACCGTATTTAGATCGATTTGTTGTCGTATTTATTGATGACATATTGATTTATTTGCATGATGAATCTGAGCATGCCGAGCATCTAAGAATAGTATTAAAGACTTTGCGTGACAAACAATTATATGAAAAGTTTAGCAAATGTGAATTCTAGTTACGAGAAGTTAGTTTTTTGGGCTATATTGTATCAGCATTAGGTATCTGAGTGGATCCGAGCAAAATTTTAGCTATTTTGGATTGGAAGCCTCCGAGAAATGTCTTCAAAGTCTGCAATTTTCTGGGACTTGCCGGTTATTATAGATGGTTCGTAAAAGGCTTTTCTATAATTACAACTCCATTAACAAAACTCTTCAGAAAGATATGAAGTTTGAATGGTCCGAAAAGTGTTAGAAAAGCTTTGATCAATTGAAAGCTCTATTGACTGAAGCTCCAGTGTTAGTACAACCTGATTCGGGTAAAGAATTTGTGATCTATAGTGATGCTTCATTGAACGGTCTGGATGTGTTTTGGTGCAGGAAGGCAAAGTCATTGCTTATGCTTCGAGACAGTTAAAGCCGTATAAAAAGAACTATCCGATGCATGATCTGGAAGTAGCTGCGATTGTGTTTGCATTGAAAATTTGGTGCCACTATCTGTTTGGTGAGAAATATGATATATTCTGATCATAAGAGTTTGAAATATCTGATGACTCAGAAAGATTTGAACCTGTGACAAAGAAGGTGGTTAGAATTACTAAAAGACTATAAGCTTATGATTGATTATCATCCGAGAAAAGTAAATGTTGTTGCTGATGCTTTGAGTTGAAAATCACTGTTTGCTCTGCGTGCGATGAATGCTCATTTGGTTGTGTCCAATGATGGTTCGATTTTAGCCGAAAAAAAAGCGAGACCATTATGCATTCAATAGATTATCGAAGCTCAGAAGGTTGATAATGAGATAATTGCAAAACGAGCTCAGTGTGATTTAGATTCTGATTCAGAATTCAGAGTTGATAAAGATAATTGTCTAAGATTTCGAGGTCAGATTTGTGTTCTGAGAAATTTAGAGTTGAGTCAGATGATTTTGGATGAAGCTCACAATAGTTGTTTATCTATTCATCCGGCTAGTACAAAAATGAATAATGATCTGAAACAGTGTTATTGGTGGTATGGTATGAAGCGTGGAATCTTTGAATTTGTTGCGAAATGCTTAATCTGTCAGCAAGTTAAAGCTGAACATCAAGTGTCGTTTGGTTTGTTACAACTGATTATGATTCCGGAATGGAAATGAGATAGAGTGACAATGGACTTTGTTTCAAGTTTGCCCTATCTCTAAGAAAGAAAGATGCAATCTGGGTTGTAGTTGATCGGTTGACGAAATCAACCCATTTTATTTTGGTACGATCCGATTACTCACTTGATAAGTTAGCTGAGTTATACATTTCCAATATTGTGAGATTGCATGGTGTGCCATTATCTATTGTTTCAGACAGAGATTCGAGATTCGAGATTTACATCGTGATTTTGGAAGAAATTGCAAGATGCTTTGGGTACGAAATTGCACTTCAGTACTTCTTTTCACCCGCAGACGGATGGTCAATCCGAGCAGATTATTCAGATACTCGAGAATATTTTGATATGTTGCATTCTTGAGTTTGAAGGTACGTGGGAACAATATTTACCTTTGATTGAATTCGCTTATAATAATAGTTTTCAATTGAGCATCAAAATGGCACCATACAAAGCCTTATATAGTCGTAAATGTTGTACACCTTTGTATTGGACTGAGCTCAGTGAGAATAAGATACACAGGGTCGATTTGATAAAAGAGACCGAATAGAAGGTAAAAGTGATTCGAAATAGTTTGAAAGCAGCTTCTAACAGTCAGAAATCTTATGCAGATTTGAAATGAAAAGATATTGAATTTGAGACCGGCGACAAAGTGTTTTTGAAAGTATCCCCGTGGAAGAAAGTACTTTGGTTCGGTAGAAAAGGCAAATTGAGTTTGAGGTTTTTTGGGATGTATGAGATTACCGAGCGTATCGGGCTGGTTGCTTATAGATTATTGTTGCCACTTGAGCTAGAAAAGATTCACAATATATTTCACGTATCGATGCTTCGATGATAAGGATCTGATCCTTCACATGCGATTTCTCCGTCTGAGATTGAGATTTAGTCTGATATGACCTACGATGAAGAACTGATTCGTATTTTAGCTCATGAGATTAAAGAACTGCGAAATAAGAAAATTCCGTTAGTAAAAGTGATGTGGCATCGACATGGTATTGAAGAGGCTACGTGGGAGCCTGAAGAAGTTATGAGACAACAATATGCAAATCTGTTCAAAGGTAAGATTTTAGGGGATGAGAATCCCTAAGGGGGAGAATTGTAAAAGTCTAGTTTAGACCCTAATCAGATAGTGGTTTCGAAACCACAAATATAAGTCAGAAAAATATTTAAATATTATTTTTCATGTTTATAGTATATGGTTAAACATGTGTGAAAGTGCCGTATAAAAAAAGGATCTAATCACGTAAAATGTAAAAGTTGCCTGCTGTTTGTTAAAGTGCTTAATTAATTTGTCTTATTAAAAGAGAGGTCTTTATGATGCAATTAGACCATTGAAAGTATGAGTTGACATTTATGGCCTTAATGCTAATGTGTTAAATGTTATTTATTAATGGCAAAATTGGTATTTAGTTATTAAAGTTATTATTAATAAAACAAAACATAATTTTAGTCATATTATCATCCATTTTGCCGAATTCACAAAGAAAGAAGAAGCCATATTCTTGTTTTAGGGTTTCGGCACTTTGAGTTTGAAATTAGGTATGTGTTTTGATCCGTTTTTGATAATTTTTACGTTTTTGTGATCGTTGCTTAATAATCTATCAAGGCCATGCCCTAATTTCTGATTTTCTTGATGATTTTGAATTTAGCCATTGATG
This sequence comes from Gossypium arboreum, assembly GCF_025698485.1. Classification (NCBI taxonomy): domain Eukaryota; kingdom Viridiplantae; phylum Streptophyta; class Magnoliopsida; order Malvales; family Malvaceae; genus Gossypium; species Gossypium arboreum. The sequence continues at coordinate 53,025,031 of NC_069077.1, forward strand.
AAATTATGAGTTTTATAAAGTTAGTTGATAGAAAATGAAAGATATGTTTTGGGTTAGTATATTTTGTCTTTGAATTTGTGATGAATTTGAGTAATTTGGGCTGAATTGTAAAAATGAGATTTTGAGGGACTAAAATATAAAATAAATGAAATATATAGACTTATATGAATAGTATGAGAATTCAGCCTAACATGAGTATATGCAAATTTTGTGTATTTTGTGATTTTTGTGATTAGGGACTAAATTGTCAAAATATGAAAATATGAGGGCTAATTTGTAAAATGCCCTAAATTTGTGTTTGTGGATTTATTTGAATGATTTGGTGAATAAAAGAGTTAAATTTGAATTTATATAGATCAAGAATTAAAGAAAACAAAATCAGATTGGGGAAAGTCAAAAGTCATCGAGTAGTAGATTTCGTCTATCCGAATCCGTACGAGGTAAGTCTATATACAAATAAATGTGTGTGTAATGGTTTACTTATGTTTAAATGCTATTGAAAAATAGTGAATGACTTATTGAATTGAATATGAGATATCATAGAAAGTATCAAAAAAGTTCCGACGTCCGAAAAGCCTCGTACGAACCTTAGGAATAATTAGGATACATATGTCATGAAATAGGATCCAATATGTGTTTTCGTGTAAGACCACATCTGCGACGTTCGTATCGATTTATGATTTACATGTAAGACCATGTCTGGGACGTTGGCATTATGTTTGATTTCATGTAAGACCCTGTTTGGGACAGTGCCATCGATATTTGATTACATGTAACACCACATCTGGGACGTTGGCATTGTAGAAGCTTTCCGAGCTATTCAGGTATCCTTATGATACTGAACAGTTCAACGGGCATTCTGAGAAATGAATGATTATACGAGATGTGTATCCGATTCAGGTACATTTGAAATGTATACTATGTATGAGAATAAAAGGTAAGTATATGTATAAATGGTGATATGCGATATGAGTATGAGAAAGTATGCTATATGTGCAAATGAATTGAGTATATGAGAAATGTCTATGAATTATGTGGTTTGTGATAGTGTTTGAAAATGAAGTATATGTAATTAGATGATGCTTATATGCTTTATTGATAAGTTTATTTGTATATGGCTTACTAAGCTTTTGAAAGCTTACTTTGTGTGTGTTTGCATTGTTTTATAGATATCGTAGCTACTGAAAGCTCAGGGATCATCGAGGATCGTCACCACACTATCAAACCTTATTTTGGTATCTTTTGACAATGTGAATATAAAAGTATGGCATGTATAGGCTAGAAGTATTTGGATATGTTTTTTAATGTATATATCATGCCATGTGATATGACTAGTTTGTGTTTGAACTTATGGTTTGATTTTGATATATGATATGTGATGCAAATGTGCCATTATGATGTGCATTTGGTTGGCCAAAAGAAATGAAAAATTTGGTATGTTTTGGTATGTGCATATTTTAGAATTGAGTAAGGATTTGGTTGAGAATGAATGGAATGTATCATGGTTATAAACCATATGTTTTGGTATGTTTTAGCTTATGGAATGACATGAATTGGTATGTGTTATGAACATGAGATTGGTTGATAATGATATGATATGATTGGTGTATGTATTGGTTATGAAATGGTTGTGCATTTGGTATGCAATTGATGTTTAATTGTTGCTTGTAGGGAGGACCCTTAATGGGTGGCATTTTGGCCTTGAAAATGGCTTATTTTTGCCTACACGGGCAGGGACACGGGCGTGTGTCTCAACTGTGTTGCTTGAGGGCCATTTCGAAATGAGCCTGAGTAGACTACATTGTCACACACACAGGCATGTGATAGGTCGTGTGGCCAAGTTAGTTTCGAGCACGGGCTAGACACACAGGCGTATGACTAGCTGTGTGACCCAAGTCAGTAGCCTCCCTAATTTTCACACGGCCTGGCACACGGATATGTCTTGTGGCTGATAAACCGTAATTTATACATATTTTTATCCCATGCTTAGGACATTTATGGATGGTTTCTCCTTAGATTTGGTGAATTTGATGCTCCTAATCCTTTAATTTCATGTTTTATACTTAAATGAGCATAAGAGAGTAAAAAGAGTGAGAAACGTGCCAAAAACGGAGAAAATGAAAAAGAGCGAGAAACGTGCCAAAAACGGAGAAAATGGACCCACGTGGGAAATCAACACGGCCTGTACTTCCTCACAGGGGCGTGTTACACGCCCTTGTCCATTTTTCAGGATCGAAGCACGACTTACACTGGTAGACTACATGCCCGTGCCTATTCAACAGCCTTGACCACGAGCTGGAGTAATCGCACACGGGCATGTCACACATTATTGTCCCTGCCGAGCCCAAGTGTAGTCGCATTCAGAAAAGGCCAATTTTTAGGGCTCTTAGGATTTCTAAAGCCTATTTAAATACCTGAGAAGGTACTTAGAAAGGGAACGCGGAGTATGAAGCAAGGAATTACTCAAGGGAAGTCGATTGGTTCATCTTAGAAGCCGGATTCATTGTCAAGATTGAAGATCTCCATTCAATTTTCATTCAGGGGTTTTGGGTTTTCTTTATGTTTTGTATTCTTTATTCTTCTAAGATGTTTTCTTTTATAATTATGAGCTAAACCCCCTAAATACCTAAGGGGAATGAAACCTAAGGCGGATCTTGTTATTATTATCTGAATTGTATGATAAATATTTGACTTGTTCTTCATTATGTGTTCTTAATTCTTGTTTTAATATTACAGGATATTGATTCGAGTTAATGCTCTTATTCAGAGGAGGAAGAGACCCTGTCTAAGAAAATTTGTCATAATTAAGCAGAGTTGATTGCACGCCTAGAGATAGGGTGATAAGATTTTACCGGATTAGGGTGAAGCCTAATACAGGGATCCATCGATCGAGTTAATGCAACACTAGGGCGTTAATTAGAAAGAGATTTCAATTAATCAACCTAGGGTTAGATGTTATTAGTTTGTAGAGGGATAATACTATAACTTAGGGATTTCTATAGATCAAGTCAAATGAATAAATCGTTTGATTCGGAGTCAAATAACAAGTGAAGTCTAGGTGGATTTTTCCTTGGGTATTGTCTTAATCAATCGAATTTTCCCAAAAGCATTTCCCTAATTTCTCTCTGTGCACTCTTAGTTTAGTTAATTAGTTTAGATAAACAAATCCCTTAATTTTTAGGCTAGATAATAAAAAGAAAGTAATTACTAGTACTCTTGGTTCCTTTGGGTTCGACAATCCGGTCTTGCTAAAGCTATACTATTGTTCGATAGGTACACTTGCCTTCATTGTGATAATAGTTAGTTTCAAGAATGATTAATTATAAATTTTTAAAACCTGTCGCAAATATCACGTATCAGTGGCCGTGTGGACAAGTCAGTATGTATGCCCTGTTTTGACACGACCTAGACACACGAGCGTGTCTAAAGCTGTGTGAGGCACACGGTCTGTTCACATAGGCGTGTGACCTGTACAACTTTGAAAATTGTTTAAGTTTCGAAAATTTTTGTATGAACTCGGTTTAGTCCCAACCCCTTTTTAAAGCATGTTAAAGGTCTCGTTGACCTATGGAAGGGACTCTATAATGATTTATGATTATGTGTGAATGATGTTTATTAATTATTTGTGAAATATTCTGATTTTTCCTGTAACGCCTTTAACCCTAGTCCGGCGACGGATATGGTTTAGGGGTGTTACAAAAAATGGTAGAAACGTGCCTAATCCTCGTAAACCTTATTCTTCCCCCGATCAAGACCTGAATCACGTTTTTCTTGATCTATAATGCCAAATTTGATTTTATTAATACACACATTACTCATATCGACTCATAACATATACTTTGGTAAAATTACCTTTTTACCCCTAACTTTTCACTTATTTAGACTTTAGTCCCTAGGCTTGTAAAATGAAATGCATGCAATTTCTTGGTTATCCAAGTCTAGCCGATTCATATTCTATCTCATATCAGCCCATAATTTCCTTTAGTTCACCTTCCTACTACTCATTTTTACACCTTTTACAAACAAGTCCTTTTTAGGTATTTTCACTAAAAATAACTTAGCAAAAGATGTTTATCACACATCAAACATTCATATTCCTCCATTAAAAATCAAAATACAACCATGTTACACATAGTTCATGCATGAACCCTAGCTCAAAATAATGGTAGGAATGGATAGATCATGCTTCAGGAACTTCAAAAATGCAAAGAACATAAAAAATGGGGTTAGGGAGCACTTACAATCAAGCTTGAAAAGTTTAAAACCCTAGCTATGGAGCCTTGTAAAATTTGGCTCTGGATTAAAGAAGATGGACAAGATTTTCACTTCATTTTCCCTTTTTATTCTTTTATTTACCAAATTAAAAAAAGGCCCTTAAAGCCTTTCTTTCAAAATTTTCCTATTCATGCACATTTTTGTCCAAATTTTTAAAATTTGGTCTAATTACTATTTAAGGACCTCTAATTAATAATCTAATGCAATTTCATGCTTAAAGCTTCTATAACACGAGTTTTGCAACTTATTCAATTTGGTCCCTAAAGTCAAATTGGACATCTTAGGCATGGAATTTACTTATGAAAATTTCACGCACGTATGAAATCATATCATGGACCATCAAATAATCATAAAATAATCATTTTTATTTTGAATTTGTGGTCTGAAAACTATTATTTCGACTAGACCCTAATTCGGGATGTTACAACTCTCTCCCCTTTAGGGATTTTCATCCCCGAAAACCTTACCGATGAAAAGGTTTGGGTATTACTTCCTCATGGCCTCTTCAGGCTCCCATGTAGCCTCCTCAATCCCATGATTTTTCCATAGTACTTTCACCAAGGCAATGCTTTTCTATCTCAATTGTTTGACCTCTCGAGCCAAAATCTTAACAGGTTCTTCACCATAAGTCATATCCAGTCGAATCTCGACATCTTTAGGTGAAATCACATGCGAAGGATCAGATTAGTATCGGTGCAACATAGACACATGAAACACATCATGAATCTTTTCCAACCTTGAAGGTAAGGCCAACCAATAGGCAACCGACCCTATTCTTTTGGTGATCTCATATGGCCCTATAAAACGAGGACTCAACTTGCCTTTCTTGCCAAATCTCAAAACCTTTTTCCATGGTGACACTTTCAAAAATACCTTATCACCGACTTGGTACTCAATTTCTTTCCATTTCAAATCTGCATAGGATTTCTGTCTATCCGAAGCGGCTTTCAAACAATCACGAATCACCTTCACTTTCTCTTCGGTTTCTTTGACTAGATCAACTCCGTGAATCTGACTTTCTTTCATCTCGGTTCAATATAGAGGTGTTCGGCACTTATGTCTGTACAGTGCCTCATAAGGCACCATTTTCAAACTCGACTGATAACCGTTGTTGCAGGCAAACTCCACCAATGGTAAATACGTTTCCTAACTACCTTGGAATTATAATACACAGCATCGGAGCATGTCTTGCCAGATTTGAATTACTTGCTCAGATTGTCCATCAGTCTGAGGATGAAAATCAGTGCTAAAATTCATCTTTGTATCTAAAGCTTCTCGTAACGTTTTCCAAAATCGTGAAGTGAACCTCGGATCTCTATCCGATACAATCAATATAGGTACTCCATGGAGTCTAACAATCTCACTAATGTACAATTCTGCTAACTTATCAAGTGAGAAATCAGTACGTACTGGAATAAAATGAGCCGATTTAGTCAGTCTATCGACAATAACCCATTTGGCATCTTTCTTTCTCAGAGTTAAAGGCAACCCTGTCACAAAATCCATAGTAATCTGATCCCATTTCCACTCGGGCATCATGATGGGCTGAAGTAAACCTGAAGGTACTTTGTGTTTAGTCTTTACTTACTGACAAACTAGGCATTTTGATACAAACTCTGAGATATCACTTTTCATACCATTCCACCAATACATTTTCTTCAAGTCATTATACACCTTTGTGTTGCCTGGGTAAACTGACAAACAACCGTTGTGTGCCTCATGCAAAATATTTCGAATCAACTCAATATCTTTCGAAACACAAATCCTACTACGAAACCTCGAACAACCATCGGAGTTATTCAGAAAATCTGGCTCACTCTGGACTCTATCTTAGCTTGCAACTCTTTATCAACTTTCTGAGCATCACAAATCTGTTGAAGAAAAGTTGGTCTAGCTCTCAACTCAGCTAGAATTGAACCATCATCAGACCAAGTCAGCCGTGTATTCATAGCCCTCAAGGTAAACAATGACTTTCTACTCAAATCATCGACGACTACATTCACTTTTCCCGGATGGTAATCAATCACAAGCTCATAATCTTTTAACAGTTCCAACCATCTTCGTTACTGCAAGTTTAAATCCTTTTGAGTCATCAAGTACTTAAGACTTTTGTGATCGGTATAGACATGGCATTTCTCGTCAAATAAATAATGTCGCCAAATCTTCAAAGCAAACACTATGGCAGCCAACTCTAAGTCATGTGTCAGATAGTTCCTCTCATGAGGCTTCAACTGTCTCTATAATAGTCCAGTTTAGACTTTAGTCGAAATAGTAGTTTCGAGACCAAAAATTTGAGTCAGAAAAATATTTTAATATTATTTTTTGTGCTTATAATATGTGAATTGATATCTCTGAAAATTCCGTAATTTAATTTTATCGTTTATGTGTCGAATTATGAAAAAGGACCTAATCGTAGAAAATGTAAAAGTTGCATTCTACATGTTTAAAGTATTTAAATGCTATGTGATATTAAAGTAAAGGTCCTTATGTTGTTATTATACCATTATTAGCTTGAGTGGACTATTATGGGCATGAATTAAATAGATTTAATGTTTGATAATTAAGGTTATATAGGTAATTTGGTATTTAAGTTAATAAAATTAAAACAAAACAAATGATATTCATTTGTTCATCTTGGTTGACCGAAAATTAAAGAAGGAGAAGCCATTAAAATAACTTGAAGCATTTGACTATTGCATGATTCATTAGTAAGTCCATTTTTGCTCGATTTTTGATAATTTCTATGTTTTTGTAATCGTTGTCAAGTATTCTATCAAGCCCATATCTCAATTTAAGAAATTGATAAAGATTTTGAGTTGAGACATTTATGCTTTTGTGAGTTTTGTGTTGTTAATTGATGAAAAATGAAAGACATATGTTAGATTAATATGTTTTGTATTTGAATTTTTGATGAATTTGAGTAAATTGGGCTAAATTGTGAAAATGAGATATTGAGGGACTAAAATGCGAAATAAATGAAATATATAGGCTTATATGGGTTAAAGGAAAATTTGGCCTAGCATGTGTAATATGAAATTATGTGTATTTTGTAATTTTATGAATTAGGGGCTAAATTGTCAAAATGTGCAAATGTGAGGGCTAATTTGTAACATGGCCTAATTATATGTTTTTGGATTGAATTGAATGATTTGGTGAATAACGGACTTAAATTTGAATGTGTATAGATCAATAACCAAAGAAAACATAATTAGATCGAGGAAAGTTGAAAGTAGTTGAATAGCCGTTCGTTTCCGTTCATTCCCGTATGAGGTAAGTCTATATACAAATAAATGTGTTTTGAATTAAATTATTATTGCTTATATGCTATTGAATAGTGATGAATGGCTATTTGAGTTGAATATGAGAAATCTAAGAAAGTTTCGATAATGTGACGACGTCCAAAAAGTCCCGTACGAACCATAGGAATAGTTAGGATACATATGTCATGACATAGGATTCTGATATGTAATTTCGTGTAAGACCACGTCTCGGACGTTGGCATCGATTTGAGATTTACATGTAAGACCATGTTTGGGACATCGGTATTGTATTTGATTTCGTGTAAGACCATGTCTGGGATAGTGACATCGATATTTGATTACATGTAAGACCACGTCTGGGACGTTGGCATTGTACAAGCTTTCTGAGCTATCCGCGTATCCTATTTGATTTCGTACGGTTCAACGGGCATTCTGAAAAATGAATGACTATGTGAATGTGTATCCAATTCAAGTACGTTTGAAATGTATATCATTTTTGAGAATGAAAGGTAAGTATATGTAAATGAATTATGATCAAATGAGCTATATGAGACATATTTTATTTTGCCATGAGCTACATGAATGAATTGGTTTAGAATTGTGTTATGTGATAAGTTTATTTGTATATAGCTTACTGAGCTTTTGAAAGCTTATAAGTTTATTTGTTTATGGCTTACTAAGCTTTTGAAAGCTTACTTTGCGTGTTTTTCAATTATTTTATAGATTATCGAAGCAACCGGAAGCTCGGGGATCGTCGAGGATCATCACCACACTATCAAACTCTATTTTGGTACCTTTTGAAAATGTGAATATTAAAGTATGGCATGTATAGGCTAGAAGTATTTGAATATGATTTGTGAAGTGTATATCATGCCATGTGATATGGCTAGATTAAAGTTGCTATTTGGTTTGGTTTTTGGTATATAAGTTCTGTTAAGAAATGGTATGTTTTGAAGTGCATAATTGGCCTAGTGAGAAATGGTCAATTTGGTAAGTTAGTTATTTGAATTAGTTATGGAAATGGTATGATTTTGATATGAAAAATGGATGTGAAAAATTGGGATAATGACATGTATGAATGAATGAGTTTGGTATGTGATTTTGGTATGTTTTGGTACGGATGATAATGATGATATTGGTTGGTGAATATGTAACACCCCTAACCCGTATCCGTCGTCGGAATAGGGTTACGAGGTATTACCGGACGAGATACAATTTTTTTTGTCCTATGCATATACTTGCTCAAACTTTTAAATCAATCAAATGTTAACATATACAATTAATTTTGAATTTCTTACGAATCACATCATAACCTATCTCATGTCAATCATATATCATATTTAATTATCACTAGCTATATTCCAAAATCATACCACTATTACTTTAATCATACATCACTCAAATCATAAGATCATCATTTTAATAATATTTGAATAATTAATAAAAATAAGCATTTTAATCGTACTTCATTCATGCACATATTAAATCAAATAAACCATATAATATAACCGATAATTCAATAACATTCACGGCATTAACAACTCAACAATATGAATGAGTTATGCAACATTACATATCAAAGCGTTATGCACACATAACCACATCCAAATCTATGCATTTCATTCATAAATTATGTGCACATCTTTGTGTTCATTATTAGGTTAACTTTATTAATTCAAGTCACATTTAATATTAATCATCACAAACCGAATCTATTGATTTTTAAATATTGCATTTGGTCTCTTAGAATAACATCAATGCATTTATATATATGTATATAAATATATATACTTTTCAACATGCACATTTTAGCTTAAATTAAACTATACTTTGCAATTGTATAATAATATTATACAATTACAAATAAACATACCAAATGACTGAATTTCATATACATCATAAACCAATATATATTTATATTATTCACTTGACTAACATAAACCATTTGACTAGCACTTTAACCTAGTCAAAATGAGCAAATTGCATATAACATAGATCGATCCAATGTTTCACATATACAACTTAACTAATTTGTTATATACCTTCAGTTATTTAATCTAAATTTCAATATATATATAACCAAACATCCTTAACAACTTCCTTACATAACATTTACAGTATAAACATTCTTTATCATACTAAGCCAAATAAAATATCAAACTGTTCATCATGTTTAATAATTATAATTACATAATCTCAACAAATTCATAACCATCACTTATATTTTATCACCTAACCAAATAAATAATTACAAAGACAATCCATAATTCAAACACATTCATCAACCATCCATATATATGCCAAGCTTTTATTTTTATAGTAGTAATCATAAGCCATGTACAATTATTTCATACCAAATCACATTTTATACCGAGCAGCACACAATACCATTCATTCATAGCACGTAGCATTTTAACCAAAATGAAGAAACCATGATCAAACATAACCAAATTCAAGCATAAAAATCAAGCCATTTTCGCATGGCGTAGATTTATACATAAACCAAAATCCAACAACTCAAAATATAATCCAGCCTATACATGCCATAGGTTCAAAAATTCAGTCTATAATATACCGAAGGGGGTCGATAGTGTGATAGACTTTGTTAATGATCCCCAAGCTCGTAACTTGAATCTAAAATCTATAAAACAGAGGTAAACATAAATACACAAAGTAAGCTAACTTAGCTTAGTAAGTCATAAGCAAATTAACCAATCAAAAGTATAATCAAAGCATTTAAAACAAACCAAATTATAACATTATTATTATTATACTTGGTCTCAAACATATAATTTCATTTATTTATAACTTAGACTTTTACACAAATAAGTTACCTTGGCCGAATGCTCATATATCACATTTAGCATAATATCATTCAACTTTCAAATCCAAAATGACATTATACTAAGTATACTTACATTCATATACACAATCTTATGAATCAAAACTCAACATCATATATATAAGTATATAGTCGAACATACTTTTCATATCTACTCACATTCTTCACTTATATCTTACATAACTTGTAATAAATATCAAGAAACTTACTTAACTTGTTTCAATTAAGTAATAAGCTAAGTTCATACCTGGTTGTTTTAGCTTATTTTACACATCCGTACATGATTTACCTTTGCCCAATGAACCATTCGGAATTGGGTAGGACACTCAGATAATCACACATATATCGTACAATGCCAGCGTCCCAGACGTGGTCTTACATGTAATCACCTATCGATGCGACTGTCCCAGACAGGGTCTTACTTGCACACATATATCAGAGTCACATATCGATGCCATGGTCTTACTCACACATCACATATCGGAATCCTATGTCATGACATATGTATCCAAACTATTCCTAAGGTTCATACAGGGCTTTCGGACGTCGTAACTCGGTCTAAATGAACTCAGAAATGTAGTAGCCAAACTTATTCATATTCGGCCATAGCATGTATAATTTCATACATTTCATACCAGCATATATATTTAACATTTAATTACAATTTAGCACGTCTATTTGCTTATAAACTTACCACGGACGATGTAAAACGGAACAGGGCCGCTAGTCGACAACTTTTGTTTTTTCCCGATCCAAATCCGATTTCTTTGGTTCTTGATCTAAACATATTCAAACATATTTTCATTCAATTTAGTCCAAAAACACATAAATGGGAAAATTACCATTTTACCACTGACATTTACAATTTTTACAATTTAGTCCCTATTGTACAAAACACAAAATATGCAAAATCTCAAAATACCCATGTTAGGCCGAATGTTCCTAGTGTTATACAAGTCCATATATTTCATTTATTGCAATTTAGTCCTAATTACTCAAAATCATCAAAAACTCCAATACAAAACATGTTAATCTAAAACATATCTTTCATATTTCATCATCAAACAACAAAAATCACAAGCTCTCAACAATGGCAAAACTCAAAATATTCATCAAAATAAAAAATTCAAGCATGGGTTTTGTAGTACTTGAAGCAACGGTCTCAGAAACGTAAAAATTATCAAAAACCGAGCTAGACACATACCTTGATTGAGCTTAGAAATGGCTGAACCCTAGGTTTCTCTTTTTCTTTTCCTTTGTTTTTAGTGTCGGTCAAAAATAATGAATATAAACATGGCTTATTTTATGATATATGTTATATTATATTAGTTTATATTATTACTTTACTAAATTAACCTTAATGAAATAATATAAAAATCATATAACACATGTCTATTACCGTCCAACCAATAGACTAATGGGATATTTACAACATAAATACTCCAATTTAGAAAGCCACTAACAATTCGGCCCTAATGCTTTAAGCTATCAAGTTTTCAATTTATGCGATTAAGTCATTTTATTTAATCGGATACCTAAACGAAAAAATTAAATCACGAAAATTTCACAGATATAAATTCACACAAAATAAACACAGAAAATAATTATTAAATATTTTTCTAACTCGGATTCATGGTCCCAAAATCACTGTTTCGATTAGAGTCTAAATTGGGTTGTTATAGATTATATGACATGAAGGATGTATGTGTTGTGATTGAAATTGGTTGAAATTATGGTGCAATTGTGCTTTGATTTTGGACTTGTAGGGATGACCGTTAAGGGTGGCAAATTGGCTTTGCAAATAGCCTACTTTGTCCACATGGGTAGAGACACGGGCGTGTGTCTCAGCCGTGTGCGATACACGGTCATGTTACACGGCCGTGAGTCCCCTAGGGCAGTCCTACAATTTAAAGTCTGTCTCAAGCACGGCCTAGACACACGGGCGTGTCTAGTGGCCATGTGAGGCACACAGCCTTGGCACATGGGCGTGTGTGGCCATTTTGAAGGGTACACAGGCATGTGGTTAACCATGTGACCCAAGTCAGTTTCAACCATGGCAAGGAATACGGGCATGTCTTCGGCTGTGTGGTACAAGTTAGTATGTATGCTTTGTTTAGCCACGGCTTAGACACATGGGCGCGTCTAATGTCGTGTGAGGTACACGACCTGATCACACAGGCGTGTGACCTCTGTAACTTTGAAAATTTGTTAAGTTTCTGAGAAATTTTGTATGTGCTCGGTTTAGTCCCGACCCCTTCCTAAAGCATGTTTAATGTCTCAATGACCTAAGAAAGGGACTTTGAAATGATGTTTGACTATGATCTATGATTTTTGGATGATATTTGTGAATTGATTATTAAATGTTTCGATATGTCCGGTAATGCCTCATAATCCTAGTCTAGCAACGGATACGGGTTAGGGGTGTTACAGTTTCGAAGCGTAAGCTATGACTTTACCCTCTTGCATAAGTACACATCCCAAACCATTCAAGTAAGCATCACTATAAATCACAATTTCTTTACTTGACTCGGGCTATACCAGCACCGGAGCTTTAGCCAACAATGCCTTTAATTTCTCAAAACTTTGTTGGCACTTTTCTGTCCATTCGAACCTGGCATCTTTTTGTAACAACCTCTTTTTCGAAGTACCAATCATGGAGAATCCTTTAACAAACCGTCTGTAATAACTGGCCAAGCCTAGGAAGCTTCTAACCTCCGTTACATTCCTCGGTAGTTTCCATTCAACAATAGCTGAGATCTTATTCGGGTCTACTCTAATACCATCACCTGAAACAATGTGGCCCAAGAATCCAACTTCTCGAAGCCAAAACTCACTTTTACTAAATTTAGCATACAACTGCTTATCTCTCAAAGTTTGCAAAATAGTTCTCAAGTGTTTAGCATGCTCGAATTCATCACAAGAATATATCAGTATGTCATCAATCAAAACAACCATAAATTTATCCAAATATGGTCAGAAAATACGATTCATCAAGTTCATAAATGTGACAGGAGCATTTGTTAAGAAATCCGTAATAACCATACCTCGTCCGAAAAGTAGTTTTTAGCACATTCGAGTCTTTCACCCTCAGCTGGTAGTGACCGGACCTCAAGTCTATTTTAGAAAACCATGTCACTCCTTTCAATTGGTCAAATAAGTTTTCAATTCTTGGAAAGGGATACTTATTCTTAATTGATACCTTATTGAGTTGTCAGTAATCTATACATAACCTCATGGATCTATCTTTCTTTTTCACGAATAATATCAGAGCACCCCATGGCGAAAAGCTTGGTTTCACGAAACCTTTCTCGGTCAATTCTTGCAACTGTGCCTTCAGTTCTTTCAATTCAGTCTGGGCCATTCTATATGAAGCAATCGAGATAGGTGCTGTACCAGGGACTAACTCAATGCCAAACTTAGCTTCCCTAACAGGGGGTAATCTAAGTAGCTCTTCCAGGAACACATCCAGATACTCAAATACAATAGGCACTGATTCAATCTTTGATTCAGACTCTTTCATATTCATCACATAAGCCAAATAAGCTTCACATCCCTTTCTCATACATTTCTGAGCTGACATAAAAGAAATCACAATTGGCAACTTATCTCACCCATCTGATTCAACCCGGAGAATTTTACCATTTTCACATTTCAATTCAATAACTTTTTGTCTACAATTCACTATAGCATCATGAAATGTTAACCAATCCATGCCCAATATAACATTGAATTCATCAAATGGAAATAACATCAATTTAGTCAGAAAACAATGATCTCTAATCATCAAAGGACATTTCTTACATAGCTTATCAACTAAAACATGCTTGTCTAATGGGTTTGACACTTTAATCATAAATTCCATAGACTCAACAGACATATTCATGCTAGATACCAATTTCATGCACACATATAAATGAGTAGAACTAGGGTCAATCAAGGCAATAACAGATGTGTCATAGAGAGAAAAAGTACCTGTAATCACGTTGGGAGAAGATGCGTCCTCTCACGCACGTATATCATATGCCTTAGCCAGAGCTCTAGCCTCGGATCTCACCGCTGTATCTTTTGTTATATTCTCACTACTAGCCCCAGGCATTTCTTGAAGGTCCTCCCTTTGTAGCCGTACTACCTGGCCTTTCTTTCTCGGCCATCTCAGGATAGTCCTTGATATAGTGGTCTTGAGAACTACATCGGAAACAAGCTCCATCGCTCACCCTACACTTACCAAAATGACCTCTACCACACTGTTGGCACTCAGGTTTGGGAGCTCTATCATTTCCCATACTAGCCACAGAGGTAGTCTGAGATCTAAAACCTGAATTTTGCTTCTTACGATTTCTGTAAGAATGCCTAGTCGACACATGAGAACGAGAATACATATTTCTGGATTTCTTAGACTAGGATGGAAGTGACTTACTCATCGGCATCTTCCTTATATCTCTAGCCTCAGCTTCGGCTCTTCTCCTTCCCTTGGTCAGCTTCTCAACTTTACAGGCCCGATCAACGAGAACAACAAATTTGTTTAGTTCAAGAATACCCACAAGCACTCTTATGTATTCATTAAGTCTATCTTCAAACCTTTTACACATTTAGCCTTGGAGGATACACACTAATGAGCATATTTTCTGAGTCTGACAAACTCTCTTTCGTACTCAGCAACTAACATCCAGCCTTGTTTCAAATTGAGAAACTCCTTACACTTTTGATCGATGAATCACTCACTGATGTATTTCTTTTGGAACTCTTCTTGAAAGAATTCCCATGTGACCTTTTCTCTCGAAACCACCGAAACCAACGTCTTCCACCAATGATATGCTCCATCCCTCAACAATGAAATATTACACTTTAGACATTCATCAGGTGTGCAGGACAATTCATCGAATACCCAGATGGAATTTTCTAGCCAAAATTCTGCTCTTTCGGGATCATCATCGGTATTGGCCCTAAATTCCTCGGCTCCTTTCTTTCAAATTCTATCTACTAGGGTTCTATGAAATCTCATAAAATATATGCCTTGAGGCACGAGTTGGAGATTTGGAGGGGGTGGAGGAGGTTGAGCGTTCGGGTTCGTTCGAACGAACTCTGTGTACTAGGCATCCATCATGTGGAGAAAGGCTTCTCTGCCTCCTTCTCCTCTACTAACAGTCATGGGTCTACCATCAAACGACACTGCTCCTTTAGCGGGAGCAGGCGCGTTAGTATCATCTTCCATTGCTCTATTGGGATCTATTTACTATATGAAAACACATTTTTAAATTGTCAGGAGTCATCACACTATCATAATATATGTATGGCATGTATAGCTAGACTCGTACACCTACTACGCTAGTCCAAGAATAGACTAAACCTGTAACACCCCTAACTCGTATTCATCGCCAGATTAAGGTTATGAGGTGTTACCGAACTAAACACAGTTTAGCACAGTTATAAATCACTTTTCAGACATCAAATTATAATTATACGTTTTTTTATTTAACATTTCCAAACTCATACGACCACAACCTATTTATTCACTTAAACCAGATACATATATTTGATTTTCAATATCAACTAAATTCATACATGGATGCTAATCATGGCTCATGCATAACCCATACTCTTATTTCATACTAACCAAGACTTCCATTACAAATCATGTTTCGTAATTTAATTACATCATTACTCATAATCTATACAAGTTTCGGATCAAGCTTTCATACATCAAAACCAAATTTCACATGTTTTGTATTAAACCATAACTAGCCATATTATTCTACTTAAAAGACATACTTATGTGAGATAATAGTCATATCACCAAATAGTCAATTATAGCTTTTGCACTTCTAAAATTCATGCGTATTTTACTATATCCTCATGAATTATTCTCGAACTCAAATAACAAGTCAAGGTACACCCATTAAACAAAGAGCCACCGATTCAATCATTAAATAGCCTCAACATTCGTTCCAAGTTCCCCATTCATTATTCAACTATTTATACTATTTCTTGACCGAATACAAATAGAAAGATATCACTTTATAATTATTCATATACCCAACAAAACATACTTATTACAATCATTATTTTCTAATAAGTAACCGAATCCAATTAGCCATTTTACTACTATGGTTTTCCATTAACACTTATACACATAATCAAAAGAGGAATCAAACATTAAACTATCCAACTTGACATTTATATACTGAGCCACAAACAAATATGCCATATGCATGTATACTTAATTTATCTATCATTAGTCCAATATGTATGCAGATCAATTCCAAGCAAATTTACTAGATAAATTATACATAAACTTATAAGTCAATAATGTGTCACACCAAATAGCCAATTCCATAAGATATAACAAAGTCATCACATAACTTATAAAACATATACCACACTCGAAAACTCTATAACAGCTCGGTGTAGACTCTAGTTGAAATAGTTGTTTCGGGACCACAAATCTGAGGTCAAAAAAATTATTTCATTATTATTTTCTATGTTTATAAAATGTGAATTGATATCCGTGAAAGTTTCGTGTGAAAATTTTATCGTTTGTGTGCCGATTTGATAAAAAGGACTTAATCGCGTAAAAAGTAAAAGTGGCATTCTATTTGTTAAGTATGCCTATTTGTTATGTCTTATTAAATGTGAGGTCCTTAAAAGGTAAATGGACCATTATTAATGCTAATGGACAATTATGGGCTTACATTATGTGATTTTTAATGTTTTAACTTAAGGTTATTAAGGTAATTTGTAAAATAAAAAGTTAATTAATAAAACAAAAAGTTAATTTGATGTCATCTTCTTCATTCAACCGATTGAAAAAGAGAAAATAGGGTTCGGGAGAGCTTGAAAACATTCAGCCATTGTAGGATCAAATTGTAAGTCCGTTTTGACTCAATTTTTAATGATTTTTATGTTTTTGAGTTCGTTGCAGCTTAATTTAGATAGCCCATGCCCTAATTTTTGAATTGGTTGATAATTTTGAAAGGTTCCATTGATGAATTCATGAGTTTTGTGATGTTAAATGATGAAATATGAAAGCTTAGAGCTTGATATGAATGTTTTGTAAAGTGATTTTGAGTAAAAATGCATATTAGGGATTAAACTGTGAAAATGAGAAATTAAGGGACTAAAATGTGAAATAAATGAAATGTATGGGCTTATATGAACTAGGTTAAAATTCGGCTAGGTAATTGTATGAGGAAATTTTGAGTAATTTATGATATTATGAATTAGGGACTAAAGTGTTAAAATGTGAAAATGTGATGGCTAATTTGTAAAATGCCCTAAATATGTATATATGGATTGAATTGAATGTGTTAGTGATTAAAAGGGTTAATTTTGAATACATATAGACCACGAAAAGAGGAATTCAGATTTAGATCGAGAAAAATCAAAGATTATTGAGTAAACAATCCGAATTGTCAATTCCGAGTACGAGGTAAGTTCATACGTGATAAATGATGTTATAGTTCTGTTTAATGCTTTGATAATGCTTAAATTGTATAAATATTTGATTACAGTTTGAGTATAATGGTAATCGACTATGTTCGGCACTAAGTGTGCGATTCGAAATAGCTTTGGCAACAAATGGGACTAAATGTGCGAGTTGGAATAGCATCGACTATATGAGGCACTAAGTGTGCGATACTGAGATAGCTTCAGTTTATTAAAATGGCACTAAATGTGTGAGATTGTTACGATTTTGGCAAATCACTGATGCACTAAGTGTGCGAATTCTTAGAGCATGGAAAGATTTCTGAATAAACTATTGTATTTGAACGAGAGGTGAGAATGAAATGAAATTATACGAGAAAGTTCAGGTATGTTCGATACCTATGTGGTAGATGCTATGTGTATGAAGCTTGATGAATTCTTATGGACATGCTATATGAGATAGAATAGAATCGACGAATGAATTATGAATTACTAAGTATTTATTAGTTGATGTTTTGTATATTATAAATTGTTGTTTATTTATGGTACGAAATTGCTAAGCTTTAAAGCTTACTGTGTGAAATGTTCTCTATTTTTCAGTGTTATAAAGCTAGCTCAAATTTGGGGATCGTCTACGACGTCAATCACACTATCAGACATCTATTTTAGTACCATTTTGTAGTTGCATATATGGTATATGGCATGTATAGGCTAGTTTCATTTTGGTATGTTTTGTGTTGTGATTAGCCATGAGACATGGCTTGTAAATATTGGTATGTATGGCCTTTTAAGTTGGCCTAATTGGTATGTTTGATAAGTATGAAATATGATGTTTATAATGTTCATGTGATGGTTTAAATATGAGATGTTGAATTGGCAAGTTTTGTGGTATGAAATAGGTGATAAGATGATGAGATTATACTTTTGAAACTTATGTGAGTTTTAATGATTTTGGTATATTTAGATTGTGGAATTGAGGAGTGAATTAGGTGATATTTGGATGTTATGCAATATGTATGAAATGGTTGATTTGGTTGCCTATAAATTATGCAAAAATGTTGTGGTTTTGGTGTGATTGAGATAGGTAGGAAATGTGGCTTAAACCAAGCCTAATTTCACCCCACAAGGTTGAGCACACGGACGTGTGTCTTAATCATATGTCTATTGTGATTTAGTTATTCAAGTCAGTCTCGAGCACGGCCAGGATACACAGGCGTGTCTGGTGGCCGTGTGAGGCTGGTATATTTTGGTTGTGGAATTGAGTAGTGAATTGGATGATATTTGGATGTTATGCAATATGTATGAAATAGTTGATTTGGTTCCCTATAAATTATGCAAAAATGTTGTGGTTTTGATGTGATTGAGTTAGGTGGGAAATGTGGCTTAAACCAAGCCTAATTTCACCCCACACGGTTGAGCACACGGGCGTGCGTCTGTTGTGATTTAGTTGTTCAAGTCAGTCTCGAGCACGACTTGCACACACAGGCATGTCTGGTGGTCGTGTGAGGCACACAGCCTTAGTACATAGGCCTGTGTAGCCATTTCGAAGGGTAAACGGGCTAGACACATGAGCGTATGGTCGGCCGTGTGACCCAAGTTAGTTTCGACCACGGCCAAGCAACACGGGCGTGTCTAAAGTCGAGTGAGGCATAGGGCCTGTTCACACGGGCGTGAGACCTGTATAACTTAGAAAAATATTAAAGTTTTTGAAAATTTTGTATGTGCTTGGTTTAGTCCCATCTTCTTTCTAATGTATGTTTAAGGTTACGTTGACCTAAGTAAGGGACTTATAGTTGATGTTTGATTATGATTTGAGAATAATGTATAAGAATTGTTTGTAAAATATTTTGAATTGTCTGGCAACACCTTTAACCCTAATTTGGCAATGGATATAGGTTAGGGGTGTTACATTTGACTGGTATCAGAGGTATGGTTTAGTCGATTCTAGGACTAACGTAGCGTGTGAGAGTCTAGCTATACTTGCCATATATATGAACTATGAAAATGTGATGATTCCTGACAGTTAAAATGTGTTTTTCATATAACAAATGGATCCCTAACGAGCAATAGCTGATGATGTTGAGAGCAATACGCCTGCTTTTGCTCAAGGGACAGCGCCGGTCTAATCTAGGCCGATATCTAGTAGTCAAGGAGGAGAGGCTAAGTAAGCCTTCTTCCAAATGATGACTGAGTGGTTCACAAAATTCGTACAAATGAAACTGGCTACTCAACAACCTCGACCCCCACTTGATCCTCAACAAGTCCCGATTGTGCCACAAGTAATAGATCTAATTTGATTGAATAAGCCACCTGTTGATAAGATTCGTAAACATAGGGCTGAAGAGTTTAGGGCTACGGTTGACGATGATGCCGAGAGAGCTGAGTTCTGGCTTGAAAACACTATTTGAGTATTCGACGAATTATCCTATACTCCAGAAGAATGTATTAAATGCATAGTATCTTTGCTTAGAGATAATGCATATCAATGGTGGAAAATGTTGACATCAGTGGTTTCTAGGGAACGAGTTACCTGGGAATTCTTTTAGACCGAGTTCAGGAAGAAGTACATAAGTCAGAGATTCCTTGATCAGGAAAATAAAGAGTTTCTGGAATTGAAACAAGGCCGGATGACCGTTACTGAGTATGAAAGAGAATTTGTACGTTTAAGTAAATATGCCCGGGAATATATGTCTACTGAAGAGATCATGTGTAAAAGATTTGTTGATGGGTTGAGCGAAGACATTAAACTATTAGTCGAGACACTTGAACTGAAAGAATTTGTAGTATTAGTTGAGAG
Source organism: Gossypium arboreum (assembly GCF_025698485.1). Taxonomy (NCBI): domain Eukaryota; kingdom Viridiplantae; phylum Streptophyta; class Magnoliopsida; order Malvales; family Malvaceae; genus Gossypium; species Gossypium arboreum. The sequence goes on from NC_069077.1 coordinate 53,045,627, forward strand.
GGCCTGTAAAGCTAAGAATTTTAGCAAAGAAAAGAGAAAAGCTAATTCAAAGGCTAGAGATTCAAGAAAGCGATCGATGAATAAATCTTATCATTCTTCGTTGAAGAAATCAAGAGATTACTTTAATTGACTGACAGCTTCAACGAGATATCAGAGTAGAGATCAAGGGAAGTAATACACTAATCCTAAAGCTCAAACCACATTGGTATCGAGCGTTGGTAATATAAAAGATGTTAAGCCTAAGTGTCAACAATGTGGAAGATGACATTTTGGTGATTGCTGTGGGAAAAGTAATAACAGAGCTCATTACAGCTATGGTTCATGAGATCACTTTATAAAAGATTGCCCAGAGTTAGCTGAAAAAGATAATGCTCAGAACACAAGACTGAGTACCACTGTCGTTAGAGGTAGACCTCCCAAAAATACGAGAAATACGAGTGGTAGTTAAACAGGTATTAAAGATACCGTTGTTCGATCTGAGGCTCGTGCACCTGCCAGAGTCTACGCCATCCAAGCTCATGAGGAAGCTTCATCTCCAGATGAGATTAGGGGTATATTTACTCTTTACGATACTTCTGTGATTGCGTTGATAGATCCTGGATCAACGCATTCTTATATATGCATGAATTTAGTATCCAGTAAGACTTTGCCTGTAGAGTTTACTGAATTTTTAATTAGAGTATTGAACCCCTTAGGCAAGTGTGTTTTAGTCGATAAAGTGTGCAAGAATTGTCCATTAATGATTTGGGGTAATTGCTTTCCAGTCGATTTGATGTTGTTACCATTTGATGAGTTTGACATAATCCTGGGTATGGACTGGTTAATGTTGCAAGATGTTGTTGTAAATTGCAAACGAAAGATGATTGATTTGAGATGTCAGAGTAATGAGATTATTCGAATTGAATCAGATGTTTTGAATGGATTGCCAGCTGTGATGTAACACCGCTTACCCATACCCAAGGCCGGGATAAGGTACGAGGCGTTACTGGACAAACATACAAACATTAAACTAAAATACAAGCCATAAAATTTCATTCATATTTCAAACGTTCATTCACTTACACATAGTCCCTTATTTGAGTCTACGGAGCCCGAAACATACTTTAGAAAGGGTTCGGGACTAAACCGAGAACTTACAAAAATCTTGGAAATTTCATGCTTTAAGGTTCCACACGCCCGTGTCCCAAAGTCGTGTTCCATACACGGCTGAGACACATGGTCGTGTCTCTGCCAGTGTGGAATATACCTAGGCTATTTTCCAAGCTTTGGTCAACCTTAATCTCTTACACACTTATACATTTATACCAAGATTATCATCTTATGAAATATCTTCAACTTAATCATCAAGCATTCATATTTAAAGCTAGATCATATCTTTATAAAATACCGCAATTCAGGTGCGTAGAATAACATGTTTGCCTGAAACATTTCAATTCAACTCCATACCCAACAAGCATTACATTGAGACTAGTCATATATCTATATATATATATATATATACATGTCATGATACATATCATTCTCTTTCTGTTTTCTTATAAACACATATCATTTATTTCATTATATCAATATTTCATATACCATAGTTTCCATTTTTTCACATATATTTATTTTCCTCCTCCTCCTCTCCATTCCACATCCTTAATGGATATAGCATTCTCGTAAGTACGATTTCACAATTTACTAATAAATGCTCACAACAAACTGTCCACACGAGTCATAGTCACTTACTTATTTATAATTCGAGATACAGAACTCCAAATTAAGATCCATAAATTTCCCCTGAAACTAGACTCACATATCTTTCCACGATAAAATTTTCATAATTTTTGGTTTAGTCAATTAGTACAGTTTATTCATTAAATTTTCCCGTGTTTCACTTTCTGACAGTTCTGACCTCTCTTTACTAAATATTAATTATCTTGCAGTACAGAACTCGGATAATGTTCTTGTTGATTTATCTTGAAAATAGACTCATTAGGTATTTTAAAAATATAAGTTTGAGCCTCTAATTATTTTTTTCCAAATTTTTGTGATTTTCCAAAGTCAGAACAGGGGATCACGTAATCATTCTAAACCAGTCTCACAAAAACATAAATATCTCAAAATATAGAACTCATTTTCTTGCTCTGTTTCTTTTATATGAAAATAGACTCATTAAGTTATAATTTTATATATCATTTAGTCTCTGATTCAATTTCTACTATTTTTGGTGATTTTTAAAAATCACATCACTGCTACTGTCCAAAACAGTTTTATTACTAATTCACTCTTTCACACTTTCTTTGCATTAATCTCATTTTAACATACATATCACAAATCATTTTCACCACATATCATACATCACAAGTATAGGCCCATGATTAAAAGGTCACCATAAAATCATCCTCACGTATAATTTACTTGTTTATAACCTTACCACATCCCGGTCACTTAATGTACACATCATTCACATAACCAAGTTCCTGCACTTATTCATCACAAAACTCACAAAGCAATACATAGAGAGTCTCCCGTTGAACACTTCGGATCAAGCCTTGATACTTGGTGGTTTCAGCATATAGCTCCACCCATCATATAGTTTGGCTCTCTTGTACACATGGTGAACACTTCGTACCACCCATGTGAGTTAGCCAGTTTATCTCGTAGCTCTCTTGTCTACATGGTGTCCTTCACCTGGAACCACGCATGCTACCTAGATACATATATCCTGTAGCGCTCTTGTCTACATGGTGTATACATAGTATCACCAATGCACCTAGCTACATAGTATCACCAATGCACCTAGCTACATCATAATGTCTTGTAGCTCCCTTGTACACATGATGTGCACTCAGCACCATACATGTAAACTAGCTACATACCATCTGTAACATCCAATCTTTCTGAAGGTTCAACTGGGATTTCTCTCTCTTTTCCAACAATTTCACCAATCAAGTAATTATCAACAAACATATGTCCAACATTATTATAAAATATCATAATACAAGTAAAATTGATGTATTACTTACATATAAACTTACATCTCATTTAATATCAAGGTAATAACATTAAATTACACATTGCCTTATTAAAAATCATATGAACTTACAATTTTCATAATATCCATAATCATAGAAATCACATTTATGTATGGTAATTCAATGCACTTCATGTACCATAAACATATTTTCAAATCAATTCATAAACCGGGCACCATAAACATTTAATTTAACATAATTCAATTAATTCACAAAATTTAACTTTCAAATATAAATTACAAGATTATTGCTATATTATTATCACACCAACTTACATACTTTTAACACCTCGACAATCATAGTAAATATATCAATTTTACATTAAAACATGCATAAATTAATGCTTATTATACATATGAACTTACATCGATACTAAAACGACCATTTTACCAACTTTCCCAATTTTTTATTTTTCTCTCATTCTAGGTTCAAATCTCGTTTTCCGATATCTAAAACATCATATTTTACTTATTTAATTAATGTAATATTCAAAACAGTCCTTAACTCAAACTTTGGAAAAATTACAATTTTACCCTAAACTTTTGCATATTTACACTTTTGCCCTAGGCTCGAAATTAAACTTCATCCCTTATTCTTATGTTTTATGACATGTGGATCACTTTTCCTTCTATGGAAACATCAAATTCTCACTCTAACATATACTTATGATTTGTTAGGTATTTTTACCGATTAAGCCCTTTTACTGTTTTCACTCAAAACCGAGTAGCACAAGTTGTCTAACATAATTTAAAACCTCATATTATATCATAAAACATCAAAATAAACACATTTCACCTATGGGTATTTTTCCAAATATGAACCCTAGCTTAAATTATTGCTAGAATAAGCTTAATCAAATTACCGGGATTCCAAAAACGTAAAGAATTTTAAAAACGGGGTTAGAACGGACTTACTATTGAGCTTGGAAAGCCTGAAAACCCTAGCCATGGCTTCCCCCATGTTAATTTCGGCCTCCATGAAAAATATGAGTCAATTTTGGCTTTATTTTCCCTTTTTATTTCTTTTAATTACCAAATGACCAAAATGCCCTTCCTTACTAAACTTTCAAAAATTCCATCCATGTCCAATTTTTGTCCATAACTTAGAAATTGGTAAAATTTCTATTTAAGACCTCCTAATTAATATTTCAAAGCAATTTCATACTAGAAACTTCTAGAATGCAAGTTTTGCAACTTATTCAATTTAGTCCCTAACTTCAAATTGAGCACTTTATGCATAGAATTTCTTCACGAAATTTTCACAAAATCATGAAATCATATCATAGACCTTAAAATAATCATAAAATAATTATTTCTATCTCAGATTTTGTGGTCCCGAAACCTCTGTTCCAACTAGACCCAATTTTGGGCTATTACATGTGATTTCAATGATGTTAGCTCAGAAATATGTGAGAAAGGGTTGCGAAGCTTATTTAGCTTATGTGCTCGACACGAAAGTGACTGAAAAGAAGATTGAATTAGTGCTAGTTGTTTGTGAATATCCAGATGTGTTTCCTGAAGAGTTGCTGGGTTTACCACTGATCTGAGAGGTTGAATTTGGTATTGAATTAATGCCAAGGACTACTCCAATTTCGATAGCTCCATATGGAATGGCCCCGACAGAGTTAAAGGAGTTGAAAACTCATTTGCAAGAATTGACAGAGAGAGGTTTTGCACGACCGAGTTATTCTTCTTGGGTTGCACCGGTTTTTTTTGTGAAAAAGAAAGACAAAATTATGAAAATGTGCATCGAGTATTGACAGCTCAAAAAAGTGACTATCAAGAATAAATATGTAACACCCCAAACCCGGCCTGGACGTTATGACCGGATCTGATGCGCCACATTGATGCGTTCAAAACATTCTCAGATTACTTAGTTTGGAAAAGTGAGTTGGTGTTGTAAAGACACTTTTAAAGGTAGGTTAAAGTGAATAGAAGCTGTGCACCAGGTAGGAAACCAGGAAAAAGAGGAGGTGAGTCCGTCGGACTGCTTAAGTACCAAGCTCTTCCCGGATCCAATCCTAGACATGCACACCACCATTGCCACACTCTAACATCTCGTATAATTTTGAGAAAATCGTTTGATTATGTCCGTCTTAAGAAAATGTTTAAGTTGAAAACGTTTGTTTAAAATATTTATTTCCTTGGAAAAACATTTACTTTGCGGAAACTTTGCGCGTCATCGTGATCTTTTAAAAATCAAGTAGTTTTTATAAAACGAACCCTAGTGCTAACCAGTTTAATAATCCCCAAAATAAAAATAATTAAAAAGAGCGGCCTTATTACAACTTTAAACATAATAAAAATAAAATAATCCAAATTAAATGCTAAACTTATTTAAAATTGGCAATCCATCTTCATGGCCACTCTGAATCCCGCCTAGCTCCAAGTCCACCAACTAGGGCTCACTGCAGGAGGGAAGAGGATGGGGTGAGTTTGGAAAACTCGGTGTATCTGAAACCCATCCAAAGCCCAATTCAGCTCGAGCCCATTGGGCCTAAGCCCTATTCAGATAACAAGACACATGGGTCAAGCCCTTTTCGAATCTGATAGCAAGGCCTTAGCCCTTTTACATAACAACAGTGGCCCATAGGCCCGATTCGAAGAACATGAGTATCAACAGAAATAATGAATGCAAGCCCATCCAGGGAGACTACTCAACCCACCAACCGCTACACTTGCCTGCACCAGCCCTACACACCATGTGGGGAATATCTCAACCCACCCACCCACACACATTCACAGTTTGCGACAGCACGCACTCAAATTCATCGATTGAGGCAAAGCCTCCGATCGTGGATGAACCACTTTCATACTTCCTCCATTAATACCCCAACCCCATGCAATGATATTAATAAAAGCATATCATGTAAAATACAACATTGATCAATCATGCGATTCACCAATTTAAAACCCTAGGGTATATCGGTAATTTTGCTCTTTAGGGTAATTTGGTAATTTTGCTCTTTAGGGTAATTTAGTGATCTACGCTCTTGCACAAGCTAATTCAGAATTTTATCGGTTTTATGCAATTTGATTCCACCATCTACCTAACAGAGCTAATTTGCCCATCTCTTACCCATATTGGTCCAGTAAGCCCATTGGGCCCGATTTTGGCCCATCAAGCCCTTTTTCCTAAATACGCTAAAGCATCACGCGAACGTGCTTACCACCTTGCGGTGCGGATCTAACAATTCCTCTATGACTTGAGAGCATTCACATACTTACATGACCATGAAATGCCGAATTTGACATTTCGACTTTCTTAATTGAACTAAGAAAGGGTGTTCAGACACACCGATTCACGACTGCTTCCGAGATCCCTTTCGATGTCCTACAATTTATTAGCACAGTTCTTATTTACAAACCATAATCACTAAACCCCCAAAACTTACTTATCCATGATCGAACCATATCCCTAAAAACCTTTGAAACCTTACCTTTTTGCCAAAATCGATAGTTAGCTCCGAATCCGATTGCTCCAATGAACCACGCCTTAGATTCAACGCTTAAGAAGACTCTAGTCACCGAAAGAAAACATCGATTAAAGACTCTTAGAGCCATATGCCCAAATCGATGACCTCCCTAATTTTAGGGACTTGACTTTTCTTAACTTTGCAAAATAAGAACGAGATCCGAGATGATACGTACTTACCCTTACTCCCACTTGATTTCCACGCAATCTAGTGTAGATTTATCTATCAAGCGACGGTGAACTCGATTCCCCAAAGTCTTGAAGTTTCGCTATAAGCCCCAAATCTATGGTTTTTCGGCTTTTGTGTGATGAAGAAGGCGATAATGTGGGGCTACAACCTTGAAGTAGAATTGCGGTCGAGATCTAGGATTAAGAAAAGATAATTACAAATTAATAAAAACAAAAGAACATAGGAGAACACGGCTTTGAAGAAATCGGCACAAGCAATGATCACGGATTTGGCTTTTATGGATTCGCAAAAGTATTGATGAATAGCGGTATGATGAATAGTTTTGAAGAAGAAGAAAGAAAAATAGAAGAAGAGGAATAGGGAGGTGGTAGTTTGGCTAGAGAGGAAAAAGAGAGGAAAAACAACCTAAGGTGTTAAAGCGGAAAAAAACGGCACCACTCAATACCCTAAGTGTCGAAATACTAACAACATAGCCCCTGCCGATTTTTCCCTCTTCAATTCCCATAATTCAGCCAACTCCTAGCCTCATCCAAATCCCTTAAATCTCTCCCTTATCCCTCCTTAATCCAAGCATTTAAACCGATCCAACTCTCCTTTAGCGAATCCACGAACTCCAACACTTACCCTCCTCCGCACTAAAAAATAAATGCATCTATTTGCCAACACAGGAATCGATCTCTTGCCTTCCCAAAGCTCCACACGCCACTTTTCTAGGAGCCTAGTGGCGTCACCCTTGCCACTTAACCAAGGCTCTTTTGTGATGCAATTTACCCATCACTCCACTTAAGGCCACTTAGCCGAACCCCTAACTCCTAAGTCTAAAATTCCAAAAATTCAACTGGGTTTTGGCCAACTCATGGGCCTTCTATAAGCCCATTTACCTACTCAAAATACTAATTCCACATCCAAATACAAAATTTTAAAAATCTTTACAAAATATTGAAAATCACGAATAAACCCGAAAATCAGGATGTTACAACTCTACCCTCCTTAAAGAAATTTCGACCTCGAAATTTTACCTTATCGAAACGATTGAGGTATTGTTCTTTGCATAGCCTCCTCGATCTCCCGGTAGCTTCCTCCTTGCCATGGTTTCTCCAAAGTACTTTCACTAGTGGAATTGATTTCCTTCTCAACATCTTGACGTCACGATCAAGTATTTGCACGAGTTCCTCTTGAAGGTTAAATCTGGTCAGTACTTCAATTTCAAAGAATCGGTATGATATGAGTTGGGTCGATCGATACCGCCTCAACATGGATACATGAAAACGTCGTGGATACGATGCGATTCGGTGGCAACTCTAGCTGATAAGCCACCGGTCCAACCCGCTTAACAACTCGGTAAGGCTCGATGAAACCGTGGGCTCGACTTACCCTTCTTACCAAATCTCAAAATTTTCTTCCAAGGGATACCTTTAAGAAAACCATATCCCCACAAAAACTCAATCTCTTTGCGCTTCAAATCCGCATACGACTTACATCTATCGGACGCCTCCTTTAACCGACCCTTATCGACAACCTTGCTTTCGATTATGCGCCACCAATTCGGTCCAAGCACTCGTCGTTCACCCAACTCGTCCAACACGTCGACGTCGACATCTTCGCCCATAAAGCGCTTCATATGGTGCCATCTGAATACTTGCTTGATAGTCATTATTGTATGCAAACTCCGCCAATGGTAAGTAGTCCTCCCAACTTCCACAAAATCGATGATAAAACCTCTCAACATATCTTCCGAACACGAATAACCCTTTACATTGTCCATCATGCGTGGGTGAAAAGCGGTGCTAAAATCAATCGTGTTCCCAACGCTTCTTGCAACTTCCGCCAAAATCGAGGCGTAAACCTAGGGTCTCGATCGAGATTATTGACACGGCACCTCATGCGATCGCACTACCTCCGCCACATATAGCTTAGCCAACTTTTGTAGTGAGTAGTCGGTGCGAGCAGTATGAAATGAGCGATTTTGTTAACCTATCCACAACTACCCACACCGAATCTTTCTTGGTGGGTGTCAAAGGTAACCCACTCACAAAGTCCATTGTTACTCTTTCCCACTTCTATAGTGGAATTTTCACCGGTTGTAGTAATCCCGACGGCGGTTGGTGCTCGGCCTTAACTCGCTTGCACGTCGACATTTCCCAACAAATTCATCACCTCTCGTTTTAATCCGCCACCAAGACACCTCTCGCAAGTCTCGGTATAACTTATTCCCTCCAGATGCATGGCACGAGTCCACCATGAGCCTCTTTTAGAATTAATCGCCTCAATTCAGGATCCTTTGGAATACAAACCCTTCCACGAAAACACGAAACTCCTTCACTTATTCAACCCAAAATCCTCGTTCTCACCACTCTTAACTTGTTTGGAACCAAGAGCTAATGAATCGTCCTTCAACTGTTTTTCCTTAATCTGTTCAATCCAAGTAGGCCTTACTTGCAGTTCTGCCAACAAGCTTCCATCATCGAATATACTTAATCGTGCGAACAAGGCTCTCAAATTCGTAACAACCCTTCGACTCAATGCATCCGCCACCACATTAGCCTTTCCTGGGTGGTACTCTATCGAGCAATCGTAGTCTTTAAGCAACTCCACCCACCTTCGTTGCCTAAGGTTCAACTCCTTCGAGTCAACAAATACTTTAAGCTCTTATGATCCGTGTATATGATGCACTTCTCCCCATATAGGTAATGTCTCCAAATTTTAACGCAAAAATCACCGCTAGCTCCAAATCATGCGTAGGGTAATTCACCTCATGAGCCTTAAGTCGTCGTGATGCATAGCGACCACCTTGCCCTCTTGCATCGATCGCAACCTAACCCCACATGCGACGCATCGCTATATACGGTGAAGTCCTTCCCAAACACCGGTTGAATCAACACTGGCGCTTGGTCAATACCTTTTTCAAGCGATCAAAAGCTTTTTGTTTGTTTCTCGGTCCGCACAAATGGTACTCCTTTCCTTATGAGTTTTGTCAAGGCGCCGCCATCACCGAGAAACCCTCCACAAACCTTCAGTAGTAACACCGCCAACCCTAGGAAACTCAAATTTACGATCTTGACCTAGGTGGCTTCCATTCGAAATAGCTTCAATTTTACGAGGATCCACCTTAATCCCCTCGGAGACCACATGCCCTAGGAAGGTTACCTCTTTCAACCGAATTCACACTTGCTAAATTTCGCATAGAGCTCCTTCTCCCTTAACACTTGCAAGACTGTCTGGAGATGCTCATCATGCTTCGCCTCCGTTTCGAGTATACCAAGATATCGCCGATAAAGACGACTACAAACCAATCCAAGTAAGGTTGGAATACTCGATTCATCGGATCCATAAAAGCTGCGAGTGCGTTCGTTAGCCCAAACGGCATGACCATAAACTCATAATGTCCATATCGAGTTCAAATCTTTGTCTTATGAATATCCTCTTCTTTTACCCTTAGGCGATGGTATCCGTAATCGAAGATCGATTTTGGAGAATACCGAAGCTCCCTAAATTGATCGAGCAGTCATCAATCCTTGGTAGTGGATACTTATTCTTAATCGTCGGTTTGTTCAATCTGGCGATAATCGATCACATGCGCATCGTTCGTCCTTCTTCTTTACAAGCAGACCGGTGCTCCCCAAGGAGACACACTAGGCCTAATGAAGCCTCTATCTAATAGCTCTTGAATTTGAGCCTTGATTCCACCAACTCCTTGATTGCCATCCTATAGGGTGCAATAGAGGCTGGAGCTGTCCCTAGTAACAAATCGATTCCAAACTCAACTTCCCGATTGGGAGGTAATCCAGAAGCTCTTCCGGAAAACATCCGAATTCCCTAACGATTCGATGGTCTCCACAATCGGATCCTCGATTTGACTTGACTTACCAAAGCCAGATATGCCTCGCATCCCTTGCGCATCAGTTTCTCAGCCCTCAACGCCGATACTACATTGGATAAGTAATCCCTTCATTCTCCAATGATCATAACCTCTTCATCATTGACAGTTCTTAACACCATCCTCTTAGTCGCACAATCCAAAGTTGCCTTATGCTTGGTTAACCAATCCATCCCTAGGATCAGATCGAATTCTTCAAACGGTAACTCCATTAAATCCCCACAGAAAACCTTGCCTTGAATCTCCAGAGGCACCTCCTTGAAGAGTTTCTCTACCTTAACCGAATGACCTAAAGGACTTATCACGGACACCCACATACGGTCTCCTCGAAGTGCGCCCGATGCCCCGAAATGTTATATGCCACATACGAATGGGTTGATCCCACATCAATCGAGCGATATAAGGTACACCATAGATAAAAACGTATCAGTTATGACATCAAAAGTCACCCTCCTCATGGCGAACGAAGATACACCAAAGTCGGTGACGAGCATCCGCGTTACCAATACCCTACCGGTGCCCCACGTCCACGACCATTACCTCCGCGACCTTGTCCACGACCTCTTGGCGGCGGTGGTCCATCCTCACAAGTTGAGCGGTCGCTCGGCCCCTTGTTCGCCACTTGAGCTGGAGTGGCCCTCTAGGACAATCCTTAATCCTATGCTCCTTAGACCCTAACGAAAACAAGCCCGAGCGCTTCGGCCTCTCCTTGATGCATTACGCATAATCTCCACAAGCTTGCGGTCTACTGTGTTCACCGGGCTGCTTTCGAACCGGTTCCCCATCCTAGCTCTCTAAACATTTCGATTTGACACCCCACCGGTCTAGCATCCCTCTGAACCGATTAGGTCCTTATCACGATTCCTCCGTTCGGTTTGCTTCACTTCCTCGGCTATCTTAGCCTTCTCTACAGTCAAATAAATCTCGCTCCCTCTGTGGAGCTATGAGCACCCTTAACTCATCTCTAAGGCCATCCTCAAAGCGTCTGCTGCGCTCATATTCATGGAAGCGATGCCATTAGCATACCGACTCAATCGTAGAAACTCCGCCTCATATTCAAGAATGGTCTTATTTCCACGAGTCGATTCAGAACTCCTTTCTGCGTGCATCTACATAGCTAGCTCCAACATATTTCGCCTTAAAGGTCTGCTTTGAGCAGCTCCATGTTACCCTCTCACCGGGGTACCTTTTCTCACAATAATCCACCATCGATCGCTTCATCCCGCAAAGAACGACATCGCCCTTTCAACTTCGCTCTCTGGCGGTCCGGTCGTCCATGATCCGCTCTGTGGCTTCCAACCATTATTCGGCCACATTTGGGGCCACTCCAGATCGCCCTAAAATCTCAACTCCGTTGGCGAAGTCGTTCGAAATGGACCCCTATTCATGGGCCCGACGTTAGCTCGACCACCCTTTCCAAAACCCTCAACATGGCACGAGACAAAGCGTCATCCCTGCGGCCGGTCATACGGCCCATTTTTATTAATCGGTGGTGGGCGTACCCGCCGGTACGTGTTCGAGATGACGCCGATCCGGCTTGAGTGCTACCTCGGCCTCGACCACGGCCTCTTCCTCGAGTAGCCCTTGTACTCATAACGATTTATCGATTCACGAATTTTATGACATTAGTTTATCTGGTTTCACTTGTTTAATACTGAATGTCTTATGAGCAGATAAAGTTTTAAAGTTATTTCAGCATAATCATAATTTAGCTATGGTTCCGATCTTGTAGTCCTAATACTACATCATCAATAGCTCTATCTCTAAGGCTCGATACTATCTACGATTATTTACGATGCGATGACAAAGATATATATAGAGCGAAAAGATACTTACAGACTTGGTGCGGGGATTCAATGTGCCACTCATTTATCGATCTATTTAAAATTTCAAAACCATGTTTTTGTTTACCAAAATAAAAAGATTTTATTTGAAAACACTTTTATTTTAAAACTATTGATTTAACCCCGTTTAACAAATAGAAAAAAAAAAACTTGAACATCTTCGAAAAACTTACCATTTCTAAAAAATACCCTTCTTAGGCCCAAGTTTTTGAAAAGATTTTCGGACTCGATCCACAGCCGAGTTGTTGCAACCAGGCTCTGATACCACTAAATGTAACACCCCAAACCCGGCCTGGACGTTATGACCGGATCGATCGCCACATTGATGCGTTCAAAACATTCTCATTACTTAGTTTGGAAAAGTCGAGTTGGTGTTGTAAAGACACTTTTAAAGGTAGGTTAAAGTGAATAGAAGTCATGCACCGTAGGAAACCGGGAAAAAGAGGAGGTGAGTCCGTCGACCGCTAAGTACCAAGCTCTTCCGGATCCAATCCTAGACATGCACACCACCATTGCCACACTCTAACATCTCGTATAATTTTGAGAAAATCGTTTGATTATGTCCGTCTTAAGAAAATGTTTAAGTTGAAAACGTTTGTTTAAAATATTTATTTCCTTGGAAAAACATTTACTTTATGGAAACTTTGCGCGTCATCGTGATCTTTTAAAAATCAAGTAGTTTTTATAAAAGCGAACCCTAGTGCTAACCAGGTTTAATAATCCCCAAAATAAAAATAATTAAAAAGAGCGGCCTTATTACAACTTTAAACATAATAAAAATAAAATAATCCAAATTAAATGCTAAACTTATTTAAAATTGACAATCCATCTTCATGGCCACTCAATCCCTTGACTCCAAGTCCACCAACTAGGGCTCACTGCAAGGAGGGAAGAGGATGGGGTGAGTTTGGAAAACTCGGTGTATCTGAAACCCATCCAAAGCCCAATTCACTCGAGCCCATTGGGCCTAAGCCCTATTCAGATAACGATTACGATGGGTGAAGCCCTTTTGAATCTGATAGCAAGGCCTTAGCCCTTTTACATAACAAAGGTGGCCCATAGGCCCGGTTCGATAACATGAGTATCAACAGAATAATGAATGCAAGCCCATCCGGGAGACTACTCAACCCACCAACCGCTACACTTGCCTGTACCAGCCCTACACACCATGTGGGAATATCTCAACCCACCCACCCTTCACACACCACAGTTGCGACAGCCGCTCAAATTTCGATCGATTGAGGCAAAGCCTCCGATCGTGGATGAACCACTTTCATACTTCCTCCATTAATACCCCAACCCCATGCAATGATATTAATAAAAGCATATCATGTAAAATACAACATTGATCAATCATGCGTTCACCAATTTAAAACCCTAGGGTATATCGGTAATTTTGCTCTTTAGGGTAATTTGGTAATTTTGCTCTTTAGGGTAATTTCGTGATCTACGCTCTTGCACAAGCTAATTCATAATTTTTATCGGTTTTATGCAATTTGATTCCACCATCTACCTAACGAGCTAATTTGCCCATCTCTTACCCATATTGGTCCAGTAAGCCCATTGGGCCCGCTTTTGGCCCATCAAGCCCTTTTTCCAAATACGCTAAAGCATCACGCTGAACGTGCTTACCACCTTGCGGTGCGGATCTAACAATTCCTCTATGACTTGAGAGCATTCACATACTTACATGACCATGAAATGCCGAATTTGGCATTTCGCTTTTCTTAATTGAACTAAGAAAGGGTGTTGGTACACACCGATTCACGACGACCTTACGAGATCCCTTTCGATGTCCTACAATTTATTAGCACATTTCTTATTTACAAACCATAATCACTAAACCCCAAAACTTACTTATCCATGATCGAACCATATCCCTAAAACCTTTGAAACCTTACCTTTTGCCAAAATCGATAGTTAGCTCGAATCCGATTGCTCCAATGAACCACGCCTTAGATTCAACGCTTAAGAAGACTCTAGTCACCGAAAGAAAACATCGATTAAAGACTCTTAGAGCCATATGCCCAAATCGACACCTCCCTAATTTTAGGGACTTGACTTTTCTTAACTTTGCAAAATAAGAACGGATCCGAGATGATACGTACTTACCCTTACTCCCACTTGATTTCCACGCAATCTAGTGTAGATTTATCTATCAAGCGACGGTGAACTCGATTCCCCAAAGTCTTGAAGTTTCGCTATAAGCCCCCAAATCTATGGTTTTTCGGCTTTTGTGTGATGAAGAAGTCGATAATGTGGGCTACAACCTTGAAGTAGAATTGCGGTCGAGATCTAGGATTAAGAAAAGATAATTACAAATTAATAAAAACAAAAGAACATAGGAGAACACGGCTTTGAAGAAATCGGCACAAGCAATGATCACGGATTTCGCTTTTATGGATTCGACAAAAGTATTGATGAATAGCAGGTATGATGAATAGTTTTGAAGAAGAAGAAAGAAAAATAGAAGAAGAGGAATAGGGAGGTGGTAGTTTCTGCTAGAGAGGAAAAAGAGAGGAAAAACAACCCTAAGGTGTTAAAGCGGAAGAAAAATGGCACCACTCAATACCCTAAGTGTCGAAATACTAACAACATAGCCCCCGCCGATTTTTCCCTCTTCAATTCCCATAATTCAGCCAACTCCTAGCCTCATCCAAATCCCTTAAATCTCTCCCTTATCCCTCCTTAATCCAAGCATTTAAACCGATCCAACTCTCCTTTAGCGTAATCCACGAACTCCAACACTTACCCTCCCGCACTAAAAAATAAATGCATCTATTTGCCAACACAGGAATCGATCTCTTGCCTTCCCAAAGCTCCACACGCCACTTTTCTAGGAGCCTAGTGGCGTCACCCTTGCCACTTAACCAAGGCTCTTTTGTGATGCAATTTACCCATCACTCCACTTAAGGCCACTTAGCCAGTAACCCCTAACTCCTAAGTCTAAAATTCCAAAAATTCAACTGGGTTTTGGCCAACTCATGGGCCTTCTATAAGCCCATTTACCTACTCAAAATACTAATTCATACAAAATTTTAAAAATCTTTACAAAATATTGAAAATCGCGAATAAACCCGAAAATCAGGATGTTACAACTCTACCCTCCTTAAAGAAATTTCGACCTCGAAATTTTACCTTATCGAAACAGTTGAGGGTATTGTTGTTTGCATAGCCTCCTCGATCTCCCGTAGCTTCCTCCTTGCCATGGTTTCTCCAAAGTACTTTCACTAGTGGAATTGATTTCCTTCTCAACATCTTGACGTCACGATCAAGTATTTGCACGAGTTCCTCTTGAAGGTTAAATCTGGTACAGACTTCAATTTCAAAGAATCGGTATGATATGAGTTGGGTCGATCGATACCGCCTCAACATGGATACATGAAAACGTCGTGGATACGATGCGATTCGTGGCAACTCTAGGTGATAAGCCACTTGGTCCAACCCGCTTAACAACTCGGTAAGGCTCAATGGCCGTGGGCTCGACTTACCCTTCTTACCAAATCTCAAAATTTTCTTCCAAGGGATACCTTTAAGAAAACCATATCCCCACAAAGAAACTCAATCTCTTTGCGCTTCAAATCCGCATCGACTTACGCTCTATCGGACGCCTCCTTTAACCGACCCTTATCGACTTAACCTTGCTTTCGATTATGCGCCACCAATTCCGGTCCAAGCACTCGTCGTTCACCCAACTCGTCCAACACGTCGACGTCGACATCTTCGCCCATAAAGCGCTTCATATGGTGCCATCTGAATACTTGCTTGATAGTCATTATTGTATGCAAACTCCGCCAATGGTAAGTAGTCCTCCCAACTTCCACAAAATCGATGATAAAACCTCTCAACATATCTTCCGAACACGAATAACCCTTTCGATCGTCCATCATGCGTGGGTGAAAAGGTGCTAAAATCAATCGTGTTCCCAACGCTTCTTGCAACTTCCGCCAAAATCGAGGCGTAAACCTAGGGTCTCGATCGAGATTATTGACACTTGCACCTCATGCAATTCGCACTACCTCCGCCACATATAGCTTAGCCAACTTTTGTAGTGAGTAGTCGATGCGAGCAGGTATGAAATGAGCGATTTTGTTAACCTATCCACAACTACCCACACCGAATCTTTCTTGGTGGGTGTCAAAGGTAACCCACTCACAAAGTCCATTGTTACTCTTTCCCACTTCTATAGTGGAATTTTCACCGGGTTGTAGTAATCCCGACGGCAGCTTGGTGCTCAACCTTAACTCCGCTTGCACGTCGACATTTCCCAACAAATTCGGTCACCTCTCGTTTTAATCAAGACCACGGTACACCTCTCGCAAGTCTCGGTATAACTTATTCCTCCAGGGATGCATGGCACGAGTCCACCATGAGCCTCTTTTAGAATTAATCGCCTCAATTCGGATCCTTTGGAATACAAACCCTTCCACGAAAACACGAACTCCTTCACTGTTCAACCCAAAATCCTCGTTCTCACCACTCTTAACTTCTTTGGAACCAAGAGCTAATGAATCGTCCTTCAACTGTTTTTCCTTAATCTGTTCAATCCAAGTAGGCCTTACTTGCAGTTCTGCCAACAAGCTTCCATCATCGAATATACTTAATCGTGCGAACAAGGCTCTCAAATTCGTAACAACCCTTCGACTCAATGCATCCGCCACCACATTAGCCTTTCTGGGTGGTACTCTATCGAGCAATCGTAGTCTTTAAGCAACTCCACCCACCTTCGTTGCCTAAGGTTCAACTCCTTCGAGTCAACAAATACTTTAAGCTCTTATGATCGTGTATATGATGCACTTCTCCCCATATAGGTAATGTCTCCAAATTTTAACGCAAAAATCACCGCCGCTAGCTCCAAATCATGCGTAGGGTAATTCACCTCATGAGCCTTAAGGCGTCGTGATGCATAGCGACCACCTTGCCCTCTTGCATCGATCGCAACCTAACCCCACATGCGACGCATCGCTATATCTGGTGAAGTCCTTCCCAAACACCGGTTGAATCAACACCGGCGCTTGGTCAATACCTTTTCAAGCGATCAAAAGCTTTTTTTGTTTCTCGGTCCGGACAAATGGTACTCCTTTCCTTATGAGTTTTGTCAAGGCGCGCCATCACCGAGAAACCCTCCACAAACCTTCAGTAGTAACACGCCAACCCTAGGAAACTCAAATTTCGACATCTTGACCTAGGTGGCTTCCATTCGAAATAGCTTCAATTTTACGAGGATCCACCTTAATCCCCTCGGCGAGACCACATGCCCTAGGAAGGTTACCTCTTTCAACCGAATTCACACTTGCTAAATTTCGCATAGAGCTCCTTCTCCCTTAACACTTGCAAAGACAATCTGGAGATGCTCATCATGCTTCGCCTCCGTTTGAGTATACCAAGATATCGCCGATAAAGACGACTACAAACCAATCCAAGTAAGGTTGGAATACTCGATTCATCGATCCATAAAAGCTGCAGTGCGTTCGTTAGCCCAAACGGCATGACCATAAACTCATAATGTCCATATCGAGTTCAAATGTTTGTCTTATGAATATCCTCTTCTTTTACCCTTAGTGATGGTATCCGAATCGAAGATCGATTTTGGAGAATACCGAAGCTCCCTAAATTGATCGAACAGTCATCAATCCTTGGTAGTGGATACTTATTCTTAATCGTCGGTTTGTTCAATGGCGATAATCGATCACATGCGCATCGTTCGTCCTTCTTCTTTACAACAGACCCGGGTGCTCCCCAAGGAGACACACTAGGCCTAATGAAGCCTCTATCTAATAGCTCTTGAATTTGAGCCTTGATTCCACCAACTCCTTGATTGCCATCCTATAGGGTGCAATAGAGACCGGAGTGTCCCTAGTAACAAATCGATTCCAAACTCAACTTCCCGATTGGGAGGTAATCCAGAAGCTCTTCCGGAAAACATCCCGAATTCCCTAACAGATTCGATGGTCTCCACAATGGATCCTCGATTTCACTTGACTTACCAAAGCCGGATATGCCTCGCATCCCTTGCGCATCGGTTTCTCGACCCTCAACGCCGATACTACATTGGATAAGTAATCCTTCATTCTCCAATGATCATAACCTCTTCATCATTGATGATTCTTAACACCATCCTCTTAGTTGCACAATCCAAAGTTGCCTTATGCTTGGTTAACCAATCCATCCCTAGGATCGGATCAATTCTTCAAGCGGTAACTCCATTAAATCCCCACGAAAACCTTGCCTTGAATCTCCGAGGCACCTCCTTGAAGAGTTTCTCTACCTTAACCGAATGACCTAAAGGACTTATCACAGACACCCCACATACAGTCTCCTCGAAGTGCACGCCCAGTGCCCCAGAAATGTTATATGCCACATACGAATGGGTTGATCCCACATCAATCAGAGCAGTATAAGGTACACCATAGATAAAAACGTACAGTTATGACATCAAAAGTCACCCTCCTCGCATGACGAAACAAGATACACCAAAGTGGTGACGAGCATCCGCGTTACCAATACCCTACGGTGCCCCACGTCCACAGCCATTACCTCCGCGACCTTGTCCACGACCTCTTGGCGGGTGGTCCATCCTCACCGTGTTGAGCCGGTCGCTCGGCCCTTGTTCGCCACTTGAGCCGGAGTGGCCCTCCTAGACAATCCTTAATCCTATGCTCCTTAGACCCTAACGAAAACAAGCCCTTAACGCTTCAAAGACTCTCCTTGATGCATTCGCCGCAATCTCCACAAGCTTGCGGTCTACCTGTTCACCGGAACTGCTCGAACCGGTTCCCCCATCCTAGCTCTCTAAACATTTCGATTTACAGCACCCGCTGGTCTAGCATCCCTCCTGAACCGATTCCGGTCCTTATCACGATTCCTCCGTTCGGTTTGCTTCACTTCCTCGGCTATCTTAGCCTTCTCTACCAGTCTGGTAAATCTCGCTCCTCTGTGGAGCTATGAGCACCCTTAACTCATCTCTAAGGCCATCCTCAAAGCGTCGCTGCGCTCATATTCGATGGAAACGATGCCATTAGCATACCGACTCAATCGTAGAAACTCCGCCTCATATTCAAAGAATGGTCTTATTTCCACGAGTCGATTCAGAACTCCTTTCTGCGTGCATCTACATAGCTAGCTCCAACATATTTCGCCTTAAAGGTCCTGCTTTGAACAGCTCCCATGTTACCCTCTCACCGGGGTACCTTTTCTCACATAATCCACCATCGACACGCTTCATCCCGCAAAGAACGACATCGCCCTTTCAACTTCGCTCTCTGAGCGGTCCAGTCGTCCATGATCCGCTCTGTGGCTTCCAACCAAGATTTCGGCCACATTTGGGGCCACTCGAGATCGCCCTAAAAATCTCAACTCCGTTGGCCAAGTCGTTCGAAATGGACCCCTATTCATGGGCCCGACGTTAGCTCCGCCACCCTTTCCAAAACCCTCAACATGGCACGAGACAAAGCGTCATCCCTGCGGCCGGTCATACGGCCCATTTTTATTAATCGGTGGTGGGCGTACCCGCCACCGTACGTGTTCGAGATGACGCCGATCCACTTGAGTGCTACCTCGGCCTCGACCACGGCCTCTTCCTCGAGTAGCCCTTGTACTCATAACGATTTATCGATTACGAATTTTATGACATTAGTTTACTTGGTTTCACTTTTTTATCCGAATGTCTTATGAGCAGATAAAGTTTTAAAGTTATTTCACAAATCATAATTTAGCTATGGTTCCATCTTGTAGTCCTAATACTACATCATCAATAGCTCTATCTCTAAGGCTCAATACTATCTACGATTATTATTTACAATGCGATGCAGATATATATATAAGCGAAAGATACTTACAGACTTGGTGCGGGGATTCATGTGCCACTCATTTATCAATCTATTTAAAATTTCAAAACCATGTTTTGTTTACCAAAAATAAAAGATTTTATTTGAAAACACTTTTATTTTAAAACTATTGATTTAACCCGTTTAACAAATAGAAAAAAAACTTGAACATCTTGAAAAACTTACCATTTCTAAAAATACCCTTCTTAGGCCCAAGTTTTTGAAAAGATTTTGGACTCGATCCACACCGAGTTGTTGCAACCAGAGCTCGATACCACTAAATGTAACACCCCAAACCCGGCCGGACGTTATGACCGGATCGATGCGCCACATTGATGCGTTCAAAACATTCTCATTACTTAGTTTGGAAAAGTTGAGTTGGTGTTGTAAAGACACTTTTAAAGGTAGGTTAAAGTGAATAGAAGTCATGCACCGGTAGGAAACCGGAAAAAGAGGAGGTGAGTCCGTCGACCGCTTAAGTACCAAGCTCTTCCGGATCCAATCCTAGACATGCACACCACCATTGCCACACTCTAACATCTCGTATAATTTTGAGAAAATCGTTTGATTATGTCCGTCTTAAGAAAATGTTTAAGTTGAAAACGTTTGTTTAAAATATTTATTTCCTTGGAAAACATTTACTTTATGGAAACTTTGCGCGTCATCGTGATCTTTTAAAAATCAAGTAGTTTTTATAAAACGAACCCTAGTGCTAACCAGTTTAATAATCCCCAAAATAAAAATAATTAAAAAGAGCGGCCTTATTACAACTTTAAACATAATAAAAATAAAATAATCCAAATTAAATGCTAAACTTATTTAAAATTGACAATCCATCTTCATGGCCACTCAATCCCTTGACTCAAGTCCACCAACTAGGGCTCACTGCAAGGAGGGAAGAGGATGGGGTGAGTTTGGAAAACTCGGTGTATATCTGAAACCCATCCAAAGCCCAATTCAGCTCGAGCCCATTGGGCCTAAGCCCTATTCAGATAACAATTACACGAGGGTCAAGCCCTTTTGAATCTGATAGCAAGGCCTTAGCCCTTTTACATAACAAAGGTGGCCCATAGGCCCGCTTCGATAATATGAGTATCAACAGAAATAATGAATGCAAGCCCATCCAGGGAGACTACTCAACCCACCAACCGCTACACCGCCTGCATCCAGCCCTACACACCATGTGGGGAATATCTCAACCCACCCACCCTACACACCACAGCTTGCGAAAGCAACGCTCAAATTCGATCGATTGAGGCAAAGCCTCCGACGTGGATGAACCACTTTCATACTTCCTCCATTAATACCCCAACCCCATGCAATGATATTAATAAAAGCATATCATGTAAAATACAACATTGATCAATCATGCGATTCGACCAATTTAAAACCCTAGGGTATATCGGTAATTTTGCTCTTTAGGGGTAATTTGGTAATTTTGCTCTTTAGGGTAATTTCGTGATCTCACGCTCATCGCACAAGCTAATTCAATAATTTTTATCGGTTTTATGCAATTTGATTCCACCATCTACCTAACGAGCTAATTTGCCCATCTCTTACCCATATTGGTCCAGTAAGCCCATTGGGCCCAGCTTTTGGCCCATCAAGCCCCTTTTTCCAAATACGCTAAAGCATCACGCTGAACGTGCTTACCACCTTGCGGTGCGGATCTAACAATTCCTCTATGACTTGAGAGCATTCACATACGTACATGACCATGAAATACGGAATTTGATTTTAAACTTTTGAATTGAACTAAGAAAGGGTGTTCTAGACACACCGATTCACGACGATCGCTTCGAGATCCCTTTCGATGTCCTACAATTTATTAGCATAGTTCTTATTTACAAACCATAATCACTAAACCCCAAAACTTACTTATCCATGATCGAACCATATCCCTAAAACCTTTGAAACCTTACCTTTTGCCAAAATCGATAGTTAGCTCGAATCCGATTGCTCCAATGAACCACGCCTTAGATTCAACGCTTAAGAAGACTCTAGTCACCGAAAGAAAACATCGATTAAAGACTCTTAGAGCCATATGCCCAAATCGATGACCTCCCTAATTTTAGGGACTTGACTTTTCTTAACTTTGCAAAATAAGAACAGATCTGAGATGATACGTACCCCTTACTCCCACTTGATTTCCACGCAATCTAGTGTAGATTTATCTATCAAACGACGGTAGAACTCGATTCCCCAAAGTCTTGAAGTTTCACTATAAGCCCCAAATCTATGGTTTTTCGGCTTTTGTGTGATGAAGAAGGCGATAATGTGGGGCTACAACCTTGAAGTAGAATTGCGGTCGAGAGATCTAGGATTAAGAAAAGATAATTACAAATTAATAAAAACAAAAGAACATAGGAGAACACGGCTTTGAAGAAATCGGCACAAGCAATGATCACAGGATTTGGCTTTTATGGATTCGGCAAAAGTATTGATGAATAGCGGTATGATGAATAGTTTTGAAGAAGAAGAAAGAAAAATAGAAGAAGAGGAATAGGGAGGTGGTAGTTTGGCTAGAGAGGAAAAAGAGAGGAAAAACAACCCTAAGGTGTTAAAGCGGAAGAAAAACGGCACCACTCAATACCCTAAGTGTCGAAATACTAACAACATAGCCCCTGATTTTTTTCCTCTTCAATTCCCATAATTCAGCCAACTCCTAGCCTCATCCAAATCCTTAAATCTCTCCTTATCCCTCCTTAATCCAAGCATTTAAACCGATCCAACTCTCCTTTAGCGAATCCACCGAACTCCAACACTTACCCCTCCTGCACTAAAAAAATAAATGCATCTATTTGCCAACACAGGGAATCGATCTCTTGCCTTCCCAAAGCTCCACACGCCACTTTTCTAGGAGCCTAGTGGCGTCACCCTTGCCACTTAACCAAGGCTCTTTTTGTGATGCAATTTACCCATCACTCCACTTAAGGCCACTTAGCCAGAACCCCTAACTCCTAAGTCTAAAATTCCAAAAATTCAACTGGGTTTTGGCCAACTCATGGGCCTTCTATAAGCCCATTTACCTACTCAAAATACTAATTCAACATCCAAATACAAAATTTTAAAAATCTTTACAAAATATTGAAAATCGCGAATAAACCCGAAAATCAGGATGTTACAAAATATCCTCTGCCCCGAATTGATGATTTGTTTGATCAGTTAAAAGGAGCTACTGTGTTTTCAAAGATAGACCTGAGATCAGGTTACTATCAGTTGCGAGTAAAAGATTTAGACATTCCGAAAATTGCATTTGGAATGAGGTATGGACACTATAAGTTTCTATTTATGCGTTTTGGATTAATGAATGCACCTGCTGTTTTTATGGATTTGATGAACAAAATTTTTAGATTGTATTTAGATCGATTTGTTATCGTATTCATTGATGACATTTTGATTTATTCACATAATCAAACTGTGCATACCGAACATCTGAGAATCGTATTACAGACTTTGCGTGATAAGCAATTGTATGCAAAGTTTAGCAAATATGAATTTTGGTTACGAGATGTCAGTTTTGTGGGACGTGTTGTGTTGGCATATAGTATCCGAGTTGATCTAAGTAAGATTTCAGCTATTTTGGATTGGAAGCCTCTGAGAAATGTTTTTGAAGTCTGCAGTATTCTGGGCAGTATTATCGACGGTTCGTAAAAGGCTTTTCTATGATTGCGACACCATTGACAAAATTACTTCAGAAAGATGTGAAATTTGAATGGTCTCAAAAGTGTCAGGAAAGCTTTGATCAGTTGAAAGCCCTATTGACTGAAGCTCCAGTGTTAGTACAAACAGAATCGGGTGAAGAATTTGTGATCTACAATGATGCTTCGTTAAACGGATTAGGTTGCGTTTGATGCAAGAAGGAAAAGTCATAGCTTATGCCTCGAGATTGTTGAAGCCTCACGAAAAGAACTATCCGAAACATGACCTAGAATTGGCGACTATTGTGTTTGCTTTGATGATTAGAAGCCATTATCTGTTTGGTGAAAAATGTCATGTTTATTTTGATCACAAAAGCTTAAAATATCTGATGACTCAAAAAGATTTGAATCTACGACAGAAAAGATGGCTAGAATTGCTAAAAGACTACGAGCTTGTTATTGGTTATCATCCAGGAAAGGCTAATGTAGTTGTTGATGCTTTAAGTCAGAAATCATTGTTTGCATTACATGCCATGAATACTCATTTATCTTTGTCTAATGATGGTTCAGTTTTAGCGGAATTGAAAGCGAGACTGTTGTTTTTACAACATATTATCGATACTCAAAAGGTTGATAATGAGATAATAGAAAAATGAGCTCAGTGTGATTTGGATTCTGATTCTGAATTTCAAGTTGATAATGATGATTGCTTGAGATTTCAAGATCAGATTTGTGTTCCAAGAAATTCAGAGTTGATTCAAATGATTTTGAACGATGCTCATAAAAGTTATTTATCTGTACATCCGGGTAGTACGAAAATGTAATGATTTGCAACAACATTATTGGTGGTCTGGAATGAAAAGAGATATCTCAGAGTTTGTTTCTAAATGTTTGATTTGTCAACAAGTCAAAGCTGAACATCAAGTGCCCTCCAGTTTGTTGCAACCGATTATGATTTCAGAGTATAAGAAATAGAAACAAAATACTAACAATCATATATATTTTACCGTCGCCTTTTCTATCAACACAATAGAATAGAATATCAGAGAAACATATAGCAATGCCGATCATAAACTATATAGACCGTAATGTTTTCGTCTAACAGAATGTTTAGCTAAGGTTCTCATACAATAAGAGTTCCTTATGACATTAAATACTCACATATACTTTTGAGAATGAATGTATATATAGAATGCCCATAAGAAACCATAGTAACTGCTTGACTATAACTACTGCACTCAATTATCATTTCAATTCAAAATTATTCCACTGTCTATTTCTAACATCACTTATCTCACATTATCTCATCACTAGTAGAAATCAATTCAGAAGAACTTCCAGTTAATACTTTCTTTAGATATCATACCTGAATACTTTCGTCTCATCGTATTCAACTTTTTCTTTAACAGTGACTTTGCATATTACAAATGGCCTTCAACACGATCTAATATCTTTTATGTTACTGTCTTCACTTACGGATTCGTTCTCTTATCTGATCGCAGTACTAATCCTTCAATCACGAAACTCTGTAATTCCACACTTGTAAGCTTATTTAATCTATATAATATGAATTTCATTAAAATACTTTACCAATGAGGAGGTGAGGGTCGTAAAGCCTCAAATTTAACTCTCACATATACATGTACATCACACATACTATTATGAATGTCCAGTTCATTACTATTTCCATATTCTCAAAACACCTAAGAATTATTTACTTCTGATCACTTTTGTACTTAATACATAGTTCATACACTAATTCAAATCATTAACTCACATAGCAATCACAAACCAAACATCACAACTCATATACTCATATAATTATAACATTTATCCGTAGCAGAATATCATGCACTCTGATTCATACCTTTATGATTTTCAACTCATCACCTTTCAACTCATCACCAACACATTTTCACTCAAGCTTTTGAGTGTAATATTTTGTACTATCAGAATTAACTCAGTTGGAAAGCATATCTGTCTAATTAAAACAATTCTCATTAGAATCGGGATATATCACACTATCACAAGTTAAATATGGAATGTATAGCTAGACTCTCACTTGCTACGTTAGTTCTAGAATCGACAAAACCATAGCTCTGATACCAATAAAATGTAACACCCCTAACCCGTATCTGTAGCTAGAAAAGGGTTATTAGGCATTACCGGATAACACAACTTAGTCAAATATATTTAAGCATTCATAGTCGAAACCAAATCAAATAATTCACATTGTCCTATAAGGTATTACGTGACCTTAAACCATGCTTAGAAGTGGTTCGGGACTAAACCGAAAACATTTCCAAACTTTAAGGAATTTAGAAAAATTTTCAACATATAAGGGTCACACGCCTATGTGGCACACTGTGACAGCCTTAATTTGACCCTAGTTGGAATGTGGTTTCGAGACCACAAAACCGAGTCATAAAATTTATAAAAAAATTAATTTTTATATCTTCTATGTGTGATAGTGTATGTGTGAAAAATTTGATGTTTTAATTTAGTCATATGAATGTGAATTTCACTTGAAAGGACTTAGTTGAGAAACTTAGAAAATATGTTAGGAAAATGTGTGAGGACCAAATAATTTTCAAAGTATGAAAGTTTGGGTTTGCATGGCAAAATGCCCAATATGCACTAAGTGGCCGGCCCAGTAATGATGTTCCTCCACTAAGTTTAATTTAATCATAATATTATATTGATAAGTGATTATAATATCATAAATAATATGAATAAAAAAATAAAAAAGGAATAAAAGAAGAAATTAAAAATAAGTGTTCATGATCTTCTTCTTGCAAAAACCGAAACAAAAGGAAAGAAAAAGAGAAATTACACTAAGGCAATTCGGCACCCTCTTTTGCTAGTTGGAGGTAAGTTTTGAAGTGATTTTGAAATCTTTTTATGTGTTTAAGTTAATTGTTAAATGCATTTCTTGGCCATGTCAAGAAAATCAAATTTCTATGGTGGTTTGGGGACTAGGCCATGTATCAAGATTTTAGAATTAGAGGTTGTTTTCATGTTGAATTGAATAAGTAGATGTTAGAATGAGGTTAATCTTGTTGAATTGTTAGTTGGGTAATACTTTGTGCATTCGGCCATATGTGGTTTAAATGGAATGTTCATTTTATTTTTACTTTCTTGTATGAAAAATGGTTCAAATAAGTGTTTAGAATGAGTCATGGTAGATTAGTTAAAGTGCAAAATTCATGTTTATGGGGTAAATTGAGCAATTGACCGAGACATGGATGACGGAATAAGATTTATATTTTTTTTTTTACGTTTTAGGAGTGAAAGGCATAATGAAAATTGAGTAAGTTGTAATGTGCATATTTTAGTTTAAGTGTTGTGGAGAATTTGGCTAAAATAGTTTGGTATGTGTGTTTGCCGAAGTTAAATTAAGATTGTTTGAGTGACTTAATTTATGTATTAGAAATTTATTTGAGTGATTACAATGGGCATTAAGATGTTGAACTCATGCGATTAGAAGTATATGAGCTTGATAGTATTTGAATGAATATAAATTGGGGCTACGATGATTGAGTTATTTTATTTGCTTAGTTGGAGCTCAAGATCAAAGGGAGCCAAGTTCGGCCAAAGGGAAAGCGGAAGCAGTTGAGTAGCTGATCGGAGTTGTTCATCCGACTAAAAAGGTAAGTTCTTAAGTAATTTAAGTTACGGTTAATATTGCACATAAATGACACAAAATAAGTTGGATAAGATACCATGGTATGTATGAGTTTTTGAAAATCGAATGTGAGATTATTGACCTATCTATGATATTATGGTAGCTATAGATAAGAAATTTCAGCACTATGCGTGCAAGGCTATGTGACACTATGTGTGCAAAAACTAAGTGGCACTATGTGTGCGAGATTACATGGCACTATGTGTGCGAGAAAACGTGGCACTATGTCTGCGAATAAGTAAGAGCACTATGTGTGCGGACTTTCAAATCGAGCACTAAGTGTGCGATATCGATCGTGGAGGATTACTTGTGCAAATGAAAATTCATTAAAACATTAAATTGGGAGTAATGAAATGTGCATGGATACTAGACATGGGATTTGATTTTAATTTGTATATTAATATATAATGCTTAGGAAGAGAGAAAGAAGAGAAAGGTAATCGGCTCAATTAGTATATATATATTTGAACAAAGATATAAAGTAGAGATAAATGAATCCAAATGGATTGGAGATTGAATTGATAGATGGATCGGCTTGATTTGTGCTTATTTAAATAATTGGACATTGTATGTCATTTACATATGCCAATGATTTGTATATGACATTTACCATGGTATTTTCAATTTGTGATTAAATAGTGTAGGAGTACATAGTGGATTCGGGTAAGTATGTACCAAATTCATAATGCACATATGTGACATAAGATTTCCTTGTGATATCATGTTTGAATTCGGCTAGTATTGGATTGAAATTTTATTTTTGTTAAGATAATCGGATTATTACATTCTTGAAATTTCTTAAGACTTATTGAGTTAATAACTCACTTGGTGTGTTTATTGGTTTTGTATAGATCATCTTGTCGAGGAAAGCTTGGAACTGTTACTAAGTCATCGCATCTTTTGACAACCTTTTTGGTACCTTTGTTTAAAACTCTAGTACACATTATGGCATGTATAGGATAATATTTTGGGAGCTTGATATTTTGATAATATTGTATATATAAAGCCATGCGAATATGACTAAAGTCCTATGTATGGATTTGATAATGGTTTAGATATAAATCTTGAAGTGTTAATCAACTTGACATATAAGTTCATATTTGCGATATGAGTGTAATTATGTTATGCTTGAACTAACATATTAAGCAATTGGGATATATTTTATGTATGGGTATTCGGTCAAGAGGAGAAAAATCACCAAATGAATAGAAAAGTTTTAGTTGTATGATGTTATTCATTTAAGCTCAAGACTTTACACTTTTACTCTTTTGTATGCGCATACTATAGAAATCACTCATGGAAACATGCTATTACTGTTATAATTATTTAATTACATTGGATTTGAAATTATTGAAATTTAAAAGTGCAAATCTGATTCTTATGTACGCGAAACGTTCTATAGAGGAGTTGAGCAGGTTATGTTATGTGACCTTACTCTATCAATGGACACGGGTATTTGGGTATTACACACACGGCCACCAGACACGCCCGTGTCACAGACCGTGTGAAAACAGGTCATACATATTGACTTGTACCACATGGCCGAGGACACGTCTATGTGCCAGACTGTGTGAAATCTAAAAGGGTTACTAACTTGGGTCACACGACCGTCCACACGCCCATGTGCCAGCCAGTGTGCCTCACACACGGCCAGTTGACACACCCGTGTGTCTAGACCGTGCCAAACCTGTAGGGTATACTGACTTAACTTTGAAGGGATACCCTAGGGGTCACACGGTTGTGTACCAAGATCATGTGACCTACACGCCTACGTGATCAGCCGTGTGGAGTGAAAATAGGCTTGGTTTAAGCCACATTGCTCACCCTTCTCATGCATACCTAAAACACAACATTATACACCATTTCAATACATTAGTAGTTAGCCAAAACATGTTATTTTATGCACCAAATACGTTATACCAATTACCTTCATTTTATCAACTCAAATAGTAACCATTTCCTGTACAAAACATATACCAAAACTAGCATGATTCATTTCTTATTTTACACCTATTCCATCACATACCAAAACACATATCACATTCATTAATTCAATCTATTTCAAATATGTATTTTATCATCATCAATCACACACAAAGCTTAACTTATAAATCATCTATTAACCATTCACTTATTAATATTAAGTCCAAATTCATTTTTTTCATAAGTAAATACTCAACATATACCAAATGACCAAATGTTCGTCTTGGACATCACCAACCATACCAAATTATGCCATTACACAAGGTAAATTACACATCAAACATAAGTCATTATTAAGCCATATAAAATGACCAAATACATCACCTAAAACTTTATCAAAAAGACTCAAGCCTATACATGCCATATAACCAAGTCACAAGTGTATAAATACCAAAATCAAATCCGGATAGTGTGATGCGATCTTCGCTAACTTCCAACCCGAGCGAACATCTGAATCACTATAAAACATAGAAAAGATAACACAAATTAAACTATAAAGCTTAGTAAGCTCGTATGGTAATAAACTCAATTTATTGAATAAACACATATTAAACATTTTCATAACTTATAATGTCCTTATATGTTTTCACCTTTATAATGTGAATTCATTTAAATAGTTGACCAAGAGTTTCACTTGTTTACTCGTATCATTGCTCATATAGATCTATCACATTCTCACCAATTCATTGGCATTTACATATTCATGAACAAATATGTATACAAGTAACTTGATTCATTCCAATTTCCAGCACATCTTATTTAGTAAATACGAATCATGTTATATATATCATCAAATAACGATATTTCGCACCATATGTGTCATATGTATATTTAATTAACACAACTTCAACTCATATCTCACATATCATTCAAATCATACCTCATTATAGCCAAATAAACACATTTTGCATGAAATGTATTTATACATAGATATTTAGCATTTTAGATACATGATACATTATAACTCACCACTTTCATTTGATTCTCTCCTAAGTTTCGTACATAACTGTATTACTTATTTCGATCGTACTATCATTCTTGCATTGACTATGCCCGTTGAGTCATTCGATATTTTGCACACTGAATGCCATTCTCAATATTTCGCACACTAAGTGCCATATTTGATGTCCCGCACACTAAGTGCTGTACATAGCCAAAGCTATCTCAAATCACACACTAAAGCTATCTCAAATCGCACACTAAGTGCCAAATTTAACCGATATGTCATTAAACATAACAGTAATCATGTATATACAATTTATACAATATCAAAGCATTAAAAGCATAAATATAACAATGCTTATTGCATACGAACTTACCTCGACCGTTAAAATGACGGAACGGATCAACTAGTCTGATACTTTATCTTTTACACGATCTAAACCCGTATTTCTCTTTTCTCAATCTAGTTATAAGCAAAATCAGATTAGTTAATCATTAATTCATTTAATTTAACACAATTTACACATTTTGGTAAAATTACACTTTTACCCCTATTTTTCACATTTTTGCAATTTAGTCCCTATCACATAAAATCACAATTGCATGCAATTAAGGACAACCCATGCTAGCCAAATTTTACTCTATCATAAATCAGTCCATATTTTTACTTTATTCATACTTTTAACCACATAATTTCATAATTTCACAATTTAGAACATAATTTTCATTTTTACTCAAAATCACTTTGTAAAATATGTAAAACTATCATTCAACTTCCATATTTCATCATCAATAATCAAAAAGCATGAATATTCATCAATGGCATCTCACAAAGTCTATAACAATTTTGAAAAAGGAGATATGAGCTAGCTAGGTTTAGCTGCAACGAACTCAAAAATGTAGAAATTATTAAAAAAGAAACAAAATTGAGCTTACATGCATTCAATTCTCCATGGTTGAATGCTTCAAGCTATTATGGCTTTCTTCTTCATTACATTCGGCTAGCATGATAGAAAACATGGACTAAATTTATTTTTATTTTGTTTTATTAACCTTTAATATCCATTTTACAAAAATAATCTTAATGAACACTAACAACTACTCCATATGCCATGCCACTAACTTCACTACCTTATAAATGGGTTAATAACCACATAAGGACCTTAACTTCAAAGTTCTATAGCTATTTGATACTTTTAACTAATAGAACATAAGTTTTATGCTTTACGCAATTTTGTCCTTTTTATCGAAGTAACAATTCAAACGGTAAAATTTCTTCACAAAATTTTCACACAATTCTAATATCATGCTATAAATATTAAAATAATAATAAAATAAAATTTTCAATGTGACAGCCCAAAATTGACCCTAATCGGGAAGTGGTTTGAGACCGCTAAACCGAGTCACCAAATGTTTGAATGTAATATTTATTGTCTAGAATATGTAATTATGAATGTGTGAAAATTTCAAGTTCAATTTAGCCGATTGCATGTGAATTCAATTAGTAGGACTTGTGTGACACTTTTGAAAAGTGAAAGGCTAATCTATAAGGACCTAATAGTGCATGTAGTCAAAGGGGAGGACTTGCATGTCAAATTCCCCCCCCCAAGTTCTAGTGGCTGGCCATGACAAGGAATCATGGGCAAAACATGTCATGAAACATGTTTTGTTGGTGCATTAGGGAGAAACAATAAACAAATAAGTATGGGTAATAAAGAATGAAAAAAAATGTGTGTGAGTGAACCCCCCTTGCCGTGTATTGAGGAAAGAGAAGAAAAAAAATTGGTTCATCCATTTTTCTCCCTTGACCGAAAATACTAGAGGAAGGAAGGAATTTTGCTTCATGTTTGGTTTTGAAGAGGATTAGGAAGAGGTTGGCTATACTTGCATCAAGATTAAGGTATGTTTGAGGTTGTGCCATGAGATTCATGCATGTTTTAGTTGCTAGCTTGATGTTCTTGTTAGCCCATGGTTCAAATCTTTGCTATGTCATGGGAATGAAATTCGCCAAAGTGAATGTGGTGTTAATGCCATTGCATGCTAAATATCAAGCTTGATAATGAAACATGTGATGGGGATTGAGGACTCTTAGATTTTCTTTTAGCATTTTTGAAGGAGATACTAAGTTCTTTGTTTAATCATGACCAAAATTATGGTGTTGTGGTATTCGCCATGGTATATCCATAAGTATGATTCATGCATGTTGCATGGTAAGTAAGATTTAAGCTTTGGATATGTGTATATATTTGGATATAAGCCACTCGAGAATTCGCCCTTGCACCTACATGAATATATGTTTGCACATGATGTATTGGTATGACATATATACTATTTCAAGTGTATATTTGCTTGTGATGATGTTTCGTTATGAAGTAAATGAGAGAGGTGTATTGAGCTACGATATGTAATGCGTTAGTAGTAAAATGTATGCTGTTTTTGTGTGGTATTAAGTGTATAATTGGCCTCAACATGGACATGTATATTCGCCACATGAGGGAAATTGGTGTGCATGCATTCGGTTAGAGGCAAGCATATTGATGCCTATTCTTGGCTTAGAAAATTCGCTAAGAGGAATATTAACTAATGTGTTGAGTTCGATTCATGATTTCGCACATATGCGACTTTGATGCCTAATGAGTATATATATTGGCTAAGTATCTTGTATTCCTCTTTTCGATGCTCAAACGATTAAGTCAATTTGTTTGTTTAATTAAGCTCAAGAGCCTAGAGGATCAAGTTGGATAAGGAAAGGGAAGAAGTGATCGAATAGCCGCCGAAATCGTTCGACCACATCCGAGGTAAGTTTTAAGCGATTAATCTGTGACAGCCCAAAATTGACCCTAGTCGGAAGGTGGTCTCGGGACCACAAAACCGAGGCATAAAAATAATTTAAAATTTATTTCGATGCCTATAATATGTGTGTATTCATGTATGACATTTTTTGATGATTGGTTTAGTGTTATAAAGGTGAATTTCACTAGAAAGGACCTAGTAGTGAACTTTGAAAGTATGATGGGGAAATGTGTGATGACTAATTAAAGCATGCATGCAAAATAATGGACTTGCATGTCAAATTCCCCTTTTATAGGTGGTGGCCGCCATGACAAGGAGGATGGGCTAAACATGTCATGAAACATGTTTTGTTGGTGCATTAGGGTGAAATAATAAACAAAGGTGTATGGGTGATATAAAATGAAACAAAAAATGTGTGTGTGTGGTAATCCCCCCTTGCCGTGAGTTGAGAAAGAGGGAAGAAAAAAAATTTTGTTGTGTTCATCCTTTCTCATCCTTTTGGCCGAAAATCATAAGGGAAGAAAGAGGATTTTGCTTCATGCTTGGTTTAGAAGAGATCTAGAAGGTGATTTGGCTAAATTAGCATCAAGATTAAGGTATGTATGAGGTTGTGTTAGGAGTTTCATGCATGTTTTGGTTGCTAACTTGATGTGCATGTTAGCCATGGCTCAAATCTTTGTTATGCCATGGAAATGGTATTTGGCCAAAGTTGTTATGGTGATAAAGCCATTGCATGCTAAGTGTGAAGCTTGATGATGATGCATGCAATGATGGATTGTCTACTCTTGAGTAAGATTTTGAGTTTTCTTTTGTGTTTAACCATGATTGAAGTTGAATGGAGCATGATTGTCATATTCGCCATGATGCATTCATGAGCATGGTTCATGCTTCTTGCATGTTAGTTAAAATTTGTATTTTGGATGGCTATGGACACCTTGAAATTCAGCCATGCTCATATTGTATATATATGTTTGCACATGATGTTTTGGCTATGAAGTAAGTGATGAATATATTGGTTTAAAGAAGAAGATGTGGAAGAATGCTTGTGAAATTGCAAGCACAATTCGCCTAGCACACACATAAGTGCTTGATGCTATATTATAAGTTTTAATACAATGTGCAAAGCATTAACTAGTAAAATGCATGCTTTTTTGTGAGGTATTAAGTGCATAATTGGCCTCAACATGTACATGAATATTCGGCCTTGGGTAGCCTATTGAAGGCCTTAGCTTTTCCTTGATGCTCAAATAAATTGTATTGAATTGCTTGATGTAGTATAAAATGTGCATGACCATTGTGTATTCAAGCTAAAGAGTGGCCATATGACCATTTAAACTCCTTGTCATATTCGCCATAAGCAAGCACAATGAGGTTTTAATAAATTGAATTTGTTTGAATTAGCTCAAGAGCTAAGAGGGCCACAATTGGACAAGGGAAGAAAAAGTGATCGAATAGCCGAAAAAGCCGTTCGACAACATCCGAGGTAAGTCCTCAAGAAGTGACCTTACTTGAATTATGTGAGATGAAGTATGAATGTGTATGATTATTGATTTATGTGTGTGAGAAATTGAATGATACCCGGCTAAGTCCCAAGGCGAATATGCTTGTGAATATATGTGCGTTTGAGCCTTAGTAACGAAAATGAAATATGTATGTCCAATGATTATTGATGTATGTGTACATGAGAAATTGAATGATATCCGGCTAAGCCCCGAGGACAATTATGCTGAAATTATATCCGGTTAAGACCAAGGCAATTGTGCTAGTGGCTATATCCGGCTAAGACCAAGGCATTCGTATGAAGTTATTCTATCCGGCTAAGACCAAGGCATTTGTGCACGTGATTATATCCGTTATATTCAAGAATCTTGGGCTGGAGGTGAGTGTTGGTTGCTGTAATGAATTCAATTAGTACGTACACTCGAAAAGCCCAAAGGATAAGGTACGTTATATGTGCATTGAAAGTCGACATGTTTGAGCATCATTCGCTCAGTCGACTAATGAATTTCAGTTATCGAATTGATTGATACTTTGTGAAAGTATATAATGATGAAGTGTGAAGTAAGAATGCGTATTAATGAAATGATGCATGTGGCTATGTGAATGTATTGCTGTAATTAGAGTTGATTATATTCCTTGAGACTTACTAAGCATAAAAAAATGCTTACCCCGTTACTTTGGCCCTCTGTTTTATAGATTTCGCTCAATAGCAATCGGATTCGGGATCAATAAAGTCGAAGTCATCCGCACTATCCACGCCTCTATTTTGGTATAAATTTTGGTTGAACTTTGAAATGGCATGTATAGGACTACCCCTTGTTGGTTGAATATGTTGTGATGTATATATGTACGGCCATGCGAAAATGGCTCGTAAAAGTGAAGTATCGACTTAGACTAATTGTGGTTTGTATGTATACATTTGGTGTCATGATGTGGCTATGGCTTGGAAATGGGAATGTTGGTCACATGATCAGCCATTGGCATGGTTAAAATGATCATATATGAACCTATGTATGGCAAGACTAGTTGGTTCATGGAGACTACCAAATAGGTAAGACCTACCTTAAAAACAGATGCTGCCAGCTGCAGTGACGTGAATGTGAAAAATCACCAAAATTCGTAGGAATGGAATTAAATAGTGAATAAGCTATGTAAATGAACCTTGATGAGTCTATTTTCATATGGAAGAAACGAAATGGTCATAGGAGTTACATGTTAAGAGATATTAAAGCTATTGTGAGACAGGGCCAGAACGGTTTCTGGGTTCCCTGTCGCAACTTTAAAAATTTACTATAAATTATACAGAAAGAATTAGGAGACATACCTTATATGTACAGATTCCATTTTGAGTCTAGTTTCATTAGAAACAAACGGTACCAGCATGAAAGCCCTGTACAGAGAGATATTCAAGTTATACCGCGCGAAGGTCAGAGCAGTCGATCCCTGTAACATGGGTGAATTTAACTAATAAACTGTACCAATTGGCCCGACCAAAAATTCTAGAAATAAATACATAGATGGATATATGAGTCTAAATTCAGGGAAAATTTACGAAACCAGTTTCCGAGTTTTGAAACTCGAGATATGATTTTTAAGGCGACTGTGACGCAGTTTTCCAGCCTGACTGGAAATGTCAAATGGATGGGCAAAAAGAAGTGAACTTGGCTTGTTAACCCCTCGCGTCCGACACGGCGATGGTCTCGGTTCGGGTGTTACAATTTTATTGGTATCGAGCCACGGTTTAGTCGATTCTAGGACTACCGTGATGTGTTTGGGGTCTAGCTATACATGCCATTAAATGATGAATCGATAGTGTGGTGATTTCGACAATTTGACTTTGTGTTTGTTTATAGCAATGGATCCCGATCCCAACCGAAGCGATAGCTGATGATGTGGAGAGTGTGGCGCTGCTCCGCGCAGAAGGGACAGCACCGCGGACTCTCAACCTATGGCCAGCAATCCTAATGACGAGGCTAGGCAAGCCATTTATAGTGTGATGAACGAATGGTTTAATCAATACATTCGAACCAACACTACTGTTCCACAACCTCCATTCCCGACAAATGCAACCCCGCACCTACAATACCTCCACCGACCGACCAAATAAGGTCAAGTAAGCCCCAATGATAGGATTCAAAACATGGGGCCACTGAATTTAAGGCTACGGATGATGATGATGCCGAGCGAGCTGAATTTTGGTTAGATAACACTATCCGGTGCTTGATGAGCTATCCTGTACACCCGATGAGTGCTTAAAGTGTACCATCTCCTTGCTACGAGTCCGCCTACTATTGGTGGAGTACTCTGACTTCTGTGGTGCCTAGAGAGCAAGTGACTTGGGAATTCTTTCAAACCGAGTTCCGAAAAAAGTATATCAGTCAGAGATTCATCGACCAAAAGCGGAGGGAATTCCTTGATCTTAAGCAAGGTTCGATGTCGCTATCGACTACGAACGAAAATTTGTGAGGCTTAGCCGGTACGCGCGAGAATGCATTTCGTCCGAAGCTATTATGTGTAAACGCTTCGAGGATGGGCTGAATGATGATATAAGGATGTTTGTTGGCATCCTCGAGATACGAGAGTTCAGAGTACTTGTTGAGCGAGCTTGTAAAGTCAAGAGCTTAGAAAGGAGAAACAAAAAGCGATGTGGGAACCGGAGAATTCGAAGAGGTCCTCGGAAAGTCTCTTCAACAAGCATCAAGAGATTTCGAGACGATGTGAGCCGGTATAGAGGCGTTTGGGCTTTTCTAGACGAGGACGCGATCGACCCCGTGACCACACGAGTCACCTCGATCACGGTGGTGGAAATGATCGCGAGAGAGGCGGAGTGTCCACATTGTGGCAAATGGCATTCGGGAGCTGTTGGTTTCGTGATCGCTCTGCTATAAGTGTGGATCGGCCGACCACTTTATGAAGGATTGCCCGAGGATGCATGAATGTAATGTAAGTCGAGTGCAAACCCGGTGCTACCATCGCCGAGGTAGGCCACCTAGAAATATGGGCAATGTCGTGGCGGTCGAGAGGATCTAGAGATGCTACCATCGATCCGAGGCTCGTGCTCTGCTAGGACTTATGCCATACGCGCACGCCGAGGATGCCGCCTCTCCGGATGTTATTACCGGTACTTTCACTCTTTTCAATACAAATGTGATTGCTTTGATTGACCCCGGTTCTACTCATTCATATATATGTGAAACCTTAGCATCCAAAGAAGACTTTGCCCATTGAGTCTCATCGAGTTTGTAATTCGGTGTCAAACCCTTGGGTCATTACGTGCTTGTCAACAAAGTGTGCAAGAAAAGTCCCCTAGTGTTCCGAGGTTCTTGTTTTCCGCGGACTTGATGCTTTTGCCGCTCGATGAGTTCGACGTTATTCTTGGTTTGGATTGGTTGACCATGCACGATGTGGTTGTAAATTGCAAGAGCAAGACTATCGATTTGAGGTGCGCGAATAATGAAATAATTCGGGTTGAGTCTACGGACTTAATGGAGTTGCCACCGTAATATCAGCCGATGTTGGCCCGTAAATATGTAAGAAAAGGGTGCGAAGTGTACCTTGCGTCGTGCTCGATGACAAGGAATCGAAAAAGAAACCCGAATCTGCGCCGTGGTTTGTGAATACCGGATGTTTTCCCGAAGAATTGCCGCTTACCACCTGTTCGGAAATAGAATTTGGCATCGAATTGGTACCGGTACCACTCAATTTCGATAGCTCCGTATCGTATGGCACCAACGAATTAAAGGAGTTGAAAGCTCGGTTGCAAGAATTGGTGGATAGAGGTTTTGCTCGCCGAGTTTCTCGCCTTAGGGTGCGCCGGTGTTGTTTGTGAAAAGAAGGATGGAACCATGCGGTTGTGCATCGACTATCGCCAACTTAATAAAGCGACGATAAAGAACAAATATCCGTTACCACGATCGATGACTTGTTCGATCAATCAAGGAGCCTCGGTGTTCTCGAAAATAGATTTGAGATCGGGCTATTATCAATTGCGAATCCGAGATTCGGACGTACCCAAGACCGCCTTGAAACAAGATATGGTCACTATGAGTTCCTAGTGATGCCGCTTTGGGCTCACTAATGCCCTCGCAGATTTATGGATTTAATGAATCGGATCTTTAGACCATATTTGGATCGATTCGTAGTCGTGTTCATTGATGACATCTTGGTCTATTCAAGAAATGAGACCGAACATGCTGAACACCG
Organism: Gossypium arboreum; assembly: GCF_025698485.1. Lineage (NCBI taxonomy): Eukaryota > Viridiplantae > Streptophyta > Magnoliopsida > Malvales > Malvaceae > Gossypium > Gossypium arboreum. The sequence continues at coordinate 53,084,605 of NC_069077.1, forward strand.
CGGTTAGTGCCGCAAATTTTACGAGATAAGCAATTATATGCTAAGTTCAAGAAGTGTGAGTTCGGTTAAGAGAGGTTAGCTTCTTGGGTCATGTGGTATCTCAGACGGTATTCGAGTCGACCGAATAAAATTTCAGCCATACTTAATTGGAAGCCTCAGAAATATTAATGAGGTTCGAGTTTTTGGGCTTGCTTGCTATTACCGACGATTTGTAAAAGGCTTCTCAACGATAGCCACGCCGATGACGGTTACTCCAAAAGGATGTTAAGTTCGAATGGATTGAGAGATGCCAAAAAGTTTCGATCAACTGAAAACTTATTTGATGAAGCCCCAATTCTAGTGCAACCCGAGTCCCAAGCAAAGAGTTTGTCATCTATAGCGACGCCTCTCTACTTAGGTTAGGTTGCGTATTAATGCAAGAAGGTCGAGTTGTGGCCTATCGCGCGAGGCAATTAAAGCCACATGAGAAAAATTATCCGACTCATGATCTCGAATTGGCCGCCATCGATTCGCCTTGAAGATTTGGCGACATTACTTATTTGGTGAAAGGTGCCATGTATACTCGGATCACAAAAGTCTCAAATATGTGATGACCCAAAGAGACTTAAATCATGACAAAGACGTTGGCTCGAGTGTTAAAGGATTATGAGTCGATCATTGACTATCACCCGAAAGGCGAATGTGGTTGCGGATGCCTTGAGTCGTAAGTCGTTATTCACTTTACGAGCGATGAATGTGCACTTGTCCGTCCGATCCGACAAAGGTGTTAGTGGCTGAATTGAAAGCCAAACCATTATTGACACACCAAATTCGAGAAGCTCGTAAAGTCGACGACGAGTTGGTTGCAAAAGCGGCTGCGTGTGTTCAACAAGGACTCGGAGTTTCAAATCGACGATGACGATTGTTTGAGGTTCAAAAGTCGTCATGTGTCCCAAAGAATTGAACTCATTTCGATAATTCAATGAAGCCCATTGTAGCCGAATGGCAATCCACCCGGGAGTACGAAGATGTACAATGATTTGAAACGCTCGGTTTTGGTGGCATGGTATGAAGCGAGACATCTCCGACTTTGTTTCGAGATGTTTAATATGTCAACAAGTGAAAGCGGAACATCAGGTGCCTTCAGGATTAGTTCAGCCAATCACGATACCCGAGTGGAAATGGGATCGAGTCATAATGGACTTTGTATCCGGACTGCCATTGTCGCAAGTAAGAAGGATGCGGTTTGGGTCGTGGTAGATCGATTGACTAAGTCGGCCCACTTTGTCCCCGTTACGTACGGACTTTTCAATGGACAAATTAGCTGAATTGTACGTTTCTCAGATTGTGAGATTACACGGGGTGCCTATTTCCATCGTGTCGGATAGAGATCCGAGATTTACCTCGCGATTTTGGAAAAAGTTGCAAGAAGCTTTGGGTACCAAGTTGCATTTCAAAGACCGCTTTCACCCCCAAACCGATGGTCAATCCGAGCGGATAATTCGGATACTTGAGGATATGTTAAGATGTTGCGTCCTCGAGTTTAGTGGTTCATGGGAACGGTATTTGCCGTTGATTGAATTCGCTTACAACAACAACTTTCAATCAAGTATTAAGATGGCACCCTACGAGGCCTTGTACGGTCGTAAATGTCGTACACCATTGTTTTGGACCGAGCTCGGTGAAAGCAAGATTTTCGGTGGATTTGATTAGGATGCTGAATGTAAAGTGAAAGTAATCCGTGAAAGTCTCAAGATAGCCTCCGATCGTCGTAAGTCGACGCGGATCTGAAGCGTAAGGATATCGGTATCGTGGGTGATAAAGTGTTTCTCAAGGTATCGCCTTGGAAAAGATACTTAGGTTCTACCGTAAGGGCAAGTTGAGCCCGAGGTTCATTGGGCCATATGAGATATCGAGCGAGTCGGTCCAAGGCATATCGCTTGATTTTGCCCCGAACTCAAAAGGTTCACGATGTCTTTCACGCTTCGATGCTTCGACGCTATAGATCCGATCCATCGCACGTGATTAGTCCATCGAAATTGAAATTCAAGCTAATATGAGTTATGAGGAAGAACCGATTCGTATCCTATCACGAGAAGTGAAAGAGTTGCGAAACAAGCGGGTTCCGCTAGTGAAAGTGTTATGGCTCAAGCACGGATAGAAGAAGCTACTTGGGAGACCGAGAACTCTATGAAAGAACGATATCCAAGCCTATTTACCGTAAGATTTTCGGGACAAAAATTTCTTAAGTGGGGAGAGTTGTGACACCCAAAATTGACCCTAGTCGGAAGGTGGTCTCAGGACCACAAAACCGAGGCATAAAAATAATTTAAAATTTATTTCGATGCCTATAATATGTGTGTATTCATGTATGACATTTTTGATGATTGGTTTAGTGTTATAAAGGTGAATTTCACTAGAAAGGACCTAGTAGTGAACTTTGAAAGTATGATGGGAAATGTGTGATGACTAATTAAAGCATGCATGCAAAATAATGGACTTGCATGTCAAATTCCCCTTTATAGGTGGTGGCGGCCATGACAAGGAGGATGGGCTAAACATGTCATGAAACATGTTTTGTTGGTGCATTAGGGTGAAATAATAAACAAAGGTGTATGGGTGATAAAAAATGAAAAAAAAATGTGTGTGTGTGGTAATCCCCTTGCCGTGAGTTGAGAAAGAGGGAAGAAAAAAATTTGTTGTGTTCATCCTTTCTCATCCTTTTGGCCGAAAATCATAAGGGAAGAAAGAGGATTTTGCTTCATGCTTGGTTTAGAAGAGATCTAGAAGGTGATTTGGCTAAATTGGCATCAAGATTAAGGTATGTATGAGGTTGTGTTAGGAGTTTCATGCATGTTTTGGTTGCTAACTTGATGTGCATGTTAGCCATGGCTCAAATCTTTGTTATGCCATGGAAATGGTATTTGGCCAAAGTTGTTATGGTGATAAAGCCATTGCATGCTAAGTGTGAAGCTTGATGATGATGCATGCAATGATGGATTGTCTACTCTTGAGTAAGATTTTGAGTTTTCTTTTGTGTTTAGCCATGATTGAAGTTGAATGGAGCATGATTGTCATATTCGCCATGATGCATTCATGAGCATGGTTCATGCTTCTTGCATGTTAGTTAAAATTTGTATTTTGGATGGCTATGGACACCTTGAAATTCGCCATGCTCATATTGTATATATATGTTTGCACATGATGTTTTGGCTATGAAGTAAGTGATGAATATATTGGTTTAAAGAAGAAGATGTGGAAGAATGCTTGTGAAATTGCAAGCACAATTCGCCTAGCACACACATAAGTGCTTGATGCTATATTATAAGTTTTAATACAATGTGCAAAGCATTAACTAGTAAAATGCATGCTGTTTTTGTGAGGTATTAAGTGCATAATTGGCCTCAACATGTACATGAATATTCGGCCTTGGGTAGCCTATTGAAGGCCTTAGCTTTTCCTTGATGCTCAAATAAATTGTATTGAATTGCTTGATGTAGTATAAAATGTGCATGACCATTGTGTATTCAAGCTAAAGAGTGGCCATATGACCATTTAAACTCCTTGTCATATTCGCCATAAGCAAGCACAATGAGGTTTTAATAAATTGAATTTGTTTGAATTAGCTCAAGAGCTAAGAGGGCCACAATTGGACAAGGGAAGGAAAAGTGATCGAATAGCCAAAAAGCCGCTCGACAACATCCGAGGTAAGTCCTCAAGAAGTGACCTTACTTGAATTATGTGAGATGAAGTATGAATGTGTATGATTATTGATTTATGTGTGTATGAGAAATTGAATGATACCCGGCTAAGTCCCAAGGCTAATATGCTTGTGAATATATGTGCGTTTGAGCCTTAGTAACTAAAATGAAATATGTATGTCCAATGATTATTGATGTATGTGTACATGAGAAATTGAATGATATCCGGCTAAGCCCGAGGACAATTATGCTGGAAATTATATCCGGTTAAGACCAAGGCAATTGTGCTAGTGGCTATATCCGGCTAAGACCAAGGCATTCGTATGAAGTTATTCTATCCGGCTAAGACCAAGGCATTTGTGCATGTGATTATATCCGGTTATATTCAAGAATCTTGGGCTGGAGGTGAGTGTTGGTTGCTGTAATGAATTCAATTAGTACGCACACTCGAAAAGCCCAAAGGATAAGGTACGTTATATGTGCATTGAAAGTCGACATGTTTGAGCATCATTCGCTCGATCGAGTAATGAATTTCAGTTATCGAATTGATTGATACTTTGTGAAAGTATATAATGATGAAGTGTGAAGTAAGAATGCGATTAATGAAATGATGCATGTGGCTATGTGAATGTATTGCTGTAATTAGAGTTGATTATATTCCTTGAGACTTACTAAGCATAAAAAATGCTTACCCGCTACTTTGGCCCTCTGTTTTATAGATTTCGCCGATAGCAATCGGATTCGGGATCAATAAAGTCGAAGTCATCCGCACTATCCACGCCTCTATTTTGGTATAAATTTTGGTTGAACTTTGAAATGGCATGTATAGGACTACCCTTGTTGGTTGAATATGTTGTGATGTATATATGTACGGCCATGCGAAAATGGCTCGTAAAAGTGAAGTATCGACTTAGACTAATTGTGGTTTGTATGTATACATTTGGTGTCATGATGTGGCTATGGCTTGAAATGGGAATGTTGGTCACATGATCAGCCATTGGCATGGTTAAAATGATCATATATGAACCTATGTATGGCAAGACTAGTTGGTTCATGGAGACTACCAAATAGGTAAGACCTACCTTAAAAACAGATGCTGCCAGCTGCAGTGACGTGAATGTGAAAAATCACCAAAATTCGTAGGAATGGAATTAAATAGTGAATAAGCTATGTAAATGAACCTTGATGAGTCTATTTTCATATGGAAGAAACGAAATGGTCATAGGAGTTACATGTTAAGAGATATTAAAGCTATTGCGAGACAGGGCCAGAACGGTTTCTGGGTTCCCTGTCGCAACTTTAAAAATTTACTATAAATTATCCAGAAAGAATTAGGAGACATACCTTATATGTACAGATTCCATTTTGAGTCTAGTTTCATTAGAAACAAACGGTACCAGCATTAAAGCCCTGTACAGAGAGATATTCAAGTTATACCGCGTGAAGGTCAGAGCAGTCGATCCCTGTAACATGGGTGACTTTAACTAATAAACTGTATCAATTGGCCTGACCAAAAATTCTAGAAATAAATCCATGGATGGATATATGAGTCTAAATTCATGGAAAATTTACGAAACCAGTTTCCGAGTTTTGAAACTCGAGATATGATTTTTAAGGCGACAGTGATGCAGTTTTCCAGCCTGACTGGAAATGTCAAATGGATGGGCAAAACAAGTGAACTTAGCTTGTTAACCCCTCGCGTCCGACACCGGCGATGGTCTCGGGTTCGGGGTGTTACATAATCGTTGAGTAAATTCAATCATAATAGGACATAATGAGTTGATTTGATAAGATATGATGTGGCCATGATATGTCTTAAGCCCAAATGGTAAGTTCATAAGTGTTTGGACTTGGAAAGTTAAGAGCAAATTGTAATAAATTGCTTGGACAGCAGCAGTAATGTGATTTTAGAAAATCACTATAAATTGTTGGTGTGGAATTATAGGCTGAATAAAACATGTAATCAAATATTAGTTGGTCTAGTTTCTTATAAAAGAGACCGTGGAAGCAAAGGAATTTCCTATAAAGAGATATTTAAAGTTGTGCGGGACAGTGTCGGAATGACTCCGAAATCCCCTGTTCTGTTTTTGGAAAATCATTATAATTTGTACAAAAATGGTTATGAGATAAGATTTATATGCTTAGACTCCTTAATGAGTCTAGTTTCAAATGGAATCAAATAAAACACATTATGAATTCTGTACAATGAAAAATTTAATTCGTAGTGAAGAGTGGTCAGATTGGTCAAACAGTGAAACAGGGGAAACTTTAAGAAAAATCTGGTATTGATTGGCCAAACCTAAAATTCTGAAAATTTTATGGATGAAAGATACATGAGTCTACATTCGGGGAAAATTAATGGCAATTGATTTTGAGTTTTGTAGCTCCAGTTATAAACAATTTAGCGACTGTTGCTCAGGAAAAGAAAACTGCTTGTAGTGAATAGGTGATTTTGTTGTAAACTTTGATGAAATTATTTGAGTTGCTTATGAGCTATTGCTGAAATTGATGTACAAGAAAAATATGAAATATGTAGGAGATGTATATATATGATAAGGCCTAATGGCCAATGTGATGAATGTGAAAGAGTATATATGTGATAAGGCCTAATGGCCAATGTGATGAATGTGAAAGAGTATATATGTGATAAGGCCTAATGGCCGATGTGATGAATGTGAAGGTGTATATATATGTGTGATAAGGCCTAATGGCCAATGTGATGAATGTGAAAGTGTATATATATGTGATAAGGCCTAATGGCCAATGTGATGAATGTGAAAGAGTATATATGTGATAAGGCCTAATGGCCGATGTGATGAATGTGAAGGTGTATATATATGTGATAAGGCCTAATGGCCGATGTGATGAATGTGAAACATATGTGTGATATGTATATGTGGTAAAGCCGAATGGCTAATGTGAAATATATGTGTGATGTGTATGTGTGGTAAAGCCGAATGGCTAATGTGAATGTTGTAACATGTGATTAAATGTACATGAAACTTGGAAATATGTTCCGGGTGAGACCCGATGACTACGTGTGGAGATTATGTCCGGGTAAGACCCGATGACTACATGTGGAGATTATGTTCGGGTAAGACTTCGTAATAAGAATTGCTTATAAATATACGCAATGCGAAAGGTTAAACAGGTATGTACTCCAAGTTTATATATGATGCACACGAGAGCAATCTATGGGACTATTCCTATGATTATGTGACATCGGTTTAGTGTGAGAGGTTATGTGAAATCATACGATATATCTATGTCACATGAGCTCACTTTTATGTGAGAGTTTATCGCCTATTGTATATGATGAGATGTGCATATTCGGAAAAGGGGATAGTATGCCCGAAGGAAGAGTGAAATAAAATACGAACAACTATGTTATGATTTGGTTGTTATCTGTTGACACCGCTTAAAACTTACTAAGCATTGTAATGCTTACTCTGCTTACTTTGTTTCCTCTGCTTTATAGATCTCATTGGAAGCTACAGTGCTCGGGGATCGTCAAGAACTAGTCACACTATCACTACCCACCGCTTGGTACTGCTACGTTTTGGAATATCTTATGGCATGTATGGAATAGACTAGTAGTGAGAGGATATTTTGGTCAATGTATAGGACTACCCTTTTGTTGTGGGTCATGGACCCTTTGGATTTGTATAATTTTAGTTAGCCATGCGAAAATGGCTTATAAATGTTTTGAGCATAATGTTATAATCATTCGATATGTATATGCTCATTAAGAGGCATGGAAATGTTTGGCAACGATCAGCCATTAGAATGGTTCATCTTGATTATATTTTGGACTATATATGCAAGAGGGTTAGTTGAGTCATAGAAACTATGTGTTAGATAAAGTCTACCCTAAAAATAGATGCTGGCAGCAGCAGTGATGTGGATGTAAAAAATCACTAAAAATAGTAGAGATGGAATTAAATAGTGAATAAATTATTTAAATGAGCCTTGATGAATCTACTTTCATATGGAAGAAGCGAAACGGTCATATGAGTTGTATGTTAAGAGATATTTAGGTTTTTGTGAAACAGGGCCAGAACGGTTTCTGGAATCCCTGTTCCGAATTTGGAAATTCATTGTAAATTAACCAGAGATAATTAGGAGTCATGCCATATATGTATAGATTCCTCTCTGAGTCTAGTTTCTATGGAAACAAACAAAATCAGTATTGAAGCCCTGTACAGGGAGATATCCAATTCGTAATGTGTGAAGGTCAGTGTAGTCGAACCCTGGATTAGGGGAAACTTTAACTAATAAAATGTACTAATTGGCCTGACCAAAAATTCTAAGAAAAAATATGTAGATGGACATATGAGTCTAGTTTCAGGGAAAAATTACGAATCTGATTTTCGAGTTGTGGAACTCAAGTTATGATTTTTAATGTGACAGTGACGCAGTTAGCCAATCGTCTGGAAAAATTTTTAATTGGACTGCGAGAGTAAATGAATTAGTCGGTTAGCACCTCGTGTTCGACTCCGGTAACGGTCTCGGGTACGGGGTGTTACATTCAATGTCAGATTGTGGTCTCAATACCACTGTTTCAATTAACCCTAAAAATAGGCTGTTACACATTCAATTCATTCATTGTTCTGTATTCCACATATTGTCATTTGAAACATGATCACCTTTCATTCTTGAGTATCATATATACTTCGTATGTACTAGAATCAGATATACTTTTACATAATCATTCATTTCTCTATATTGCCCATTGAACCATTCAGAGTCAATAAGGATACTCAGATAGCTCATAAAGCTCGTACAATGCCGTATCCCAGATATGGTCTTACATGTTATCAAATATCGACGCCATTGTCCTAGATAGGGTCTTACGCAAAATCATATACGATTCCGATGTCCCAAACATGGTCTTACACGTAAATCTCAAATCGATGCCAATGTCCCAGATGTGGTCTTACACGATAACACATCTCAGAATCCTATGTCATGACATATGTATCCTATACTATTCTTATGGTTTATACAGGGCTTTCGGACATCGTAATTCAATCAATTCTAGATCGAAACAAGTCATCTCATGCTCAGTTTAATTTGAAAATATGTATATAAATACAATTCAATTTGGAAAGATCTAAAACATATGCATTTGAATTCAAGAACATTGATTTACTTATGAACTTACCTCATACGGACACGAACGGACCGGAACGACTATTTGACAACTTTCGACTTCTCCCGATCCAAATCCAATTTACTCTTTTCATGATTTAAATAAATTAAAATTTAACTTATTTAATCATGTACTTATTCAATTTTCATCCAAATCACATAAATGGGTATTTTGCACTTTAGCCCCTAACATTTTACATTTCTACAATTTAGTCCCTAGTTTAAAACAACACCAAATATTCAAAATTTCATTATGCCCATGTTAGGCCGAATTCTCCCTATGCCCCTAGCAACCTATTAATTTCATTTATTTCACATTTTGATCTCTAAAATTACAAATTTCACAACTTAGTCCTTAATAAGCATTTTTATAAAAAAAATATCACTTAATAAAACATGATAATCTAACATCAAATATTTATTTTTCATCATCAAACCACAAAAATCTCAAGCTACCAACAATTGCAAATCACAAAATTCACAACCAATTCAACAATTCAAGCATGGGCTAGCTAGTATTCGAAGCAACAATTTCAAAAACGTAAAAATTATCAAAAACCGAGCAAATTACATACCTCAATTTGAACTTCAAAGTGCCGAACCCCTAACAACATCCATGGCTTTATTTTTTCCTTTTTTAACATTCAGCCATTAAAAGATGAACATGCATGGCCATTTCATGTTTTATTTTATTTATTACCTATTAATATACAATTCACAATTTTATCCATCCTTTATACAAAATAAAATCATTCATTTTAAACCCATAATCGTCCATCCCATTTTTCAATGGCCAATTTCCATTTTAAGGACTTTAAAATTAAGAAACCATATCAAATAAGTACTTTAACAAATAGAAAGCCTCTTTTACTTTTTTCGTGATTAAGTCTTTTTTTCAAATTAGACAACTAATCGATAAAATTAATTCACGAAATTTTTACACATATCAAATAATATCCTGTAAATACAAAAAAATATTAAAATAATTTTACGACATCGAATTTGTGGTTCTAAAATCACCGTTTTGACTAGGGTCTAAACCGGACTGTTACAAAATCATAGCTCTGATACCACCAAATGTAATACCCCTTACCTGTATCCGACACTGAAATAGGGTTCAAAGCGTTACCGAACTTAAACATAAATATTCGTATAAAACTGGGTCATGAAATTTCGTCCCAATTTAAAACTTTTCAATCACATACAAATTGTCCCTTATAAGGGTCTACGAGACCCGAAACTTACATCGAAAGTGGTTAGGGACTAGATCGAGAACTTTCAGAAACTTTTAAACACTTAGAAAATTTTCTTGTTTTGGAGAGTCACACGCCTATGTGGGTAGGTCGTTTGGTCACACACGCCCATGTGGCTCGGGACACGCTCGTGTTCCCATCCCGTGTAACTCTCTGACTATGACGTTATCAACAAAATAAGGTCACACAGCCAAGTCACACGCCCGTGTGCTTAGACCGTGTGGCGAATTAAAGTCCAAATATTAAGTGTAGACTTCACACGACCTGGGCACACGCCTATGTCCTAAGGCCATGTCTTTCACATGGCTGAGACACATAGCCGTGTCTCTGCCTGTGTGTTTACTACTGGGCATTCTATTTTGCATAATTAGGTTACAGGGGACACACGACCGGATCACACGCCCATAGGGTAGACTATGTATCACACACGGCCAAGACATATGCCCGCGTGTCTAATCGTTAGGAAAATTTCTAAGCTATTTTCCAAGCCATTTGCTTAAACATACCATGGATTTTTTCATTGAACTTGTGTATGTGGAGGTGTAAATAAGGGTGGCAAATGGCTTGGTAAATAGCCTTCATTTTGTCCACACGGGTAGACACACGGGCGTGTGTCTAGGTCGTGTGTCTACCCCATGGGCATGTATTTCGGCCGTGTGTCCCATGTACCTAAATTTTGAGAAATTGAATGCTTAGAATTGAGCACACTGGCAGAGACACGAGCGTGTGTCTCAGCCGTGTGAGGGACACGACCTTAGGCACGAGCTTGTGTCCTGACCATGTGAAGTTTGCACCTATTTTATGGAAATATAATTTACCATATGGCCTGGCACACGGGCGTATGACTTGGTCTTGTGACATCAATTTGTTCATGCATTACAAAACAGAGAGTTACTCGGGTTAGGGACACGGGCATGTGTGACCACACGACCTACCCACACGGGTGTGTCCCAAGCCATACGGGTGTGTGACCCCTGTTCATAGCAAAAATTTTCTAAGTTTTGTAAAAATTTCTGAGTGCTCGGTTTAGTCCCAAACCACTTCAAAAGCATGTTTTGGGCCTTGTAGGCTCGTATTAGGGACTTTATGGTTTCATGCGAATGTTCTTAATTTAGATGAAAATTTATGACCCAGAATTGTATATTTGCTCGGTTGTAAGTCTGGTAACGCCTCGTACCTTTTTCCGGCATTGAATACGGGTAAGGGGTGTTACATTTTCGACCTCCTCTGATTCTATCACTCTCTTAACCTCTACCACCACTTTCCCATGTACTTCTACCATCCCTAATACTGCCAACCTACAACCTTGTGCAACTTATCTCTTCCCACTCTCAATTGACCTTTAGAACCACATCACATGATTCTAGGGAGTACCTTGCCTAATATTTGCAGTACGCTCTCTCTTCCTACTTCACTATCCCTACATCCTCAAGTAGTAGTCACTGTTACTCCTTCAGACCAAGCCACTTATCAATATCCCTCTGGCTCCCAATATCAAGTTATTGAGATGTAGGAAAAAATAGAAATATAAAGGAGTAGCTTTTTAAGTAGCAACACCACTTTCAAGAGCAGTAAGAGAGCTAACATCTCATGGACTATTAGAAAACTTAGAATGAGCAACTACTAGCTAAGTTCAAAGCACCTCTCGAGATCACAAGAGGGACAACTTGGTCCATCTGGACGATGAGGCTTAGTCTACCATTCATAGAAACCTCGAGCATCGTCAAACTAATGACCTACTTGTTGACAACAACTGTCCAGTTGGCTCCCAGAACACCTAGGCTAACAATTTTTCCTTGAAGGAGTAGCTTAAGCCCTTGAGATGGAAGTTTTGCAAGAAGTTATAGGGGTCAAAATAGATGAAACGTTATGGAGTTACTCCAATGAACCTCTCACCTTGAAATTTCTAGCCTTCAACCTTTCAGTTTCCTTTAAATTTCCCAAAGTTTTCCTATTTTGGTGTGGGGGTCCTAGAGAACCATCTGGCTCACAAAAATAACCACACAAATGTCCTCTATTCCCTTGATATAGTCAAATGTCGGGCTTATTTTATGACCATTTCCTATATCGCCCGAGTGTGGCATTTGTCTGTGCCAAAAGGTTTCATTCAGTCTGTTGGCTGGGCTATTTATGAGCTGATTCTTAGGCAATAAAACTCTACAACAATCTCCCAAGTGCTTCATGTCCATCCGTTAGAGAGAGAATGAATCCCTTGGTAACTTTATTCGTTGTTTCAACACAACCACCACGATCATCAAAAAAGTCTTGGATGACTTGGCCATCTAAGACTTTATTGCTGGTATGACCCATCACTTCCTCAAGGACCATTTTGTTAGCAACCTACAAGATAGGCTCTCCACATTGTATGACATGACCTATTGATTTGCGAAAATTGATGAAATTGAGTAGAGTAGCATAAAATATTTTTCTCCTATTGTTGGAAAAAATCCATTTTGAAAAAAGTTTTCTGTCATACCAAAAAAATAAAATTTAAAAATCGAGCTGGTTTATGATATTTATAATAATAAATTTTTCCCAAAAAATAACTGGTGAGACGAGAGGGATCCTTAACGTTCTCAAATTTTAAGTGAACGACTTTCTTCGCTATTCTCGTACCATGAATTGCTTCAAGTGTGGGATGGAACAATTTCGAACTAAACACAGAACTAGAAAAATTTTTCTTACTTTCAGTAGGAAAGTAAATCTCTCTTTCAATAGAAACCGGTAGAAATGTTGTTCCCAGAAAATATAATTTATACCTAAAAATAAAATCTCACTATTTTAGAGTAGAATAATAATAACTTAGAGTTGTATATTACTTGTGTACTTTTAGCCCTATCAATGCCATCTATTTATAGGGAAAGATCAAAGAATCTTGATTAAATTAGTTAAATACAAAAAATACTTATTATATAGAAAAACTAATCCCCTAGTTCTACTAGGAAAGAGGGCTGACAAATCTTGGCTAAAGCTATTAGGGTTGCTGTCCCTTATATGCGTTATGAGAGGTTTTGGGTTTGTCCTATATCGAGTCCAATTATACGTGTTTCTTGGACTTAATGCAACACTTTATAATTTTTTTTATACCCAATTCTAATTCCCTTAAAGTCATAAGAACTTTACTTTAAAAGAATCTATGAGGAAATATATTTAATTTCCATATTTAACGGATTCCCATTGACCAAGTAATCTAATTCCCTTTTCAAACTTCAGTTATTTAATTGAAAAATAATTCAAAAAATTTAAATTAATTCTCAAGTCATTTCCATGGTTAGGAAGAAACCACAATTATTTTCGAATGTAACACATTTCCCTAACATTATTATTTCCATCAATTTATGTTCATTTGATTCTACATGCAATTCATTTCATGTTTTAATGAGCTAGCGAAGAGATCAATTGGACAAATATAATTAAGGCTTAAATAAGTTATACTTAAGCTCCAACTTTTCACCTATTAATTAGAAACTCATTTAATCATGAACTAATTCCATTATAGTATGGTGACTAAGCTCTCTCTGATCACATACTATTATGAAAGCTACTCGTTCAGTGCTCATCCAATGACCTTGTTATAAGTGTGTTACCCTCATAAGATATATTTAATTTGTTTGGGATAAATCCGTTCTCCAAATATGATTCTATTTTATCTCATGGTAATCATTACATCTTCCTTCATGAAAAGTCAATTACTATCAAATAATAACTAAGTCATTTATCATAAAGACAAATGACTTGTGACCACGTGTACTTTTCATCTATCATGTAACACCAATGAGAAGATATCATTTACCCATGTCTTGGGCTATGAATTCCACTATTGTGAATAATGTTACATATTGCAAAGTCGCATTCCTAATCTATTTGAATCAAGCTTTTACTTGCATAAAAGTATATAAGTCACACATATATAGTCTTTCATCCACTCAAGATTAAGATATATCACACTATGAACATCACAAGTGAATAATTCCATAAATGGATTTATGATATATTCTTCTTGGGTCCAGTCTGATGTACTATTAGTCAGTCAGTAACATTTATGTTTCTCTCTTCTAGGAGTCATTCGCTCTGAAGCTCAAGAAAAAGCATCTCCCCAATTGGACTTGATAGATGACATATTAGTCTTTCAATCAGTTTGATCATTTTGATTACACTAAGTGTAACACCCCTATCCCGTAACCGTCGCCGGAATAGGTAAGGGGCATTACCGGACTTGTAACTCATGCCAGATCAGTAAAATTTTGAACATTTCTTGAAGTAAAGATCATTCAATTGGATAATTGCTAGACACAACCAGGGATAAAATTTAAAAACTTATAAAAGTAAACATTCAAAAGATGTCATATTCGCATGGCTTATATACATTAACCAAAATATCCTCCCACTACTAGTCTATTCTATACATGCCATAAGATAATCCAAAACATAGCAGTACCAAACAGTGGATAGTGATAGTGTGACAAGTTGCTGACGATCCCCGAGCAAAAAGGCCAGAATCAACAATCTATAAAACAGAGAAACATAACAACAAAGTAAGCTTTTGTAAGCTTAGTAAGTCTTAAGCAATTTAAAACCAGTGAACTCAAATATAACCAATTTGTTTATTTGATTCACATATAACATTTCATTTCATATCTATAGTTATCCTCATCGGACAAATCAAAATGTATATCTCCCAATATCCTATAATATTTCTTCATAACCGAATACTCACATATTCATATGGCATTTTCATATTTGCTTTTCACTTTACAATCATGATTTAATTCTGATGGGTCTAACATGTACAAGTATTTATCACATACCTGACCAACCAAATTAAAAGTCGATCTTACAATTCTCATATAACCTCTTTCTAGGTATACTACCCTTTTGGCGAATATACACAATTACGTAATACACAATAAGCGATAAATTCTCACTTGATAGTGATCTCTTATAAACATAGGTACATTACATATTTTCACCAAACTTTTCACATTGACCAAATGCACAATAATCATAGAACAGTCTTATTGCTTTACTCATATATGCATCACATAACAACCTTGTGATTTAATCCAAATCAAGCTTAAATATAATCTCAAAATACATACCTGACCAACTTAACGCATTGAACGTATTTATTACCAATTGTTACTGTGAAGTCGTATAATCTTATGCTTTACTCGAATCTTCAGCGAGACCTTTAGCTCGAATAATCCCCACACATAGTCATCGGGTCTTACCCGGACAAAATCTCCACACGTAGTCATCGGGTCTTACTCGGACATAATCTCCACACGTAGTCATCGGGTCTTACCCGGAATATATTTCCAAGTTTTATGTACATTTAATCACATGTTACAACATTCATATCGACTGTCATATTTGTAATTCATTTGCCTCATCAAATATCTAATAATACACACCTTTCACATTTGGTCATTCGGCCACAATATATACACATCTCATACATATTTCACATTAGCCATTCGGCTTTACCACATATACATATCTCATACATATTTCACATTAGCCATTCGGATTTACCACATATATATATATCTCATACATATTTCATGTTAGCCATTCAGCTTTACCACATATACATATCTCATACATATTTCACACTAGCCATTCGGCTTTACCACACATATATATATTTATCTTGTACATCAATTTCAACAATAGCTTATAAGCAACTCAAATAGTTTCATCAATGTTTACAACAAAATCACATATTCACTACAAGCTATTTTCCTGAGCAACAGTCATTGAATTATTTATAAATGGAGCTACAAAACTCCAAATCAATTTCCGTTAATTTTCCCTGAAAATAGACTCATATATCTTCCATCTATAAAATTTTCAGAATTTTAGGTTTGGCCAATCAATACCAGATTTTTCTTAAAGTTTCCCCTGTTTCACTGTTTGACTAATCTGACCACTCTTCAATACGAATCAAATTTCTCATTGTACAAAATTCAAAATATGTTCTATTTGATTTAATTTGAAACTAGACTCATTAAGGAGTCTAAGAATATAAATTTTATCTTATAACCATTTTTGTACAATTTATAATGATTTTCTAAAAACAGAACAGGGGATTTCGGAGTCATTCTAACACTGTCTCACACAACTTTAAATATCTCTTTATAGGAAATTCCTTTGGTTACACGGTTTCTTTTATAAGAAACTAGACTAATTAAGATTTGATTACATATTTTATTCAGCCTATAATTCCACACCAAAATTTATGGTGATTTTCTAAAATCACGTTACTGCTGCTGTCCTAAGCAAATTATTACAATTTACTCTTAAATTTCCAAGTCCAAACACTTATGAACTTACCATTTGAGTTTAAAACATATCATGGCCACATCATATCTTATTAAATCAACTCATTATGTCCTATTATGATTGAATTTACTCAACGTTTAATCACTTAAAACTTACCTCGGAAGTGGTCGACGACTAGATATCCACGGCTATTTGTTTACTTTCTCTTTTCCCCTATCCGACTTTGATCCTCTTTGCTCTTAAGCTTAAGTAAAACAATAGATTTGCTTAAGTACTTAACTAATATTATTCACTTAACAATCACATTTGACAATCACATATCATTTAATCTATATCTAAAACAATAGATTTCAATATGTATCATATTTAATAAAACATGCCATGACTCGATTTCATGCTTATTTAATTTATATCTAATTCACATTCACAAGCAAAGAGTCACTTAATTTATCATGCTTTCTTATACATGAATTTAATCATATTGCCGAATGTCCTTATGTGTACATGGTACATACATAAGGCATATATATATATATACCTATATATGACCATTACAATTTAAACATTTAATCATAATCGGCAAGCTTTATTTCAACTATTTAAGGTGCAAACCAATTATGTTATTCATTAACATTTCGTCATATTAAATCTTTGATTAACCAATTTAACACATACCAAAATCCAATCATACATCTAACCTTTATCTCAATACCAAACCGAGTTATAAGATTATACATTACACTAAGCATATCATTAAACATACCTATTCAATTTAGCTAATTTCATAGCCGATTAATCACCTTACCCCACATTACTCAATGTCGAATATTAACCCAACATCTCAAGCATAATCACCATGAAACTTACCTTAATACACATTTTATCCCATTGCCGAATACATATATATATCATCAAATAAATATTTATTCACATAACAACAATTCATTCACATCTCTATAAATGATCATAATCGGACATTATAAACAAATCAACTAGTTTAGCATTCAAATTCTTCTAATCATTCCTCAATCACTTACTCAATGAACAACAATCCAAGCACATCAAAGCATAGTCGAATGTATCATTCTTCTTAAATTCAAAAATAAATGCATGGACTAACTTCAAAATCTATTTAACAACTCAACTTTACCAAAATTATCAAGAAATTAAGCCAAACATACCTCCAATTGCTAATATAATTGCCATATGTCTAAGGGCCCCCTTTTGTTCTTCTTTGATCCTAAGAATCGGCTATTGAGAGAAAGAATGGATAAAACTTTGTTTTCATCCCTTTTTTTCCATTATAAAAACTTTATTTCATATTTTATAAGTCTTTATTTAATTCTTTAACAAAATGTATATAATATCATTTATTAGCCATCATTACAACAAATAAAATACATATTTTCTCACCTAAAACCATCATGGTCGGCCATTATCATGAAAAATGGGGACTTTGATATGCAAGTCCCCATATTTAATCCATGCAACAATTTGGCCATTTTAAAAATTAACCAACACATTTTCAATGTTTCTCACATAAGCCCTTTTGATTAAATTCGCATTCAATTGACAAAATCAAAGCATCAAAATTTCACACATAAATTGTAACATAAAATAGACATGAAATTTAACAATCAATTATTTGTGTGACTCGATTTTGTGGTCTCGAAACCACTTCCCAACTAGGGTCAAATTAGGGATGTCACACTAAGGACATGTTTAGGTTAATCTACTAATACAAGTTGTCTTTCTATATTACGATTCAACCACATAATATTGTTTAATGTTAGTTAAATGTTTGATAACCAATGAGCCAATATTTATAACCAATGAGCCAATATTTACTTTCATTTTGATTTATGTGCAAAACCCATTGAGAACAATATCTAATTGGTATTAATGTAATTTATGGATAATTTTATTAAACCAATCTGCCTGAAAAATAAAAGTATACAAATGAATATACTACACCTAGGACGTCAGATCCAACAGTCTCCCACTGCCTTAGTGAAGTAGATAAGTCATATTTTAATTTCCTATGTCCTTTATATGTTTCTCAAAACCCCTAGCTAGCAGAGTCTTGGCAAACAAATCCGTAGGGTTTGTCTTCAGATGCAATCATTTACTATATCCACTATTTTGTCAATCACCATCGTCTACTTTATTATATTTTTTTATGTTTTTTTTTCTCATATGGTTTGTTTAGTGTTTAGCTATATCCATACTATTATAGTGTCATAGATTTCTCTATACCTCATATTCGACATCCACAGTGAAGTTGACAATGTAACCTTGCTTGACACGTATATACATTATGGACTTGTCTTCTAAAGCAAAGATACAACCTAATGTAGAATTCCTCAAATCTTGGCACAATTGGAAGCTTGAATCGGTATAGCTGATAGGAGTAAGATCTCTTCTGGAATACACAATCATATATTCCCTCGTTCTCTGTAAATACTTAAGTATATGCTTAACTGCTTGCTAGTGCCTTGGATTAGGATTCTTATAATATCGGCTCACCAACATTACTGCGAAATAGATATTTGGACATGTATATAACATGATATACATGAGACTTTCTACTGTAAAAGATTAAGGAACCTTTCTAATGTTTTCTCTTTCTTTCATTGTCTTAGGAAAATCCTCCAAAGAAAGATGAAATCCAGATATAGAAGGTTGAGTTCTATTCTTAGACTCGATCATTGCATAATGTTTGAATATCTTGTCTATGTATGAAGCTTGTGATAATGCTATCACTTTTTTGTTTCGATTCCTTAGGATTCAAATACCTAGAACAAAATTAATTTCTCCCAAGTTTTTCATGATAAATTGTTGAGTTAACCATAATTTAACCAATGGCAATGTTCCTACATCATTTTCAATGAGTAAAATAACATTGACATATAGAATGAGAAAGACCACCTTTCCATCTCCAATACATTTATAAATACAAGGTTCATTTATGTTTTTTCTCAAATCCAAAATTTTTGATTATTTGATCAAATCATTGATCCCATAAGCGAGATGCTTGCTTAAGTCGATATATAGATTTAAGTAGTTTGCAAAATTTATGCTCATGTTATTTAGCTATATATCTCTTGGGTTGCATCATATAAATTCTCTCTTTACTATAGTAATTCAAGAACGTTGTCTTGGTATCCATTTTCTAGATCTCAAAATCAGGAGCCACCAAAATGGATAACAATATGCAGATTAACTTTAGCATGATAACTGAATTGAAGGTTTCTTTGTAATTAATACCCTTTTTCTGAGTATAAACTTTTTCTACAAATTTGTCTTTGTAAGTTTTCACTTTTATATTTACATTTCTTTTCTTCTTGTAGGTCCACTTACACCCTATGAGTTTTATCCCTTCTAGTAAGTGTACAAGTTACCATACAAAGTTCGATTGCATAGAATTCATCTCAGCTTTCATTATTTTCTCTTTCGATTTATAAAATAAACCACCCTTTTTTCCCTTAGGATATCCCACAAACATGCAAAACTTTGTTGTGAATCCAACTTCCTCGCATCTTTATCCAATAAATGGGTAGGCATCCCAAAATTCTTAAATGATTTAGACTTGGCTTCCTACCATGCCACAATTTGTATGGAGTTTTAGATGCGACCTTAGTTGGTACATCATTCAAAATATAGAAAGTCATTTGTAAGGCGTATCCCCAAAAGGAGATTGCCAGCTTTGAATAACTTAACATCGATTGAACCTTGTCTAGAAATTCATTCTCTCTACTACATCATTATATTGTGGTTTTCCTAGAGCGGTTAATTGAGATTATCTCATTTTTTATGTGATACCTTAAAAACTCATCTGATAAATATTCCGCACCTCGATTAGATCGAAGTGTCTTTGTGGGTAAACCTAATTGTTTATCCACTATCAGACGAAACTCTTTAAATTTATCAAATGTTTTCATTTTTGTGGTGCATTAGGTATACATACCCATATTTGGAATAGACATTTATAAAGTTTACATAATAATCATAACCGCCTATTGCACTGACGTCCATGGGGCCACACACATCAGTGTGCACAAGTTCTAAGGGTGTCACGGCTCTCGTCCCTTTGCATGAAAATATTGCTTAGTCATCTTACCTTCGAAGAAAAATTCACATTGTGGAAGATAAACTTCCTGAATAAAACTTAAAGAGTCATATTTCATAAGTCTAGTGATTATTTCTTTGTTAATATGACCAAATCTCAAATGCCAAAGGTATGCCTCATTAGAGTGAGAAGTTTTAAGCATTTTATTCGATAGTTCAGTTTTAAGAAGTGTGTACATCTTTGGTTTGATAAAATAGATATTATTATTCATCTATCCATTACAAATAAGAGTATGATTTCTAAATATTACAAAAATATTATTAAAAGTCACGGTCAAATTGTTTGTAAATGAACATGTAATAGAAGTTAAGTTTCATTTGAAACTTGATACAAAGAAAATGTCTTGTAGAATAATCTTCCAAAAATTATCAAAATAAATATGTACATCTCCCACTGCTTTAGCTGCCACGCTTGTTCCATTTTCGATCCTCAATGACAGACTCTTATCTTTAAGATCTTTCGTTTCCTCGAACCCCTGTAGAGAAACACAAACATGATTAATGGATCTAGAATCAATGACCTAGTGGCATATCTAATCTTCCACTAAGAAAATTTCTAACATAAAGAGCTTCATACATTGTCCCTTAATGACTAGGTAATCCTTCTAATCTTGGTAGTTGGACGCTTTATTTTGATTAAATGAACTTATTATTATAATTTGCAAATTTAATATATAATAATATCCTTGAATAATTTTATTCTAAATGTCCCTAATTGGTCGTTGTTGTTGGAACAACAATGAATTAAGATTAGTATAGAATATGATAGATATTCATGTGATGAATATGTAATAGCCTAATTTTGGGCCTAGTCAAAAGAGGTTTAGGGACCATAAATCTAACACAGAAAAACTTATTTTTATTATATTTTTATGGTATACAGTTTTATAAAATGATTCTGTGAAATTTCATTAAAATTTTTTGATGTTTGAGTACTCAATCTAGTTAAAAGGACTAAATTGCAAAAAGTGAAAAACTTGAGTTCTATATGCTAGAGGTGTCTAATTGCTATGAAACTTTAAATTTAAGGGTCCTTAAATTGTAATTAGACCATTTGTTAAGTTAGTGGACAAAAATGGGCATGAGGTAAGAGAAATTTTATGTTTTAAGTTAGGGGCATTTTGGTCATTTGGTAATTAATTGAATTAAAAGGCAAAAATCAAGTCAAAAACCTTGTCCATCTTCTTCTCCTTGTGTCAAAAATTAGAAGGAAGACATAGCTAGGGTTTGGCCAACTTTCAAGATCGATTGTAAGTTTGTTCTTTACATTTGGTAATTAAATGAATTAAAAGGCAAAAATCAAGCCAAAAACCTTGTCCCGTTTTTAATGTTTTTTACATTTTTGAAGTTGTTGACACTCGATCTATCTATTTCTACCACTAATTTGAGAGATGATTAAGGTCTAGGGTTTTACCCATGTTAGGCATGTGTGTATTTTGATGTTTAATGGTAGATTATGCAAGTTTGATGTTAAATAAACAAGTTTTGCTAAGTGATTTTTGATAAAGCACCTAAAAGGGACCTATTTGTAAAAAAGTTATAAAATGAGTAGTAAAAATGTGAAAGAATGGAAAACTTGGGCTGTTATAAGCATGAAAGAGGTTCGGCTAGGCTTGGAAATTGAAGAAATTGAATCCATTTCATTTTACGAGCCTAGGGACCAAAATATAAAAATGTCAAAGTTTAGGGGAAAAAATATAATTTTTCCAAAATGTAATTTTTGGGCTGAATTGAACAACGTGAATATTAAATGAGTTAAATTTGCTATTATAGATCAAGAGAAATGAGGTTCAGACTTAGATCGAGGGTAAAACAAAGTATTTGATAATTTGGCCTCATTTATACTATTTTTGTACCGATTAAGTTCATATGCAAATAATGCATTTTTTTTAATTATGTTTTAAATGCTTTATTATTGTATGAATTGTGATTAAACCTTGGACGAATTCAATAAAGTTCTGAAAAGCGTGAAATCCTGTTGAACCTTAAGAATAGATAGGATACGAATGTCATGACATTAGGGTTGTTGAGATTTATGTGTAAAACCATATCAAGGATATGGCATCGATATAAGACTTCCTGTAAGACTATAGCTGGGCTATTGGCATCGATACAAGATCACATGTAAGACCATATCTGGGATATGCCATTGGTATGGTACTATGTGTACGAGATTCCCAAGTATTCTTTAGTATTCCAAGTGGTTCAACAGGTAATTTAACGAGTATGTCAAAGGTGAATTGCATGCAAATCCCATTCGAGTTAACTAAGGTATGTAGGTAAAACTCATACTAATGAGTTCGATATGTGATGAGCCCTCGGTAAGGGTATGATTGAGTAATTACAAGATCTTAGTAATATTTATGCCAATTATTGTCATGTTAATTGTATGTTAAATGTTTGGATATGATGCCTATTATTTGCATGGGAACTTACTAGGCTATATAGCTTACTCCCCTTTCCTTTCCCTTGTCTTATAGTTTCACCAAGCTAGCTCAGGGATCAGAGACTGTCAGAGATCCTGTAACACCCCGAACCCGAGACCGTCGCCGGAGTCGAACACGAGGTGTTAACAGACTTCAAACCACTTATTAGAAATTTCCCAGACAAGCTGCCAATCTGCATATGAGTCGCATTAAAAATCATATCTTGAGTTATAAAACTCAAAATCCATTTCCGTAAATTTTTCCCGAAACTAGACTCATAAATACATCTACAAATATTTTTCTAGAATTTTTGGTTGGGCCAATTAGTACAGTTTATTAGTTAAAGTCCCCCATGTTACAGGGATCGACTACACTGACCTTTGCGCATTACGACTTGGATATCTCCCTGTACAGGGCTTCAATACTGATGCCGTTTGTTTCTACAGAAACTAGACTCGAAAAGGAATCTGTACATATATGGCATGGCTTCTAATTATCTCTGGTCCATTCACGATGAATTTCCAAAGTCAGGACAGGGACTCCAGTAACCGTTCTGGCCCTGTCTCACGAAAACTTAAATATCTCTTAACATACGGCTCACATGTTGCTTCGTTTCTTCTATATGAAAATAGACTCATCGAGCTTCGATTACATAATTTATTCATTATTTAATTCCATTCCCACTATTTTTAGTGATTTTTCAATCTCACGTCACTGCTGCTGCCAGCATCTGTTACTAAAGCAACTATGCCTATTTCGTGATTTCACCTTGATCTAACTAGTAATTCATCATACATATCAAAAATTATGATCATGACTAGCCATACCAAAGGCTAATCATTGTCAAATATCTCCCTACTACACTATTGCCATATCATGAATTTTAACACCAAAATAATCAACCATAACATATGGCATAAAAATCAATTACCAAGACTTGCGACCTAACATTATAGAACCAAATCCAACCGAATATTTATGCCATTTTCGCATGGCTAAAAGTTTACATACCAAATTTCAACAAAACATATTAGCCTATACATGCCGAAATGTTCTCCTAGACCGACTAAAAAGAAGATACCAAAAGTTGCTAGCCGGTGTGATGACTTCGATGACAATCCCGAGCACGCAAAAAGACGAGTCCAAGAAACCTAAAGTAGGTGACAAGTAAACACCGAGTGAGTATATAACTCAGTAAGTCATAAGCATTACATTGCCGTTCAGTAATAATATATCATAAGAGAAAATAAATAATGCGGATTAAAATCCTCCATCCACACCCAAATCGTGCTATAATTCCTTAGGCATTTCGGTTTAATCTCATACCAAGCCCTACTTTGATATTTCATACATTACACCATATGACATTGGATGCATTTATCTTCAAGTATAATCACCACATAGGTTCAAGACTTACCAAGCTCAATCCCAAATATAAATAAAATGTCTATTCCTCATGAGCTCAAGGTGTTTACTCGCATCATGTCCATGATTGACTCGATGAGGCCGCACACTTAGAGCATGTATATTTATTAGAGAATGTATAATAAGCCCGCACACTTAGTGCTTAATAGTCGAACTCGCACACTTAGTGCTATATAATCAAACTCGCACACTTAGTGCTATACAATTTGAACCCGCACACTTAGTGCCAATTCATGATCATAAATGTTTACACCCGCACACTTAGTACCAAACCAATAACTCAATACATCTCACCTCTTTTCTTTTTCATTCAATACTTTCATCACCCCATGCATACATGTATATATATATATATATATATTTATCATTCCATTCAGCATCATTACATAGACGTTATGACCATTTAAATTAATACAAAATATATGCTTAATGACTTACCTTATATTGGATGAAATGATTCCCAATCGACTACTCGATTATCTTTGCTTTGCCTTTGTTTGATTCTCCCTCTTTGATGTCTTGATCTAAAATAAATACATTTAGTAGTTTAATTTTCTTGCTGGATACTTATGTGTATAATTTAATGGTTTTCACCCCATTTCACAACTATCCTTGTTCAAAATATCAAAACCTCAACCATTATTCGATTAATGCTTCAAGGTCGAATGTATTATCACTATTAAGTTAACCTAGTCTCAAGTATTTTTAATCCTAATATACAACATCATGAATCAACTCAACCTTATAAGCCAATATTACTCCTTCAATCGATTGTAAAGAGTTAACAAAGAAAAATATATTTTCACAAACATATACACCTATATGGCCGATTATACCAAATTAAATTTAACCTTACTTATTCAAAAATCTTCATTCCATACTATCATCCCCCTTCTAACCCAAACAACATGCAAGTGACCTCCAATGTTAGCACTTAGATTCACGGCATGATGCCCAAACCACCATAAAAGCTCCAACTTTCTTAACATTACTAAGAGTGCCTCCAATTACTAACTTAACCTATCATAAAACTAAATCAACAATTCAAAACTTACCTCTTACTAGCTAAAGAAGAATGCCGAATTTCTTTTGGTAAGTTCCCCTTATTTCTTCCTCTTCATTCAGCCAAGAAGATGAGAGAAAGATGGACACTTTTTTTTTTTGTTTTCCTTCTTACATTCACTGCAATGGGGAGGAAACAACTACTCACTTTTTTTCATTTCTTTATTACCCATTCTCATTAATTTATTTTTCCACCCATGATGCACCAACAAAACATGTCTATGACATGTTTTGCCCATAATTCTTTGTCATGGCCGGCCATTAGCAAATTAAAGGGAAATTGACATGCAAACCCTCATTTTTGCATGCATGATCAACTAGTCATCACACATTTCCCCATCATACTTTCAAAGTTTTCTACTAGGTCCTTTCTAGTGAAATTCACATTTATAACTCTAAATCAAAACATCAAAAATGTCACACATGAGTTAACACATATTATAGGCATCAAAATAAATATTAAATTATTTTTATGCCTCGGTTTTGTGGTCCTGAAACCACATTCCGACTAGGGTCGTTTTAAGGCTGTCACAGATCCATTCACACTATCAACAATTATTTTGGTACCAATGATTTCAACTGTAAAACCCCTTACCCATGTCCGGCGCCGGGACAAGGTACGAGGCATTACTGGAAAGGAACATAAACAATCATACAAAACCAGGTCATAAAAAATGCGTCCAATTCGTACATATACATATTGTCCCTTATATGAGCCTACGAGGACCAAAACATGCATTGGGAGTGGTTCGAGACTAAACTGAGAACTTTTGAAATTTTTAGAACACTTAGAAAATTTTCATGCTTTGGAGGGTCACACGCCCGTGTGGCTTGGGACACGCCGATGTCCTCAGCCTGTGTAACTCTCTGTTTATGACGTCATCAACAAAATAGGGTCATACGGCCAAGTCACACACTCATGTGCTAGGCCGTGGGGCGAATTTAATTTTCCCAATTAAGGTGCAGACTTCACACGGCCTGGGCACATGCCCATGTCCTAAGGCCGTGTCTCTCACACGGTCGAGACACATGGCCGTGTCTCATACCTGTGTACTCAATACTGAGCATTCTATTTCTCAAAACTATGGTGCAGGGGACACACGGCAGTATCACATGCCCATGGGGGCAAACCGTGTGTCGTACATGGCCTAGACACATGCCCGTGTGTCTACCCGTGTGGACAATTTTAAGGCTATTTTCCAAGCCATTTGCCGCCCTTACATACTCAAACACATACATAACTTTAAAGTCACTTAACATGGCATAATTGAGTACTTAGACACAATCAAACAAGTCATGATCATAACACTATCAACTAGTACATACACAAGACACCACACTTTGACAAGCCCAAGATTACAAATTCTCATGCATTAATAATTATAAGTTTACTTCTATTTTACACATTGGGACCTTAGTTATCATCGTACCAACACATCTCAATTAAATCCACAAGCATTCATAACCAATAACATAACCCATCATATACAGAATCACAAACCACATCTCAAGGGCATAAGCACATGCATGCATGTATAAATAGGCTTACAACATAATAATCAATATAAGCCATATCTCATGACCATATACAAAATGAATCATCAAATCATTATAAGCCAACACACTTGGACAAATTAATATGACACGTAAACAAAAAGACCAAGTCCCCTATACATGCCATACTCAAAATATCTAAACCAATTATACCCAAATGATCAAATTTGTGACAGCCCAAAATTGACCCTAGTCGGAAGGTGGTCTCGGGACCACAAAACCGAGGCATAAAAATAATTAAAAATTTATTTTGATGCCTATAATATGTGTGTGCTCATGTATGACATTTTATGATGATTGATTTAGTGTTATAAGGGTGAATTCCACAAGAAAGGACTTAGTAATGAACTTTGAAAGTATGATAGGAAATGTGTGATGACTAATTAAAGCATGCATGCAAAATAATGGACTTGCATGTCAAATTCCCCTTTATAGGTGGTGGCGGCCATGACAAGGAGGATGGGCTAAACATGTCATGAAACATGTTTTGTTGGTGCATTAGGGTGAAATAATAAACAAAGGTGTATGGGTGATAAAAAATGAAAAAAAATGTGTGTGAGTGTGGTAATCCCCCATTGCCGTGAGTTGTAGAGAAGGAAAGAAAAAATTTTGTTCATCCTTTCTTTGAGCCAAAGAACCAAAACTAAGGAAGAAGGAGGATTTTTGCTTCATGCTTGGTTTGGAAGAGATCTAGAAGGAGATTTGGCTAAGTTTGCATCAAGATTAAGGTATGTATGAGGTTGTGTTAGGAGTTTCATGCATGTTTTGGTTGCTAACTTGATGTGCATGTTAGCCATGGCTCAAATCTTTGTTAAGCCATGGGAATGGTATTTGGCCAAAGTTGTTATGGTGATAAAGCCATTGCATGCTAAGTGTGAAGCTTGATGATGATGCATGCAATGATGGATTGTCTACTCTTGAGTAAGATTTTGAGCTTTCTTTTGTTTTATCATGATTGAAGTTGAAAAGGAGCATGATTGTCATATTCGCCATGCTCATATATGTATATATATGTTTGCACATGATGTTTTGGTTATGAAGGAAGTGATGAATAAGTTTGTTTAAAGAAGAAGATGTTGAAGAATAATTGTGAAATTGCAAGCACAAATCGCCTAGCACACATATAAGTGCTTGATGCTATATTATAAGTTTTGAGCCACAATATGCAAAGCATTAACTAGTAAAATGCATGCTGTTTTTGTGAGGTATTAAGTGCATAATTGGCCTCAACATGTACATGAATATTCGGCCTTGGGTAGCCTATTGAAGGCCTTAGCATTTCCTTGATGCTCAAATAAATTGTATTGAATTGCTTGATGTAGTATAAAATGTGCATGACCATTGTGTATTCAAGCTAAAGAGTGGCCATATGACCATTTAAATTCCTTGTCATATTCGCCATAAGCTAGCACAATGAGGTTTTAATAAATTGAATTTGTTTGAATTAGCTCAAGAGCTAAGAGGTCCACAATTGGACAAGGGAAGGAAAAAGTGATCGAATAGCCGTAAAAGCCGCTCGACAACATCCGAGGTAAGTCCTCAAGAAGTGACCTTACTTGAATTATGTGAGATGAAATATGGATGTGTATGATTATTGATTATGTGTGAATGAGTATTTGAATTCCACCCGGCTAAGTCCCGGGCGAATATGCTAATGATTATAATTGTGTTTGAGCCTTAGTAAGGAAAATGAAATATGTATGTCCAATGATTATTGATGTATGTGTGCATGAGAAATTGAATGATATCCGGCTAAGCCCAAGACAATTATGCTGAAAATTATATCCGGTTAAGACCAAGGCAATTGTGCTAGTAGCTATATCCGGCTAAGACCAAGGCATTCGTGCAAGTTGTTAAATCCGCTAAGACCAAGGCATTTGTGCAAATCGTGATATCCGGGTTAAGTCCCATAGGCCTTGGTGCGGGTTACCATAACCGGGCTATGTCCCGAAGGCGATTGAACGAGTAGCGACGTCCGGTTAAACTCCGAAGGTATGTGATTTGAAAATTATAAGCTTGCTGGAAAATTTCAGCTAATGCACTTGTGAAATTTCCCAATGACAAGGTAAGTGCGGTGTGTGCTTTGCGCGATAGGAGTAAGAGCATATGAATATCCGCTCCTATGATGGAGCGAGTTATCGGCCTTAATGAAGCCGTTATTTGTGTATGAACATAAGTGTTGGGATGGTGAAGTAAGTACGATTATGTGAATGTGCATTAATGAAATGATGCATTTGGTTATGTGAATGTATTGCTTTAATTAAAGCTGATTATATTCCTTGAGACTTACTAAGCATAAAAATGCTTACCCCGTTGCTTTGGCTCTCTGTTTTATAGATTTCGTTCGATAGCAAACGGATTCGGGATCAATAAAGTCGAAGTCATCCACACTATCCACGCCTCTATTTTGGTATAAATTTTGGTTGAACTTTGAAATGGCATGTATAGGAGACATACCAACTTTAAAAATTCACTATAAATTATCCAGAAAGAATTAGGAGACATACCTTATATTTACAGATTCCATTTTGAGTCTAGTTTCATTAGAAACAAGCGGCACCAGCATTAAAGCCCTGTACAGAGAGATATTCAAGTTATACCGAGAGAAGGTCGAGCAATCGATCCCTGTAACATGGGTGACTTTAACTAATAAACTGTACCAATTGGCCTGACCAAAATTCTAGAAATAAATCCATGGATGGATATATGAGTCTAAATTCAGGAAAATTTACGAAACCAGTTTCGAGTTTTGAAACTCGAGATATGATTTTAAAGGCGACGGTGATGCAGTCTTCCAAATTGACCGAAATGCCAAATTGGTGGGCAAAACATGTGAACTTGGCTTGTTAACCCTCGTGTCCGACAATCGACGATGGTCTCGGGTTCGGGGTGTTACAAAATTGATAGTGTGATTGATGCTCCGACTACTTCCGATCCCTGAGCTAGCTTGGCGACACTATAAGAAATCAAAAGGAAAGGGGGTAAGCTTTAAGCTCAATAAGTTAGTATGTAAATAATAGTCAACTTTAAACATACAATAACATAATGTAAATTAGCACAAAATCATCAAGTGATCATAGACATGTCTTACTCTTTTGCACCCTTACCAACAATGCATCTTGAACCGAGATCATTTTTCATGAGATTTGCGTACATACCTGTAACACTTCATAACATAATCATAACCTTTGACATCTTTGACATAAACTTTAAATTACCCATTGAACAACTCTGGATACTAAAGGATACTCAGGAATCACATACACATAGAATCATACCAATGCCATATCCCAGATATGGTCTTACATGGGATCTCATATTGATGCCAATAGTCCAGCTATGGTCTTACACGATTCTCATATTGATGCCATGTCCCAGACATGGTTTTACATGAAATCTCATAACGATGCCATATCCCAGATATGGTCTTACACGTAAACTCATAACCCTAATGTCATGACATTTGTATCCTAATTATTCCTAAGGTTGAACCGGGAATTTTTCCATATCGAATCTTTGCCGAACGAATCCATAATGATAATTGTATTAGTAATACAATAACAAAATATTAAATACATAATATAAGTTGCATTATTTACACATGAACTTACATCGGTACAAAATATGGCTAACTAATTCGATTTAGTCCACAACTTTGTTTTTTCTCGATCTATAATAGCAAATTTGGCTTATTTAATTATCACATTGTTCAAATCAATCCAAAAAACCATTCTTTGGAAAAATTATAGTTTTGCCCCTCATCTTTACAAATTAGTCTTTAGGCTCGTAAAATAAAATGTACTCATTTTCTTTGTTACCCAAACCTAGCCAAGCCTATATCATGCTTATATCAGCCCACATTTTTCATCAAATCACATGTCTACTACCCATTTTTATAACTTTTACAAATAAGCCCTTTTTAGGTGTTTTCATAAAAAATACTTAGTAAAAGATGTTTATCACACATCAAACTTTCATAATCTACCATGAAACATCAAAATACTTGCATATCACATGCCAAACCCTAAGCATCAACCTTAGCTCAAATAAATGGTAGAAATGGCTAGATCGGTTGATAACAACTTCAAAACTGTAAAAAAAACATTAAAAACAGGGTTAGAATGCATTTACAATCAAACTTGAAAGTTGAAGAAACCCTAGCTATGGTGACCTTAGGAATTTCGACTATGGCATGGAGAAGATGAGCAAATTTTGACTTAGTTTTCCCTTTTTATTCTTTTATTAACCAAATGACCAAAATACCCTTTTTACAAAACTTTCAAAATTTACTTATTTATGCCCATTTTTGTCCATAAAAATAAAAATTTGTCAAATTTCTATTTAAGGACCTCTAATTAATAATCCATAGCTATTTCATGCTTAAAGCTTCTAGAATCACATATTTTGCAACTTTTTGTATTTAGTCCTAAAAATCAAATTGGACACTCTAACAATGAAATTTCTTAACGAAACTTTCATAAAATCATGCAACCATATCATAGACCTCAACACATTCATAAAATAATTATTTGTACTTCAGATTTGTGGTCTCAAAACCACTATTTTGATTATGATTATGCCTTTCTTGGATGTGGGGTTTTACTTGATTTGAGTTAATGAGTATGTGATGTTTGTGTATTATAGATGGTAGCATGTGAATGTTGTGTTGATGTCTTGGTTGTGGCTGATTTGGTTGTATGTATATGCTAGAATTGAAACACCTCAAACCCGGCCCAGACGTTATGGCCAGATCCGACATGCCACATCGAAGCGTTCAAAACATTTTATATTGTTGATCCAGAAAAACTTACTTAGTGTTTTAAAAGATAATTTCATTATAGGTTAAAGTGAATGGAAGCTGTGCACCCGGTAGGAAACCGGAAAATAGGTGGTGAGTCAATCGGACTGCTTAAGTACCAAGCTCCCTTCGGATCGAATCCTAGACATGCATACCGCCATTGCCACACCTTAACGTCATGGATATTTCTAGGAAACCGATTTGATTAAGTCATTTTTAGGAAAAGTGATTAATTTTGGAAAATACTTTCATTGCGAAAGCTTTGCTAGTTGTCGTGTTATTTTGAAATCAATTGCTGTTTTTGAAAACGCGCCCTAAAGCTATCCAATTTCAACAGTTAAAATAAATAATACCTATCTTAATAATACATATTAAAACCATCAAAAATAATTAAGCGGCCTTATTACATTTAAAAAACCAAACCTCAACGTAAATAATAGGATGTCCAGTTCACCAGAAGAAAACCAAACTTTCAGAACGGGTGGCAACTCCGAATTCCCTCACAGCTCCAAGCCCACTATGGTTGGGGATTACCTGCGTGGATGAAAATAAAAAGGGTGAGTTTGGGGAAACTCAGTGTGTAAAATAACCCAACCATAGCCTAAATCAGCTCAACCCACAAAAACAGAATAAGTTGGCCTTAGCCCAGAACAGAAATTCAGAATAAAGCCCATAGGCCCATAACAGAACAGAACAGATATTACATGTTTATGCAAAACCCAACCATATCCAACCGTATACACCCCCGTACCAACCTTACACCGTGTGGGGAGACAACTCGACCCACCCAACCGCTACACACCACAGAAATCGCAGCGAGGCTACCAAATATTGTGACGAAGTCACCAGATACAGATATTGTGGCAGAGCCACCAGAACAGATATATGTGACAGAGCCACCAGATCAGATAATTGTGGCATAGCCACCAGAACAGATATATGTGGCAGAGCCACCAGATTAGATAATTGTGGCATAGCCACCAGGACGCTTCCTTCATAATATAACCCATGTCCCCATGCAACAGATATATGATCATGGCATACATCATACAGAATCAGATCGTCATGCTTTTCAGTCAGAATTAACCCTAGGGGTATAACGGTAATTTTGCACCTAGGGGTATAACAATAATTTTCCATACATAGGGGTATTATAGTAATTTAGCTACTTTTAGGGTTTTCATGCATATCCTAACTATTTACGTACTATCGTAACACTTACACAAGATACTTATCAATTGGGCCGTTGGCCCATGAACCCGATCTTTGGCCCATTAAGCCCAAATTATCAAAATGTACAAAATCGCTGCATCTGCAGTTTATTACTTTAGATTACCAAATATACAAACCCAACTATCTTACGAGCATTCGACACTCGCAAATTCCCAAAATACCGACTTTTCAAAGATTTCGCTTTTGCCAATCTAGTCTATGAGAGGGTGTCGATTACATACACTGCTTGCGACGATATCTTGTGAGATCCACACACTAACGCCTACAATTGGATTACTAACACGTTAATCTAACTATTCAAATACAAACTACGTATTAACCCCTTACAATATTTGGCCAACCACACCTACAGATCATCATAAGCTTATAAGAAAACAATAAGCAACTCATTAACAAATTTTTGTCAATGTTTACCACATAATCATAATTTCACTGCAAGCTGTCTTCCTGAGCAACAGTCACTAAATTATTTATAACTGGAGCTACGAAACTCCAAATCAAGTGCCATTAATTTTCCCTGAAAATAGACTCATATATCTTCTATCCATAAAATTTTCATAATTTTTGGTATGGCCAATCAATACCAGATTTTTCTTAAAGTTTCCCATGTTTCACTGTTTGACTAATCTGACCACTCTTCATTACGAATCAAATTTCTCATTGTACAGAATTCAAAATATGTTCTCGTTTATTCCATTTGAAACTAGACTCATTAAGATTTAATTACATAATTTATGCAGATTCTAACTCATCTCCCAAAATTTATGGTGATTTTCCAAAGTCACGTTACTGCTGCTGTCCCAAGCAGATTTATTATTGAATCACTTTTTCACACATACCTTGCATGAATGTTATTTAAACATGTATATCACCAATCGATCATCACATATCTATGATTTTACTTAAGTATAATCTCCATTTCATCATTTTAAAGCACAATATGTTTGCCGATTTTTCCCCTTAGCATCTAAGGCACATGCATGCTCATTTGTTTGGCTCAACTTCACCTATCTTCCATTTTTCATCAAAAGAACATGAAACAACAACCATTTCCTTCATTTTAATTCATGACTAAATGCTCACAACACAACTAAAAACCAAAATATGCTTCAAGAGTTAAGGTAGAATCAAGAAGAACTCATGAACATCAAGATAGAAGCAAACTACCATGAACTTACCTTCAATTTTCTTCCCCAAGTGATCGAACATTCAAGAGCTTTCTCCTCTCATTTCTCTTCTCTAACTTTAGGCTATGATGAACAAAGATGGACAAAACTTTGTTCTTTTCACCCCTTTTTCTTTTAATAAAATTTCATATTTCATCCATTTAATTCTTTAATACAAAAGACATGAAATGCCCATCATGGAACATTTACCTAAACCATTATCATGGAACATTTACCTAACCCATTATCATGGAATATTTACCTAATCCATTATCATGGAACATTTACCTAACCCATTATCAATTTGTACCATGAATTATGGATATCAAGTGCTCATATTGTCTACAACAACATGATGGCTGGCCACTTCATGTAAAATGGGAGGTTTGTCATGCAAATCCTCCTATTTTGCACTCCTATTTATTTGGCCACTTCAATTTAGCCTATAGCATTTTCAAACATTTTCACATAGCTTCTATTTCATAATTTCACCCCCTTTTTCTTATGGAACAAAAATTAACTAAAATTGTCGGGTTCTATCTTAAGCTTGGGCCTTCTAGAGGCCCACTAACATAATTAAACCTATGCCAACATTCACAGAATTCCCGAAAATTGGGGCGTTACAAGAATTGTTGCTATGTTGTGTTGTGTAGGTGTGAGCATCAAAAGGTGGCAAAATGGCTTGGTAAATAGCCTTATTTTCTGTCCACATCGGTAGACATACGGGCGTGTGTCTAGGCCGGTGTGTCACACACCGGTTGTCCCACGGGCATGTGTTTAGGTTGTGTGTCCCCTGCACCTTAATTTTTACAAAACAGAATGCTCAGAATTGAGCATAGAGGCAGAGACACAGGCGTGTGTCTCAACCATGTGGTTTACACAGCCTCAGGCATGGGTGTGTGTCCTGGGCGTGTGAAGTTTGCACCTATTTTATGAAAAATCAAAATAATTAAAATCAACCACACGGCCAGGCACATGGGCATGTGACTTGGTCGTGTGTCTTCAATTTGTTCTTGGGTGACAAACAGAGAGTTACACGATTTAGGGGCATGGGTGTGCGTGACCACAATGCCTACGAAAACAAGCGTATCCTAAGCCACACAGGCGTGTGACCGCTGTTTGGTGACAAAAAATTTCTAAGTGTTGCAAAATTTTTAAAGTATCCGGTTTAGTCCTAAACCGCTTCCAATGTATGTTTTGAGTCTCGTAGGCTCGTATTAGGGACTTTATGATTGAATGCAAAAAGTTTTAAATTTGGACAAAAATTTATGGCTCAAAAATATGTGGTTGCTTGTGTTTAAGTCCGGTAATGCCTCATACCCTATTTTCGCATCGAAGACGGGTGAGGGGTGTTACATTTAGTGGTATCAGAGTTACGGTTTAGTCAATTCTCGGACTAACGTAGTATGTGTAAGAGTTTAGCTGTACATGCCATAATTGAACTGTGATAGTGTGATGACTCTTGACAATTTTAAATTGTGTTTTTAGATAGTAAATGGATCCCGATCGAGCTAAGGCTGATGACGTTGAAAATAATGCGCTGGCTCCTGCTCAAGTGGCAGCACCGTCTGATAATAGACCTCCTATGGTTAGTTAGGGAGAAGAAACTAAGGAAGCCTTTTTCCACATGATGAACAAGTGGTATACGGAGTTTATTCGAACAAATCTAAATACCCAACCTTCTCCACCCCCACCTATTCCTCAACCGGTTCCCGTAGCTCCACAAGACATGAAATTTACAAGAATGAACAAATTCCCGGTTGATAAGATCCAAAAGCATAGGCTGAAGATTTTAGGGCTAATTTGGATGATGATTCCAAGAGAGACGAGTTTTGGCTCGAAAACTCCATTAGGGTATTTGAAGAACTGTCTTTCACACTGGATTAGTGTTTAAAGTGTGCCATCTCACTTTTGAGAGATTTTGCATATCACTGGTGGAATACACTAGTATCTGTGGTACCGAGAGAGAGAGGATTATCTGGTAATTCTTTCAAGAGCAGTTCTGAAAGAAATATATTAGTCAGCGGTTCATGGATCAGAAACATAAGGAATTTCTTGAGCTGAAACAGGGTCGAATGTCAGTGGTAGAGTACGAGCGAGAATTTTTCAGACTTAGTAAATATGTTCGAGAGTGTGTTTCCACTGAGGCTATCATGTGCAAGAGATTTGAGGATGGATTGAATGAGGATATTCGCATGTTAGTTGGAATCTTAGAGCTGAAAGAATTTATGGTGTTAGTCGAGTGAGCTTGTAAGGCCGAAGAATTGAATAAAGAGAAGAAGAAAGGTGATTGTGAAGCTAGAGATTCGAGGGAAAGACCGGCGAGTAAGTCATTTCCATCTCATTCACAGAAATCCAAAGAAATGTATTCCCGTTCGAATGTATCAGCTGGGTATTCTCACATAGACCGCGGGAAGCAATACTTGAGTTTTAAATCTTAAACTACTTCAATGCCAAGTGTGGGTAATGTAAGGTCTAACAGACCCGAGTGTTTACATTGTGGAAGAAGACATCCCGGCAAGTGTAGGATGAATGACCGGGCTTATTTCAAGTGTGGTTCTCAGGAGCATTTTATTCAAGATTGCCCTAAAAAGGTTGAGAAAGAAATATTTCATAGTGCAAGGCCGAGTAATACTACCAATAGGGGCAAGCCACCGAGATATACCAGAAATAAAACTAGTAGTAAAGGTGTGACGAAAGATTCCACTGTGAGATCCGAAGCTCAAGCACCTGTTAGAGCCTACGCCATCCGTGCTAGTGAAGAAGCGACATCTCTCGATGTTATCACTGGTACTTTTTCTCTCCATAATACTAATGTAGCTGCATTGATTGGCCCTGGATCGACTCATTCTTATGTTTGTATGAAATTGGTAGCTAGTAAGAGCTTGCCTATTGAGTTTACTGAATTTGTAGAGAATCAAACCCTTTAGGAAAACATGTATTAGTTGATAGAGTTTGCAAGAATTGTCCCTTGATGATTTGAGGTCACTGTTTTCTAGCTGATTTAATGTTGTTTCCATTTGATGAAAACGATGTTATTTTGGGTATGGATTGTAACACCCCTTACCTTTATTCGACACCTAAATAGGATTCGAGGCGTTACCAGAATTAAACATAAACATTCATATAAAACTAAGTCATAAAATTCCGTCCCAATTTAAGACATTTCAGCCACATGCAAATTGTCCCTTATAAGGGTCTATAAGACTCGAAACATACATCGGAAGTGATTCGGGACTAAACTGAGAACCTTCAGAACCTTTAAGACACTTAGAAAATTTTCTTGTTTTGGAGAGTCACACGCCCGTGTGAGTAGGTTGTGTGGTCACACACGCCCGTGCCCTTAGCCCATGTAACTCTCTGACTATGACGTCATCACAAAATAAGGTCACACAGCCAAGTCACACGCCCGTGTGCTCAGACCGTCTGCCATGTGGTGAATTAAAAATAAATGAATTTTTCATAAAATAGTGCAGACTCCACACGGCCAGAGTAAACACCCATGTGGGTAGGTCGTGTCTCTCATGCGGCCAAGACACATGCCCGTGTCTTCGCCCGTGTGTTTACTACTGGGCATATTGACTTGCAAAACTAAGGTACAAGGGACACACGGCTGAGCAACACGCCCATGGGGCTGACCGTGTGTCACACATGCCTTAGACACATGCCTATGTGTCTACCCTTGTGGACATTTTAGAGGCTAATTTCCAAACCAATTGCCACCTTCAAACACTCATTTACTCAAACATGTTTCATAGCATACAACATAACCTATTTAAACACTCAAATATTCAATATCAT
This sequence comes from Gossypium arboreum, assembly GCF_025698485.1. Classification (NCBI taxonomy): domain Eukaryota; kingdom Viridiplantae; phylum Streptophyta; class Magnoliopsida; order Malvales; family Malvaceae; genus Gossypium; species Gossypium arboreum. The sequence goes on from NC_069077.1 coordinate 53,122,567, forward strand.
GGCACTATCATGTCTTCTTAGTGTTATCTTATTTATACATCCTATTAGCCATAGCTTTTAAAAATATTCCACACCAATTTCATGGATAAACAAGATTTGTCATTTTAATTCCAAGTTACAATCTCTTTACTATGATCATCTCAAGTCATTAAGTCATCCCTTAATTTTTAGCATCTAATTCACATCTCGCCATATACCCATCAAACAATCACATAACACATCGTTAAGGCATTAGCACATGCATGCATGAAAAATTAGGTTTCATAACCCAATAATCAAATATAAGCCATATCTCATGGCTATTACAAAATGAATCATCAATATTATAGGCCTTTACATGTGACAGCCCAAAATTGACCCTAGTCGGAAGGTGGTCTCGGGACCACAAAATCGAGGCATAAAAATAATTAAAAATTTATTTTGATGCCTATAATATGTGTGTGCTCATGTATGACATTTTATGATGATTGATTTAGTGTTATAAGGGTGAATTCCACAAGAAAGGACTTAGTAATTAACTTTGAAAGTATGATAGGGAAATGTGTGATGACTAATTAAAGCATGCATGCAAAATAATGGACTTGCATGTCAAATTCCCCCTTTATAGGTGGTGGCGGCCATGACAAGGAGGATGGGCTAAACATGTCATGAAACATGTTTTGTTGGTGCATTAGGGTGAAATAATAAACAAAGGTGTATGGGTGATAAAAATGAAAAAAAATGTGTGTGAGTGTGGTAATCCCCCATTGCCGTGAGTTGTAGAGAAGGAAAGAAAAAATTTTGTTCATCCTTTCTTTGAGCCAAAACTAAGGAAGAAGGAGGATTTTGCTTCATGCTTGGTTTGGAAGAGATCTAGAAGGAGATTTGGCTAAGTTTGCATCAAGATTAAGGTATGTATGAGGTTGTGTTAGGAGTTTCATGCATGTTTTGGTTGCTAACTTGATGTGCATGTTAGCCATGGCTCAAATCTTTGTTAAGCCATGGAAATGGTATTTGGCCAAAGTTGTTATGGTGATAAAGCCATTGCATGCTAAGTGTGAAGCTTGATGATGATGCATGCAATGATGGATTGTCTACTCTTGAGTAAGATTTTGAGCTTTCTTTTGTTTTATCATGATTGAAGTTGAAAAGGAGCATGATTGTCATATTCGCCATGATGCATTCATGAGCATGGTTCATGCTTCTTGCATGTTAGTTAAAATTTGTGTTTTGGATGGCTATGGACACCTTGAAATTCGCCATGCTCATATATGTATATATATGTTTGCACATGATGTTTTGGTTATGAAGGAAGTGATGAATAAGTTTGTTTAAAGAAGAAGATGTTGAAGAATAATTGTGAAATTGTAAGCACATTCGCCTAGCACACATATGAGTGCTTGATGCTATATTGTAAGTTTTGAGCTACAATATGCAAAGCATTAACTAGTAAAATGCATGCTGTTTTTGTGTGGTATTAAGTGCATAATTGGCCTCAACATGGACAAGTATATTCGGCCTTGGGTAGCCTATTGAAGGCCTTAGCTTTTCCTTGATGCTCGAATAAATTGTATTGAATTGCTTGATGTAGTATAAAATGTGCATGACCATTGTGTATTCAAGCTAAAGGGTGGCCATATGACCATTTAAATTCCTTGTCATATTCGCCATAAGCTAGCACAATGAGGTTTTGATAAATTGAATTTGTTTGAATTAGCTCAAGAGCTAAGAGGGCCACAATTGGACAAGGGAAGGAAAAAGTAATCGAATAGCCGTAAAAGCCGCTCGACAACATCCGAGGTAAGTCCTCAAGAAGTGACCTTACTTGAATTATGTGGAATGAAATATGGATGTATTGATTATTGATTTATGTGTGTATGAGTATTCGAATGATACCCGGCTAAGTCCCAAGGCGATTATGTTAGTGATTATAATTGTGTTTGAGCCTTAGTAACGAAAATAAATATGTATGTCCAATGATTATTGATGTATGTGTGCATGAGAAATTGAATGATATCCGGGCTAAGCCCAAGACAATTATGCTGGAAATTATAACCGGGTTAAGACCAAGGCAATTGTGCTAGTGGCTACATCCGGCTAAGACCAAGGCATTCGTATGAAGTCATTCTATCCGGCTAAGACCAAGGCATTTGTGCAAATCGTGATATCCGGGTTAAGTCCCGTAGGCCTTGGTGCGGGTTACCATAACCGGCTATGTCCCGGGCGATTGATCGAGTAGCGACATCCGGTTAAACTCCGAAGGTATGTGATTTGAAAATTATAAGCTTGCTGGAAAATTTCAGCTAATGCACTTGTGAAATTTCCCAATGACAAGGTAAGTGCGGTGTGTGCTTTAGCGCTAGGAGTAAGAGCGTGTGAATATCCGCTCCTATGATGGAACGAGTTATCGGCCTTAATGAAGCCGTTATTTGTGTATGAACATAAGAGTTGGGATGGTGAAGTAAGTATGATTATGTGAATGTGCATTAATGAAATGATGCATTTAACTATGTGAATGTATTGCTGTAATTAGAGTTGATTATATTCCTTGAGACTTACTAAGCATAAAAATGCTTACTCACCGCTTTGGCTCTCGCTTTTCTAGATTTCGCCGATAGCAATCGGATTCGGATCGTTGAAGTCGAAGTCATCCACACTATCAAGCCCCCATTTTGGTATAAATTCTTGGTTGAACTTGAAATGGCATGTATAGGACTACCCCTTGTTGGTTTAAATATGTTATGATGTATATGTGTACGGCCATGCGAAAATGGCTCGTAATAGTGAAGTATCAACTTAAACTATTTGCGGTTTGTATATATATATATGGTGTCATGATGTGACTATGAATTGGAAATGGGAATGTTGGTCACATGATCAGCCATTGGCATGGTTAAAATGATCATATGTGGACCTATGTAAGGCAAGACTAGTTGGTTCATGGAGACTACAAAATAGGTAAGACCTACCTTAAAACAGATGCTGCCAGCTGCAGTAACGTGAATGTGAAAAATCACCAAAATTTGTAGGAATGGTATTAAATAGTGAATCAGCTATGTAAATGAACATTGATGAGTCTATTTTCATATGGAAGAAACGAAATGGTCATAGGAGTTACATGTTAGGAGATATTAAAGCTATTGTGAGACAGGGCCAGAACGGTTTCTGGGTTCCCTGTCGCAACTTTAAAAATTTACTATAAATTATCCAGAAAGAACTAGGAGACATACCTTATATGTACAGATTCCATTTTGAGTCTAGTTTCATTAGAAACAAACGGCACCAGCATTAAAGCCCTGTACAGAGAGATATTCAAGTTATACCGCGCGAAGGTCAGAGCAGTCGATCCCTGTAACATGGGTGACTTTAACTAATAAACTGTACCAATTGGCCCGACCAAAAATTCTAGAAATAAATCTGTTAGAATTAAGTGACCCAAATTCTTATTTAAATAAAATACGATGGAAAATAAAATAAAAGTAAAATCCATATAGAACTAGACTTCTTTTATTTTATTTTAGAATAATGTTTTTAAACCTTATTAAACTCCATCTATTTTATATTGATTAGGATAAGGTGTTTCAATCCTACTAGAATATGGCTTTGCAAGCTTATAAATAGACATAGTCTATTCCTCTTGTATTTGAGTAAAAATTTTTCGACATAGTGAATTTTCTTCTCCTCCTGCCTGTGGTTTTTTCCCAAAGGGTTTCCACGTAAAATTTATGTGTTCTTTATTTTATTTATTTTATTCTATTTATTTTCACAAATTGGTATCGAGCTTCCGGTTATTCATCTCGATCACGGTAATGGCGTCTTTGAAGTATGAAATTCATTGTTGGATCGCAACACCGATTTGCGTTGTGGCAAATTAAGATGCAAGCGCTTCTTGCACGATGGATCTAGAGGATGCCCCGCTAGGATAGATAAGATGCCTTCGACATTAATGTATGAAGAGAAGAAGCGTAAGGATCGAAGGCATTAACACAATTACATCCGCATTTGTCCAACGAAATTTTGCAGGATGTGATGAAAGAGAAAATTGTCACGCATTATGGAAGAGGCTAGAACAAATATGTATGTCGAAAACTCTAACAAGCAAGTTGCATATGAAGCGGCGTCTTTATGCTCATCGCTTGGAGGAAGGTGCGTCAGACACCTAACACTTAACAAAGTGTTTAAAGAAATTCTCTCAAACTTGGAGGCCATGGAGGTTCAAGATGATAAGGAAGATCTAGGGTTGATTCTACTTTGTTCGTTGCCCTGCCTTATTCAACCTTTAGAGACACGATTTTATATAGCCGCGAGTCTCGATGCTTGATGAGGTTTATGATTCTTTAACCTCGTATGATAAGATGAAGCATCTTGTGGTTAAACCCAACTCTCGTGGAGAGGGTCTCATTGTTCGTGGGAGACAAGACCTAATGTTGATGATGATCGTGGTAGAACACAGAACGGAATCCTCGTGGTAAATCTAAGGGTAGATCAAATCTTCAAACAGAGGTAAAACTTGCAACTTCGCAAGAAGAAAGGGCACATTAAACTGAAAGTGCTATAAGCTACAAAATAAGATTAAAAGGAGGTCATGAATCAAAAGGAAAACAAACCGAAAATTCCGGTGAAGTCGATGTTGTAGAAGACTACGCGATGGTGAACTTCTAGTTGCTTCATCAATGATTCTAAAGTAAGCGAGGAGTGGATACTTGATTCAGCTGCACCTTCCACATGAGTCCCAATCGGGATTGGTTTACAACTTATGAAACAAAGATTCAAGGTGTTGTTTTGATGGGAAATAATGCTTCATGTAAAATCGCAGTGTTGGAACAATTAAAGTTAAGATGTTTGATAGAGTTGTCGAACACTTAGTGACGTGCGGCATGTTCCGAAATTGAAAAGAAATTTAATTTCGTTGAGTACTCTTGATTCAAAAGGGCATGATATACACAATGAAAGTGGGGTTTTAAAGATTTCAAAGGGTCCCTTGTTGTGATGAAAGGGCAAAGAAAGATTGCCAAGTTATATGTTTTATGTGGTTCTATCATTCTCGGTGATGCAATTGCCGCTTCCTCTTCCTTGTCGATGATGATATTACTAAACTTTGGCATATGCGCCTAGGGCATATGAGTGAGAATGGCATGGCGAAATTAAGCAAAAGAGGACTTCTTAATGGGCAAGGAATTTGCAAACTGAATTTCTATGAGCACTGTGTTTTTGGGAAGCAAAAGAGAGTTCGATTCACTAGAGGAATCCATAACACGAAGGAAACGTTGGAGTATATCCATTCTGATCTATGGGGGCCGTCCAGAGTGCCTTCGAGAGGTGGAGCTAATTATATGCTAACCTTTATTGATGATTTTTCCAGAAAAGCTTGGGCGTTCTTCCTGAAGCAGAAAAGCGATGTGTTTTCCACATTTAAGTCTTGGAAAATTATGATTGAAAAACAGACGGAAAATGCAGATAAAATACCTCCGCATGCACAATGGCTTAGAGTTCGCTCGATGAGTTTAATAGATTGTGCAAGTCGAAGGATCATGAGACACTTGACGTTCGTCATACTCCACAAAGAAACGGCGTTGCGAATCGAATGAACAGAACGATCATGGAGAAGGTTCGATGTATGTTGTCAAATGCCAACTTACCAAGTCATTTTGGGCGTATGACCTCATCGCATGTTTTTGATCAACCGATCTCCATCCGCTGCCATTGAGAAAAAGACTCCACAAGAGGTATGGTCCGTAATCCCGCTAATTATTCCGATTTAAAGATTTTTGGGTGTCTCCGTATGCTCATGTTGATAATGGAAAATTGGAACCGAGATCCATTAAATGCGTTTTCTTGGTTATAAAGTCGTGTAAAAGGCTATAAGTTATGGTGTCCTGAAAATAGAAAAGTTGTGATTAGCAGAGATGTTGTTTTTGATGAAACCGCTATGCTACCTAACTTATCTCTTAAAGACTCTTCCAATAAAGAAAACCAAAAGCGGTGGAGCATCGACACATGTAATCAACTCCTCAAGCCAAGACAAAATTGAGAATAGAGTTGCTTCTTCACCGCAATACTCTATCGCCAAAAACAGACAAGAAGAGAAATTAAACCTCCAAAGAAGTATGCCGAGGTTGATCTAGTTGCTTATGCTTTAAATGTGGTGAAGATATAGATGCTAATCAAAAGCCATTTAATTATTCGAGGCGATTAGTCGTGAAGACTCGTAAAAGTGGATGTTTGCTATGCAAGAGGAGATGGAATCACTCCACAAAAATGAACATGGGATCTTGTAAAACTTCCTAAAGGTAAAAAGGTCGTTCGTTGTAAATGGGTGTTTAAAAGAAAGAAGGGACTCAGGAGTTGAAGAACCCAGATATAAAGCAAGGCTTGTTGCAAAGGGTTACAATCAAATTCCGAGTGGACTTCACAGATGTGTTCTCTCCAGTTGTTAAGCATAGTTCGATTCGAGCTTTGCTTGGTATTGTGGCCATGCATGATTTGGAGCTTGAGCGGTTAGATGTAAAACGCATTTTGCATGGAGAACTTGAGGAAGATATTTACATGCAACAACCGGAGGGTTTTATAGTCTCGAAAAAGAGGACTATGTTTGCTTGTTGAAAAAGTCACTTTACGGTTTGAAATAGTCACCAAGACAAAGGGTACAAGAGGTTTGATTCCTTTATGACTTCTCATGATTTCAAAAGAAGTAGTTTTGACAGTTGTGTCTACTTTAAAAAAATGATGGTTCTTTTGTGTATCTACTTTTTATATTGATGACATGTTGATAGCAAAGAAAAGATAAAGAGAGATAAGAAAGGTTAAAGCCCAACTAAGTGAAGAATTTGAGATGAAAGATTTAGGACCAGCAAAGAAGATACTTGGTATGGAGATTCTCGAGATAGAAAAGCAAGTAAATTGTACCTAAGTCGGAAGGGGTACATTGAGAAAGTTCTTTGCGTGTTCAATATGCAGAGTGCTAAGCCTGTTAGTACTCCTTTAGCGGACCATTTCGACTTTCATCGGCCTTATCTCCTCAATCGATAATGAGATTGAGTACATGTCACATGTTCCATACTCTAGTGCAAGAGGATCTCTCATGTATGCTATGGTTTGTTCACGCCCGATTTATCATATGCGATCGGTCGCGATTAGCGATACATGGCGAATCTCGTAAAGAACACCGGAAAGCGCTTCGATGGATTTTAAGATACTTACGAGGCACTACTAATGTTTGCTTACGCTTTGGAAGAACTAAAGATGGAGTTATAGGGTATGTTGATGCTGATTTTGTTGGAGACCTTGATAGAAGAAGATCTCTCACGAGTTACGTCTTTACAATCGGAGGTTGTGCAATTAGTTGGAAAGCCACTTTGCAAACTACGATCGCTTTGTCTACCAATCAAGCCGAGTACATGGCGATTATTGAGGCTTGTAAAGAAGCTATTTGGTTGAAGGGACTATTCGATGAACTCAATGAAGACCTTCAAATCAGACAAGATTTTGTGACAATCAGTGCCATCTTTCTTACAAAAGATCAAATGTTTCATGAGAGAACAAAACACATTGATATTCGGTATCATTTTGTTCGTGATATTATTGCTCGTGGTGATATTGTTGTGAGCAAAATTAGCACTCATGAAAATCCTGCAGATATGATGACTAAGTCACTTCCTATAACCAAGTTTGAGCATTGCTTAGACTTGGTTGGTGTTCATTGTTGAAGTTAAACCCTTAAGGGGTTTTTGGAAGAGGTGAAGAACTTGTTTATTGAAAGTTCGCGATGAAGAACTTGTTCATTGAGAATTTGTGTCAAGGTGGAGATTGTTAGAATTAAGTGACCCAAATTTTATTTAAATAAAATACGATGGAAAATAAAATAAAAGTAAAATCCATATAGAACTAGACTTCTTTTATTTTATTTTAGAATAAGGTTTTAAACCTTATTAAACTCCATCTATTTTATATTGATTAGGATAAGGTGTTTCAATCCTACTAGAATATGGCTTTGCAAGCTTATAAATAGACATAGTCTATTCCTCTTGTATTTGAGTAAAAATTTTCGACATAGTGAATTTTCTTCTCCTCTGCCTGTGGTTTTTTTCGAAAGGGTTTCCACGTAAAATTTATGTGTTCTTTATTTTATTTATTTTATTCTATTTATTTTTCACAAAATCCATGGATGGATATATCACCTAAATTGTGGAAAATTTACGAAACCGGTTTCCAGTTTTGAAACTCGAGATATGATTTTAAAGGCGATGCAGTGATGCGCTTTTTCCACTTTGACCGAAATGTCCAATGGATGGGCAAAACAAGTGAACTTGGCTTGCTAACCCTCGTGTCCGATAACCGCGATGGTCTCGGGTTCGGGTGTTACAATTTTATTGGTATCGAGCCACGGTTTAGTCGATTCTAGGACTACCGTGAGGTGTTTGGGGTCTAGCTATACATGCCATTTAATGATGAATCGATAGTGTGGTGATTTCGACAATTTGACTTTGAGTTTGTTTATAGCAATGGATCCCGATCCCAACCGAGCAATAGCCGATGATGTGGAGAGTGTGGCGCTGCTCTCAAGACAAGGGACAATGGCCGTGGACTCTCAACCTATGGCCAAGAATCCGAATGATGAGGCTAGGCAAGCCTTTTATAGTGTGATGAACGAATGGTTTAATCAATACATTCGAACTAACACGGCTGTCCCACAACCTCCATTCCCAGAAATGCAACCTCAAGACCTACAATACCTCCCAGAATCGACCAAATAAGGTCAAGTAAGCCCCGGTCGATAGGATTCAAAACATGGGGCCACCGAATTTAAAGCTACGGATGATGATGATGCCGAACGAGCTGAATTTTGGTTGGACAACACTATCCGGTGCTCGATGAGCTATCTTGTACACCGATGAGTGCTTAAAGTGTACCATCTCCTTGCTACGTGATTCCACCTACTATTGGTGGAGTACTTTGACTTCGTGGTACCTAGAGAGCAAGTGACTTGGGAATTCTTTCAAACCAAGTTCAAAAAAAAAAAAAAAAGTATATCGATCGAGATTCATCGACCAAAAGCGAAGGAATTTCTTGATCTTAAGCAAGGTTCTATGTCTACATCGACTATGAACGAAAATTTGTGAGGCTTAGCCGATACACGCGAGAATGCATTTCGTCCGGGCTATTATGTAAACGCTCGAGGATGGGCTGAATGATGATATAAGGATGTTCGTTGGCATTCTCGAAATACGAGATCGTAGTACTTGTTGAGCGAGCTTGTAAAGTCGAAGAGCTTAGAAAGGAGAAACAAAAAGCGATGTGGAACCGGAGAATTCGAAGAGGTCCTCGGAAAGTCTCTTCAACAGCAATCAAGAGATTTCGAGATGATGTGAACCGGTCTAGAGGCACTTTGGGCTTTTCTAGACGAGGACGCGATCGACCCTGTGACCACACGAGTCACTTCGATCGCCATGGTGGAAATGATCGCCGAGAGGGCGGAGTGTCAACATTGTGGCAAATGGCATTCGGGAGCTGTTGGTTTCGTGATCGCTCCTGCTATAAGTGTGGATCGGCCGACCACTTTAGGAAGGATTGCCCGAGGATGCTTGAATGAATGTGAGTCGAGTGGAAACTCGGTGCTACCATCGCCGAGGTAGGCCACCTAGAAATATGGGCAATGTCGATGGCGGTCGAGAGGATCTAGAGATGCTACCATCGATCCGAGGCTCGTGCTCCTGCGAGGACTTATGCCATACTGCGCCTGCGAGGATGCTTTGCCTCTCCGGATGTCATTACCGGTGCTTTCACTCTTTTCAATACTAATGTGATTGCTTTGATTGACCCCGGTTCTACTCAATCTTATATATGTGAAACCTTAGCATCCAAGAAGACTTTGCCTATTGAGTCTCTCGAGTTTGTAATTCGGTGTCAAACCCTTGGGTCATTACGTGCTTGTCAACAAAGTGTGCAAGAAAAGTCCCCTAGTGTTCCGAGGTTCTTGTTTCCGGCGGACTTGATGCTTTTGCCGTTTGATGAATTCGACGTTATTCTTGGTTTGGATGGGTTGACCATGCACGATGCGGTCGTAAATTGCAAAAGCAAGACTATCGATTTGAGGTGCGAATAACGAGATAATTCGGGTTAAGTCTACGGACTTAAAGGGGTTGCCACCGTAATATCGCAATGTTGGCCCGAAAATATGTAAGAAAAGAGTGCGGCGTACCTTGCGACGTGCTCGATGACAAGAAATCGAAAAAGAAACCCGAATCTGCGCTCGTGGTTTGTGAATACCCGGATGTTTTCCTCAAGAATTGCCGGTTTACCACTGTTCGGAAATAGAATTTGGCATCGAATTGGTACCGGTACCACTCCAATTTCGATAGCTCCGTATCGTATGGCACCAACAGAATTAAAGGAGTTGGAAGCTCGGTTGCAAGAATTGGTGGATAGAGGTTTTGCTCGCCGAGTTTTTTCGCCTTGGGGTGCGCCGGTGTTGTTCGTGAAAAGAAGGATGGAACCATGCGGTTGTGCATCGATTATCGTCGACTTAATAAAGCGACAATAAAGAACAAATATCCGCTGCCACGATCGATGACTTGTTCGATCAACTAAAGGGAGCCTCAGATTCTCGAAAATAGATTTGAGATCGGGCTATTATCAATTGCGAATCCGAGATTCGGACGCACCCAAGACCGCCTTGAACGAGATATGGTCACTATGAGTTCCTAGTGATGCCGTTTGGGCTCACTAATGCCCTCGCGGTATTTATGGATTTAATGAATCGGATCTTTAGACCATATTTGGATCGATTCGTAGTCGTGTTCATTGATGACATCTTGGTCTATTCAATAAATGAGACCGAACATCTTTGAACACCGCGGTTAGTGCCGCAAATTTTACGGGATAAGCAATTATATGCTAAGTTCAAGAAGTGTGAGTTCGGTTAAGAGAGGTTAGCTTCTTGGGTCATGTGGTATCTCAGATCGGTATTCGAGTCGACTGAATAAAATTTCAGCCATACTTAATTGGAAGCCTCAGAAATATTACGAGGTTCGAGCTTTTTGGGGCTTGCTTGGTTATTACCGACGATTTGTAAAAGGCTTCTCAACGGTAGCCACACCGATGACGGTTACTCCAAAAGGATGTTAAGTTCGAATGGACGGAGAAATGCCAAAAGGTTTCGATCAATCGAAAACTTATTTGATGAAGCCCCAATTCTAGTGCAACCCGAGTCCGCAAAGAGTTTGTCATCTATAGTGACGCCTCTCTACTTGGGTTAGGTTGCGATTAATGCAAGAAGGTCGAGTTGTGGCCTATCGTCGAGGAAATTAAAGCCACATGAGAAAAATTATCCGACTCATGATCTCGAATTGGCGCCATCGATTCGCTTTAAAGATTTGGCGACATTACTTATTTGGTGAACGTGCCATGTATACTCGGATCACAAAAGTCTCAAATATTTGATGATCCAAAGAGACTTAAATCTGCGACAAAGACGTTGGCTCGAGCTGTTAAAGGATTACGAGTGGTCATTGACTATCACCCGGGAAAGGCGAATGTGGTTGCGGATGCCTTGAGTCGTAAATCATTATTCGCTTTTACGAGCGATGAACGCTTGTCTGCTCGATCCGATAGTGTGTTAGTAGCTGAATTGAAAGCCAAACCACTATTGATACATCAAATTCGAGAAGCTCGTAAAGTCGACGACGAGTTGGTCGCAAAACGGGCCGAGTGTGTTCAACAAGGATTCGAGTTTCAAATCGATGATGACGATTGTTTGAGGTTCAAAAGTCGTCATGTGTTCCAAAGAATTGAACTCATTTCGATAATTCTGAATGAAGCCTATTGTAGCCGAATGGCAATCCACCCGGGGAGTACGAAGATGTACAATGATTTGAAACGTCGGTTTTGGTGGCATGGTATGAAGCGAGACATCTCCGACTTTGTTTCGAGATGTTTAATATGTTAACAAGTGAAAGCGGAACATCAGGTGCCTTCAGGATTACTTCAGCCAATCACGATACCCGAGTGGAAATGGGATCGAGTCACAATGGACTTTGTATCCGGACTGCCATTGTCAGCAAGTAAGAAGGATGCGGTTTGGGTCGTGGTAGATCGATTGACTAAGTCGGCCCACTTTGTCCCCGTACGTACGGATTTTTCAATTGACAAATTAGCTGAATTGTACGTTTCTCAGATTGTGAGATTACACGGGGTGCCTATTTCCATCGTGTCGGATAGAGATCCGAGATTTACCTCGCGATTTTGGAAAAAGTTGCAAGAAGCTTTTGGTACCAAGTTGCATTTCAAGACCGCTTTTCACCCCAAACCGATGGTCAATCCGGCGGATAATTCGGATACTTGAGGATATGTTAAGATGTTGCGTCCTCGAGTTTAGTGGTTTATGGGAACGGTATTTGCCTTTGATTGAATTCGCTACAACAACAACTTTCAATCAAGTATTAAGATGGCACCCTACGAGGCCTTGTACGGCCGTAAATGCCGTACACCATTGTTTTGGACCGAGCTCGGTGAAAGCAAGATTTTCGGGTGGATTTGATTAGGGATGCTAAATGAAAAGTGAAAGTAATCCGTGAAAGTCTCAAGATAGCCTCCGATCGTCCGAAGTCATACGCGGACTGAAGCGTAAGGATATCGAGTATCGTGGGTGATAAAGTGTTTCTCAAGGTATCGCCTTGGAAAAAGATACTCGATTCGCCGTAAGGGCAAGTTGAGCCCGAGGTTCGTTGGGCCATATGAGATATCCGAGCGAGTCGATCCAAGGGCATATCGTTTGATTTTGCCCCCGAACTCGAAAAGGTTCACGCTTTTCTTTCACGCTTCGATGCTTCGACGCTATAGATCCGGTCCATCGCACGTGATTAGTCCATCGAAATTGAAATTCAAGCTAATATGAGTTATGAGGAAGAACCGATTCGTATCCTATCACGAGAAGTGAAAGAGTTGTGAAACAAGCGGTTCCGCTAGTAAAAGTGTTATGGCTCAAGCACGGATAGAAGAAGCTACTTGGGAGACCGAGAACTCTATGAAAGAGCGATATCCAAACCTATTTACCGGTAAGATTTTCGGGACGAAAATTTCTTAAGTGGGGAGAGTTGTGACAGCCAAAATTGACCCTAGTCGGAAGGTGGTCTCGGGACCACAAAACCGAGGCATAAAAATAATTAAAATTTATTTTGATGCCTATAATATGTGTGTGCTCATGTATGACATTTTATGATGATTGATTTAGTGTTATAAGGGTGAATTCCACAAGAAAGGACTTAGTAATGAACTTTGAAAGTATGATAGGAAATGTGTGATGACTAATTAAAGCATGCATGCAAAATAATGGACTTGCATGTCAAATTCCCCTTTATAGGTGGTGGCCGCCATGACAAGGAGGATGGGCTAAACATGTCATGAAACATGTTTTGTTGGTGCATTAGGGTGAAATAATAAACAAAGGTGTATGGGTGATAAAAGAATGAAAAAAAAATGTGTGTGAGTGTGGTAATCCCCCATTGCCGTGAGTTGTAGAGAAGGAAAGAAAAAATTTTGTTCATCCTTTCTTTGAGCCAAAACTAAGGAAGAAGGAGGATTTTTGCTTCATGCTTGGTTTGGAAGAGATCTAGAAGGAGATTTGGCTAAGTTTGCATCAAGATTAAGGTATGTATGAGGTTGTGTTAGGAGTTTCATGCATGTTTTGGTTGCTAACTTGATGTGCATGTTAGCCATGGCTCAAATCTTTGTTAAGCCATGGAAATGGTATTTGGCCAAAGTTGTTATGGTGATAAAGCCATTGCATGCTAAGTGTGAAGCTTGATGATGATGCATGCAATGATGGATTGTCTACTCTTGAGTAAGATTTTGAGCTTTCTTTTGTTTTATCATGATTGAAGTTGAAAAGGAGCATGATTGTCATATTCGCCATGATGCATTCATGAGCATGGTTCATGCTTCTTGCATGTTAGTTAAAATTTGTGTTTTGGATGGCTATGGACACCTTGAAATTCGCCATGCTCATATATGTATATATATGTTTGCACATGATGTTTTGGTTATGAAGGAAGTGATGAATAAGTTTGTTTAAAGAAGAAGATGTTGAAGAATAATTGTGAAATTGTAAGCACATTCGCCTAGCACACATATGAGTGCTTGATGCTATATTGTAAGTTTTGAGCTACAATATGCAAAGCATTAACTAGTAAAATGCATGCTGTTTTGTGTGGTATTAAGTGCATAATTGGCCTCAACATGGACAAGTATATTCGCCTTGGGTAGCCTATTGAAGGCCTTAGCTTTTCCTTGATGCTCGAATAAATTGTATTGAATTGCTTGATGTAGTATAAAATGTGCATGACCATTGTGTATTCAAGCTAAAGGGTGGCCATATGACCATTTAAATTCCTTGTCATATTCGCCATAAGCTAGCACAATGAGGTTTTGATAAATTGAATTTGTTTGAATTAGCTCAAGAGCTAAGAGGGCCACAATTGGACAAGGGAAGGAAAAAGTAATCGAATAGCCGTAAAAGCCGCTCGACAACATCCGAGGTAAGTCCTCAAGAAGTGACCTTACTTGAATTATGTGGAATGAAATATGGATGTATTGATTATTGATTTATGTGTATGAGTATTCGAATGATACCCGGCTAAGTCCCGGGCGATTATGTTAGTGATTATAATTGTGTTTGAGCCTTAGTAACGAAAATAAATATGTATGTCCAATGATTATTGATGTATGTGTGCATGAGAAATTGAATGATATCCGGGCTAAGCCCAAAGACAATTATGCTGGAAATTATAACCGGGTTAAGACCAAGGCAATTGTGCTAGTGGCTACATCCGGCTAAGACCAAGGCATTCGTATGAAGTCATTCTATCCGGCTAAGACCCAAGGCATTTGTGCAAATCGTGATATCCGGGTTAAGTCCCGTAGGCCTTGGTGCGGGTTACCATAACCGGGCTATGTCCCGAAGGCGATTGATCGAGTAGCGACATCCGGTTAAACTCAAGGTATGTGATTTGAAAATTATAAGCTTGCTGGAAAATTTCAGCTAATGCACTTGTGAAATTTCCCAATGACAAGGTAAGTGCGGTGTGTGCTTTGCGCTAGGAGTAAGAGCGTGAATATCCGCTCCTATGATGGAACGAGTTATCGGCCTTAATGAAGCCGTTATTTGTGTATGAACATAAGAGTTGGGATGGTGAAGTAAGTATGATTATGTGAATGTGCATTAATGAAATGATGCATTTAACTATGTGAATGTATTGCTGTAATTAGAGTTGATTATATTCCTTGAGACTTACTAAGCATAAAATGCTTACTCCGCCGCTTTGGCTCTCGGTTTTCTAGATTTCGCCGATAGCAATCGGATTCGGGATCGTTGAAGTCAAGTCATCCACACTATCAAGCCCCCATTTTGGTATAAATTCTTGGTTGAACTTGAAATGGCATGTATAGGACTACCCCTTGTTGGTTTAAATATGTTATGATGTATATGTATACGGCCATGCGAAAATGGCTCGTAATAGTGAAGTATCAACTTAAACTATTTGCGGTTTGTATATATATATATGGTGTCATGATGTGACTATGAATTGGAAATGGGAATGTTGGTCACATGATCAGCCATTGGCATGGTTAAAATGATCATATGTGGACCTATGTAAGGCAAGACTAGTTGGTTCATGGAGACTACAAAATAGGTAAGACCTACCTTAAAACAGATGCTGCCAGCTGCAGTAACGTGAATGTGAAAAATCACCAAAATTTGTAGGAATGGTATTAAATAGTGAATCAGCTATGTAAATGAACATTGATGAGTCTATTTTCATATGGAAGAAACGAAATGGTCATAGGAGTTACATGTTAAGAGATATTAAAGCTATTGTGAGACAGGGCCAGAACGGTTTCTGGGTTCCCTGTCGCAACTTTAAAAATTTACTATAAGTTATCCAGAAAGAACTAGGAGACATACCTTATATGTACAGATTCCATTTTGAGTCTAGTTTCATTAGAAACAAACGGCACCAGCATTAAAGCCCTGTACAGAGAGATATTCAAGTTATACCGCGCGAAGGTCAGAGCAGTCGATCCCTGTAACATGGGTGACTTTAACTAATAAACTGTACCAATTGGCCCGACCAAAAATTCTAGAAATAAATCCATGGATGGATATATCAGTCTAAATTCAGGAAAATTTACGAAACCAGTTTCCGAGTTTTGAAACTCGAGATATGATTTTAAGGCGACAGTGATGCAGTTTTTCCAGCCTGACTGGAAATGTCCAATGGATGGGCAAAACAAGTGAACTTGGCTTGCTAACCCCTCGTGTCCGACACCGGCGATGGTCTCGGGTTCGGGGTGTTACAATTTTATTCGGCCAAAATAGCATGACACATATCATAAAATAACCAAGTCCCCTATACATGCCATATTCAAAATATCAAATTCAGTATACCCAAATGTTCTTTTGATAGTGTGATCAAATACTCCGACGGCTTCTGATCCCTGAGCTAGCTTGGCGGAACTACAAAGGATGGAAAGGAAAGGGAGTAAGCATTAAAGCTTAGTAAGTCCATATGCAAATAATATGCAATGAGAACAAGCAGATATCATACAACATCATGATAGCATAAATATAAAGATTGTTCATCATTCAAACCTTTTTGGACTTATTCATTATGTATATATTTCCTTACCACGAATCATCATTTATCAAGGTATTACTCATAAGCGTAGCGTACATACCTGTACCATTTCATAGTATCACATACAACCATACCTTCTTTAATATGCCCTCCTTGGGACTTTCATTACATCATCCATTACATTAGCTGTTGAACACTTGGAATAATATTGGATATGTGGAAAACCTTGCACCTGAGTGCCACATACACATACATAGCCAAAGCTACCTCAAAACATGTAACGCTCGTAATAGAGCTACTCACGGGCCTACTCGCACAAGCTATCGATCAGGACGTAACTACACGGGCTACTCACACAAGCTGTTAGGTATATGACACTCTCAGGACTACCCAACCACCGGTATGACGCACAAGACTAGCACCCGGAACCAAATTACATGTGTCATAAACATCATGAACTCAGACCAACTCAATGAGCTCAGATGTCACATATATCATGAACTCAGACCAACTCAATGAGTTCAAATCATATACTTTTCTAGTGACATGTCACTTAATCCTAAACTATTCCTAAGGTTGAAACGGGATTCTACCTCACATGTACATAACATCTCAACCGCACTTGCTCGTGATGTCGTGGATAACGAACATAATATCATTCATACTTTCATAACCACCATTAGGCATAACATCCATAATGAAAATAAAATATTTACCACATAATATCAATACATCAAAATATGCTATATTGTAACATTATTTACACAAGTACTTACCTCGATGCAAAACGATGAGAAACGAGCCTATTCGTCGTAAACTTTATTCTTTCCTTGATCAAGACCCGAATCACATTTTTCTTGATCTATAATGCTAAATTTAACTTGTTTAATAATCACATTGTTCAAATAAATCCATAATTCATACTTTAGTAAAATTACCTTTTCACCCTTAACTTTTCACTTATTTACAATTTAGTCCTTAGGCTCGTAATATGAAAAGCATGCATTTTCTTTGTTACCCAAGCCTAGCCTAACTTTCTTTGTACTCATAACAGCCCATAATTTTCATCAAAATTAGATTTTTATCACTTATTTTACACCTTTTACAAAATAGTCCTTTTAGTAGTTTTCATGAAAAATCACTTTGTGAAATATGTTTATCTTACACCAAACTTTTATCTTCCTCCATTAAACATCAAAATACATGTATGTCATACATGGGTAAATTTTTGAACATAAACCCTACTTCAAAATAAGGGTAGAAATAGGTAAATCAAGCTACGAGGACTTCAAAAATGTAAAGAACATTAAAAATGGGCTAGGGAACACTTACTTTTGAGCTTGAAAATATCAAAAACCCTAGCTATGAAGTTCTTAGAATTTTCGGCAGCCACATGAAGGAGATGAACACATTTTTTCTTTGATTTTCCCTTTTTATTCTTTTATTTACCAAATGACTAAAATGCCCTTAAGGCATTCCTTTCAAATTTTTCCTATGCATGTCAATTTTTATCCAAAATTATAAAAATTGGTCAAATTTCTAATTAGGACCTTCTAATTTATATTCTAAAGCAATTTCTTACTTAAAGCTTCTAGAACACAAGTTTTGTATCTTATTTAATTTGGTCCCTAAAGTTCAATTGGACATTTTATACATAGAATTTCTTCATGAAATTTCACACAAGCATGCATGCATATCATGGACCTCATAATAATTATAAAATAATTATTTTTATCCCAAATTTGTGGTCTCGAAACCACTATTCTGACTAGCCCCTAATTTGGGATGTTACATGAATTGGTTGACACAGCATGATGCCGTAGTGAATTGTAAATGAAAAATTATTGAACTGAAATGTAGAAATGGTGAAACTCTTCAGATTGATTCAGATAAGTCGGATGGTTACCTGTTGTGATTTCTTCGATGTCTGATCAAAAATATGTAAGGAAATGTTGTGAAGCTTATCTTGCTTATGTGTTGGATACAAAGATGTTTGAATTGAAAATTGAATCAGTGCCAATAGTTTGTGAATATTTGAATGTGTTTCCAGAAGAGTTGCCTGGGTTACCTCCGATTAGAGAAGTTCAGTTTGGTACTGATTTAGTACTAGGGACTTCACCGATATCCATTGCTTCATATAGAATGGCTTCGACTGAATTGAAGGAATTAAAAGTTCAGTTGTTAGAGTTGACAGACAAGGGTTTTGTGAGACTGAGTTTTTCTCCCTAGGGTGCTCTAGTTTTAGTTGTAAAGAAGAAAGCTGGATCTGTGAAACTTTGTATCAATTACTGACAGCTCAAGAAGGTGACTATAAAGAACAAGTATCCTTTACCGAGGATTGATGACTTATTTGATTAGTTGAAAGGAGAAATCATATTTTCAAAGATTGGTTTGAGATCTGGCTATTATCAGTTGAGAGTTAAAGAGTCAGATGTGCCAAAAACTGCTTTTAGGACAAGGTATGGACACTATGAATTTCTTGTTATGCCTTTCAACTAACTAATGCACCTGCTATTTTTATGAACTTGATGAATAGAATTTTCTGACTATATTTAGATAAGTTTGTGGTTGTGTTCATCTTTGATATTCTGATTTATTCTTGAGACGAGTTTGAGCATACTGAGCACTTGAGAACTATATTGCATACTTTGAAAGATAAGCAGTTGTTCTCTAAATTCAGTAAAAGTGAGTTTTGGCTCCGAGAAGTCAGATTTTTGGGACATATTATTTCAGGTGATGGTATTCGGGTTGATTCAAGTAAGATTTCGGTAATTGTTGATTGGAAACCGCCTAGAAATGTATTTGAAGTTAGAAGCATTTTGGGATTAGCTGGTTTTTGTCAAGGATTTTCAATGATTGCTACTCCTATGACCAAGTTGTTGCAAAAAGATGTTAAGTTTGAATGGTCCGAAAAATGTTAGCAAAGTTTTGAGAAATTGAAAGCATTATTGACTGAGTCACTGGTTTTAGTACAACCTGAATCAGGCAAAGAATTTGTAATTTATAGTGACGCTTCATTGAATGGTTTGGGTTGTGTATTGTTGCAAGAGGGCAAAGTGGTAGCTTACACCTCGAGACAGTTGAAACCGCATGAGAAGAATTATCTAACACATGATTTGGAATTATCCGCCATCATTTTTGCTTTGAAAATTTGGCGTCATCATTTGTACGGTGAACAGTTCCATATCTTTACTGATCATAAGAGTTTAAAATATTTGATGACTCAAAAAGATCTGAACTTGTGACAACAAAGATGGCTCTAGCTACTGAAAGATTATGAACCAGTGATTGATTATCATCCGAGAAAGGCGAATGTAGTCATCGATTCTTTGAGCAGAAAGTCCTTGTTTTCTTTGAGAGCTATGAATACAAGATTGACTTTGACTAATGATGGTTCAATTTTGGCCGAGTTGAGAGCTAAATCGGTATTTATTTAGTAGATTTTTGAAGCTTAGAAAAATGATAGTGAATTGCAAGCCAAAATTGCTCAGTGTGAATCAGGTAGTGATACAGACTTTTAGATTGATTTAGATGATTGTTTAATGTTCTAGGATATAGTATGTGTACCAAAAAATGATGAACTTATTCGAAAAATTTTACATGAGGCACACGTGGCTGTTTATCAGTTTATCCAAGTAGTGCAAAGATGTATAATGATTTGAAGAAAGTGTATTGGTGGTCAGGTATGAAACGAGATATTTCAGAGTTTGTTTTGAGATATTTGATTTTTCAACAGGTAAAAGCCGAACACCAAGTGCCTTCGGGTTTACTACAGCCTGTGATGGTACCCGAGTGGAAGTGGGATAGGATTACAATGGACTTCATAATCGAGTTGCCTTTGACTCTGAAAAAGAAAGATGTCGTCTGAGTTGTTGTTGATTGATTGACGAAATCGATCCATTTCATTTCGGTACATATCGATTATTCACTTGATAAGCTGGCTGAATTTTACATTGCTGAAATTGTTAGATTACACAGGATGCCTACTTTTATTATTTTAGATAGAGATCTGAGGTTCTCGTCGCGATTTTGAAAGAAATTTCAAGAAGCGTTGGGTATGAAGTTGAATTTTAGTACCCAATTCCATTCGTAGACTGACGGTCAATCAGATAGGGTAATTCAAATTCTCGAAGATATGCTTCGCTATTATGTTCTAGAGTTTGAAGTAGTTGGGAGAAATATCTACCATTAGTTGAATTTGCTTACAACAACAGTTTTCAATCGAGTATAAAGATGGCACAGTATGAAGCATTGTATGGTCGTAAGTGTCGAACTCCACTGCACTAGACTGAGTTTAGTGAGAAATAGATTCACGGGGTAGATTTGGTCAAAGAAACTGAAGAGAGAGTGAAAGTAACTCGTGATTGTTTTGCTAAGTGATTATGGATTAAACACCTAAAAGGGACCTATTTGTAAAAAAGTTATAAAATGAGAAGTAAAAATATGAAAGAATGGAAAATTTGGGCTGTTATAAGCATGAAAGAGTCCGGTTAGGCTTGGGAATTGAAGAAATTGAATCCATTTCATTTTACGAGCCTAGGGACCAAAATGTAAAAATGTCAAAATTTAGGAGGCAAAAATGTAATTTTTTCAAAATGTAATTTTTGGGCTGAATTGAACAATGTGAATATTAAATGAGTTAAAATTTCTATTATAGATCAAGAGAAACAAGGTTCGGACTTAGATCGGGGGAAAACAAAGTGTTTAACAATTAGGCCCCATTTCTACTATTTTTGTACCGAGGTAAGATCGTATGCAAATAATGCATTGTTTTAATTATGTTTTAAATGCTTTATTATTGTATGAATTGTGATTAAACCTTGGATGAATTTGACAAAGTTTCAACAAGCGTGAAATCTCAGTTGAACCTTAGGAATAGAGAGGATACGAATATCATGACATTAAGGTTACTGAGGTTTACGTGTAAAACCATATTATGGATATGGCATTGAAATGAGATTTCGTCTAAGACCATAGCTGGGCTATTGGCATCTAAACAAGATCACATGTAAGACCATATCTGAGATATCGCATTGATACGGTACTGTGTGTACGAGATTCCCGAGTATCCTTTAGTATTCCAAGTGGTTCAACAGGTAATTTAATGAGTATGTCAAAGGTTAATTACGTGCAAATCCCATTTGAGATGACTCAGGTATGTACGTAAAACTCAAACGTAAAGATTTCGATATGTGATGAGCCCTGAGTAAGGGTATGATTGAGTAAGTTATGATTACAAGATCTTAATAATATTATGCCAATTATTATCATGTTAATTGTATGTTAAATGTTTGGATATGATGCCTATTATTTGCATGGGAACTTACTAAGCTAATAGCTTACTCCCCTTTCCTTTCCCTTGTCTTATAGTGTCATCAAGCTAACTCGGGGATCAGAGACTGTCGGAGATCCACTCACACTATCAACAATTATTTTGGTACCAATAATTTCAACATTTTGAGTTATGGCATGTATAGGGGACTTGGTTATTTTGTTATGTGTCATAATTGAATTGGCCAAATGTATTGGCTCATATTGGTTGATAGTTCATTTTGTATAAGGCCATTGGAAATTAGCTACTATTGGTATAAGAAATTTATATGATTATGCCTTTCTTGGATGTGGAGCTTTACCTCATTTGAGTTAATAAGTATGTATGTTTGTGTATGATAGATGGTAGCTTGTGAATGTTGTGTTGATGTCTTAGTTGTGGCTGATTTGGTTGTATGTATATGCTATAATTGGTGCTATGTTGTGTTGTTTAGGTTTTTGTATCAAATGGTGGCAAAATGGCTTGGTAAGTAGCCATATTTTTTGTCCACATGGGTAGACACACGAGCGTGTGTCTAGGCCATGTGTGAAACACAGCTTGTCCCACGGATATGTGTTTTGGCTGTGTGTCCCCTGCACCCTAATTTTTACAAAACAAAATGCTCAAAATTGAGCATACGGGGGCATATGTCTCAGTCGTGTAGATGACATGGACTCAGGCATGAGCATGTGTCCTGGGCGTGTAAAGTTTGCACCTATTTTATGAAAAATCAAAACAATTAAATTGACCACACAGCCTAGCACACAGGCGTGTGACTTGGTTGTGCGTCTTCAATTTGTTATTGGGTGACAAATAGAGAGTTACACGGGTTAGGGACAAGGGCGTGTGTGACCACACGGCCTGCCCACATGGGCCTCTGTTTGGTGAAAAAAATTTCTAAGTGTTGTAAATTTTCGAAAGTATTTGGTTTAATCCTGAACCGCTTCCAATATATGTTTTGATCCTTATAGGCTCGTATTAGGGACTTTATGATTGCATGCAAGAAGTTTTAAAATTTGAAAAAAATTTATGGCTCAAAAATGTGTGGTTGCTTGTGTTTAAGTCCGGTAATGCCTCGTACCCTGTTCCGGCGTCTAATACGGGTAAGGGGTGTTACAGAATATGTGTTTGAGAAACAAATCATATTCATATGTATTTTTTGAGAATGAATATTTGACTGGCCCATTTTGAGATAAATACATGGATCAAAGTCATAAATTAAATCTCTAAACTGTTGTGTCATTAAATCCTTAGAACTGAAACCACTATAGCTCTCCACATGAGGAATTTTATGTTTTGACATAATCAAACATTGTCTTTAACTGGACAACTATAAAAGTTATGTTTGAACATAATTAGAATCATGTAGTGAGATGTGAGTGTCTAAGATGGAATTTGTCCATCTTATTATAAGAGAGATATCTCTAGGCCCCTCTACTATTGAGATTGAAAAATGCATGGTTGTGCTCAAATAAATTGATGGAGATCAATGTAATTCATTTTGTCAGTCTAATTGGGTATCAAGAAATTAAAGATAGAACGATATAAGGTTGACTTTATCCATGCCTTATACTCTATCTAGGTATTGTGAGACAAAAGGATTATGTCATGAGCTGTATTTAGGTTGTCTTGGATCATGAGCTTTCATTTAACTTGGGTAGTCATAATGTCTTGCTAGAGGCCACTTTTGACTTGCAAGACCAAATATGAGTTGGGCCTACTTCCAACGTTAATTGAACCTATAGGGTCGCACATTAAAAATGAACAGGAATGGTTAAGTTTTTCGCTCTCTTTAAGTAATTTAAAATGATATGATTATTTTAAATTACGAGTAATAATCAATTATTATTTTGATTTGAATATAATTTTGGAAATTTAAATTCATAGTCAAAATGATAACAAATAGTAATTTTGTTACTATTTCTGTTAAATTCGTAAATAATAATAAACGAAATAAAAGGGCATTTGATAATATTTCTTATCGATATGAAATAGAATTTAATTATTATTTAAAAAGTTTCAAATAAATAATAATTAAAATTCAAAATCAAAAGGAATTAATACAAAGTTTTTAAAATTCAAGATAAAATCGATATTCCTTATTAGATAAGGAAGTAGATTTTAAATTATTTAAAAGACTTTTAAATATATATACAACCTAAAATCCAGCTTTTACCTAATCCTATATATATGTGATATATGTAAACTTCTCCAAGAACACAAGTTTTTGGCTATTAGATGTTTGAGAGAATAAACCAAAAACGTTTTGAGAAAATGAAGTTGGAACTAGCATCCCATTGGACCGTTCGTCGTTCGTTAGAGTGTGGATACTTGTAGAGGGTGGTCGTCTTTCAACAAGGCAGTACCTTTGGAGATCCGATTCAAATCAAGCATTAGAATCTGAAAGTTTAATGAAACAAGGTAATTTTCATTTTTCCCTTTTCGATTTGTACATATTGCATGAGATCCTTGGTAGTTTATGGGATATCAGTTCTATTTTTCGTAGCGTTATGTTCATTTGAGATTCGAACTCTATCCCGTATCCCAGCATCTTCCACTAAGAAAAATTCTATCATAAAGAGTTTCACACATTGTCCTTTAATGACTAGGTAATCCTTCCAATCTTTGTAGTTGGCATAGAAATGTCCTTTCTTGTTACAAAAGGAACAATTAGACTTAGATATGTCTTTAGGCTTTTTAGTCCTCTTCCTTTTCACTTTAAGTAGCCCAGAGGACTTAGCCTTATTTATTTTAGCATGCTTTCCCTTCCCTTTAGAGGAAGAAACAATCACTAAGTTTGCTTATACTTTTTTGATCGGTAGATTAACATTCTGTTGGGAAAAATCTGGTTTGAAAATAGTTTTCTTGCATAGCGAACAAATAAAAATTAAAAACCAAGTTGGTTTTTTATATTCATAACAATAAATCTTTTCTGAAGTCACACCTGCGTTTTCGACTAGAAAGATCCTTGTTGTTCTTGGCTTTCAACTGAATGACCTTCTTCGCTATTCTCATTCCACAAACTCCTTCGAATGTAGGCTCAAATATATTCGAATCAAACCTAGAACCATAAATAATATACCTTACTTTCTGTGCGAAAATAAAATTCTCTCTTTAATAGAAACCGATAGAGTTGTTATTCTAGAAAGTATAATTTATACTTAAAAAATAAATTTCCATTATTTTCGAGTAGAATAACAATATCTCTAAGTCATTTAAAACTTATTTTGTTTTTAGCCCTATTAGTGTCATCTATTTATAGGGAGAAAAAGTGAAACCCGTGTTTAATTAGTAAAAGTTTATTTAATAGAAAAACATCTTCCTAGTTGAACTAAAAGAGAGAGGAGCGAATAGGTTGTGCTTCCCCTCACAATGTATTCCATGTAATATCCTGATTTTGGGCCTAGTCGAAATAGTGGCTTCGTGACCACAAAATACGAGATAGAAATAATTATTTTATGATTATTTTAAGGTCTATGATATGATTGCATGATTGTGTGAAAATTTCGTGAAGAAATTTTATGCATAAAGTGCTTAAATTGAAATTAGGGACTAAATCGAATAATTTGCAAAACTTGCATTCTAGAAGTTTCTAGTATGAAATTGTTTTGAAATATTAATTAGGAGGTCTTAAAGAGTAATTTTACCAATTTCTAAGTCTATGGACAAAAATTGGACATGGATGGAATTTTTGGAAAGTTTAGTAGTAAGGGCATTTTGGTTATTTAGGGGTAAAATGAATTAAATACAAAATTAAAAGCCAATTTTGCTCATCTTCAACCCCATGGCCGAATATAGCAAGGAGAAACCATGGCTAGGGTTTTTCAAGCTTCCAAGCTCGATTAGCAAGGAAAACTGAAATTCGGGCTAAAATGGGGAAAATACCAAGTTGTGGACGAAATGGTAAAAATAGACATTTTCGCATACGAGGTAAGTTCATATGTAAATGTTGGTAACATAGTTATTATTTTAAATGTTTTAATGTTTTTTGAAATGATATGATAATTATTATGAAATATTATACTTGTGATAATTGTTTGATAATATGTCAAATTATGTGATATACTTGGAAAATGTGAAATACTACCGAGTATCAGATCGGCATTCCGTAGAAGATGGTTGAGACACATGATTGGGAAAAAGGTCCGTTGAACCTTAGGAATGGATTAGGATACAAGTGACATGTCACTCGATATTTGGGCATCCGAACTCGTTGAGTTGAGTCCGAGTTCACTTATGGATGCGAGCGTCCAAATCGTTGAGTTGAGTCCGAGTTCGTGAGATGTAACTAGGCATCCGAACTCGCTGAGTTGAGTCCGAGTTCACTTATGGATGCGAACGCCTGAGCTCGTTGAGTTGAGTCCGAGTTCACTTATGGGCGGGTTACATGGTAGCTTGGCTACATATGTGGCACTTATGTGCAAACTTTCCATGTATCCAATTATATTCATGTGTTCAACGGGTAAAGTTCTACTCAAATGGAGGAATACTCAAGATGAAAGGGACGATTGGTAAGTGTTGTGAAATGGATACTTTGAACAGGTATGTACTTAACCCTCGGGTTGAAAACTCGATATAACAACAATATGGTAAGATGATAAATGAAAAGGTGATATGAATGTCTTGGTGATGATTATGCAAATGATGTTTTATGTTTGCTTATATGGTTATGTTACTTGCTATTTGCATGTGAGCTTACTAAGCATTTATGCTTACTCCTCCTTTTCATTCCTTATAGTGTTGACAAGCCAGCTCGAAATCGGAAACGGTCGGAGGCACGCCACACTATCCGTGATACCATCTTGGCATAATGGCTTGTATATTTTGAGTATGGCATGTATAGCATTATAATCATTTTGTATATATGGTCTTATGATATGGTTATTGAGTGGTATGGAAAGAGAATGCTTGGTAATGATTAGCCATTCAATGGCTAATCATGATCATATTTGGTATTATGTATGTCAAATTGCTAGCTAATCCATGGAAACCATGAAATAGGTAAAATTTACCATAAAATAGATTCAGACAGCAGCAGTGACGTGAGTTTGAAAAATCACTAAAAATAGTAGAAATGGAATTAAATAATGAATAAGTTATGGAATCGAAGCTTGATGAGTGTATTTTCATATGGAATAAGCGAAACAGGTATATGAGCTATATTTTATGAGATGTTTAAATTTTTGTAAAACAGGGCCAGAGCGATTTCTGGATCCCCTATTCTGACTTTGGAAATTCACCATAAATTTTACAAAGATAATTAGAAGTCACGCTTTATATGTAAAGATTTCTTATTGAGTCTAGTTTTATTAGAAACAAACGTCATAGTCATTGAAGCTCTATACAGGGAGATATCTGATTCGTAATACACAGAGGTCAGAGTAGTTGAACCCTGAAAGAGGGGTTTAACTAATAAACTGTACTAATTGGCCCAATCAAAAATTCTAGAAAAAATTAGTAGATATATATATGAGTCTAGTTTCAGGAAAAATTTACGAATTGGATTTTGAGTTTTGTAACTCGAGATATAATTTTTAAAGCGACCGTGATGCGCTTAGCCACTTTGTCCGAAATTTTAAAATGAATTGTATGAGCTGTTTAATTAATGAATTAAGTCCGTTAACACCTCGTGTTCGACTCCAACAACGGTCTCGCACGGGTGTTACATTTAGTGGTATCAGAGCCAGGTTTAGTCGGTTCTCGGACTAACCTAGCATGTGTAAAAGTTTAGCTGTACATGCCACTGATCTGTGATAGTGTGATGTCTTCCGATGCGTATAAGTACCGTCTTATTTAGACAGGGTACTCTCCAACCGAGCTGTGCCGACCATGTTCAATGTTATGTGAAGATATTTGAGTAAAATTATGATTATGATAAGTCTCGGTTCAGAAAAGTATGAATAAAAGTTTATGATACATATGTGATAATATGTGAGATGAAAGTTCATGTTGTGATAAATATCCATATTTGCTTAATGCTCATACGATGTAGTGTATGTGGCTTACTTGATAAGATGAACGGAATAAATAGAAAGTAGTAGAGGTATGAATAAAGGTCATAATATCATAATACTAATGAAAATGTCCTTGTCTTGATTGGACGTTGAATGTTGATGAATGTTAATGATATACAATTTTTATGAGATAAAGGATTATAATGAAATGAACTTATCTATGTTAAATTGTCGGACCGAATTGTATGATTGTAATGATATGTACATGATGATGCACGAAATGAAAGTTGTGATTGTGATGCAAATATCTATGTTTGTTTGGCCTTATATAATGTCATGAGCATGAATTAATTTAATTAAATGAATGGATAAGTAAAGTCGTCTAGAAAACATAGAATGTATGCATAAGTATATTGTCTAAATGGGACAATAGGAAAATTGGTGTAAGCCAACATGAATGAATGACATGATTTTGATGATGTTACTATGATGATGGAAGTTGTGTCATATGTGTATGTATAAGAAAGTCGAGTCGAGGTCCTACAACCCTCCCCTTATCAAGTGGTACTTATAATGGAATTTTATGAGATTTGTATTGAATAAGATTCGGTTGAGAACCCAAAGAGTACAAAGGATAGAATAATTATAAGTATGATTAGAGATTGAAAATGAGCTGATAAGTAAAGTCGAGCCAAGAAAGTATCGGATTGACGTAAAAATTATTGGAGTTATGCATCGTCCCGCTTAGAAAAGGAATTCTCCTTGGTAAACCGAATTACTCGTGCAAGGTCGAGAAAAGTGTAAATCAAATTTATTCAGAATCGCCTTCTTTAGTGAATGGTTTAATATGAAATTTGTGACGGCAGTAACTAGTTGGGGAAATGATAATTGAAATGTGAACTATCCGAGTGTGACAGCTTATGACCGGATGATTTAGCGCTCTTTTGAGATGTTCTATGTGTTTACTTGTTCTCAAAAATATTTCTATGGCTATTGATCTTCTCAAGAAATTCTTGTTATATGGGAATGTCTTCTAATTCGGTGTTGGATGAAAGCATTGGTAGTCCGACTAGTTTATAATTTATATTGCTCTATTTCATCGGTATTCTATTTCATTTCGTCGATAAGAATTGATGAGAGAATACGATGATATTATGATTCTGCTTTTCTACTTGATGCTTCATCTAATATATATGTATGGGAAGATATATTGATCTTGTTATATTTGATTTCAGTGGATTAAATGATGTTTTCTTCGACTTTCTTTCTTTGAAGAATTATCGGGTATTCTGTATTTTCTCTATGAGTTTGGTTTTCGATTCTCCGCATAGTATCGTATCTTGGGTTTCTTTATCCCGGATCTCTTTATTCGGATTTCTTTATTCCGGTTTCTATCTTGGATTTCTTTATTCGGTTTTCTTGTTATCTTTGTTCCATAATTTGTCAATTACAACTCATGTTCGAAGTGGGTTCTTCTGCTCGTGATAATCATGTCAAATATGACTATACTTCTAATTTGATCTTGGTAATGTGGTAATTTTAGTATTGGGATTTTTTCTAATTTCTGTGTAAGGATTTGACATCAGTAAAGGCATAGGTGATAAAAGCGCGAGTTTTAGTCGGTATGGTAAATTATTTATTTGAAAGATTTCATGTGACAATTATGTCAGGATTATTTTTCCCAAGTCTGATTATAGAATTTCATTTTGTACGGATAAAAGAGTAAATAGTTTGAACGAGAAGTGTATATTTATTAGAAAAGAGTTGGATATTAGTTTAAGTCACTACGAATGATAAGGTTTCCATCTTGTGAAAGCTGAAAAGTTTATTACATGTTGACAGAGTTCGGATAGATGAGAATATTGGTAACCGAAGCGTCTGAACTAGACTAGTCTACATTGAGCAAAGACTTTCTGACTTTCAGTAATGTATTGTTGTATGAATTGTGATGTGTTTCAAGACAGTGAGGTAATGTGATAGTTTAGAGCATCCGATGTTACATAAAATCGGAGTTGTTAAAGGGTTAAAGCCGAGCATTGGGATCTATCAAAATTATCCCCGCGGTGTTGATATTGGGATGGAAATGAGAAGGATTATTCTTGAGGCCATATCGTAATCATTTCTATGGCGGAAAGAGGAAAATGTGATGTATCCTATTATTAAATGTTTGGCGAGATCTACAAGTCATATCTCAGATTGAATGAATTCCTACCATCGATCCATGGAATTTCGTGTCTCTTTGATTGTTGGATTTCTTGGAATTCTGGTCTCCATTAAATCAAGTTGAGATCCGGGTTTTATGTCATGATATCATGGGAAACTGAGAAGGGTTGAAAGTTTAAGAACAGTTGAGAGTTGAGACTGTAAGCTTTTAGATCATATGAGAAATTGAAGAGATGTATTGGAGGTACAGTCTAAGTGCAAGTTCTTCGGCACCGAATATGAGATTAAAAGTGAAGACCGCTTTTCTGGTAAGATTTTCGGGGACGAAAATCCCTGAAGGGGGGAGAGTTGTAATATCCTGATTTTGGGCCTAGTCGAAATAGTGGCTTCGTGACCACAAAATACGAGATAGAAATAATTATTTTATGATTATTTTAAGGTCTATGATATGATTGCATGATTGTGTGAAAATTTCGTGAAGAAATTTTATGCATAAAGTGCTTAAATTGAAATTAGGGACTAAATCGAATAATTTGCAAAACTTGCATTCTAGAAGTTTCTAGTATGAAATTGTTTTGAAATATTAATTAGGAGGTCTTAAAGAGTAATTTTACCAATTTCTAAGTCTATGGACAAAAATTGGACATGGATGGAATTTTTGGAAAGTTTAGTAGTAAGGGCATTTTGGTCATTTAGGGGTAAAATGAATTAAAATACAAAATTAAAAGCCAATTTTGCTCATCTTCAACCCCATGGCCGAATATAGCAAGGAGAAACCATGGCTAGGGTTTTTCAAGCTTCCAAGCTCGATTAGCAAGGAAAACTGAAATTCGGGCTAAAATGGGAAAATACCAAGTTGTGGACTAAATGGTAAAATAGACATTTTCGCATACGAGGTAAGTTCATATGTAAATGTTGGTAACATAGTTATTATTTTAAATGTTTTAATGTTTTTTAAATGATATGATAATTATTATGAAATATTATACTTGTGATAATTGTTTGATAATATGTCAAATTATGTGATATACTTGGAAAATGTGAAATACTACCGAGTATCAGATCGGCATTCCGTAGAAGATGGTTGAGACACATGATTGGGAAAAAGGTCCCGTTGAACCTTAGGAATGGATTAGGATACAAGTGACATGTCATCGGGATATTTGGGCATCCGAACTCGCTGAGTTGAGTCCGAGTTCACTTATGGATGCGAGCGTCCAAATCGTTGAGTTGAGTCCGAGTTCGTGAGATGTAACTAGGCATCCGAACTCGTTGAGTTGAGTCCGAGTTCACTTATGGATGCGAACGCCTGAGCTCGTTGAGTTGAGTCCGAGTTCACTTATGGGCGGGTTACATGGTAGCTTGGCTACATATGTGGCACTTATGTGCAAACTTTCCATGCATCCAATTATATTCCGATGTGTTCAACGGTAAAGTTCTACTCAAATGGAGGAATACTCAAGATGAAAGGGACGATTGGTAAGTGTTGTGAAATGGATACTTTGAACAGGTATGTACTTAACCCTCGGGTTGAAAACTCGATATAACAACAATATGGTAAGATGATAAATGAAAAGGTGATATGAATGTCTTGGTGATGATTATGCAAATGATGTTTTATGTTTGCTTATATGGTTATGTTACTTGCTATTTGCATGTGAGCTTACTAAGCATTTATGCTTACTCCTCCTTTTCATTCCTTATAGTGTTGACAAGCCAGCTCGAAATCGGAAACGGTCGGAGGCACGCCACACTATCCGTATACCATCTTGGCATAATGGCTTGTATATTTTGAGTATGGCATGTATAGCATTATAATCATTTTGTATATATGGTCTTATGATATGGTTATTGAGTGGTATGGAAAGAGAATGTTATAATGATTAGCCATTCAATGGCTAATCATGATCATATTTGGTATTATGTATGTCAAATTGCTAGCTAATCCATGGAAACCGTGAAATAGGTAAAATTTACCATAAAATAGATTCAGACAGCAGCAGTGACGTGAGTTTGAAAATCACTAAAAATAGTAGAAATGGAATTAAATAATGAATAAGTTATGGAATCGAAGCTTGATGAGTCTATTTTCATATGGAATAAGCGAAACAGGTATATGAGCTATATTTTATGAGATGTTTAAATTTTTGTAAAACAGGGCCAGAGCAATTTCTGGATCCCCTGTTCTGACTTTGGAAATTCACCATAAATTTTAAAAGATAATTAGAAGTCACGCTTTATATGTAAAGATTTCTTATTGAGTCTAGTTTTATTAGAAACAAACGTCATAGTCATTGAAGCTCTGTACAGGGAGATATCTGATTCGTAATACACAGAGGTCAGAGTAGTTGAACCCTGAAACAGGGAGACTTTAACTAATAAACTGTACTAATTGGCCCAACCAAAAATTCTAGAAAAAAATTAGTAGATATATATATGAGTCTAGTTTTAGGAAAAATTTACAGAATTGGATTTTGAGTTTTGTAACTCGAGATATGATTTTTAAAGCGACTGTGATGCAGTTAGCCAGCTTGTCTGGAAATTTTAAAATGAATTGTATGAGCTGTTTAATTAATGAATTAAGTCCGTTAACACCTCGTGTTCGACTCCGGCAACGGTCTCGGGTACGGGGTGTTACATTCCACATGTTGATGTTATGACGATATCGATCAGATCCATCGTATGTAATATCACAGTCAGAGGTTGAGATTCAACCCGATATGACATGTGGGGAAGAATCAATCAAAGTGTTAGCTCGAGAGGTTGGACAGTTTTGGAATAAAAGTATAGCCCTAGTGAAACTGTTATGGCAACGACATGGGGTTGAAGAGGCTATGTGGGCACCTGAGGAAGCTATCAGAAAACAGTACCTAAACCTATTTTCTGGTAAGAATTTTGGGGACGAAAATCCCTAAAGGGGGGAGAGTTGTAACAGCCTGATTTTGGGCTTAGTCAGAACAATGGTTTTGGGACCACAAATCCAACACTGAAAAACTTATTTTTATTATATTTTTATGGTCTACAGTTTTATGAAATGATTCTGTGAAAATTTCATTGAAAAATTTTGACGTTTGAACACTCAATTTAGTTAAAAGGACTAAATTGCAAAAAGTGCAAAACTTGGGTTCTATATGCTAAAGGTGTCTAATTGCTATGAAACTTTAAATTTGAGGGTCCTTAAATGGTAATTAGACCATTTGTTAAGTTAGTGGACAAAAATGGACATAAGGTAAGAGAAGTTTTATGTTTTAAGTTAGGGGCATTTTGGTCATTTGGTAATTAAACAAATTAAAAGGCAAAAATCAAGCCAAAAACCTTGTCCATCTTCTCCCCCTTGTGCCAAAAATTAGAAGGAAGCCAAAAACCACAAATTGATTTTCCAGGTCATTTCTATTTAGTGAGAAAACCACTCATTTTCGAATGTTCCTCATTTCTCTAATTTTGCCATTCTATCCAGTTTTGTTCATTTAATTTAACATGCAATTCAGTTTCAGTTTCAACGAGCTAGCGAATGGACCCATTAGACATATGTAATTAGGGCTTAAATGATTTATAATTAAGTTCCAATTTTGCCTATTAATGATGAACTCATTTAGTCATGAAGTTATTCCACTATAGTATTATTACTGAGCTCTCTCTAATGACAAACCATTACGAAAGCAACTTGATCAGTGCTTATCCAATGCATTGCCATGAGTGTGTTACCCTCAAAGGATATCTTTAATCTCTTTGGGATAAATCTACTCTTCTAATATGATACTATTTTATCTCATGGTAACCATTACATATTCCTTCATGAAAAGTCAATTACTATCAAATGGTAATCAACTCATTCATCATAAAGAGGATTGACTCGTGGTTACATTTGCTTTTCATCTATTATGTAATGACAATGAGAGCATATTATTTATCTATGAATTGGGCTATAAATTCTACTATTGTGAATGATGCTACATACTGCAGAAGTCGTATACCAAATGCACCAACTTTCGATTCCTAATCTATTTGAACTGAAGCTTTTTGTAACACCACTAACCCGTATCCGTCGTCAGAATAGGGTTTTGGAGCATTACTAAACCTTTTAGAACATTTTACAAATAATTCATGTAAATCACTATTCATTTACTGAGATAATTAAAAATGTACCTTAATTGGACCCTCGAGGACCAATACAAGCATTAGAATCGAGTCAGGAGTTAATCGGGAGCTCTAAGAATTTTTCACAAAATTACAAAAATTTTCCAAGGTGCAGGGCTCATACGCTCGTGTGGTCCAAGGGACACGCCCGTGCTAGAGGCCGTGTTCGACCCCATGTAACTTTCTGACTTGAACACACAACCATGCCACACACTCGTATGCTAGGCCGTGTGGTTAATTAATTCAATTCAAAATTAGGTGCAGGTTTCACATGGCCAAGACACACGTCCATGTCACTTTAACACCCCTAACCCATATCCGTCACCAGAGTAGGGTTACGAGGTATTACCGATCAATACACATCATTTAATATACATTTTTCATACATTCATACTCAAATACTATTTAACACAATCATCTTGTCCCTTTTTATAAAGCCTTTAAAGCTTTAAACATGCTTTAGAAGTGATTTGGGACTAAACTGATAACATATGAAAATTTTGGAAACATAGAAAAATTTCAAAATTTCAAGGGTCACACGCTTGTGTGCCTCACATGGCTAGTAGACACACCCTTGTCATAGGCCGTATGGAAACAAGGCATACATACTGAGTTGCATCACACGGCCAAGGACACGCCCCTGTGGTAGGCCGTGTGAAAACTGGAGGGTATACTGACTTATCAGCACGGCCAAGTTGCACGCCCGTGTGCTAGGCCGTGTGTCATTTAGGGGATATACTGACTTGTACCACACGGCCAGTCACACGCCCGTGTGTAAGGCCGTGTGGAGCATACTAACTTTAATTCTATTTCAACACTAGGGGACACATGGCCGTGTAACCTAACCATGTGTCACACACGACTGAGACACACGCCTGTGTCCTTGCCCATGTGGACAAAAATAGGCTATTTGCAAAGCCATTTTGCCACCCTATTTTCACAAGCATACATTAGCATAAATGACAACATTTTCACAACTTAATAGGCATCCATTCCATACCAATTCATACACATATAAGACCATTTCTTCCTAACATTCAAATGCTGAACTAATATCATAGATCTTCCATTCACATCTTCCATTCGTATACCTTTCGAATAACAAGACACATTTGCATATTTTCTATTCCATCAAACATTTGACAAACCATAATAAAACGTACTACCAAGATTAGCCAAATCACATGGCTTAACCTTTACAAAAAAATATACCAAAATCATGATCTCAAGTAACCATAATTATCATATTTAAAACTAGCCTATACATGCCGTATTTATAATTACCCACAAGTTCAAAAGTACCAATCGACAATTGGATAGTGTGATGTGAAACTCCTACTTGTTCAAGCAAGCTAACGAACCTCTATAAAACATAGAAAAAGAAACAGAGTAAGCTTTATAGCTTAGTAAACCTGTATAATTCAGAATTAAACTTACCAATTACACCAAATCAAGTTAAATAAATAAGGTAAACTCATTACAGTTTCTGAATGCCTAACACAAGCATTCATCAATAGGTTAGTCATATAAATACATGAAATCATTGATTATCTCAATTCAATTCTCAATATATATATACATATCATACCAAATTCATATAACATGGACATCATATTCAACATTTCACTCTCAATCATATAATCAATAATTCACTCAATAACAGTACTCATTAGTATAAACAATATTTATGCCCGTTGAACCCATTAGAACTTCAAAGGATACTCGGGTGATATACATCAGTATTCTATTAATTCATTATCATTTCCGCTCTTTTTTGAGCCATGATCGGTAAGCTCCTCCTGAGCTAATGAACAGTAAGCTCTATTGAGCTGAAATAGTAAGCTTTGACGAGCTGAATTAGTAAGCTCATACGAGCTAAAAATAGTAAGCTCTTACAAGCTAATATATCGGTAAGCTCATACGAGCTGTGGTGAGTCAGCAACAAATGCAAGAGCTCGACCAAAACGGTAACCCTAGTGACATGTCACTCGTATCCTACAAATTCATATGGTTCAAATAGGGCTCGGTAACCATCAATCTATATCAATTAGGCACTCGTATTCCAAGTGTATCAATTCCTCAATTATATACATACCTTTCAAATAAATACAAGTATTTCAACGTTCGATTCTAATTATACGAACTTACCTCGAGTTACTCGGATGGAAACTATCTACTATTCGTCTACTTTGCTTTTTCCCCGATCTAATTCCGATCTCAGCTTATCTTGATCTATATATTATCAAATTCAGTACAATCAGTATTCAATCAATTCAATTTAGCCCATAATTCATATTTTTGAAAATTTACACATTTTCCCCTAAACTTTCATATATTTACAAATTAGTCCTCATCACATAAAATTGCAAATTCATGCAATTTAGTACAATTTCATGCTATCCAAATTTCATAGGGACTCCTAGTAGCCCATATCTTTCATTATTTCACACTTTTAATCACTACATTTTACATTTTCTCAATTTAATCCCTTTTTAACATTTTCTCTAAAAATCACTTTACAAAACTTGTATATCTAACATCAATGATTTATTATCAATCATCAACTAAAAAAATACTCATGCATTCAACAATGGCAACATTCAAATACTTTAACGGTTTTGAAATCGGAGATATGGGCTAGCTAGATTAAGCTGCAACAATCTCAAAAACATAAAAATTATTAAAAACCAGGTCAAAAATCACTTCCTAATTAATCATGCAATTTCCAAAACTTGAAGAACTTACATGGCTATTTTCTTTCCTTAATATTCGGCTAGAAGAAGAAAAAAATAGGCTAGCATTTGTTTTGTTTCATTTAATATATTATTGATCATTAATTAACTATATTAACCTTATAATAAGAACCATTAAAACAAGCATAAAAATGTCCATAATTGTCCATTTAAACAACCAATGGTCCAATTACAACTTAAGGACTTCTAATTCAGTAAACCATAGCTATTAGGCACATTAAACTAATAGCAGACAAGTTTTACGCTTTACGCGATTTAGTCTTTTTTACCGAATTAAGCATTTAAATAGTAAAATTTCTTTACAAAACTTTCACATAATAATTATATCATGCTGTAAACATTAATAAAATAATAAAATAAATATTTTGACTTCGAGTTTGTGGTCTAGAAACCACTTGTGACACCCCTAAAGTGACCCTAGTCGGAAAGCGGTTTCGGGACCGCTAAACTGAGTCACCAAATTATTTGAATATGATAATTATTGTCTAAAATATGTGAATATGAATGTGTGAAAGTTTTAAGCTTTGATTTAGTTAATTGCATGTGAATTTAGTTAATAGGACTTATGTGTGACACTTTTGAAATGTGATAGGTTAATCTATAAGGATCTATTAGTGCATGTAATCAAAGGGTGGACTTGCATGTCAATTTCCCCATTTAATTACTAGTGGCCGCCATGACAAAGGGTGATGGGTAAAACATGTCATAAACATGTTGTGTTAATGGTTTATGTTAGAAATAATAAAATAAAGGGTTAGTAATAAAATAAGGAGATGGAGGTGATGAAAACAAAGAAAAAAAGTGTCCATCCTTTAACATTTCTTTTGGCCGAAAATTCTAAGGAGGAAGGAAGAAGAAGAGGATTTTCTTGCTTCATGTTCGGTTGGTTGGTGTTTAGGAGGAGGAAATGTTGAAGAGATTCGGCCATGCTTGTAGCTAGGTTAAGGTAAGTTTGATGTTGTTCCATGAGATTCATGCATATTTTTGATGTTAGTTTGAGTTCTACCTAGCCCATGGTTTAAATCTTGCTATGTGATGAAGATGATACTCGGCCATGGGTGTTGTTTTCTTGGTTGGTGTTTGTTTCATGCTAAATCTAGATGAACAATGGGGTTTTCATTTAGGTTAAGATCAAAGAAATTAATCTTGTTAAAACTTTGAACTAATAATGCCCATATGTGTGATAGCCTAACATAGACTTTGTTTAAAGTCTTGGTCAAAGGCCTGTTAAGTGTTTTGGAAATGATTAAGCTAGGTGTTTGATCTTTTGGTTCGGCATAGTACATAAAATGTTGCTAGATGGAGAAAAATTCGCCAGCAAGAGGTGTGCTAAGGCCTAATATAATTTTGTATATTAATGAGTAATGCATGTGTTGAATTGATGGAATGGAGAGGATGTTTTAATAGTGCATATATGTGTATTAGCCAAGTTTTGAACTTGAAACAAAATGGTATTTGGTCAATACAAGTGACCATACTTGTAGAATGTATTATATGCAATCGGCCTCAACATAGACATGCATGTTCGCCACACGAATGAATGCATAGATTGATGTTGTACATTCGCTATAGGTAAGCATAATGATGATCCTATCTTGACTTAGACAATTGGCTCAAGGAGAATTTGTTAAGTGCTTAGTTAATTGATATTAGGTTAATGATGTGTGTATTTGGTCATAAAGGTGCACATGAGGAAATGTTTGATTAATTGTACTAAATTGCTTAATGTGATTAAAAATACGTATGACCGTTTTGTATTTGAGATAAAGGTGGCCATATGACCTATCAAATTCATTGTCATATTTGGCCATAAGCTAGCATAATGAGACTTTAATAAGTTAAATTTGTTTGAATTAGCTCAAGAGCTTAGAGGACCAAAGTTGGATAAAGGAAAGGAAAAGTGATCGAATAGCCGCCAAATCGCTCGACAACATCCGAGGTAAGTTTTAAGTGATTAAACGTTGAGTAAATTCAATCATAATAGGACATAATGAGTTGATTTAATAAGATATGATGTGGTCATGATATGTCTTAAACTCAAATGGTAAGTTCATAAGTGTTTGGACTTGGAAATTTAAGAGCAAATTGTAATAATTTGCTTTGGACAGCAGCAGTAACGTGATTTTAGAAAATCACTATAAATTGTTGGTGTGGAATTATAGGCTGAATAAAATATGTAATCAGGGCTTAATTAGTCTAGTTTCTTATAAAAGAGACATTGTGAGCAAAGAAATTTCCTATAAAGAGATATTTAAAGTTGTGTGAGACGGTGTTAGAATGACTCCGAAATCCCCTGTTCTGTTTTTAGAAAATCATTATAAATTGTACAAAAATGGTTATAAGATAAAATTTATATGCTTAGACTCCTTAATGAGTCTAGTTTCAAATGAAATCAAATAAAACACATTTTGAATTCTGTAAAATGAGAAATTTGATTCGTAGTGAAGAGTGGTCAGATTAGTCAAACAGTGAAACAGGGGAAACTTTAAGAAAAATCTGGTATTGATTGGCCAAACCTAAAATTCTGGAAATTTTATGGATGGAAGATATACGAGTCTATATTTAGGAAAAATTAACGGCAAGTGAGTTGGAGTTTTGTAGCTCCAGTTATAAATAATTTAGTGACTATTGCTCAGGAAAAACAGCTTGTGCTGAATTTGAGATTATGTTGTAAACCTTGATAAACTTGTTTTAGTTGCTCATAAGCTATTGATTAAACCCATACGTGAATTCTAAATTGTGATATTGGAAAATGATAGATGTAGATTCAGCCAAGACAATGTGTATACGTGAAAGTATATGTGGTATGTGAAGTATATTTGGATAATTGTGATGTGAATACATGAAAAATTATATTTTGATTTAGGATTTTATGTGATGGATGTGAACATGCGTATATGTGATAAGGCCAAATGGCCAATGTGATGAATGTGAACATGCGTATGTGTGATAAGGCTGAATGGCCAATGTGATGGATGTGAACATGGGTATGTGTGATAAGGCCGAATGGACAATGTGATGAATGTGAACCCGTATATATATGTGTGATAAGGTAGAATGGCCAATGTGATGAATGTGAACATGCGTATGTGTGATAAGGCCGAATGGCCAATGTGATGAATGTGAACCTGTATATATATATGCGTGATAAGGCTGAATGGCCAATGTGATGAATGTGAACATGCGTATGTGTGATAAGGCCGAATGGCCAATGTGATGAATGTGAACATGCGTATGTGTGATAAGGCCGAATGGCCAATGTGATGAATGTGAACATGCATATATGAGTGATGAATGTGAACATGAATATATGTGGTAAGGCCGAATGGCTAATGCGAAACGTGTATGAGATGGATATGTGGTAAAGCCAAATGGCTAATGTGAGATATGTATGAGATGTGTATATATATATTGTGGCCAAATGACAAATGGTGAAAGTTGTGTATTATTAGATTTTTGATGAGGCAAATGAATTACAAATATGACAATGATGTGAATGTTGTAACATGTGATTAAATGTACATGAAACTTGAAATATATTCCGGGTAAGACCCGATGATTACGTGTGGAGATTATGTCTGGGTAAGACCCGATGACTACGTGTGGAGATTATGTCCGGGTAAGACCCGATGACTACGTGTGGAGATTTTGTCCGGGTAAGACCCGATAACTTCATGTGGAGATTTCGTCTGAGCTAAAGGTCTCGCCGATAATCCGAGTAGAGGTTAGAGCTATAAGACTTCGTAATAAGAATTGCATATAAATATATTCAATGCGAAAGGTTAAACAGGTATGTACTCCAAGTTTATATGTGAGCTTGATTTGAACTAAATCATAAGGTAGTTATGTGATGCATATGAGAGCAATCTATGAGACTATTCCTATGATTATGTGACTTCGGATCAGTGTGAGAGGATATGTGAAATCATACAATATATCTATGTCACATGAGCTCACTTTTATGTGAAAGTTTATCTGCCTATTGTATATGATGAGATGTGCATATTCGGTAAAGGGATGGTATGCCCGAAGGAAGAGTGAAATAAAAATACGAACAACTATGTTATAATTTGATTGTTATCTGTTGTCACTGCTTAAAACTTACTAAGCATTGTAATGCTTACTCCGTTTACTTTGTTTTCTCTGTTTTATAGATCTCATTGCGAAGCTCCAGGTTCGGGGATCGTCAGCAACTAGTCACACTATCACTATCCACTGCTTGTTATTGTTATGTTTAGAATTATTTTATGGCATGTATAGAATAGACTAGTGGCGGAAGAATATTTTTGGTTAATGTATATAAGCCATACGAAAATGGCATCTTTTGAATGTTTACTTAAAGAAGTTTAAATTTTATCCCTGGCTGTGCTTAGTACTTATTTAAATGAATGATCTTTATTTCAAGAAAACGTTCAAAATTTTACTATTCTGACATGAGTTACAAGTCCGGTAATGCCCCTTACCTATTCCGGCGACGGTTACGGGATAGGGGTGTTATATTTTATTGGTATCAGAGCTACAGTTTAGTCGATTCTAGGACTAAGTAGCACGCGTGAGTCTATTTATACATGCCATAAAGTGATAAAATGATAATGTGATGATTTTTGGCTATTAAAATGTGTTTGTTGTATTGTAATGAATCTTGATCCCGATCGAGCTGTAGCAAGCTTCTGACTATGAGAATTTGCGATATAACTTCACTTAGATATACCTAAATTATTAAGTTGATCAGGTACGTATCATGTACTCGTATTTGAATTTCGATTTGGATTGAATTATAAGGGTATAAGTGATGCAATTTTGAAAGAGTGTTATGACTATAAATGTGATTTTTGTATGTGGCTATGGAACTGGAAGTTGAATGGTCGATAAGCATGTTGTGTTTGTATTCAAGTAATGTAAATGATATACTAATGTGTATTGCTATATGTGTATATGTACATGAGAATTGAGAGTGACATATCCGGGCTAAGTCCCGAGGAGCATTCGTGCTAGTGATATATCTGGGCTAAGTCCCGAGGAGCATTCGTGCTAGTGATATATCCTGCTAAGTCTCGAGGAGCATTCGTGCTAGTGATATATCCGGCTAAGTCCCGAGGAGCATTCGTGCTAGTGATATATCCGGCTAAGTCCCGAGGAGCATTCGTGTTTGGTGTTATATCCGGCTAAGTCCCAAGAGCAATCATGTTGGTGACGTGTATTCGCCTTCGTGCCTAGTAGGCTTCGTGCTTGTAATTTGAGCAAAGTTTAAGTGCTCATTACTATCACAATTCAAATTTAAATGAGATGATATGTTTAAAAGTGTACATACATGATGTTTATAGACTTGGTTAAGTCATTTCAATGTGTATTAACGAATGAATAAGAGCACTATGTGTGTGAATGATTAGAGGCACCGTGTGTGTGCGAATTCCTTTAACCGAGCACTATGAGTGCGAGATCGGTCAAGGGCACTAAGTGTGTGAAGTGGAATTCATGTAAGACCTCGTGCAGGGACGAAGGCATTGATTTGAGATAGTGTAAGACCATG
The DNA here is from genome assembly GCF_025698485.1 of Gossypium arboreum. NCBI lineage: Eukaryota > Viridiplantae > Streptophyta > Magnoliopsida > Malvales > Malvaceae > Gossypium > Gossypium arboreum. The sequence continues at coordinate 53,165,025 of NC_069077.1, forward strand.
TCCGGGACATGGCATCGGCTCGATATGTGAGAATATGTAAGACCATATCTAGGATATGGCATTGTAAGAGCTATATGTGCTTAATGAGTATCCGTAATGATTTCGAATGATTCAACGGGTATATTTAAGATGATAAATAAAGTAAGATCAGAATAAGTGATACAGGTATGTACGGAAGGTATGTGAAAATCAAATGAAAGTAAAAATTTGTGAGTTCATATTATATTATGTTATGTATACTAAATAAGTGAATACGTAAAAAGATGGTGGATATGTTGTTAATAAATGAATTCATGTTATAGATGTGTTACGGATTTAGTCTATGGAATGCTTGGTATATGAAGTCACATGTGCTATTGCTAAATGACCCCTATTTTTTTTTTTGTTAATCATATTCAAGAAATTATTTCGATTAAGTTTGACATTTGAAAGTCTGTAAGAATTTTTTATGAATGCTGATAATTTTGGATATATGGGTTATGTGCTAAAATAAATCCCATGCCTGTGACATCCCAAAATTGGCCCTAGTCGGGAAGTGGTTTCGAGACCGCTAAACCGAGTCACCGACATGCTCGAACGTAATATTTATTGTCTAGAATATGGGAAAATGCATGTGTGAATTTTGAATTCTTTGATTTAGTTAATTTGATTGTGAATTGAAAGAAAAAGGACTCATGTGAAAGGATTTAAATATGTAGCTAATTTTAAGAGGTTAATAAAGGAATGAAGCAAAATAAATGGAGTTGCATGTCAAATACTCCATTTATTTTGGATGAGTGGCCGGCCATGTCTAGATTATGGGCAAGGGACATGTTTCCAACATGTTTAGTTAGTGCATTATGTAGAAAGAATTAAGAAATGAAAAAAAATGAGCATGGATGCCCCCCATGGTGCCGTAGCTAGAGAGAAAGAAAGAAAAAAGTTGTCATCCATCCTTTCTTTGAGCAAAGACTAGGAAAGAAAAAAAATTGTTCATCTTTTCCCTCCTTCCTTTGGCGAAATTCCTAAGAGGAAGAAGAGATTTTACTTCCTTTTCTTTGTTTAGAAGAGATCTAGAAGGAGATTTGGCTAAACTTGCATCAAGATTAAGGTATGTATGAGGTTGTGTCATGAGATTCATGCTTGTTTTGGTTGCTAACTTGATGTGCATGTTAGCCATGGTTCAAATCCTGTTATGCCATGAAAAATGGTATTTGGCCAAGGTTGATATTGTGTTAAAGCCATTGCATGCTAAATGTGAAGCTTGCTAATGATGCATGCAATGATGGATTGACTACTCTTGAAATTTCTTTGTAGCAATCTTGAGTAAGACATTGAGTTCTTTGTTTAACCATGACCAAAGTTCAATGGGGTATGATTGTGATGTATTCGCCATGATGCATTCATGAGCATGATTTATGCTTGTTACTTGATTGGTAAAATTTGTGTTTTAGAGGGTTATGAACACCTTGAGATTCGCCATGCACCTATATGTGTATATATGTTTGCACATGATATTTTGATTATGAAGAAAGTGATAAATATGTTTGTTTAAAGAAGAAATTTGTTGAAGAATGTTGTGAAATTTGCATGTACATTCGGCCTAGTACATGTATAGTGTGAAAAACCTTGAAATTATTTTTGATTTTGTGTATTTATGACCATGTGTAATCGGCCACATGAGTAATTTGAGCACTTGATGTTATGTTAAAATTCTTGAGCTTAAATATATGGATGTATGTATATGTGGCCATATAATGGCGTTTTGGTTCAAAGGTTGAATGATAAATTATAATAAAGTGAGATGATATGAGATGCCGAATGTGATTTACTAGTAAACATTATTGATAGAAATATTGAATACTTCTACTTGTATTCATTAAGCTCAAGAGCAAAAGGAGCTAAATCCGATAAAGGGAAGGAAAAGTGATCGAATAACCGTTGAAGCTGTTTGACAACATCCGAGGTAAGTCCTCAAGAAATGACCCTACTCAATTATGTGAAATGAAATATGGATGTGTAATGATTATTGATTTATGTGTGTATGAGTATTTGAATGATACCCGCTAAGTCCCGAAGCGATTATGCTAGTGATATGTTTGTGTTTGAGCCTTAGTAACGAAAATGAAACATGGATGTGTAATGATTATTGATGTATGTGTGTGCATGAGCAATTGAATGATATCCGGCTAAGTCCCAAGACATTTATGCTAGTAATTATATCCGGTTAAGACCAAGGCAATTGTGCTAGTGACTACATCCGGCTAAGACCAAGGCATTCGTGCAAGTTGTTAAATCCAAAGCTAATACCAAGGCATTTGTGCAAGTCGTTCTATCCGGGCTAAGACCAAGGCATTCGTGCATGTGGTTATATCCGGTTGTATTTCAAGAAGCTTGGGCTGGAGGTGAGCGTTGGTTGCTGTAATAAATTTAATTAGTACGCTCGAAAAGCCCAAAGGATAAGGTATGTTTATATGTGCATTGGAAAAGTCGATATGTTTGAGTAACATTCGTTCGATCGACTAACGAGTTTTCAGCTATTGAATTGGTTGATATCTTGTGAAAGTATATAATGATGAAGTGTGAAGTAAGTATGATTATGTGAATGTGTATTAATGAAATGATTCATTTGGCTATGTGAATGTAATACTTTAGTTAAAGCTGATTTTATTGCTTGAGACTTACTAAGCATAAAAATGCTTACTCCGTTGCTTTGGCTCTCTGTTTTATAGATTTTGCTCGTTAGCGATCGGATTTGGGATCATTAAAGTCGAAGTCATCTACACTATCAAAGCCTCCATTTTGGTATAATTTTGGTTGAACTTTGAAATGGCATGTATAGGACTACCCTAATGTTGAAGGTCATGTACCTTTCGGTTTTGTGTAAACTTGGATAGCCATGCGAAAATGGCTTATATAATTTTTGGTATGATACTATAATCGTTGTATGTTGATAATTATGGGGTATGGAATTGTTTTGAGAAGATTAGCCATTGGAATGGTTAATCATGATCACACTTTGTGCTATGTATGCAAAGAGGGGCAATTGAATCGTGGAAATCATGAAATAGGTAAAGGTTACCTTGAAAACAGATGCTGGCAGCAGCAGTGGTGTGGTTTTGAAAAATCACCAAAAATTGTAGGAATGGTATTAAATAGTGAATAAGTTATTTGAATGAACCTTGATGAGTTTACTTTCATATGGAAGAAACGAAACGGTCATAGGAGTTACTTGTTAAGAGATATTAAAGTTATCGTGAGACAGGGCCCGAATGGTTTCTGTGTCCCCTGTCGCGACTTTAAAAATTCACTATAAATTATCCAGAAAGAATTAGGAGTCATGCCTTATATGTGCAGATTCCATTTTGAGTATAGTTTCATTAGAAACAAACGACACCAGTATTAAAGCCCTGTATAGAGAGATATTCAAGTTGTAACGCACAAAGGTCAGAGCAGTCAATCCCTGTAACATGGGTGACTTTAACTAATAAACTGTACCAATTTGCCAGACTAAAAATTCTAGAAATAAATCCATGGAAGGATATATGAGTCTAAATTCAGGGAAAATTTACGGAATCAGTTTCCGAGTTTTGAAACTCGAGATATGATTTTTAAGGCGACAGTGACGCAGTTTTCCAGCCTGTCTGGAAATGCCAAATTGGTCGGTGCTTTAAGAGGACTTGGCTCGTTAACCCCTCGCGTCCGACACCGGCGATGGTCTCGGGTTCGGGGTGTTACAATTTTATTGGTATCAGAGCCACGGTTTAGTCGATTCTAGGACTACCGTGATATGTTTAGGGTCTAGCTATACATGCCATATAGTGATAAATTGATAGTGTGGTGATTTCTGACAATCTGAATTTGTGTTTGTTTATAGCAATGGATCCCGATCCCAACCGAGCAATAGCTGATGATGTGGAGAGTGTGGCGCCTGCTCCCGCGCAAGGGACAGCGCCGGCGAACTCTCAACCTATGGCCAGCAATCAAATGATGAGGCTAGGCAAGCCTTTTATAGCGTGATGAATGATTGGTTCAACCAATACATTCGAACTAACACGGTTGTTCCACAACCTCCATTTCCGACTAATGCAACCCCGCACCTACAATACCTCCGATGGCGACCAAATAAGGTCAAGTAAGCCCCAATGATGAATTAAGTAAACATGGGGCCACTTGAATTCAAGGCTACGGATAGCGACGATGCCGAGCAAGATGAATTTTGGTTGGACAACACTATCCGGTGCTCGATGAGCTATCTTGTACACCGATGAGTGCTTAAAGTGTACCATCTCCTTGCTACGCGATTCGCCTACTATTGGTGGAGTACTCGACTTCGTGGTGCCTAGGGAGCAAGTGGCTTGGGAATTCTTTCAAACCGAGTTCAAAAAAAAGTATATCGATCGAGATTCATCGACCAAAAGCGAAGGAATTTCTTGATCTTAAGCAAGGCTCTATGTCGCCATCACTCACTACGAACGAAAATTTGTGAGGCTTAGCCAGACGCACGAGAATGCATTTCGTCCGGCTATTATGTAAAAACGCTTCGAGGATGGGCTGAATGATGATATAAGGATGTTCGTTGGCATTCTCGAAATACGAGAGTTCGTAGTACTTGTTGAGCGAGCTTGTAAAGTCAAGAGCTTAGAAAGGAGAAACAAAAGTTGATGTGGGAACCGGAGAATTCAAAAGGTCCTCGGAAAGTCTCTTCAACAGCATCAAGAGATTTCGAGATGATGTGAGCTGGTCTAGAGGCGCCGGGCTTTTCTAGACGAGATCGCAATCGACCCCGTGACCACACGAGTCACTTGATCGCCATGGTGGAAATGATCGCCGAGAGAGCGGAGTGTCGCATTGTGGCAAATGGCATTCGGGGAGTCAGAGGTTCCGTGATCACTCTGTTATAAGTGTGGATCACCGACCACTTTATCAAGGACCGCCCGAGGTTGCTTGGACAAAATGTAAGTCAAAGTGGAAACCCGAGTGCTACCATCGCCGAGGTAGGCCATCCAAATGCGGCAATGCTAGTGGCGGTCGAGAGGGCCGAGATGCTACAACAAGACCCGAGGCTCGTGCTCTGCTAGGACTTATGCCATACGCCAAGACGCGAGGATGCTTGCCTCACCGGATGTCATTACCGTACATTCACTCTTTTCGATACAAATGTGATTGCTTTGATTGACCCGGTTCTACTCATTCTTATATATACTGAAACCTTAGCATCCAAAGAAGACTTTGCCTATTAAGTCTCTTCGAGTTTGTAATTCGGTGTCAAACCCTTGGGTCATTACGTGCTTGTCAACAAAGTGTGTAAGAAAAGTCCCCTAGTGTTCCGAGGTTCTTGTTTTCCGTGGGACTTGATGCTTTTGCCGCTCGACGAATTCAACGTTATTCTTGGTTTGGATTGGTTGACCATGCACGATGCGGTTGTAAATTGCAAAAGCAAGACTATCGATCCGAGGTGTGCGAATAACGAGATAATTCAAAGTTGAGTCTACGGGCTTAAAGGGGTTGCCACCGTAATATCGCAATATTGGCCCGTAAATATGTAAGAAAAGGGTGCGGCGTACCTTGCGTATGTGCTCGATGACAAGGAGTCGAAAAGAAACCCGAATCTGCGCGATGGTTTGTGAATACCGGATGTTTTCCACAAGAATTAACGGGTTTACCACTGTTCGGAAATAGAATTTGGCATCGAATTGGTATCCGGTACCACTCAATTTCGATAGCTCCGTATCGTATGGCACCAACGAATTAAAGGAGTTGAAAGCTCGGTTGCAAGAATTGGTGGATAGAGGTTTTGCTCGCCTGAGTTTCTCGCCTTGGGTGCACCAGTGTTGTTTGTGAAAAGAAGGATGGAACCATGAGGTCGTGCATCGACTATCGTCGACAATAAAGCGACGATAAAGAACAAATATTCGTTATCACGTATCGACGATTTGTTCGATCAAGCTCAAGGAGCTTCAGTGTTCTCGAAAATAGATTTGAGATCGGGCTATTATCAATTACAAATTCGAGATTGGACGCACCCAAGACGCCTTGAGCGAGATATGGTCACTACGAGTTCCTAGTGATGCCGTTTGGGCTTACTAATGCCCTGCGGTATTTATGGATTTAATGAATCGGATCTTCGCACCATATTTGGATCGGTTCGTAGTCGTGTTCATTGATGACATCTTGGTCTATTCAAGAAATGAGACCGAACATGCTGAACACCGAGGTTAGTGCTGCAAATTTTACTTAATAAGCAATTATATGCTAAGTTCACAAGTGTGAGTTCGGTTAAGAGAGGTTAGCTTCTTGGGGCATGTGATATCTCATCGGGTATTCGAGTCAACCCAACAAAATTTTAGCCATACTTAACTGGAAGCCTCAGAAATATTACCGAGGTTCGGAGCTTTTTGGGGCTGGCTATTACCGACGATTTGTAAAGGTTTCTCAACAATAGCCACACCAATGACGGCTTACTCCAAAAGGATGTTAAGTTCGAATGGACGGAGAAATGTCGAAAAGTTTCGATCAACTGAAAACTTATTTGACCAAGCCCCAATTCTAGTGCAACCCGAATCGGGCAAAGAGTTTGTCATTTATAGTGACGCATCCCTACTTGGGTTGGGTTGCGTATTGATGCAAGAAGCGAGTTGTGGCCTATCGTCGAGACAATTAAAGCCACATGAGAAAAATTATCCGACCCATGATCTCGAATTGGTCGCCATCGATTCGCCTTTAAAGATATGGCGACATTACTTATTTGGTGAGAAGTGCCATGTGTATTCGGATCACAAAAGTCTCAAATATTTGATGACCCAAAGAGACTTAAATCTGCGACAAAGACGTTGGCTCGAGTTGTTAAAAGATTATGAGCTCGCGCTTGATTATCACCCGGAAAGGCTAATGTGGTTATGGATGCCTTAAGTCGTAAATCATTATTCGCTTACGAGCGATGAATGTGCACTTGTCTGCTCGATCCGACAATGTGTTAGTAGCTGAATTGAAAGCCAAACCATTATTGATACATCAAATTCGTGAAGCTCGAAAAGTCGACGACGAGTTGGCGCAAAACGGGCCGAGTGTGTTCGAACAAGGACTCGGAGTTTCAAATCGATGATGACGATTGTTTGAGGTTCAAAAGTCGTCAGTGTGTTCCAAAGAATTGAACTTATTTCGATAATTCGAGCGAAGCCCATTGTAGCCGAATGGCAATCCACCCGAAGTACGAAGATGTACAACGATTTGAAACGCCGATTTTGGTGGCATGGTATGAAATGAGACATCTCGACTTTGTTTGAGATGTTTAATATGTCAACAAGTGAAAGCGAACATCAAGTGCCTTGAGATTACTTCAACCGATCACGATACCCGAGTGAAAATGGGATCGAGTCACCATGGACTTTGTATCCGGACCGCCATTGTCGGTGAGTAAGAAGGATGCGGTTTGGGTCGTGGTAGATAGATTGACTAAGTCGGCTCACTTTGTCCCCGTGACGTCACGGATGTTTCAATGGACAAACTAGCCGAATTGTACGTTCTCGAGTTGTGAGATTGCACGGGTGCCCATTTCCATCGTGTCGGATAGAGATCCGAGATTTACCTCGCGATTTTGGAAAAAGTTGCAAGAAGCTTTGGGTACCACGTCGCATTTCAAGACCGCTTTTCACCCCAAACCGATGGTCAATCCGGCGGATAATTCAGATACTTGAGGATATGTTGAGATGTTGCATCCTCGAGTTCGAGAGTTCATGGGAACGGTATTTGCCGTTGATTGAATTCGCTTACAACAACAACTTTCAATCAAGTATTAAGATGGCACCCTACGAGGCTTTGTACGATTAAGTAAATGCCATACACCATTGTTTTGGACCGAGCTCGGTGAAAGCAAAATTTTCGGGTGGATTTGATTAGAGATGCTGAGCAGAAAGTGAAAGTAATCCGTGAAAGTCGAAGATAGCCTCCGATCGTCGAAGTCGTGACGCGGATCTGAAGCGTAAAGACATCGAGAATCGTGGGAGATAAAGTGTTTCTTAAGGTTTCACCTTGGAAAAAGATACTCGATTCGGTAGTAAGGTCAAGTTGAGCCCGAGGTTCATTGGGCCATATGAGATATCCGAAGCGAAGTCGGTCCGGTGGCATATCGTCGATTTTGCCCCGAACTCGAAAAGATTCACGATGTCTTACATGTTTCGATGCTTGACGCTATAGATCTGATCCATCGCACGTGATTAGTCTATCGAGGTTGAAATTCAAGCCAATATGAGTTATGAGGAAGAACCGATTCGTATCCCGCACGTGAAGTGAAAGAGTTACTGAAACAAGCGGTTCCGCTAGTGAAAGTGTTATGGCTCAAACACGGGATAGAAGAAGCTACTTGGGAAACCGAGAACTCTATGAAAGAGCGATACCCAACCCTATTTACGGTAAGATTTTCGGGACGAAAATTTCTTAAGTGGGGAGAGTTGTGACATCCCAAAATTGGCCCTAGTCGGAAGTGGTTTCGGACCGCTAAACCGAGTCACCGACATGCTCGAACGTAATATTTATTGTCTAGAATATGGGAAAATGCATGTGTGAATTTTGAATTCTTTGATTTAGTTAATTTGATTGTGAATTGAAAGAAAAGGACTCATGTGAAAGGATTTAAATATGTAGCTAATTTTAAGAGGTTAATAAAGGAATGAAGCAAAATAAATGGAGTTGCATGTCAAATACTCCATTTATTTTGGATGAGTGGCCGCCATGTCTAGATTATGGGCAAGGGACATGTTTCCAACATGTTTAGTTAGTGCATTATGTAGAAAGAATTAAGAAATGAAAAAAAATGAGCATGGATGTCCCCCCATGGTGCCGTAGCTAGAGAGAAAGAAAGAAAAAAAGTTGTCATTCATCCTTTCTTTGAGCAAAGACTAAGAAAGAAAAAAAATTGTCCATCTTTTCCCTCCTTCCTTTGGCGAAATTCCTAAGAGGAAGAAGAGATTTTACTTCCTTTTCTTTGTTTAGAAGAGATCTAGAAGGAGATTTGGCTAAACTTGCATCAAGATTAAGGTATGTATGAGGTTGTGTCATGAGATTCATGCTTGTTTTGGTTGCTAACTTGATGTGCATGTTAGCCATGGTTCAAATCCTTGTTATGCCATGAAAAATGGTATTTGGCCAAGGTTGATATTGTGTTAAAGCCATTGCATGCTAAATGTGAAGCTTGCTAATGATGCATGCAATGATGGATTGACTACTCTTGAAATTTCTTTGTAGCAATCTTGAGTAAGACATTGAGTTCTTTGTTTAACCATGACCAAAGTTCAATGGGGTATGATTGTGATGTATTCGGCCATGATGCATTCATGAGCATGATTTATGCTTGTTACTTGATTGGTAAAAATTTGTGTTTTAGAGGGTTATGAACACCTTGAGATTTGGCCATGCACCTATATGTGTATATATGTTTGCACATGATATTTTGATTATGAAGAAAGTGATAAATATGTTTGTTTAAAGAAGAAATTTGTTGAAGAATGTTGTGAATTTTGCATGTACATTCAACCTAGTGTAACACCCCGAACCCGAGACCGTCGCCGGAGTCGAACGCGAGGTGTTAACAGACTTCAACCCACTTATTGACAATTTTCAGACAAGCTGCCAATCTGAGTACTAGTCGCTCCAAAATTCATAACTTGAGTTTTACAACTCGAAAATCAGTTCCGTAAATTTTCCTGAAACTAGACTCATATGTCCATCTACATATTTTTTCTAGAATTTTGGTCGAGCCAATTAGTACAGTTTATTAGTTAAAGTCTCGCCTGTTGTAGGGATCGACTACACTGACCTTTGTGCGTTACGAATTGGATATCTCCTGTACAGGGCTTCAATACTAATGCCGTTTGTTTCTATAGAAACTAGACTCAGAGAGGAATCTACACATATGGAATGACTCCTAATTATCTCTGGTTAATTTACAATGATTTTCCAAAGTTGGAACAGGGGATCCAGAAACCGTTCTGGCCCTATTTCACAAGAACTTTAAAATCTGTTAGCTTATAACTCATATGACCATTTCGTTTCTTCCATATGAAAGTAGATTCATCAAGGTACACTTACATAATTTATTTGCTATTTAATACCATTCCTACTATTTTTAGTGATTTTTCACATCCACGTCACTGCTGCTGTCAGCATCTGCCTTTAGTAGGCTTTACCTATTTCATACTTTCCATGATTCAATTGGCCCTTTTACATACATAGCACAAAGCGTGATCATGATTAACCATTCCAATGGCTAATCATTTCAAAATAATTCCATACCTCATAAGGGTCAACATACAAACGATTATAGTTCTATGCTAAAACGTATATAAGCCATTTTCGCATGGCTATCCAAGTTTACACAAACCGGAAGGTACATGACCTTCAACAAAGGATGGTCCTATACATGCCATTTCAAAGTTCAACCAAAATTTGTACCAAAATGGGGCTTCGATAGTGTGGATGACTTCGACTTCTTTGATCCCGAATCCGATAGCTAACGAGCGAAACCTATAAAACAGAGAGCCAAAGCAACGGGTAAGCATTTTAATGCTTAGTAAGTCTCAAGCAATGAAATCAGCTTTGACTAAGGTATTTTATTCACATGGCTAATTAAACCACTTTACTAATTCACATTCCCATACTCATACTTATTTCACATCACCGACCCTTATGTTCATACACAAAAGAACAACTTAGCCCAAGGCCGGTAGCTCGTTTATCAACTTAGCGATACTTACTTGTAAGAATTCAATTAGTACAAGTACATACAAACATACCTCATTGCTGGAATTTTCACAAGTGTATAAGCTGAAATTTTCACAGCAAGATTGCTCACTTCGAATCACATACTTTCGGATTTAACCGGATATAGCGACTCATACGATTGCCTTGGTCATAACCGGTTTGGTGACTTGCACAAAGGCCTTCGGTCTTAGCCGGATATATCAACTCGCACGAATGCCTTGGGTCTTAGCCCGGATATATCAACTCATACGAATTCCTTGGTCTTAGCCCGATATATCAACTCATACGAATGCCTTGGGTCTTAGCCGGATATATTTTCAATGTTCACTTACACATATATCAATATTCAAGACACGTCCATAGTTCATTTTAGTTACTAAAGCTCTAACACAAAATATTTATCAACCTTTACTATTTCGGCTCAATGGCCACACAAACAAGGAGCATAATTTTGATATAATTCAAGTAGGGTCATCACTCGAAGACTTACCTTGGATGTTGTCGAGCGATTTCGACGGCTATTCAACTACTTTTTCCTTCCCTTTATCGGATTTAGCTCCCCTTTGCTCTTGAGCTAATTCACACAAATTTAACTTATTAAAATCTCATCATGATAGCTTATGGCGAATATGACAAGGAGTGTAAATGGTCATATGGCCATCCTTTAGCTCAAATACACAATGGTCATGCACATTTTACATCACAACAAGCAATTCAATACATTCAAACATCAACGTGAAGTTCAAAGTACTTGGCCCTTATATACATTAGGCATCAAAGTTGCATATGTACGAAATCATAAATCGAACTCAACACATTAGTTAATATTCCTCTTAGCGAATTTTCTAAGCCAAGAATAGGCATCAATATGCTTGCCTCAAACCGAATGCATGCACACTAATTACCCCTCATGTGGCCGAATATACACTTAATACCACACAAAAAAAAACAGCATACATTTTACTACTAACACATTACATATCGTAATTCATTGCACATCTCTTATTTACTTCATAATCAACACATCATCACAAGCAAATATACACTTTGAATTAGTATATATGTCATACCAATCCATCATGTGCAAACATATATTCATGTAGGTGCAAGGGCGAATTCTCAAATGGCTTATATCCAAATATATACACATTTCCAAAGCTTAAATCTTACTTACCATGCAACATGCATGAATTATACTTATGGATATATCATGGCCGAATACCACAACACCACACCATTTCAATTTGGTTATGGTGAAACAAAGAACTTAGTATCTCATTAAAAAAAAAAATGCTAAAAGAAAATCTAAGAATCTTCAATCCTCCATCACATGTATCACTTTCAAGCTTGTCATTTAACATGCAATGGCATTAACACCACATTCACTTTGGCCGAATTTCATTCCCATGACATAACAAGGATTTGAACCATGGGCTAACAAGAACATTAAGCTAGCAACTAAAACATGCATGAACCTCAAACATACCTTAATCTTGATGCAAGTTTAGCCAACCTCTTCCTAATCCTCTTCCAAACCAAGTATGAAGCAAAACTCCTTCCTTAACCTTAGTATTTTCGGCCAACAAGAGAGTGAAAAGAGATGAACAAAATTTTTCTTTCTTCCTTTAGGACATTCGGCCAAGCTATGGAGGAAGATGGACACTTTTTTTTTTTTTGTTTCTCATCTACTAACATTAATTGTTTATTCCATACCCTTATTTTATTCTTTCCATCATAACCCATTTACCAAACATGTTTCATGACATGATTTTGCCCATAAATCCTTGTCATGGCGGCCACTAGCTATGGGGAAATTTGACATGCAAGTCTATTGTTTTGCATGCATCCTTTAATTAGTCATCACACATTTCCCTCATACTTTCAAAGTTTATTACTAGGTCCTTTCTAGTGAAATTCACATCTATAATTCTAAATCAAAGCATAAAAATATCACACATGAGTTAACACATTATAGGCAATAAAATAAATATTAAATTATTTTATGCCTTGGTTTTGTGGTCCCGAAACCACATTTCGACTAGGGTCGTTTTAAGGTCGTCACAACTCTCCCCACTTGAAATTTTCGTCCCCAAAATCTTACCGTAAATAGGTTTGGATATTGCTCTTTCATAGAGTTCTCGGGTTCCCAAGTAGCTTCTTCTATCCCGTGTTTGAGCCATAACACTTTCACTAGCGGAACCCTTTTGTTTCAAGAACTCTTTCATTTCACGAGCTAGGATACGAATCGGTTCTTCTTCATAACTCATATCGGCTTGAATTTCAACCTCGATGGACTAATTACGTGCGACGGATCAGATCTATAGCGTCGAAGCATTGAAACATGGAAGACGTTGTGAATCTTTTCAAGTTCGGGGCAAGATCAAACGATACATAACCGGGCCAACTCGTTCGGAGATTTCAATGCGGCCCAATGAATCTCGGCTCAACTTGCCCTTACTACCGAATCTGAGTATCTTTTCCACGGCGAAACTTTAAGAAACACTTTATCTCCCACCGATACTCAATGTCCTTTCGTTTCAAATCCGCATACGATTTCGACGATCGGAGGCTATCTTGATTTTCACGGATTACTTTTACTTTCATTCAGATCTTTAATCAAATCCACTCCAAAAATTTTGTTCTCACCGAGCTCGGTCCAAAACAATGGTGTACGGCATTTACGCCCGCACAAAGCCTCGTAAGGCGCCATCTTAATACTTGATTGAAAACTATTGTTGTGGCGAATTCAATCAAAGGTAGGTACCGCTCCCACGAACCACTCGAACTCGAGGATGCAACATCTCAACATATCCTCAAGTATCTGAATTATACGCTCGGATTGACCATCGGTTTGGGGGTGAAAGGCGGTCTGAAATGCAACTTGGTGCCCAATGCTTCTTGTAATTTCTTCCAAAATCGCGAGGTGAACCTCGGATCTCTATCCGACACAATGTAAATCGGTACCCGTGTAATCTCACAACTGAGAAACGTACAATTCAGCTAGTTTATCCAATGAAAAATCCATACATACGGGGATAAAGTGAGCCGACTTAGTTAGTCTATCAATAATAACCCAAATTGCATCCTTCTTACTTGTCGACAACGGCGGTCCGGACACAAAGTCCATTGTAACTCGATCCCATTTCCACTCGGGTATCGTGATCGGTGAAGTAACCTCAAGGCACTTGATGCTCGCTTTCACTTGTTGACATATTAAACATCTTGCAACAAAGTCGGAGATGTCTCGTTTCATACCATGCCACCAAAACCGACGTTTCAACTCATTGTACATCTTCGTACTCCCGGGTGGATTGCCATTCGGCTACAATGAGCTTCGTTTAGAATTATCGAAATAAGTTCAATTCTTTGGAACACACAACGACTTCTCGAACCTCAAACAATCGTCATCATCAATTTGAAACTCCGATTCCTTGTTCGTAACACACTCGGCCCGCTTTGCACGCAACTCCTCATCAACTTTACGAGCTTCACGAATTTGATGAGTCAACAATGGTTTGGCCTTTAATTCGCTACTAACACATTGTCGGGTAGGATAGACAAGTGTACATTCATCGCTCAGAAGCAAAACAAAGGTGATTTCGGCTTAAGGCATCCGCAACCACATTAGCCTTTCCGGTGATAGTCAATGACCAGCTCATAATCCTTTAACAACTCGAGCCAACGTCTTTGTCGCAGATTTAAGTCTCTTTGAGTCATCAAATATTTGAGACTTTTGTGATCCGAATACACATGGCACTTCTCACCAAATAAGTAATGTCGCCATATCTTTAAAGGCGAATACGATGGCGACCAATTCGAGATCATGGGTCGGATAATTTTTCTCATGTGGCTTTAATTGTCTCGACGATAGGCCACAACTCGACCTTCTTGCATCAATACGCAACCTAACCCAAGTAGGGAGGCGTCACTATAGATGACAAACTCTTTGCCGATTCGGGCGTACTAATCTTGGAGCTTCCGTCAAATGAGTTTTCAATTGGTCAAAACTTTTACGACACTTTTCCGTCCATTCAAACTTGACATCTTTACAAGCGGTTTAAGTCATGGGTGTGGCTATCATCGAGAATCCTTTTACAAACCGTCGGTAGTAACCGCAAGTCCCAAAAAGCTCCGAACCTCGAGAATATTTCTTGGAGGTTTCGATTAAGTATGGCTGAAATTTTGCTTGGGTCGACTCGAATACCCGATCTGAGATACCACGTAACCCAAGAAGCTAACCTCTCTAACCGAACTCACACTTGCTAAACTTAGCATATAACCGCTTATCCCGTAAAATTTGCAACACTAATCTCGGTGCTCGCATGTTCGGTCTCATCTCTTGAATAGACCAAGATGTCGTCGATGAACACAACTACGAACCGATCCAAATATGATCGAAGATCCGATTCATCAAATCCATAAATCTGCGGGGGCATTAGTGAGCCCAAACGGCATCACTAAGAACTCGTAGTGACCATATCTCGCTTCAAGGCGGTTTTGGGTATGTCCGAATCTCGGATTCGAATCGATAATAGCCCGATCTCAAATCTATTTTTGAGAACACCGAGGCTCCTTCAGTTGATCGAACAAATCATCGATCGTGGTAACGGATACTTGTTCTTTATTGTCACTTTATTAAGTCGACGATAGTCGATGCACAACCTCATGGTTCCGTCCTTCTTTTCACAAACAACACCGGTGCACCCCAAGGTGAAAAACTCAGGCGAGCAAAACCTCTATCCATCAACTCTTGCAACCGAGCTTTCAACTCCTTTAATTCGTTGGTGCCATACGATATGGAGCTATCGAAATCGGTGTGGTCCTGTACAAGCTCAATGCCAAACTCTATCTCCCGAACAGTGGCAAACCCGCAATTCTTGGAAAAAGCGTCCGGTATTCACAAACCACCAAGCCAGATTTGGGTTCTATTCCTAACTCCTTATCATCAAGTACATACGCAAGGTATGCTTCACACCCTTTTCTTACATATTTACGGGCCAACATTGATGATATTACGGTTGGCAACCCTTCAAGTTCGTAGACTCAACTCGGATCATCTCGTTGTTTGCGATCTCAAATCAATAGTCTTGCTTTTGCAATTCACAACCGCATCATGCACGGTCAACCAATCCAACCCAAGAATAACATCAAATTCATCGAGCGGCAAAAGCATCAAGTCCGCCGAAAACAGTACCTCAATTACTAGGGGCATTTCTTACACACTTTGTCGACCAGCACATAACGACCCAAAGGATTTGACACCGAATTACGAACTCAATGAGACTCAATAGGCAAAGTCTTCTTTGGATGCTAAGGTTTCGCATATATAAGAATGAGTAGAACCGGGGTCAATCAAAGCAATCACATTAGTATCAAAGAGAGTGAAAGTACCAGTAATAACATCCGGCGAGGAGGCATCCTCGCGCGCAGCGTATAGCATAAGTCCTAGCTGGAGCGCGAGCCTCGGATCTGGTCGCAACATCTCTAGATCCTCTCGACCACCACTAGCCTTGCCCGTATCTCCGGATGGTCTACCTCGGCGGTGGTAGTACCGGTTTCCCACTCCGATCTACATTCTGCTCGCACAACCTCGGGCAATCTTTAATGAAGTGGTCAACTGATCCACACTTGTAACAGAGCGGTCACGGAATCTACACTTCCAAAATGCCATTTGCCACAATCGCACTCAGTCCTCTCTCGTCGATCATTCCCACTCATGGCGATCGAAGTGATTCGTGTGTCACAGGGGTCGATCGCGATCTCGTCTAGAAAAGCCCGAAGTGTCTCTAGATCGGCCTAAGCCATCTCTAAGTTTCTTTGATGACTGTTGGAAGGGCTTCCCGAATACCTCTTCTGAAACTCCCTTGCTCCGCTTAGCTTTCCTTTTCTCCATACTAAACTCCTCGGCTTTGCGCTCGCTCGACGAGAGTCACAAACTCTGGATTTCCAAAATGCCAACATACACTTTATCTCATCATTCAGTCCATCTTGAAGCGTTTACACATCACAGTTTTCAAGAAATGCATTCTCGCAGCGTCTGGCTAAGCCTCACGAATTTTCGTTCATAGTCGATAACCGACATGGAACCTTGTTTAAGTTCGAGAAATTCCTTTCGTTTTGGTCCATAAATCTCGATCGATATACTTTTTCCAAACTCGGTTTGGAAGAACTCCCAAGTTACTTGTTCGCGGGCACAACAAGTCGAGTACTCCACCAATAGTAGGCGTAATCACGTAGCAAGGAGATGGTACACTTTAGGCATTCATCGGTGTACAAGATAGCTCATCGAGTACGGATCGTGTTGTCCAACCAAAATTCGCTTGCTCGGCATCATCACTATCCGTAGCTTTAAATTCAGTAGCCCCATGTTTTGGATTCTATCAACTGGGGCTTATTCGACCTTATTTGGTCAATTACGGAGGCATTGTAGGTGCGGGGTGTGTTTTGTTGGGAATGGAGGTTGTGGAACAGTAGTATTAGTTCGAATGTATTGGTTGAACCAATCATTCATCACGCTATAAAAGGCTTGTCTAGCCTCGTCATTCGGATTACTAGCAACAGGTTGAGAGTCCGCCGCGCTGTCCCTTGTGCGGAGCAGCGCCACACTCTCCACATCATCACTATCGCTCGGTTGGGATCGGGATCCATTACTATAAATAAACACAAGTTCAAACGTCGAAATCACCACACTATCATATAATCACATAAAATGGCATGTATACCTAGACCCAAACGCATTACGGTAGTCCTAGAATCGACTAAACCGTAGCTCTGATACCAATAAAATTGTAACACCCAACCCGAGACCGTCGCGGAGTCGAACGCGAGGTGTTAACGAACTTCAACCCACTTATTGACAATTTTCAGACAAGCTGCCAATCTGAGTACTAGTCGCTCCAAAATTCATAACTTGAGTTTTACAACTCGAAAATCAGTTCCGTAAATTTTCCTGAAACTAGACTCATATGTCCATCTACATATTTTTTCTAGAATTTTGGTCGAGCCAATTAGTACAGTTTATTAGTTAAAGTCTCGCCTGTTGTAGGGATCGACTACACTGACCTTTGTGCGTTACGAATTGGATATCTCCCTGTACAGGGCTTCAATAATAATGCCGTTTGTTTCTATAGAAACTAGACTCAGAGAGGAATCTACACATATATGGAATGACTCCTAATTATCTCTGGTTAATTTACAATGATTTTCCAAAGTTGGAACAGGGGATCCAGAAACCGTTCTGGCCCTATTTCACAAGAACTTTAAAATCTGTTAGCTTATAACTCATATGACCATTTCGTTTCTTCCATATGAAAGTAGATTCATCAAGGTACACTTACATAATTTATTTGCTATTTAATACCATTCCTACTATTTTAGTGATTTTTCACATCCACGTCACTGCTGCTGTCAGCATCTGCCTTTAGTAGGCTTTACCTATTTCATACTTTCCATGATTCAATTGGCCCTTTTTACATACATAGCACAAAGCGTGATCATGATTAACCATTCCAATGGCTAATCGTTTCAAAATAATTCCATACCTCATAAGGGTCAACATACAAACGATTATAGTTCTATGCTAAAACGATATAAGCCATTTTCGCATGGCTATCCAAGTTTACACAAACCGGAAGGTACATGACCTTCAACAAAGGATGGTCCTATACATGCCATTTCAAAGTTCAACCAAAATTTGTACCAAAATGGGGCTTCGATAGTGTGGATGACTTGACTTCTTTGATCCCGAATCCGATAGCTAACGAGCGAAACCTATAAAACAGAGAGCCAAAGCAACGGGGTAAGCATTTTAATGCTTAGTAAGTCTCAAGCAATGAAATCAGCTTTGACTAAGGTATTTTATTCACATGGCTAATTAAACCACTTTACTAATTCACATTCCCATACTCATACTTATTTCACATCACCGACCCTTATGTTCATACACAAAAGAACAACTTAGCCCAAGGCGGTAGCTCGTTTATCAACTTAGCGCATACTTACTTGTAAGAATTCAATTAGTACAAGTACATACAAACATACCTCATTGCTGGAATTTTCACAAGTGTATAAGCTGAAATTTTCACAGCAAGATTGCTCACTTCGAATCACATACTTTCGGATTTAACCGGATATAGCGACTCATACGATTGCCTTGGTCATAACCGGATTGGTGACTTGCACAAAGGCCTTGGTCTTAGCCGGATATATCAACTTCGCATACGAATGCCTTGGTCTTAGCCCGATATATCAACTCGCACGAATGCCTTGGTCTTAGCCGGATATATCAACTTCATACGAATGCCTTGGTCTTAGCCGGATATATTTTCAATGTTCACTTACACATATATCAATATTCAAGACACGTCCATAGTTCATTTTCGTTACTAAAGCTCTAACACAAAATATTTATCAACCTTTACTATTTCGGCTCAATGGCCACACAAACAAGGAGCATAATTTTGATATAATTCAAGTAGGGTCATCACTCAAGACTTACCTTGGATGTTGTCGAGCGATTTCGACGGCTATTCAACTACTTTTTCCTTCCCTTTATCGGATTTAGCTCCCTTTGCTCTTGAGCTAATTCACACAAATTTAACTTATTAAAATCTCATCATGATAGCTTATGGTCGAATATGACAAGGAGTGTAAATGGTCATATGGCCATCCTTTAGCTCAAATACACAATGGTCATGCACATTTTACATCACAACAAGCAATTCAATACATTCAAACATCAACGTGAAGTTCAAAGTACTTGGCCCTTATATACATTAGGCATCAAAGTTGCATATGTACGAAATCATAAATCGAACTCAACACATTAGTTAATATTCCTCTTAGCGAATTTTCTAAGCCAAGAATAGGCATCAATATGCTTGCCTCAAACCGAATGCATGCACACTAATTACCCTCATGTGGCGAATATACACTTAATACCACACAAAAAAAACAGCATACATTTTACTACTAACACATTACATATCGTAATTCATTGCACATCTCTTATTTACTTCATAATCAACACATCATCACAAGCAAATATACACTTTGAATTAGTATATATGTCATACCAATCCATCATGTGCAAACATATATTCATGTAGGTGCAAGGGCGAATTCTCAAATGGCTTATATCCAAATATATACACATTTCCAAAGCTTAAATCTTACTTACCATGCAACATGCATGAATTATACTTATGGATATATCATGGCGAATACCACAACACCACACCATTTCAATTTGGTTATGGTGAAACAAAGAACTTAGTATCTCATTAAAAAAAAATGCTAAAAGAAAATCTAAGAATCTTCAATCCTCCATCACATGTATCACTTTCAAGCTTGTCATTTAACATGCAATGGCATTAACACCACATTCACTTTGGCGAATTTCATTCCCATGACATAACAAGGATTTGAACCATGGGCTAACAAGAACATTAAGCTAGCAACTAAAAACATGCATGAACCTCAAACATACCTTAATCTTGATGCAAGTTTAGCCAACCTCTTCCTAATCCTCTTCCAAACCAAGTATGAAGCAAAACTCCTTCCTTAACCTTAGTATTTTCGGCCAACAAGAGAGTGAAAAGAGATGAACAAAATTTTTCTTTCTTCCTTTAGGACATTCGCCAAGCTATGGAGGAAGATGGACACTTTTTTTTTTTTGTTTCTCATCTACTAACATTAATTGTTTATTCCATACCCTTATTTTATTCTTTCCATCATAACCCATTTACCAAACATGTTTCATGACATGATTTTTGCCCATAAATCCTTGTCATGGCCGGCCACTAGCTATGGGGGAAATTTGACATGCAAGTCTATTGTTTTGCATGCATCCTTTAATTAGTCATCACACATTTCCCTCATACTTTCAAAGTTTATTACTAGGTCCTTTCTAGTGAAATTCACATCTATAATTCTAAATCAAAGCATAAAAATATCACACATGAGTTAACACACATTATAGGCAATAAAATAAATATTAAATTATTTTTATGCCTTGGTTTTGTGGTCCCGAAACCACATTTCGACTAGGGTCGTTTTAAGGCTGTCACACCTAGTACATGTATAGTGTGAAAAACCTTGAAATTATTTTTGATTTTGTGTATTTATGACCATGTGTAATCGGCCACATGAGTAATTTGAGCACTTGATGTTATGTTAAAATTCTTGAGCTTAAATATATGGATGTATGTATATGTGGCCATATAATGGCGTTTTGGTTCAAAGGTTGAATGATAAATTATAATAAAGTGAGATGATATGAGATGCCGAATGTGATTTACTAGTAAACATTATTGATAGAAATATTGAATACTTCTACTTGTATTCATTAAGCTCAAGAGCAAAAGGAGCTAAATCCGATAAAGGGAAGGAAAAAGTGATCGAATAACCGTTGAAGCCGTTCGACAACATCCGAGGTAAGTCCTCAAGAAATGACCCTACTCGAATTATGTGAAATGAAATATGGATGTGTAATGATTATTGATTTATGTGTGTATGAGTATTTGAATGATACCGGGCTAAGTCCCAAGGCGATTATGCTAGTGATATGTTTGTGTTTGAGCCTTAGTAACGAAAATGAAACATGGATGTGTAATGATTATTGATGTATGTGTGTGCATGAGCAATTGAATGATATCCGGCTAAGTCCCAAGACATTTATGCTAGTAATTATATCCGGGTTAAGACCGAAGGCAATTGTGCTAGTGACTACATCCGGCTAAGACCAAGGCATTCGTGCAAGTTGTTAAATCCGGGCTAATACCCAAGGCATTTGTGCAAGTCGTTCTATCCGGCTAAGACCAAGGCATTCGTGCATGTGGTTATATCCGGTTGTATTCGAAGAAGCTTGGGCTGGAGGTGGCGTTGGTTGCTGTAATAAATTTAATTAGTACGCTCGAAAAGCCCAAAGGATAAGGTATGTTTATATGTGCATTGGAAAAGTCGATATGTTTGAGTAACATTAGATTCGATCGACTAACGAGTTTTCAGCTATTGAATTGGTTGATATCTTGTGAAAGTATATAATGATGAAGTGTGAAGTAAGTATGATTATGTGAATGTGTATTAATGAAATGATTCATTTGGCTATGTGAATGTAATGCTTTAGTTAAAGCTGATTTTATTGCTTGAGACTTACTAAGCATAAAACCGCTTACTCGTTGCTTTGGCTCTCTGTTTATAGATTTTGCTCGTTAGCGATCGGATTCGGGATCATTAAAGTCGAAGTCATCTACACTATCAAAGCGTCCATTTTGGTATAATTTTGGTTGAACTTTGAAATGGCATGTATAGGACTACCCTAATGTTGAAGGTCATGTACCTTTCGGTTTTGTGTAAACTTAGATAGCCATGCGAAAATGACTTATATCGTTTTGGTATGATACTATAATCGTTGTATGTTGATCATTATGGGGTATGGAATTGTTTTGAGAAGATTAGCCATTGGAATGGTTAATCATGATCACACTTTGTGCTATGTATGCAAAGAGGGGCAATTGAATCGTGGAAATCATGAAATAGGTAAAGGTTACCTTGAAAACAGATGCTGGCAGCAGCAGTGGTGTGGTTTTGAAAAATCACCAAAAATTGTAGGAATGTTATTAAATAGTGAATAAGTTATGTGAATGAACCTTGATGAGTCTACTTTCATATGGAAGAAACGAAACGGTCATAGGAGTTACTTGTTAAGAGATATTAAAGTTATCGTGAGACAGGGCCCGAACGGTTTCTGGGTCCCCTGTCGTGACTTTAAAAATTCACTATAAATTATCCAGAAAGAATTAGGAGTCATGCCTTATATGTGCAGATTCCATTTTGAGTATAGTTTCATTAAAAAGAAACGGCACCAGTATTAAAGCCCTGTACAGAGAGATATTCAAGTTGTAACGCGCGAAGGTCAGAGCAGTCGATCCCTGTAACATGGGTGACTTTAACTAATAAACTGTACCAATTGGCCCGACCAAAAATTCTAGAAATAAATCCATGGAAGGATATATGAGTCTAAATTCAGGGAAAATTTACGGAATCAGTTTCCGAGTTTTGAAACTCCAGATATGATTTTTAAGGCGACAGTGACGCAGTTTTCCAGCCTGTCTGGAAATGCCAAATTGGTCGGTGCTTTAAGAGGACTTGGCTCGTTAACCCCTCGCGTCCGACACCGGCGATGGTCTCGGTTTCGGGGTGTTACAATGCCGGTATACTATATGAGGCACTATATGAGGCTTTATGCCAAATCGATTGTATATGGGTATCGTTAACGGTGATTGAATGTGTTAAATGAATTCAATATTCAGGTATGTGGAAGTTGATTTTCTGTTGGAAATAGGTTAAGTTGAATAGTGAGATATGATGGAGTTATAAAGGATATTTATTGGGATGTTTGAGTATATGTGTACTTTCGGTTAGGTTACAGCTTAGACATGAATGAAAATATGGGTTACAAATATGTGGGTTGATGATGTGAATTATACATGTTATTTTGTGCTTAATATGTGTTTGAAATGCATTTGTGAATTAAATTAAGTGATTATTGCTTATGAAATCAAGAAAATGAGATATATGTGCATACTTGTAGAAATGTTTATGTATTTGTTTTAAGATAAGAAAATGATTTTATAGATCGATGAGAAATCAATAATGAATTACAATTGCTATCAATGAGCTAATGTTTATATGAATATAATTCAATAAGAGGACGTTATCCTAAACTACGCATCGGTAGAAATTTTCGGGGACGAAAATCCCTAAAGGGGGGAAGAGTTGTGACACCCCTAAAGTGACCCTAGTCGGAAAGCTGTTTCGGGACCGCTAAACCGAGTCACCAAATTATTTGAATACGATAATTATTGTCTAAAATATGTGAATATGAATATGTGAAAGTTTTAAGCTTTGATTTAGTTAATTGCATGTGAATTTAGTTAATAGGACTTATGTGTGACACTTTTGAAATGTGATAGGTTAATCTATAAGGATCTATTAGTGCATGTAATCAAAGGGGTGGACTTGCATGTCAATTTCCTCCATTTAATTATTAGTGGCCGGCCATGACAAAGTGTGATGGGTAAAACATGTCATAAACATGTTGTGTTAATGGTTTATGTTAGAAATAATAAAATAAAGGGTTAGTAATAAAATAAGGAGATGGAGGGTGATGAAAACAAAGAAAAAAAAAAGTGTCCATCCTTTAACATTTCTTTTGGCTGAAAATTCTAAGGAGGAAGGAAGAAGAAGAGGATTTTCTTGCTTCATGTTCGGTTGGTTGGTGTTTAGGAGGAGGAAATGTTGAAGAGATTCGGCCATGCTTGTAGCTAGGTTAAGGTAAGTTTGATGTTGTTCCATGAGATTCATGCATATTTTTTATGTTAGTTTGAGTTCTACCTAGCCCATGGTTTAAATCTTGCTATGTGATGAAGATGATATTCGGCCATGGGTGTTGTTTTCTTGGTTGGTGTTTGTTTCATGCTAAATCTAGATGAACAATGGGGGTTTTCATTTAGGTTAAGATCAAAGAAATTAATCTTGTTAAAACTTTGAACTAATAATGCCCATATGTGTGATAGCCAAACATAGACTTTGTTTAAAGTCTTGGTCAAAGTCCGGTTAACTGTTTTGGAAATGATTAAGCTAGGTGTTTGATCTTTTTGGTTCGGCATAGTACATAAAATGTTGCTAGATGGAGAAAAATTCGACCACAAGAGGTGTGCTAAGGCGAATATAATTTTGTATATTAATAAGTAATGCATGTGTTGAATTGATGGAATGGAGAGGATGTTTTAATAGTGCATATATGTGTATTAGCCAAATTTTGAACTTGAAACAAAATGGTATTTGGTCAATACAAGTGACCATACTTGTAGAATGTATTAAGTATGCAATCGGCCTCAACATAGACATGCATGTTCAGCCACACGAATGAATGCATAGATTGATGTTGTACATTCGGCTATAGGTAAGCATAATGATGATCCTATCTTGACTTAGACAATCGGCTCAAGGAGAATTTGTTAAGTGCTTAGTTAATTGATATTAGGTTAATGATGTGTGTATTTGGTCATAAAGGTGCACATGAGGAAATGTTTGATTAATTGTACTAAATTGCTTAATGTGATTAAAAATGCGTATGACCATTTTGTATTTGAGCTAAAGGTGGCCATATGACCTATCAAATTCATTGTCATATTCGGCCATAAGCTAGCATAATGAGACTTTAATAAGTTAAATTTGTTTGAATTAGCTCAAGAGCTTAGAGGACCAAAGTTGGATAAAGGAAAGGAAAAAGTGATCGAATAGCCGCCGAAATCGTTCGACAACATCCGAGGTAAGTTTTAAGTGATTAAACGTTGAGTAAATTCAATCATAATAGGACATAATGAGTTGATTTAATAAGATATGATGTGGCCATGATATGTCTTAAACTCAAATGGTAAGTTCATAAGTGTTTGGACTTGAAATTTAAGAGCAAATTGTAATAATTTGCTTTGGACAGCAAGAGATAACGTGATTTTAGAAAATCACTATAAATTGTTGGTGTGGAATTATAGGCTGAATAAAATATGTAATCAATGCTTAATTAGTCTAGTTTCTTATAAAAGAGACCTTGTGAGCAAAGAAATTTCCTATAAAGAGATGTTTAAAGTTGTGTGAGACGGTGTCGAAATGACTCAAAATCCCTGATTCTGTTTTTAGAAAATCATTATAAATTGTAAAAAATGGTTATAAGATAAAATTTATATGCTTAGACTCCTTAATGAGTCTAGTTTCAAATGAAATCAAATACAACACATTTTGAATTCTGTAAAATGAGAAATTTGATTCGTAGTGAAGAGTGGTTAGATTAGTCAAACAGTGAAACAGGGGAAACTTTAAGAAAAATCTGGTATTGATTGGCCAAACCTAAAATTCTGGAAATTTTATGGATGGGGATGGAAGATATACGAGTCTATATTCAGGAAAAATTAACGGAAAGTGATTTGGAGTTTTGTAGCTCCAGTTATAAATAATTTAGTGACTATTGCTCAGGAAAAACAGCTTGTGCTGAATTTGAGATTATGTTGTAAACCTTGATAAACTTGTTTTAGTTGCTCATAGGCTATTGATTAAACCCAGACGTGAATTCTAAATTGTGATATTGGAAAATGATAGATGTAGATTCAGCCAAGACAATGTGTATACGTGAAAGTATATGTGGTATGTGAAGTATATTTGGATAATTGTGATGTGAATACATGAAAATTTATATTTTGATTTAGGATTTTATGTGATGGATGTGAACATGCGTATGTGTGATAAGGCCAAATGGCCAATGTGATGAATGTGAACATGCGTATGTGTGATAAGGCCGAATGGCCAATGTGATGGATGTGAACATGCGTATGTGTGATAAGGCCGAATGGCCAATGTGATGAATGTGAACCCGTATATATATGTGTGATAAGGCCGAATGGCCAATGTGATGAATGTGAACATGCGTATGTGTGATAAGGCCGAATGGCCAATGTGATGAATGTGAACCTGTATATATATATGCGTGATAAGGCCGAATGGCCAATGTGATGAATGTGAACATGCGTATGTGTGATAAGGCCGAATGGCCAATGTAATGAATGTGAACATGCGTATGTGTGATAAGGCCGAATGGCCAATGTGATGAATGTGAACATGCATATATGAGATAAGGCCGAATGGCCAATGTGATGAATGTGAACATGAATATATGTGGTAAGGCCGAATGGCTAATGCGAAACGTGTATGAGATGGATATGTGGTAAAGCCAAATGGCTAATGTGAGATATGTATGAGATGTGTATATATATATATTGTGGCCAAATGACAAACGGTGAAAGTTGTGTATTATTAGATTTTTGATGAGGCAAATGAATTACAAATATGACAGTCGATGTGAATGTTGTAACATGTGATTAAATGTACATGAAACTTGGAAATATATTCCGGGTAAGACCCGATGATTACGTGTGGAGATTATGTCCGGGTAAGACCCGATGACTACGTGTGGAGATTTTGTCCGGGTAAGACTCGATGACTACGTGTGGAGATTATGTCCGGGTAAGACCCGATGACTACGTGTGGAGATTTTGTCTGGGTAAGACCCGATAACTTCATGTGGAGATTTTGTCTGAGCTAAAGGTCTCGCCGATAATCCGAGTCGAGGTTAGAGCTATAAGACTTCGTAATAAGAATTGCATATAAATATATTCAATACGAAAGGTTAAACAGGTATGTACTCCAAGTTTATATGTGAGCTTGATTTGAACTAAATCATAAGGTAGTTATGTGATACATATGAGAGCAATCTATGAGACTATTCCTATGATTATGTGACTTCGGATCAGTGTGAGAGGATATGTGAAATCATACAATATATCTATGTCACATGAGCTCACTTTTATGTGAAAGTTTATCTGCCTATTGTATATGATGAGATGTGCATATTCGGTAAAGGGATGGTATGCCCGAAGGAAGAGTGAAATAAAAATACGAACAACTATGTTATAATTTGATTGTTATCTGTTGTCACTGCTTAAAACTTACTAAGCATTGTAATGCTTACTCCGTTTACTTTGTTTTCTCTGTTTTATAGATCTCATTGCGAAGCTACAGGCTGGGGGATCGTCAGCAACTAGTCACACTATCACTATCCACTACTTGTTACTGTTATGTTTAGAATTATTTTATGGCATGTATAGAATAGACTAGTGGCGGAAGAATATTTTTGGTTAATGTATATAAGCCATGCGAAAATGGCATCTTTTGAATGTTTACTTAGAGAAGTTTAAATTTTATCCTGGTCAGGCTTAGTACTTATTTAAATGAATGATCTTTATTTCAAGAAAAAGTTCAAAATTTTACTGTTCTGACATGAGTTACAAGTCCGGTAATGCCCTTTACCTATTCCAGCGATGGTTACGGGATAGGGGTGTTACACCACTGTTCCAATTTGACTCAAAAATGGGCTGTTACAACTCTCTCCCTTAGGGACTTTTGTCCCCGAAAATCTTACCAATAATTAGATTGGGGTACTGTTTCCACATAGCTTCCTCGGGTTCCCACGTAGCTTCCTCGATCCCATGTTTATGCCAAAGAACCTTTACTAGGGCTATGCGCTTATTTCTCAATTCTTTGATTGCACGAGCTAAAATTCTGATCGGTTCTTCACTATATGTCAAATCAGCCTGTATCTCATCATCCCCCGAGGAAATCACATGTGACGGATGAAATCTGTATAGCAATAGCATAGAAATGTGAAAGACATTATGAGTCTTTTCAAGTTCTGAAGGTAAAGCTAGTCGATACGACGCTAGTCCTATTCGTTCAACAATCTCATATGGCGCGATGAAACACGAACTCAACTTTCCTTTCCTGCCGAATCGAAGAACCTTTTTCCATGGTGACACCTTTAGAAACACTCGGTCCCAGACTTGAAATTCAATTTCTTTATGTTTCAAAATGGCATAGGATTTCTGTCGATCTGAAGTTGCTTTTAAACTGTTTCAAATTGTTTTCACTTTTTCTTCAGTTTCTCTAATCAATTCAACCCCGTGAATCTTTTTCTTATTCAATCAGTCTAGTATAATGGAGTTCGACATTTGAAGTCGTATAAAGCTTCTTACAGTGCCATCTTTATACTCGTTTGAAAACTGTTGTTATACACAAATTCAATCAACGGTAAGTATTTTTCCCAGCTGCCCTCAAACTCTAAAATACAACATCTCAACATGTCTTCGAGAATCTGAATAACTCTCTCATTCTGACCATCACTCTGAGGGTGAAAAGCAGTACTGAAATTCAACTTTGTACCTAAGGCTTCATCCAATTTCTTCCAGTATCGTGACGTAAATCTCAGATCTCTATTGGAGATAATAGATAATGGCACTCTATGTAATTGAACAATCTTAGAAATATACAATTCAGCTAATCTTTCAAGTGAATAATCAGTACGTACCGGTATGAAATGAGAAAATTTCATTAGTCGATCAATGAAAACCTATATAACATCTTTCTTTTTCAGAGTTAGAGGTAATCCCAACACAAAATCCATTGTAACTCTGTCCTATTTCCATTTAGGAATCATCATAGGTTGCAGTAAACCCGATGGTACTTGATGTTTGGCTTTGACTTGCTGACAAATCAAACATTTAGAAGCAAACTCTGAGACATCTCATTTCATGCCTTGCCACCAGTAAAACTATTTCAAATCATTGTACATTTTGGTATTTCTCGGATGAACAGGTAAGCAACTATGGTGTGCTTCGTGCAAAATTTTCTAAATGAGTTCTGAATTTCTCGATATGCAAATACTATTCCGAAACCTTAAACGATCATCGATTCCAATCTGAAACTCTGAATCACAAATGTTCTCACATTGAATCCATTTAACTTGCAATTCACGATCATCTTTCTGAGCTTCACTGATTTGTTGAAGAAATACCGATTTAGCTTTTAATTTAGCTAAAATAGACCCATCATCACAAATTATCAATTGGGTGTTCATTGCTTGTAATGCAAACAAAGATTTTCAGCTTAGGGCATCAGCTACAACATTAGCTTTTCCCGGGTGATAATCAATCACAAAGTCATAATCTTTTAAAAACTCAACCCATCTTCGTTGTCACAGATTCAAATCTTTCTGTGACATTAAATATTTTAAGCTTTTGTGATCCGTATAAATGTGGCATTTCTCACCGCATAAGTAGTGTCGCCAAATTTTCAACGCAAATACAATTGCAGCCAACTCTAAGTCACGTATTGGATAATTCCTTTCATGCGGTTTCAATTGTCGAGAAGCATAAGCTATAACTTTTCTTTCTTGCATCAAAACACATACCAGACAATTTAATGATGCATCACTATAAATCACAAATTCCTTCCCCGATTCCGGTTGAACCAATACTGGTGTTTCAGCTAAAAATACTTTCAACTATTCGAAACTCTGCTGACATTTTTCTAACCATTCAAACTTCACATCGTTTGAAGCAGTCGTGTCATCGATGTCGCAATCATCAAGAATCCCTTCACAAATCTTCAGTAATAGCCCGCTAAGCCTAGAAAACTACGGACTTTAGGCACGTTTATCAGAGGTTTCCCATCAACAATAGTAGAAATCTTACTCAGGTCAACTCTAATACCGTCAGCTGAAACAATATGCCCTAGAAATCCAACCTTACGGAGCCAAAACTCATATTTGCTGAACATTGAAAATAATTGCTTATCACATAGAGTTTGTAACACAACTCTCAAATGCTCAGTATATTTCGATTCATCTCATGAATAGATCAGAATGTCGTCAATAAATACAACAACAAATCTATCTAAAAACGGTTTCAATATTCGATTCATCAAGTCCATAAAAATTGTAAGAGCATTAGTTAAACCGAAAGGCATAACAAGGAATTCATAATGTCCATACCTTGTTCGGAATGCGATTTTCGGCACATTTGACTCTTTAACTTGCAACTGGTAATAACCTGATCTCAAATCAATCTTTGAAAAGACTATAGCCCCTTTCAACTGATCAAATAAACCATCAATTCACGGTAGAGGGTATTTGTTCTTTATAGTCACTTTATTCAGCTATCTATAGTCGATACACATTCTCATATTGCCATCTTTCTTTTTCACAAATAATACCGGTGCACCCCAAGGAGAATAACTCAGTCATGTAAAACCTATGTCTATCAATTCTTGCAATTGAGCTTTCAACTCTTTTAATTCTGTTGAAACCATTTTGTAAGGAGCTACCGATACCGGTATTGTTCCTGGTACTAATTCAATACCAAATTCAACTTCTCTAGTCAATGGCAAACCCAATAATTCTTTTAAAAACACATTTGAAAACTCAAAAACAACGGGTACAGATTCAATCTTTGATTCAGACACTTTTGTATCTAATACGTATGCAAGATATGCACCACAACCCTTTTTCAAACATTTCTGAGCTAACATAGACAATATCACAGTAGCTAATTCACTCAAATCATCAGAATCAATCTGAAGAATTTCACCGTTTTGACATTTCAATTCTATAGTCTTTCGTCTACAACTCACAACCACATCAAGCATAGTCAGCCAATCCATACCCAGAATCACATTAAACTCATCGAACGGTAGAAGCATCAAGTCAACCCAAAAACAGTAACCCGTGTCATCAAAGGACAATCCTTACAAATTTTATTAACTAAAATAGACTTGCATAAGGGGTTCGATACTTGAATTACAAATTCTATAGACTCAACATGTAAACTCTTTTTAAATACTAAATTCATACATATATATGAACGGGTTGATCCAAGATCTATCAATGCAACTATATCAGTATCAAAAAGAGAAAATGTACCGGTAATAACATCTGGCGATGATGCCTCTTCCCTTGCACAGATAGCATAAGCTCGGGTAGGTGCTCGTGCCTCTAACGTCACAGCAGAATCTGTCATAGCACCTCGGTTACCACTCGTATTTCCAATGTTCCAAGGTGGTCTCACTCTAGTAGCCATGTTACTTACTTTCGTCAGTTGATCTCTTTCAGTTGTAAACTTTTTTGAATAGTCCCGAAGATAATGATCAGGTGATCCACATTTAAAACAAGCTCCTCTCACTAATCTACATTTGCCGTATCAGGTCTAGCAGTTCTAACACTTCCCACACTAGCAACAGATGTCGCTTGAGGTTTAGAGCTGAAATGTCTCGCATCTCTGTCTCTAATCAAAATCCCCACAGAAGCAGTGGAACGAGGATGATATTCTCTAGATTTCTTTGATGCTTACTGATGTGATTTACCAGAAAATCTCTTTCTAGAATCCCTAGCCTCAGAATTAGCTTTTCTTTTCTCTTTGCAAAGCTCTTCGGCTTTACAAGCTCTGTCAAATAGAACAACAAACTCTTTTAGCTCAAGAATTCCAACTAATAGTCTGATTTCTTCATTCAATCTATCCTCGAACCTTTTACACATTATAGCTTCAGAAGAAACACATTCACGAGTATGTTTGTTCAATAGTACAAACTTTCTTTCATATTCAGTTACCGACATACGACCCTGTTTTAATTCAAGATATTCTTTTCTTTTCTGATCAATAAACCATTGGTTGATTTATTTCTTTTTAAATTCGACTTGAAAGAAATCCCAAGTAACTCTTTCTTGCGAAATTATGAATATCAAGGTATTCCACCACTGATACGCAGTGTCTTTTAACAGTGATGCAACACACTTTAAACATTCTTCAAGTGTGTAAGATAATTCATTGAATACCCAAATTGTGTTCTCAAGCCAAAACTCAGCTCTCTCAAGATCATCGTTAACAGTGGCTCTGAATTCCTCAGCTCCGTGTTTCCATATCTTATCAACAGGTGGCTTATTCAATTGCAGGGGATCCAGACCTTGAGAAACTGTAGGATTCAGTTGGGGAATAGGTAGGGTGAAGGTTGCTGAAGAGCCAGGTTCGTACGAATGTACAGTGTGAACCACTCGTTCAATATCTAAAAGAAGGCTTTTTTGGCCTCACCCGGTGACTACTCTTCATGGGTCTAGATTCAGAAGGCACTATCCCCTGAGCGGGAGCTGGCGCGTTACTCTCTACGTCATCTACTACAGGTCGTTTGGGATCCATTACTATATAAAAAAACACATTTGAAAACGTCAAGAGTCATCACACTATCACAATTTTATATATGGCATGTATAGCTAGACTCGTATACCCTACGTTAGTCTTAGAATCGACTAAACTGTAGCTCTGATACCAATAAATGTAACACCCCTAACTCGTATCCATCGTTGGAGTAGGGTTACGAGGTATTACCGATCAATACACATCACTTAATATACATATCTCATACATTCATACATTCATACATTCATACTGAAATACTATTTAACACAATCATCTTGTCCCTTTTTTTAAAGCCTATGAAGCTTTAAACATGCTTTAGAAGTGATTTGGGACTACACCGATAACATATGAAAATTTTGGAAACTTAGAAAAATTTCAACATTTCAAGGGTCACATGTCCGTGTGAACAAGCTATGTGCCTCACACGGCTAGTAGACACGTTCGTGTCATAGATCGTGTGGAAATAAGGCATACATACTGACTTGCATACATGGCCGAAGACATGCCCATGTGCCAGGCTGTGTGAAAACTAGAGGGTATACTGACTTATCAACACGGCCAAGTCACACGCCCGTGTGCTAGGCCGTGTGCCATTTAGGGGATATACTGACTTGTACCACACGGCTGGTCACGCGCCTATGTGTGAGGCTGTGTGGAGCATACTAACTTCAATTCTATTTCAATACTAGGGGACACATGGCTGTGTAACCTGACCATGTGTCACTCACGACTAAGACACACGCCCATGTCCCTGCCCGTGTGGACAAAAATAGGCTATTTGCTAAGCCATTTTGCCACCTTATTTTCACAAGCATACACAAGCATAAATGACAACATTTTTACAACTCAATAGCCATCCATTCCATAATAATTCATACACACATAATACCATTTCTTCCTACCATTCAAATGCTTAACTAATATCATACATCTTCCATTCATATACCTTTCAAATAACAAGATACATTTGCATATTTTCCATTCCACCAAACATTTGCAAAACATACTAAAACATACTATCAAGATTAGCCAAATTAAATGGCTTAACCTTTACAAAAAAATACCAAAATCATGATTGCAAGTAACCATATTTATCATCTTTAAAACTAGCCTATACATGTCATATTGACAATTATCCACAAGTTTAAAAGTACCAATCGACAATTGGATAGTGTGATGTGAAACTCCAACTTGTCCAAAACGAGCTAGCTAACGAACCTCTATAAAACATAAAAAAAAAACAGAGTAAGCTTTATTGCTTAGAAAGCCCGTGTAATTTAGAATTAAACTTACCATTTATACCAAATCAAGTTAAATAAATAAGGTAAACTCATTACAATTTTCGAATGCCTAACACAAGTGTTCATCAATAGGTTAGTCATATAAATACATGAAATCATCCATATCTCAATTCAATACTCAATATATATTTACATATCATACCAAATTCATATATCATGGACATCATATTCAACATTTCACTCTCAATAATATAATCAATAATTCACTTAATAACAATATTAATTAGTTTAAACACTATTTATGCATGTTGAACCTATTAGAACTTCAAAGGATACTCAGCTGATATACATCAGTATTCTGTCAATTCATTATCATTTTCGCTCTTTTTTGAGCCATGATCGGTAAGCTCCTCCTGAGCTGATGAACAGTAAGCTTTATTGAGCTGAAATAGTACGCTCTAACGAGCTAAATTAGTAAGCTCATACGACCTGAGAACAGTAAGATCTTACGAGCTGATATATCGATAAGCTCAAAACAGTAACCCTAGTAACATGTCACTCGTATCCTACGAATTCATATGGTTCAAACGGAGCTCGATAACCGTCAATCTATATCAATTAGGCACTTGTATTCCAAGTACATCAATTACTCAATTATATACATACATTTCAAATAAATACAAGTATTTAAAAGTTCGACTCTAATTATACAAACTTACCTCGTGTTGCTCGGATGGAAACTATCGACTATTCGTCTACTTTTCTTTTTCCCCGATCTAATTTCAATCTCGGCTTATCTTGATCTATATATTATCAAATTCAATACATGAAGTATTCAATCAATTCAATTTAGCCCATAATTCATATTTTGGAAAATTTACACATTTGCCCCTAAACTTTCATATATTTACAAATTAGTCCTTATCACATAAAATTGCAAATTCATGCAATTTAGTAATTTCATGCAAGTCAAATTTCATAAGGACTTCTAGCAGCCCATATCTTTTATTATTTCACACTTTTAATTACATTTTCTCAATTTAATCCCTTTTTAACATTTTCTCTAAAAATCACTTTACAAAACTTGTATATCTAACATCAATGATTTATTATTAATCATCAACTAACAAAATACTCATGCATTCAACAATGGCAACATTCAAATAGTTCAATAGTTTTTAAATCGGAGATACTGGACAGCTAGATTAAGCCGCAACGATCTCAAAAACGTAAAAATTATTAAAAAACCAGGTCCAAAATCACTTACTAATTAATCATGCAATTGCCGAAACTTAAAGAACTTCTATGGCTATTTTCTTTACTTAATATTCAACTAAAAGAAGAGAAAAATAGGCTAGCATTTGTTTTGTTTCATTTAATCTATCATTAATCATTAATTTACTATATTAACCTTATAATAAAAACCATCAAAACAAGCATAAAAATGTCCATAGTTGTCCATTTAAACAACCAATGGTCCAATTACAACTTAAGGACTTCTAATTTAATAAACCATAGCTATTAGGCACATTAAACTAATAGCACAAAAGTTTTACGCTTTACGCGATTTAATACTTTTTACCGAATTAAGCATTTAAACAGTAAAATTTCTTTATGAAACTTTCACATAATAATTCTATCATGCTGTAAACTTTAATAAAATAATAAAATAAATATTTTGGCTTAGGGTTTTTGGTCCCGAAACCACTGTTCTAATTTGACTCAAAAACAGGTTGTTACAGTCTCTGCCCGTGAGCTCAATTCTGAGCATTCTGTTTCTCAAAATTAAGGTGCAGGGGACACATGGCCTGACTACACGCCCATGCAACCAGGCCGTGTGTCACACACAGTCTAGAGACACGCCCGTGTTTCTACTTTCATTTCTCACCCAAAATCACAACCATGACATGCACTTGAACCACACATCCAATACCAACCATTTTAAGCATTCAAAATAATCAAATCCATGATTCAACATGGCATATCATTGCAAGCACAAGTGTTATTAACTTACCTTGGTTTAACTTAGGCAATAACAACACTTGATCACATATACTTAACATAACACATGAGTATATTTATATATCATAATAACCTACTTAGTAATACCAAAATGAACCATTACTAGCCATTCCAACGGCTAGGTTACAAAACATCATTTTCAAGCCACTATTGGCCAAGTCGTCCTATACATGCCATTATATCAAAATGATTCTACTATATATACCCAAAATAGCTAGTAGATAGTGTGACGATGCTCCAATGATCTTCCAACCTTCACGAGTTTTCGAGCACTATAAAATAGGGAAAAATAAATGGAGCATTACATGCTTAGTAAGTTCGTATAATGGAATCTAAACTTACCAATCCTGTTTATTAAATCTACGCATACAATGTCATGTTTCCATCCATTTGGCTAAATTGCCGAAACACATACATTCAATCAAACATGTTAGTCACCAAACTCTTAATATCAATCAAGTAACTTAGATGAGCTCATCATGTAATACTCTTTCAAGAGATTATCATTTCATCTCAAATTCTCAAGCCATGTTAAGAGTTATATGTCCTTTGAATCATTGAATTCCGATGGATGCTCAAATAGTACACTTGAAGTGTACGATTCAATAATCTATCAATTTTCTTATTCAAGGGTACCTATTAAGGCACTTAACTAAGAAATACTCTCTCGAGCCACATATCGTATAACAGGATTACCAGTCCAGGCTAAATCCTTTCTATAATGTATTTTCAAAGGAGCTCGATTAGGATTACCAGTTCAGGCTAAACCCTAATCATAACATATGCTGAAGAGGTATTATATCAGGATTACCCGTCTGGGCTAAATCCTTTATATAACAAGGTCAATGGGATTAATTGTCCGAGCTAAATCCTGTCTGCAACAAATGCAGGACTTTATTAGTTTCAGGAAAGCGCATATAATCATCGGAATTCAATATTCAATCAGGACTGAACCTTTATCACGATTTTAAGCATGTATTAAGTTTCTCATTATAACATTCAAGTAATGTACAATAATATAAGTCACATTCCATACAAACACAACAATCAATTAAACATATTTACACGCTCGATTAAGTTACACAAACTTACCTCGACTGTAACACTCTAAACCCGTATCCGTCATCAGAATAGGGTTACGAGGCATTACCGATCAATACACAAAGTTCACATACATAACATATACATTTATGCATTCATATATAAAATCCATTAAAATCATTCACATTGTCCCTTATTAGGCTCTACGAGACCTTAAAACATGCTTAGAAGTGGTTCGGGACTAAGCCGATAACATTTGCAAACTTCGGGAAACATAGAAAATTTTCAAACATATAAAGGTCACACCCCTATGTGAACAGGTTGTGTGCCTTTCACGGTCACTAGACACACCTATGTCCTAGGCCGTATGAAAACAAGGCATCCATATTGACTTGTACGACATGGCCGGTGACAATGCCCTTGTGCCATGGCCATGGGGAAACTAGGGAAATTACTGACTAGGGTCGTACGATCGGCCACACGCCCATGTGCCAACCCATGTGTTACACATGGCCAATGGACACGCCTATGTGTCTAGGTCGTGCCAAACCTGTAGGGTATATTGACTTAATTCAAAAGGGTACCCCAGGGGACACACGGCCGTGCAACATGACCGTTTGTCGCACATGGCTGAGGCAAACGCCCGTGTCTCTGCCTGTGTGGAAAAAAAGAGGTCATTTGTAAAGCCAATTTCCCTCACACAAAGTAACCAAATTCTTACTAATTCAACACATATATAGGCAGCCAAAACATGCCAATTCATACAAATATCATGTCATCTATATTCAACCATTTCAACTACTTAATCTCATATTCAAAAACATACCAAATCAATATGCCACAATCATCAATCTCACATAACTACTAAATGCATTTACTCATCAAATTATCATCTATATCATGACACAGATTGCACCATATCTTTATCTCAAAATCAAACCACAATATGCCAATCTTCCAAGCATTAATACATCAAATACTAATTAACCAAATGAACAACCATTTGGCTATATCAACAACTATGGCAAACATACCAAAATTAGCCAACATATATGGCCATATACACCAATATTTATAAGCCAAATCTCATGGCTAAAATCATAACTCAAAATATACCAAAATCACACTAGCCTATAAATGCCATATACCATATATACAAAGCTTCAAAAGTACCAACGAGATGATCGATAGTATGATGACGTTTCCTGACGATCCCCAAATTCGAGCTAGCTTTGATTCTCTATAAAACATAAACAAATAATACACAATAAGCTTCATAGCTTAGTAAGTTCGTACTAAAAATACTCAACAACTCATAATATACGAATCATAAATTCGTACTAATTAATATCTAAATCATGGTGACCAAAAAACTTTCCTCATACTTACTCAAATGTTTATGAACAAGGTCATAACTTTTTCTATTTGGATTTCATGCTTTATATGTACATACCTTTGCAAATTCATATCAAACGCATACATTTACGTGATACTGTCGAATACTCGATATCTCACACACTACGTGCCAAAGCATAGCTGAAGCTTTTATAATCTCGCACACTTAGTGCCTTTCATAGCCGAAGCTATCTAAGTCTCGTACACTAAGTGCCATATATAGTCGAAGCTATTCCGATTCGCACATAAAGTGCTTTATATAGCCGAAGCTATCTCGATACGCACACTAAGTGCCAAACATAGTCGATTTATCGTCGTACACAACCGTAGTCTCATACATACAATTTAAACAATTATAAAGCATTAAAACATAATTGTAACAATGTTTATTATGTACAAACTTACCTCGGAGGTAAAAACGACGAAACTAGTCGATTAGTCGAGTACTTTGTTCTTGCCTCGATCTAAGTCTAGGTTCCTCTTTTCTTGATCTGTGTTATAAAAAATTCAACTCATTTAATCACATAATCTTTCAATTTAGTCCACAACACGCATTTGAGAATTTTTACCCATTAGCCCTTATACTTTCACATTTTTACAATTTAGTCCTTATATCACAAATACACCAAATTACATAATTTCTTTCAAATACATGCTAGCTGAATTTTCCTAGTGTGCATAACAACTCATATTTATCATTTATTCACACATAGCCCCTCAATTTACACTTTTCACAATTAAATCCTTATTTGACATTTTTGTCAAAAATCACTTAATAAAACTTTAAAATCTATCATCAAATATTCATTTTTAATCATCAAACATTCAAAGAATCAACACTTTCACAAATTGAAGCATGGGCTAGCTAGTACTCAAAGCAACGATCACAAAAACATAGAAATCATTGAAAATAAAATAAAAACAGACCTTTAATTGAGCATCAACATTGCCGAGCCCTAAAAAATCATCTTTGGCTTCTTTTTTCTTGATTTTTGGTTAAAGATGAATTAGAATAAGATGAATTTTGGCTTTTATTTTATTTTAATTATCATTAATACATAGTTTACAATTTTACCCTTAATGAAACCATTATAAAATCACTTAATATATGCCCATTTAGTCCATTCCCACTATCAATGGTCTAATTACATCATAAGGACCTTTCATTTAATAAACCATTGCAAATAGACACACTTAACTTATAGCATGCTACTTTTGCATTTTACGCGATTAAGTCTTTTTTCTCAAATTGAACTATTAAGCGATAAAATTAGCTCATGAAATTTTCACACATATATATTCACATGTTGTAAACACTAAATATAATATTAAAATAATTTTATGACCTCATATTTGTGGTTTTGAAACCATTGTTCCAATTTAACTAAAACTGAACTGTTACAACTCTTCTCCCTTTAGGGATTTTCGTCCCCGAAAATCTTACCAGTGAATGGGTTTGGGTCTTGCTTTCTCATAGCATCCTCGGATTCCCACATAGCTTCTTCAACCCTGTGTAAATTCCATAATACTTTCACTAACGCTATTCTTTTATTTCTCAACTCTTTGATCTCATGAGCTAGAATTCGAATCGGTTCTTCACTGTACGATAAATCTGACTGAATATCTACTTCGGTCAGGGAAATAACAATGCTAAGGATCAGATCGGTATCATTGAAGCATTGATACATGAAATACATTATGAATATTTTCTAGCTCACACGGCAATGCTAGCCAATAATCCACTGGTCCAACTCGCTCAATAATCTCATACGGCCCGATGAATCTCGGACTTAATTTGCCTTTACGACCAAATTGAAGTATTTTCTTCCACGGAGATACTTTCAAAAACACTTTATCCCCGATTTAAAACTTAATATCTTTCCGTTTCAAATCTGGGTAGGATTTCTAATGATCTGACGCTAATTTCAAACTATCACGAATTACTTCCACTTTTTCTTCTGTTTCTCTAATCAGATCAACCCCATGAATCATATTCTCACTTAGCTCAGTCCAATACAACGGTGTTCTACACTTGCGACCGTATAGAGCTTCTTATGGTGCCATTTTAATACTCGATTGGAAACTGTTGTTATATGTAAATTCAATCAACGACAAATATTTTTCCCACGTACCTTCAAACTCAAGAATGCAACATCTCAACATATCCTCGAGTATCTGAATAACTCTCTCAGATTGACCGTCCCTCTGCGAATGAAATGTAGTACTAAAATGTGGTTTTGTACCCAGTACATCTTGTAGTTTCTTCCAAAACCTCTATGTGAATCTTGGATCTTTATCTGAAATAATAGAAACAGGTACTCCGTGTAATCTTACGACCTCGGAGATATACAACTCAGCTAACTTTTCAAGCGAAGAGTTCATTCGTACCAGAATGAAATGATCCAATTTCGTCAATCTATCAACTATAACCCAAACCGCATCTTTTTTACTCTGAGATAGGGGCAAACTCGAAACAAAATCCATAGTCACTCTATCCCATTTCCACTCAGGAATCATAATCGGTTGTAATAAACCAGACGGTACTAGATGCTCATCTTTAACTTGCAGTCAAATTAAACATTTAGAAACGAATTCTGAAATGTCATGTTTCATGCCATGCCACCAATAAAGTTGTTTCAAGTCATTATACATTTCCGTACTTCCTAGATGAACAGATAAACAACTACTATGTGCTTCATTCAGAATCATCCAAACCAATTCTAAATTTCTCGGAACACATATTCGATCTCTGAATCTCAAAAAATCATTAATGGCAACTTGAAATTCTGAATCAGGGTTCAAATCACATTGTGCTCATTTTGCTAACTGGCACTAATTCAATCTTCTTTTCAATCACTTTCTATCAAGCACATAAGCAAAATAAGCTTCATAACCCTTTCTCACATCTCTGGCAAGCCATTCAAATCATCTGACTCAATTCGAATAATCTCATTATTCTGACATCTCAAATCAATCATCTTTAGATTACAACTCACAATAGCATCATCCAGTGTTAGCCAATTCATACCCAGAATTATATCAAATTCATCAAATGGTAACAACATCAATTGGCCAAAAAACAGAAATCCTGAATCATCAATGGACAGTTCTTACATACTTTATCAATCAACACATACTTTCCTAAGGGATTCGATACTCTAATCACAAATTTAGTAGACTCTACAAGCAAAGTCTTACTAGATACTAAATTCATAAATATATACGAGTCAGTAGATCTTGGATCTATCAATGCAATCACATTAGTATCATAGAGAGTGAAAGTACCAGTAATGACATCCGGAGATGATGCTTCTTCGCGAGTGCGAATAGTGTAGGCTCTAGTAGGTGCTCTGGCCTCAGATCTCATTATAGAATCTCTCGTTGTACCATGGTTACTGCTTGTATTTCCCGTATTTCTTGGCAGCCTCCATCGAGTAGCTGTGTTGTTTGATTTTACATTCTGATATTTATCTTTTTCAATTAAGTTAGGACAATCTCTAATAAAATGATCTCGTGAACCACAACTGTAGCAAGTTCTATTATTATTTTTCACCCAAAAATCTCCAAAATGCCATCTTCCACATTGTTGACACTCAAGTTTAACATCTTTTACGTTACCAACACCCGATATTGATGTGGCTTAAGCTTTCAGGTTGGTGTATTGCTTTCTGTGATCTCTATTATGATATCCCACTGAAGCTGTCGATCGGTTAAAATAGTCTTTAGATTTCTTTGACGAGGAATGATAAGATTTACTCATCGACCTCTTCCTCAAATCTTTTGCCTCTGAATTAGCCTTTTTCTTTTCTCGGGTAAAATCTTCAGCTTTGCATGCCCATTCAACTAGCACAACGAATTCTTTCAAATCTAATATCCCGACCAGAAGTTTAATATCTTCATTCAGCCCATTAATAAACTCTTTTCACATTATTTCTTAAGTTGAAACCTATTCCTGAGCGTACTTGCTCAACCGTACAAATTCCCTCTTGTACTCGGTTATAGTCATGCGGCCTTGTTTCAATTCCAAAAACTCTTTATGCTTTTGATCAAAAAATCATTGACTAATGTACTTTTTTCAGAACTCGATCTGAAAGAATTCCTAAGTAACTCACTCTTTAGGAACCACAGATGTCAATATTCTCCACCAATGGTATGTATTGTCTCTAAGTAAAGATACCGCACATTTGATACATTCTTTTGGAATGCAAGATAATTCACCAAATACTCTGATTGTGTTTTCGAGCCAGAACTTAGCTCTCTCAGCATCATCGTCAATTATATCCCAAAACTCTTCAGCCCAATGTTTACGTATCTTATCCACTGGCGGCTTATTCAACTGTGTCAAATCTATAGCTTGAGGAATAGTAGGGTTTTATTAAGGAACAGGTGGGGGTGGAGGTTGTTGAGCAGCCGGATTCATTCATACGAATTCTATGAACCACTCACTACTCATCTGAAAAAAGGCTTGTTTAGCCTTTCCCTCGTGGTTACTAGTTACGAGATTAGAAACAGACTGCACCGTCCCTTGAGCAGTACTTTAAACATCATTAGTTACAACACAATCGGGATCCATTTGCTATATAAAAACACATTTTA
Source organism: Gossypium arboreum (assembly GCF_025698485.1). NCBI lineage: Eukaryota > Viridiplantae > Streptophyta > Magnoliopsida > Malvales > Malvaceae > Gossypium > Gossypium arboreum. The sequence continues at coordinate 53,207,692 of NC_069077.1, forward strand.
ACTTTTAAGAATCATCACACTATCGCAATTTATATATATGACATGTATAGCTAGTCTCTCACTCACTATGTTAGTCTTAGAATCGATTAAACTGTAGCTCTGATACCAATTAAATGTAACACTCCTAACCCATATCTGCCACTGAAATAGGGTTACAAGACATTACCGATCAATACACAAATTTCACATACATAACATATACATTTATGCATTTGTATAAAAAATTCATTCAAATCATTCACATTGTCCCTTATAAGGCTCTACGAGACCTTAAAACATGCGTAGAAGTGGTTCATGTGACAGCCCTAAATTGACCCTAGTCGGAAAGTGGTTTCGGGACCACGAAACCGAGTCTTATAAATAATTAAAGGTTATATTTTGTGTTTATGATGTGCGTAAATGCTTGTGTGATAGTTCCATACTTTAATTTGGTCAGTGTATGTGAAATTTATTAGTAGGGACTTATGTGAGACAATTTAGAAATATGCTAGGCAAGTGTTCAAGTCGCCTATTAATATATGTGGGAAAGTGCTTGTCCTTGCATGTCAAATTAGCCAAATTAAAGCATAGTGGCCGGCCATGCTATGGGTGGAAACATGTCACAAACATGTTATGTTAGTGATGTATGTTAGGAAAAATAAATTAATGAGCATGGTAATTAAATAATGAAAGGGAGGAGTGATGAAAAAAAAATGGTCTCATCCATGCCCCCCCTTTTGCCGTGAATGGAAGAAAGAAAACAAAGAAAAAAAAATGTGTGTTCATCCTTGAACATCTTTGGCCGAATAGAAGAAAGAAAGGAAGGGAATGAGCTTGGAGAAAATCGGCTATGAAGGCTCACTAGATTAAGGTATGTTCAATGTTGCTTTGAAAGTTCATACATCCTTGGATGATTAGTCTAAATTCTAACTATCTCATGAATGGATTTGGGATTATTAGAGAGTTAGTATTCGACTAAGAGGCTTCAAAAGTTTTAGTTGAAGCCTTGAGACTATTAGCATGTTAGCTATATGGATGTGTTATGAGGCTTGAGGTATCTTGAGCATCGCACCATGGTAGGAAGTAGAAGGAAAATATGGTTGTTGTTAGATGAAGTAGAGTCTAACAAATGAGCACATATGTGCATTAGTTGCTAGATGGAGAAGAATCGGCTAGCAAGTTGTGTGCTAAGGCCGAATATAATTTTGTATATTAATGAGTAATGCATGTGTTGAATTGATGGAAAGGAGGAGGATGCTTTACTAGTGTATATATGTGTATTGGCCAAGTTTTGAACTTGAAACAAAATGGTGTTTAGTCTATACAAGTGACCATACTTGTAGAATGTATTAAGTGTTGCAATCGGCCTCAACATAGACATGTATGTTCGGCCACATGAATGAGTACATAAGTTGATGTGTATGTTCGGCCAAAGGTAAGCATATTGATGGCTTTATCTTGACTTAGAAAATTCAGCTAAGGGGAATATTAGCTAATATGTTGAATTCGATTCGTGATTTCGTACATACGTGACTCTAATGTCTAATGTATATATGGACTAAGTACCTTGAGGTCCTCTTTTGATGTTCAAATAAATTATGTTAAATTGCTTAATGTGATTAAAAATGCGCATGACCATTTTGTATTTGAGCTAAAGGGTGGCCATATGACCTATTAAACTCCTTGTCATATTCGGCCATAAGCTAGCATAATGAGACTTTAATAAGTTAAATTTGTTTGAATTAGCTCAAGAGCTTAGAGGACCACAGTTGGATAAGGGAAGGAAAAAGTTATCGAATAGCCGCAAAATCGTTCGACCACATCCGAGGTAAGTTTTCGAGTAATGGAACTTAGATTATGATTTGATTAGATCATGTTTTAAGCAAATCAAAATCATGCTCTTTGTATGTGGCTATTGAGCCGAAATTTCAAGTGTGATAAGTGTCTTATGTTTGAGCTTTGGTAATGAAAATGAAATACGGATGTGTCATGATTTATTGATAAATGTGCATGGTTATTCGAATGATGTCCGGGCTAAGTCCCGAAGGCTTTGTGCTAAGTAACTATATCCGGACTAAGATCCGAAGGCATTTGTGCGAGTTACTAATTCCGGGCTAAGCCCAAAGGCATTGGTGCGAGTCACTAATTCCGGGTTAAGTCCCGAAGGCATTTGTGCGAGTTACTATAACCGGGCTATGTCCCGAAGGCAATTGAACGAGTAGCTATATCCGGTTAAATTTCGAAGGTACGTGATTTGGGAATGAGCGATCTTGCTGTAAAAATTTCAGTTAATACGCTTGTAAAATCCCAACAATGAGGTATGTTTCGTATGTGCATTGTAATAGTTGATTCCCTTCGAATAATATTCGCTCAGTCGAGTAATAAGCTTCCGGTATTTGGCTAAGATGATCCCTTATGTATGAATATAGGGGTTGGAATGTGAAGTAGGAATGATTTGAGAATATGTATATATGGAATTATCCGTTTAGTTATATGAATGCTATACTTCAGATGTGCTTAAATTCTTTGCTCAAAACTTACTAAGCATTTAATGCTTACTCTGCTTTCTTTGATTCTCTGTCTTATAGATTTTGGTTCTTCACTATCGGACTCGGATTTTGAAGTCGAAGTCGCCCACACTATCAAAGCTCCTTTTGGTATACTTTTGGTTGAACTTTGAAATGGCATGTATAGGACTACCCTTTTGTTGTTGGTCATGAACCCTTCGATTTTGTGTAAATTTGGATAGCCATGCGAAAATGGCTTAAATATACTTTGATCATAGCATTATAATCGTTTTGTATGTTGTCCGTCGAGAGGTATGGAAATGTTGGTAACGGTTAGCCATGGGAATGGTTATTCATGATCACTTTTGGTATATGTATGACAAACTCTAGTTGATCCATGGAGGATCATGAAATAGGTAAAGTTTACCTTAAAAATAGATCTTTGGCAAAGAAGAGTGATGTGGATGTGAAAAATCACTAAAAATAGTAGGAATGGAATTAAATAAGTGAATTTAGTCTGTGAACCCCTCGTGTCTGACTCCGGCAATGATCTCGGGTACGGGGTGTTACAGTTCAGGACTAAACCGATAACATTTGCAAATTTTGGAAAACTTAGAAAATTTTCAAACCTATAAAGGTCACACGCCCGTGTGAACTGGCCGTATGCCTCTCATGGTCACCAGACACGCCTGTTTCACAGGCCGTGTGAAAACAAGGCATACATACTGACTTGTACCACATGGCCGATGACAGGCCCATATGCCATGGTCGTGGGAAAACCGGGGAGATTACTAACTTGGGTCACGCAGCCGGCCACACGCCTGTGTGCCAGCCCGTGTGTTAGACACGGCTAGTAGACACGCCTGTACGTCTCGGCCATGCCAAACCTATTGGGTATACTGACTTAATTCAAAAGGGTATCCCATGGGACACACAGCCATACAGGATGACCATGTGTCACACACAGCTGAGACACACGCTTGTTGTAACATCCTGATTTTCGGGTTTATTCGCGATTTTCAATATTTTGTAAAGATTTTTAAAATTTTGTATTTGGATGTGGAATTAGTATTTTGAGTAGGTAAATGGGCTTATAGAAGGCCCATGAGTTGGCCAAAACCCAGTTGAATTTTTGGAATTTTAGACTTAGGAGTTAGGGGTTCTGGCTAAGTGGCCTTAAGTGGAGTGATGGGTAAATTGCATCACAAAAGAGCCTTGGTTAAGTGGCAAGGGTGACGCCACTAGGCTCCTAGAAAAGTGGCGTGTGGAGCTTTGGGAAGGCAAGGGATCGATTCCTGTGTTGGCAAATAGATGCATTTATTTTTTAGTGCGGGAGGGTATGTGTTGGAGTTCGTGGATTACGCTAAAGGAGAGTTGGATCGGTTTAAATGCTTGGATTAAGGAGGATAAGGGAGAGATTTAAGGGATTTGGATGAGGCTAGGAGTTGGCGAATTATGGGAATTGAAGAGGGAAAAATCGGGGGGGCTATGTTGTTAGTATTTGGCACTTAGGGTATTGAGTGGTGCCGTTTTCTTCTGCTTTAACACCTTAGGGTTGTTTTTCCTCTCTTTTTCCTCTCTAGCGAAACTACCACCTCCCTATTCCTCTTCTTCTATTTTTCTTTCTTCTTCTTCAAAACTATTCATCATACCTGCTATTCATCAATACTTTTGCGAATCCATAAAAGCCAAAATCCTGTGATCATTGCTTGTGCCGATTTCTTCAAAGCCAGGTTCTCCTATGTTCTTTTGTTTTTATTAATATGCAATTATCTTTTTTTAATCCTAGATCTCTGACCGCAATTCTAGTTCAAGGTTGTAGCCCCACATTATCATCTTCTTCATCACACAAAAGCCGAAAAACCATAGATTTGGGGGCTTATAGCGAAACTTCAAGACTTTGGGGAATCGAGTTCTTACCGTCGTTTGATAGATAAATCTACACTAGATTGCGTGGAAATCAAGTGGGAGTAAGGGTAAGTACGTATCATCTCAGATCTGTTCTTATTTTGCAAAGTTAAGAAAAGCCGAAGTCCCTAAAATTAGGGAGGCTGTCGATTTGGGCATATGGCTCTAAGAGTCTTTAACTGATGTTTTCTTTCGGTGACTAGAGTCTTCTTAAGCGTTGAATCTAAGGCGTGGTTCATTGGAGCAATCGGATTCGGAGCTAACTATCGATTTTGGCAAAAAGGTAAGGTTTCAAAGGTTTTTAGGGATATGGTTCGATCATGGATAAGTAAGTTTTGGGGGTTTAGTGATTATGGTTTGTAAATAAGAACTGTGCTAATAAATTGTAGGACATCGAAAGGGATCTCGAAGCAGTCGTCGCGAATCAGGTGTGTACCGAACACCCTTTCTTAGTTCAATTAAGAAAAGTCGAAATGTCAAATTCGGCATTTCATGGTCATGTAAGTATGTGAATGCTCTCAAGTCATAGAGGAATTGTTAGATCTGCACCGCAAGGTGGTAAGCACGTCAGCGTGATGCTTTAGCGTATTTCGAAAAAGGGGCTTGATGGGCCAAAAGCGGGCCCAATGGGCTTACTGGACCAATATGGGTAAGAGATGGGCAAATTAGCTCATTAGGTAGATGGTGGAATCAAATTGCATAAAACTGATAAAATTACTGAATTAGCTTGTGCGAGGCGTAGATCACGAAATTACCCTAAAGAGCAAAATTACCAAATTACCCTAAAGAGCAAAATTACCGATATACCCCTAGGGTTTTAAATTGGTGAACTGCATGATTGATCAATGTTGTATTTTACATGATATGCTTTTATTAATATCTTGCATGGGGTTGGGGTATTAATGGAGGAAGTCTTGAAAGTGGTTCATCCACGATTGGAGGCTTTGCCTCAATCGATCGAAATTGAGTGCGTTCTTTAACTGTGGTGTGTAGGGTGGGTGGGTTGAGATATTCCCACATGGTGTGTAGGGCTGGTGCAGGCGGTGTAGCGGTTGGTGGGTTGAGTAGTCTCCCGGATGGGCTTGCATTCATTATTTCATTGATACTCATATTCTTGAACGGGCCTATGGGCCACACTTGTTATGTAAAAGGGCTAAGGCCTTGCTATCAGATTCGAAAAGGGCTTGACCTCTCGTGTCTTGTTATCTGAATAGGGCTTAGGCCCAATGGGCTCGAGTGAATTGGGCTTTGGATGGGTTTCAGATACACTGAGTTTTCCAAACTCACCCCTTCCTCTTCCCTCCTTGCGGTGAGCCCTAGTTGGTGGACTTGGAGTCAAGCGGGATTCAGAGTGGCCATGAAGATGGATTGCCAATTTTAAATAAGTTTAGCATTTAATTTGGATTATTTTATTTTTATTATGTTTAAAGTTGTAATAAGGCCGCTCTTTTTAATTATTTTTATTTTGGGGATTATTAAACCTGGTTAGCACTAGGGTTCGTTTTATAAAAACTACTTGATTTTTAAAAGATCACGATGACGCATAAAGTTTCCATAAAGTAAATGTTTTTCCAAGGAAATAAATATTTTAAACAAACGCTTTCAACTTAAACATTTTCTTAAGACGGACATAATCAAACGATTTTCTCAAAATTATACGAGATGTTAGAGTGTGGCAATGGTGGTGTGCATGTCTAGGATTGGATTCGGGAAGAGCTTGGTACTTAGCATCCGAGCGGACTCACCTCCTCTTTTTCCCGGTTTCCTACCGGTGCATGCTTCTATTCACTTTAACCTACCTTTAAAAGTGTCTTTACAACACCAACTCAGCTTTTCCAAACTAAGTAATACAGAATGTTTTGAACGCATCAATGTGGCGCATCAGATCCGGTCATAACGTCCAGGCCGGGTTTGGGGTGTTACACTTGTATCTCTGCCCTTGTGGACAAAAAAAGGCCATTTGTAAAGCCAATTTGCCTCTCTTTTCTCATGCACACAAAGCAACCAAATTGGTACTAATTCAACACACATATAGGTAGCCAAAAATGCCAATTCATACACATATCATGTCATCTATATTCAACCATTTCAACTATTTAATCATACCAAATCAATATGCCACAATCATCAATCTCGCATAACTACTAAATGCATTTACTCATCAAATTATCATCTATATCATGACACAAATTGCACCATATCTTCATCTCAAAATCAAACCACAATATGCCAATCTTCCAAGCATTAATACATCAAATACTAATTAACAAAATGAACAACCGTTTGGCTATATCAACAACTATAGCAAACATATCAAAACAAGCCAACATGTATGGCCATATACACGAACATTTACAAGCCAAATCTCATGGCTAAAATCATAACTCAAAATATACCAAAATCACACTAGCCTATACATGCTATATACCATATATACAAAGCTTCAAAAGTACCAACGAGATGATCGATAGTATGATGAAGTTTCCCGACGATCCCCAAATCTGAGCTAGCTTTGATTCTCTATAAAACATAAACAAATAACACACAGTAAGCTTCATAGCTTAGTAAGTTCATATTAAATATACTCAACAACTCATAATATACAAATCATCAATTCATACTAATTAATATCTAAATCATGGTGACCAAAAAACTTTCCTTTTACTTACTCAAGTGTTTATGAACAAGCTCATAACTTCTTCTATTTAGATTTCATGCTTTATATGTACATACCTGTGCAAATTCTTATCGAACTCATACCTTTACGTGATATTGTCGAATACTCGATATCTCGCACACTAAGTGCCAAAGCATAGCTGAAGCTATCTCAGTCTCACACTCTAAGTGCCATATACAGCCGAAGCTATTCCGATTCGTACATAAAGTGATTTATATAGCTGAAGCTATCTCGATACGCACACTAAGTGCCAAACATAGTCGATTTATCATCGTACAAAATTGTAGTCTCATATATACAATTTATATAATAATAAAGCATTAAAACATAATTGTAGCAATGTTTATCACGTACGAACTTACCTCGGACGTAAAAATGACGAAATTAGTCGATTAGTCGAGTACTTTGTTCTTGCCTCGATCTAAGTCCGGGTTCCTCTTTTCTTGATCTATATTATAGAAAATTCAACTTATTTAATCACATAATCTTTCAATTTAGTCCACAACATGCATTTGGCCATTTTTACCCATTAGCCCCTAGACTTTCACATTTTTACAATTTAGTCCTTATATCACAAATACACAAAATTACATAATTTCTTTCAAATACATGCTAGCCAAATTTTCCTAGTGTGCATAGTAACTCATATTTATCATTTATTCACACATTTAACCCCTCAATTTACACTTTCACAATTAAATCCTTATTTAACATTTTTGTCAAAAATCACTTAACAAAACTTTAAAATTGATCATCAAATATTCATTTTTCATCATCAAACATTCAAAAGCTCAAGCACTCATCAATGAAATTTCACAAAATCATCAAAAATTTCAAAAATTGAAGTATGGCCTAGCTAGTATTCAAAGCAACGATCATAAAAACATGGAAATCATCAAAAACGGAACAAAAACGGTCCTTCAAGTAAGCATCAACATGGCCGAACCCTAAAACATCAACTTTGGATTCTTTTCTCTTGATTTTCAGTTAAATATGAATGAAAATTAGATGAATTTTGGCTTTTGTTTTGTTTTAATTATTAGGAATACATAGTTTACCATACCCTTAATGAAACCATTATAAAATCACTTAATATACACTCATTTATGTCCATTCCCACTATCAATGGTCGAATTACATCATAAGGACTTTTCATTTAATAAACCATAGCAAATAGACACATTTAACTTATAGCATGCTACTTTTACATTTTGTGCAATTAAGTCCTTTTTCTCAAATTAAACTATTAAGCGATAAAATTAGCTCATGAAATTTTCACACATATGTACTCACATGCTGTAAACACCAAATATAATATTAAAATATTTTTACGATCTCAGATTTTTGGTTCTCAAACCACTGTTATGATTTAACTAAAATCGGGCTATTACATCGACACTTGTTCCTGTATAAAATCTACTAATTCGAATCCTTTTCTTTTCCTCGGTCTAACCTTGAAATTGTGTTATCTGGATCTATATAAATAGCTTTAATCATCAATTTCACATATTTCATATCTATTTGGACTCAATTTATGTCCTAGGTAAAATTACCATTCTGCCCTAACGTTTCCATAAATTCCAATTCCATCTCTAGGCCCAGAAAATGAAACTTATGCAATTTACTCCCTTTTTCAAGCCTAACCAAAATCCCATTATAAATTTTCCAGAACATGTATTTATAAAATTTTAGAATTTTTCATCAAATTTCACAAGTTTACAATTTAGTCCCTAAATCATGTTTTCATCAAAAATCACTTTGTAAAAGTTGCTTATCTATCAACAACCTTTCAATTTCTACCATAAATTTCTAATTTTCAGCATATTCATCCATGACCCATTTTTCATACCTTGATAACTTTTCAAATTAATCCCTCAAATAGATTAGATTAGACTATCGTGGTTTCAAAAATATCAAAATTACTAAAAACAAGACAAGGAAACTTACCCAATTAGGCCTTGAAAGTTTCTTCTCTCTCGTCTAGGGTTTCCATGTGTTTTTAGGTTGAAGATGATGAGAAAAATAAGATGATATTTTTTTCCATCTTTTAATTAATTAAGTATTTTGCAATTTCCAATTTAGTCCTTGCCCTTTTTCTACATTTCTATGGATGAGTCATCAAACAAAATCTATACTTCTTTAGTGGTCTAATTACCATATAAGGACCTTTAGATTTGAATTCTATAGCTATTCAATCCTTATAGCTACTAGAATTTAACTTTCGCATTTTATGTGATTTAGTCCTTCTCATAATTAAACACTTAATCAGTAAAAAAATTTTTATCAAATTTTTCACACGGCATGTCTATCATAATACGGAAAATATAATAAATAAAAAATAAATTATATTTTTGGGTTGGATTTGTGGTCCTGAAACCACTGTTTCGATTTCACTGAAAAATGGGTTGTTACAACTCTCCCCTCTTTAGGGATTTTCGTCCTCGAAAATCTTACCAGTAAAAAGATTCACGTACTGCTTCCTCATAGTATCCTCCGGTTCCCAGGTAGCTTCTTCAATACCATGTCGTTTCCAAAGAACTTTAACTAAAGCTACATTTTAATTTTTCAACTCTTTTGTTTCCCGATCTAAGATTTTGATTGGTTCTTCACTATATTTCATATCAGGATGAATCTCTACCTCTGTCGGAGAGATAACATGTGAAGGATCAGATTGATACCGCCGTAGCATAGACACATGAAAAACTTTGTGAATCTAATCAAGTTCTGGTGGTAAAGTTAAGCGATAAGCAACTGGTCCAATTCTTTCTGTAATCTCATATGGTCCAATGAATCGTGGACTTAATTTCCTTTACGACCAAACCAGAGAACTTTCTTCCAAGGTGACACTTTCAAGAATACTTTGTCACTGACTTGAAATTCTATTTCTTTTTATTTTAAATCAGCATAAGACTTTTGACGATCAGCGGCTATTTTCAAACGGTCCCAAATTACTTTCACTTTTTCCTCGGTCTCTCAAACCAAGTCAACTTTGTGTAACTTTTTCTCACTGAGTTCTATCCAGTACAATTGTGTTCTACATTTATGACCATACAAGGCTTCATACAGTTCCATTTTGATGCTATTATTATAAGCAAATTCAACCAAAGGCAAATACCTTTCCCAGTTACCTTCAGACTCAAGTATACAACACCGAAGCATATCTTCTAAGATCTACAATACCCATTCAGATTGACCATCTGTTTGGGGATGAAATGCAATGTTAAAGTGTAACTGAGTACCAAGAGCTTCTTGCAATTTGCTCTAGAATTGAGAAATAAATCGAGGATCTCTATCTGAAATAATAGAGACAGGCATTCCATGCAATCTGACAATATCAGAAACATATAATTTAGCCAACCTATCCAAGGAAAAATCCATATGTACTGGAATAAAGTGTGCTGACTTTGTCAACTAATCAACAATTACCCAAATGACATCTTTCTTCTTTGGAGACAAGGGTAACCCTGATACAAAATCCATAGTAATTCTTTTCGATTTCCATTCTGGTATTGTAACAGGCTTTAATAGTCCAGAAGGCAATTGATGCTCAACTTTTACTTGCTGACATATCAAACACTTAGATACGAACTCCGAAATATCTCGTTTTATTCCCAGCCACTAGTACATCTTTTTCAGATCATTATACATTTTATTACTACCAGAATGTATAGACATGTTACCATTGTAAGCTTCATATAAAATCTTTTGTACTAGTTATAAACTTTTTGATACACATACTCTACCTCTAAATAACAAACAACCATCAGTCCCGATCTAAAATTTTGAGTCAGAAGTCAATTAACTTTGTACCCATTTTGTTTACAACTTACTATCATTTTTCTGAGCTTCAAAGATATGTTGCAAGAACCTTGGTCTAGCTTTTAACTCAGCCATGATTGAACCATCATCAGACAAAGATAATCGGGTGTTGATTGCTCACAAAGTATATAGGGATTTTTTGCTCAAAGCATCTGGCACTACATTGGCTTTCCCCAGATGGTAGTCAATAACAAGATCATAATCTTTCAGTAATTCAAGCCATTTGTGCTGTCTCAAATTAAAATCTTTCTGTGACATCAAATATTTCAGACTTTTATGATCAGTGAATATGTGACATTTTTCCCAGGTAAGAAATGTCGCCAGATTTTCAATGCAAACACTATGGCTACCAATTCAAGGTCGTGTTTCTGGTAGTTCTTTTCATGTGGCTTTAGCTGTCGTGAAGCATAGGCTACTACTTTACCTTCTTGCATCAAAACATAGCTTAAACCATTCAATGATGCATCACTATAAACTATAAATTCCTTACCCGATTCAGGCTGGACTAACATGGGTGTTTTTGTCAATAAAGCTTTTAATCTGTCAAAACTCTGTTGGCAATTTTTAGTCCACTCAAACTTTACATCTTTTTGTAGTAAACGAGTCATCAGAGAAGCTATCATTGAAAATCTTTTTACAAATATCCAATAGTAACCAGCTAGTCCTAGAAAACTTCAGACTTTAGACATATTCTTCAGTGGCTTCCAATTAACAATGTGTAAAATTTTATTTAGGTCTACTCTGACAGCTTCAGCAGATACTATATGCTCAAAAAACTAACTTCCTGCAACTAAAATTCACATTTACTGAATTTGGCGTATAGTTTTTTCTCTCGTAGAGTTTGTAACACTATTCTCAAATGCTGAACATACTCATTTTCATTTTGAGAGTAAACCAAAATATCATCTATAAATACCACCACAAACCTGTCCAAATACGGGTTGAAAATTCTGTTCATCAAATCCATAAACACAGCAGGTGTATTTGTCAAGCCGAATGGCATCACAAGAAACTCATAGTGTCCATACCTGGTTCTAAAAGTTGTCTTTGGGACATCCGATTCTTTTACCCATAGTTGTTAATAACTAGAATAGAGATCAATCTTCAAAAAATACAGTGGCACATTTTAATTGGTCAAACAAGTCATTAATACGAGGCAATGGATACTTGTTCTTTATTGTAACTTTGTTAAGTTGTTTGTAATGATACACGGCCTCAATGATCCATCCTTCTTCTTTACAAATAGGACTGGCGAACCCCAAGGTGAGAAAATAGGTCGAGCAAAACCACTGTCATTCAACTCCTGCAACTGTACTTTCAACTCTTTCAATTTAGTAGGAGCCATTCTATAAGGTGCTATGAATATCAGTTTCGTTCCTAGAACAAGATCCATAGAGAATTCTACTTCTTTATCTCATAATATACTAGGTAATTCTTCTGGGAATTCATATGGAAATTCACATACAACTGACATTGACTGAATCTTTAACTGTAACACCCCAAACTCGGCCTAGACGTTATGACCGGATCCGGTGCGCCACATCGATGCGTTCAAAATGTTTCGTTTTACTTAGTTTGGAAAACTTAGTTGGGGTTGTAAAAGATAATTTTTAAAGCAGGTTAAGGTGACCAGAAGCTATGCACCAGGTAGAAAACCAGGAAGAAGAGGAGGTGAGTCCGTCGGACTGCTTAAGTACCAAGCTCCCTTCGGATCCAATCCTAGACATGCACACTACCATTGCCACACCTTAACGACTCGAATAATTTTGAGAAAACCGTCTGGTTATGTCTATCTTAAGAAAATGATTAAGTTTGAAAATGTTTGCTTAGCGGAAGTCTTACTTGTAATCGAGTTATTTTGAAATCACTTAATGTTTTTGAAAACGAACCCTAGATCTAGCCCATTTTGATAGTTAATATAATTTAAGATCATCATGATAAGTTATAGATTAAAACCCAATTAAAAATAATCATAAGCGGCCTTATTATATAACAAAACCCAAATCATCAAAGTAAAGAAAATTGAAGTCCAAATCACCAGAAGAAATCCATATTGTAGAACGAGTGGCCACTCCGAATCCCTCGCAGGTCTAAGCCCACTATGGTTGGGGATTACCTACATGGATGAAAATAAGGGATGAGTTTGGGGAAACTCAGTGTGTAAAATTAACCCAACCATAGCCCATATCAGCTCAAATCACAGAATTAAAACAAGTTGGCCTCAGCCCAGAACAGATTTCAGAATAAAGCCCATAGGCCCGAGCAGATCGAATGTATAAATCATGCTTATGCGAAACCCAACCATATCCAACCACATACACCCCATACCATCCTTTCGCCATGTGGGAGACTACTTGACCCACCCAACCGCTACATCATACGAAATATGCAGCATGGCGCCAGATCTGAAAATGTGACAGAGTCACCGATCTGAATATTTTGTGCCAGTACCACCAGAACAGATATACGTGGCAGGGCCACCAGAACAGATAATTTGTGGCATAGCCACCAGGACGCTTCCTTCATAATATAACCCATGTCCCCATACAACAGATATACATTCATGGCATACATCATACAGATTTAATTCATCATGCTTTTCAGACAAAATTAACCCTAGGGGTATAGAGGTCATTTTGCATACATAGGGGTATAATTGTAATTTTGCATACATAGGGGTACTCTAGTACATCTAACTATTTCTAAGGTTTTCATGCATATCGTAGCTATTACGTTTAGCCAGAAACACTGGCCGAGTGTTCTTACCGAATTGGGCCCGTTGGCCCATTAACCCAGTTTTGGCCCATCAAGCCCAAAATATCAAAACGTACGAAATCGCGCGTACTGCAGTTTTATCACTTTCAATTACCAGTAATAATTACCCATATGTCTTACGAGCATTCGACACTCGCAAGTGCCCAAAATACCGACTTTTTCTAAGATTTCGCTTTTCGGCTTTTGCCGATCTAGCCTATGAGAGGGTGTCAGTTATACACCTGTTTTTGGGATTTCCTCGACGAGATCTACAAATGAACTGCCTACAATTGAATCACTTAATATTACTCCAAATATCAAAATAAGATTGAGTATATAGTCCCCTACCACATTCGGCCAAACATGCCTAACACCCTTATTGCTCTGACCTTACTGCCGAAAGATGGTTAACTCCAAAGATCCGATCGTTCCACCTGTCCAAGCCCTTGATCAACCGCCTCTAAATCACGCTATTACCTAAACAAAATAGTTATTACGACCCCTCAGGGTTACAAGTCCAAATCGACAACCTCCCTAACTTTTAGGGATTTCGGCTTTTCCTAAAATATGTAAGAATACTAAGTTTTGGAGAAGACTTACCACTGATTCCTTAGTTAATGATTCCAATGAGTTTCCCACTTGATCCCGATGTAGATCTAAGCCCTCAGATGATAACAAAAGTCGAGCTTTCAGTGACTCCAGTATTCGGCCAAGTCCCTTTTAATGTGGGGTTTTCGACTTTTTGCAACTTGTGTTTAGAAAGGTAAAACGAGAGGGTTTTGCTATGTTCTTGTCATCAAAACTTGAGGTTTTAAAGGGCTGGTGTATCGGCCACAAAAAGAATCAAGCTTTTGGGATTTCGGCTTTTGTATATAAGGCTTAAGAACAATGATAAGAACGTGGAGATGAATAGAATAATGGAAGGATTCGGCTATGGGGAAAGAAGAAGTAAGATAGATGGAGAGAAAAAAGAAAAGAAAAGAAAGGAAGAGAAGGAAGAATGGTCAGAAAAGAAAAAAACGGCACAACACTTCCAAATGCCAAATTTATACCTAGCTTTTGACCTAGCCAAAATTTTCCCCCCTAAAGAAACCCTTGGCCGGCCAACTCTTGCTCCTCAAGAGTCCACTATTCGACCAACACCATCCTCCTTGATCAGCTCCTAAATCCTCTCCCTTATCCCCTCCTTACTCAATCTCCTGAGCAATTCAAACTCCTCCTGACAGACTTTTACTTCAGTTCTATTACTTACCTTTTCTGTTCATAAAAATTAATCCCTTGTTTTTGCTATCAATGTGACTTGAACCTAGGTCCTCCCTAGCTCCCACACGCCACTTATAGCCTTTCCTGTGGCGTCACATGCCACTTCACCACTTGCTTCCTTGTGATCTATTTACACAATTAATTCCTCAAAGCCCAATTTACCAGAACCCCTTTCTCTTATGGAATTAAAATTAATTAAAACTATCGGGTTATCCTAAGCTTGGGCCTTCTAGAGGCCCACTATCACAACTAAACCTACACTTAACAAGCAAAACACAGAATTTTTAATTTTTCAAGCTTTTTTTTTCAGAATTCCCAAAAGTTTGGGGCGTTACAACTCTACCCTCCTTAAAGAAATTTCGTCCTCGAAATTTACCTGATCCGAACAGAGCAGGGTATTGTTGTTGCATTGCCTCCTCTGGCTCCCAAGTAGCTTCTTCTCTGCCATGGTTACGCCAAAGAACTTTCACTAATGGTATAGATTTCCTCCTCAGAACCTTAACGTCTTGATCCAATATTTGTACAAGCTCCTCCTCAAAGGTCAAATCAGCTCGCACCTCAATTTCTGCAACCGGCACGACATGAGTAGGGTCAGAACGATAATGCCTTAACATGGAGACGTGAAAAACATCGTGAATCCTGTCTAGCTCTGGAGGCAATTCCAACTGATAAGCCACTGGGCCTACTCGCTTCAAAACCCGATAAGGCCCAATGAACCGCGGACTCAACTTGCCCTTCTTGCCAAACCTTAGTATCTTCTTCCAAGGTGAAACCTTCAAGAAGACCATATCGCCCACTGAGTATTCAATCTCCTTACGCTTTAGATCTGCATACGACTTTTGGCTAAGATGATTCCTTTAACCAATCTCTAATTAACTTGACCTTCTCCTCAGTATCTGCCACCAACTCAGGTCCAAGAACTTGTCGCTCCCCCAGTTCAGTCCAACAACTAGGTGTTCGACACCTTCGCCCATACAGTGCTTCATAAGGTGCCATTCGAATACTCGACTGATAACTATTGTTGTATGCAAACTCTGCCAAAGGCAAGTAATCCTCCCAACTACCTCGGAAATCAATAACACATCCCCTCAACATGTCTTCCAGAATCTGAATAACTCTTTTCGATTGACCATCAATTTGGGGATGGAAAGCCGTACTAAAGTTCAATTGCGTTCCCAATGCCTCATACAACTTTTGCCAAAACCGAGATGTGAATCTAGGATCCCGATCAGAGATAATCGAAACCAAAACTCCATGCAGTCGAACAATCTCCGCCACATACAACTTGGCTAACTTCTGAAGAGAAAAGTCTGTGCGAATAGGTATAAAATGAGCCGACTTGGTCAACCTATCCACAATCACCCATATCGAGTCTTTCTTCGATGGTGTCAAGGGTAGCCCACTCACAAAGTCCATGGTTACCCTCTCCCACTTCCAAAGTGGTATTTTTACTGGCTGTAATAATCCAGAAGGTAACTGATGCTCAGCTTTCACTTGCTGGCATGTCAAACATTTCCCCACAAATTCCGTTACCTCTCACTTAAGTCCAGGCCACCAATACAGTTCTCGCAAGTCATGGTACAACTTATTCCCTCCAGGTTGCATGGCACAAAGTCCCCCATGAGCTTCCTTCAAAATTGACTATCTCAAGTCGAATCCTTCTAATACAAATTCTACCTCGAAAACACAGAACCCCATCATCATTTAACCCAAACTCGAAGTTTCCCTTCCTTAACTTGTTGAAAACGAGGGACCAAAGACTCATCTTTCAACTGCTTTTCCTTAATCTGATCCACCAGGTTGGCCTTACTTACAATTCACCAATGCACTTCCATCATCATATGAGACTTAGACGAGCAAACATTGCTCTCGGATCGAATCTGACTCTACGACTTAGAGCATTGGCTACCACATCAGCCTTGCCTGGGTGATATTCGATTGAACAATCATAATCCTTAAGCAACTCGATCCATCTCCTTTGCCGAAGGTTCAGTTCCTTCTGAGTCAGCAAATACTTGAGACTCTTATGATCTGTGTATATAATACACCTTTCTCCATACAAGTAATGCCTCCAGATTTTAAGTGCAAAGATCACTACTGCTAACTCCAAATCATGAGTGGGATAGTTCCCTTCGTGAGGCTTAAGTTGTCGAGACGCATAAGCGACCACCTTACCCTCTTGCATCAACACACAACCCAAACCTACGTGTGATGCATCACTGTACACAGTAAAATCTTTCCCAGACTCTGGTTGAATTAACACAGTGCTTGATCGAACTTTCTTCAACCTCTCAAAAGCTTCTTCGCTTCTCCGTCCATACAAACGATACTCCTTTCCTTATGAGTTTTGTGAGAGGTGCGCCATCACGTAAAAACCTTCCACAAACCTTCTGTAGTATCCTGCCAACCCTAGGAAATTTCAAATTTCTGAAACCGACCTAGGTGGCTTCCATTCCAAAATTGCTTCAATCTTTCGAGGATCCACTCTAATCCCCTCTGCAGAGACCACATGCCCCAAAAAGGTTACCTCCCTCAACCAGAACTTACACTTGCTAAACTTCGCATAAAGTTCCTTCTCCCTTAACACTTGTAACACAGTGCAGAGATGCTCATCATGTTTTGCTTCGATCTCAAAATATACCAGAATATCGTCAATAAAGACGACCACGAACTGATCCAGAAATGGTTGGAACACACAATTCATCAGATCCATAAACGCTGCAGGAGCGTTTGTTAGTCCAAATGGCATAACCAGAAACTCATAATGACCATAACGAGTCCTGAATGCTGTCTTATGAATATCTGCCTCCTTGACCCTTAACTGATGATATCCAGATCGAAGATCGATCTTGGAAAATACAGAAGCTCCTTTAAGCTGATCGAACAGGTCGTCAATCCTTGGCAGAGGGTACTTATTCTTAATCGTCAGTTTGTTCAACTGGCGATAGTCAATGCACATGCGCATCGTCCTATCCTTCTTCTTCACGAATAGCACCGGTGCTCCCCATGGAGACACACTTGGCCTAATAAAGCCCCTATCCAACAATTCTTGAATTTGTGCCTTTAGCTCCACTAACTCCTTTGGTGCCATCCTATATGGTGCAATGGACACTTTGTCACACAGTAACAAAGTTGATTCCAAATTCGACGTCCCGATTTGGAGGCAATCCCGGAAGCTCCTCCGGAAAGACATCTTGGAACTCTTTACGCTTCTAACCTTATCCACCGGCCCCTCTACCTCTGCTTTGACTTACAAATGCCAAATAGGCCTCACACCCTTTTCGAATCCACTTTTCCGCCTCAATGCCGATATTACATTAGACAAATAGTCCCTTCGCTCACCTATCACCATAACCTCATCCCTTCCATGGTCCTTAGCACCATTCGCTTAGCAAGACATCCGAGTCGCCTTATGCTTAACAAGTCGGTCCATTCCTGAATGAGATCAAACTCTCCAAACAAAGAACTCCATTAGATCGCCAGAAAGATCCTACCTTGAGTTTCTAAGGGTACACCCTTATACGACTTGTCTACCCTAACCGATTGACCCAAGGGACTTAGCACGATACCCCACTCACTATCTTCTCGAAATGCACTCCCAAAGACCGGATATGGCATACGCAACATAAGAATGAGTAGATCCAATATCCACTAAGGCGATATCGGCATATTAGAAACTAAGAACGTATCGTTATGACATCAAAAGGCCGCCTCCTCTCGACGACAAGTCAGATACACCAACGCCGGTGTCAAGCCTAAGCATTTCGCTCCCGCCAGTGCTCCTCGACCTCGACCATTTCCATTCCTATTTCCGCCCTACCTTGTCCACGTCCTCTCGGTAGTTGTGGTCCACCTCTCATGGGTTGAACAACCCTCTATACAACAAACTTCGAGCTCGATCACTCTCGTGGATGTCCTTAACTCAGGCTCCATAGATCCAAGATCGAAACAAGCACCGTAACGTTTCCTACACTCACCCAAGTGTACCTTACAACATCCCCACAGATTGGCGGTCTAACCACATTCATCGGAACAGCTCGAATCGGGTTGCTCCACTCTTGCCCTTTTGGCATTCTTGTTTGCTCCACCAAGGTCCGAATCCTCCTAAACGGTTCCGATCTTTCTCACGCTTCGCCTCTCGACGCTTTACCTCCTCGCCGATCTTAGCTTTTTCCACGAATCGCAAGTCACGCTCCCTCTGCGAGTAATCAAGACCTTAAGGTCATCTCTGATTCCATCCTCAAAGCGAACGCTATGCTCATACTCCGTAGCAACTATTCCCACAAACCTACCCATCACCGAAATTCACCTCGTACTCAACAGCATTTTGCCTCCTTGGACTAGATTCAGAATTCTTTCCTACGAGCGTCCACATAACTTGCCCCGACGTACTTTCCTTTAAAGGCTATCTTAAACAGCTCCCAAGTAACCCTATCAGCTGGGGTTCCATCCCTCACGGTGAGCCACCACTGATAAGCCTCATCTCGCAGCAATGATACGGCCCCCTTCAGCTTCTGCTCCACAGAACAGTCCAAGTCATCCATAATTCGTTCCGTGGCCTCCAACCAATATTCTGCCACATTCGGGGCTACACCAGATACACCCCTAAAGATCTCCGCTCCGTTAGCCCAGAGTCGTTCAGAAATCGATCCTAGAATTTCGTTGCCCAAACTTGCCCCGGCAACCCTTTCCAGAACTCGAAGCATTGCCTGCGACAGGGCGTCATCCCCGGCACCATGATCATAAGATTCCACTTCCGTTACCGAAGGTACTGGTGCTTCTGCCGCTGGTATATGTCCTGAAGACGAAGATCCCACTCGAGCTCTTCCTCGGCCACGTCCACAGCCTCTACCTCGAGCTGCTTGCGTACTCATATCGTATAATCTGATTACGAATTTTATGCATTAATTTTAGCATTCCAGTGATTATTACAGATGTTTTATGATTCAAATTGTAATTCAGAGATGGTTTTCGTAGAATCGACGTCTAACTACAGTTTCAATCTTTTAGCAAGCTTTTCTAGGGTTTCAGTAGCATCCTATCTAGAGTATTCTAATAAAGTCTTAGTACAGACAGATAATTCAGAATATATTCAGAAAAATTCAGAACACTGACAGGCTTGGGCCGGAGATTCGGAATGCCACTTTCAGGAGTCCAGATTTTAAAAACCGATTTTTTTTTAAGATCATCATTTTTGTAAACCCATTCCACAGCCGAGTTGTTGCAACCTAGGCTCTGATACTACTAAATGTAACACCCCAAACCCGGCCTAGACGTTATGACCGGATCCGGTGAGCCACATCGATGCATTCAAAACATTCCGTTTTACTTAGTTTGGAAAACTTAGTTGGGGTTGTAAAAGATACTTTTTAAAGCGTGTTAAGGTGAATAGAAGCTGTGCACCAGGTAGGAAACCGGAAGAAGAGGAGGTGAGTCCGCTTGATCGCTAAGTACCAAGCTCCCTTCGGATCCAATCCTAGACATGCAAACTACCATTGCCATACCTTAACGACTCGAATAATTTTGAGAAAACCATCTGGTTATGTCTATCTTAAGAAAATGATTAAGTTTGAAAACGTTTGCTTAGCGGAAGTCTTACTTGTAATCGAGTTATTTTGAAATCACTTAATGTTTTTGAAAACGAACCCTAAATCTAGCCCATTTTGATAGTTAATATAATTTAAGATCATCATGATAAGTTATAGATCAAAACCCAATTAAAAATAATCATAAGCGGCCTTATTACATAACAAAACCCAAATCATCAAATTAAAGAAAATTGAAGTCCAAATCACCAGAAGAAATCCATATTGCAGAACGAGTGGCCACTCCAAATCCCTCGCAGCTCGAAGCCCACTATGGTTGGGGATTACCTGTATGGATGAAAATAGGGGATGAGTTTGGGGAAACTCAGTGTGTAAAATTAACCCAACCATAGCCCATATCAGCTCAAACCACAGAATTAAAACAAGTTGGCCTCACCCGCAGCATTTCGAATAAAGCCCATAGGCCCGTAATGCATCGAATAGATATATCATGCTTATGCAGAAACCCAACCATATCCAACCACATACACCCCCATACCATCCTTTCGCCATGTGGGGAGACTACTCGACCCACCCAACCGCTACACGCCACAGAAATATGCAGCATTGCTGCCAGATACAGAAAATGTGACAGAGTCACCAGATACAGATATTTTGTGGCAGTGCCACCAGAACAGATATACGTGGTAGGGCCACTAGAACAGATAATTTGTGGCATAGCCACCAGGACGCTTCCTCCATAATATAACCCATGTCCCCATGCAACAGATATACATTCATGGCATACATCATACAGATTTAATTCATCATGCTTTTCAGACAAAATTAACCCTAGGGGTATAGAGGTCATTTTGCATACATAGGGGTATAATTGTAATTTTGCATACATAGGGGTACTCTAGTACATCTAACTATTTCTAAGGTTTTCATGCATATTGTAGCCATTACGTTTAGCCAGAAACACTTACCGAGTGTTCTTACCGAATTGGGCCCGTTAGCCCATTAGCCCAGTTTTGGCCCATCAAGCCCAAAATATCAAAACGCATTTAAATCGCGTCATCATGCGGTTTTATCACTTTCGATTACCGATTATAATTACCCATACGTCTTACAAGCATTCGACACTCGCAAGTGCCCAAAATACCACTTTTGGCATTTCGCTTTTCGGCTTTTGCGGTCTAGCCTATGAGAGGTGTCGATTACACACTGCTTTTGGGATTTCCTGGACGAGATCTACACATGAACTGGCTACAATTGAATCACTTAATATTACTCCAAATATCGAAATAAGATTGAGTATATAGTCCCCTAACACATTCGACCAAACATGCCTAACACCCTTATTGCTCTTACCTTACTGCCGAAAGATGGTTAACTCCAAAGATCCGATCGTTCCACCTGTCCAAGCCCTTGATCAACCACCTCTAAATCACGCTATTACCAAAACAAAATAGTTATTACGACCCCTCAGGGTTACAAGTCCAAATCGACAACCTCCCTAACTTTTAGGGATTTCGGCTTTTCCTAAAATATGTAAGAATACTAAGTTTTGGAGAAGACTTACCACCGATTCCTTAGTGAATGATTCCAATGAGTTTCCCACTCGATCCCGATGTAGATCTAAGCCCTCAGATGATAAGAAAAGTCGAGCTTTCAGTGACTCCAGTATTCGGCCAAGTCCCTTTTAATGTGGGGTTTTCGGCTTTTTGCAACTTGTGTTTAGAAAGGTAAAACGAGAGGGTTTTGCTATGGTCTTGTCATCAAAACTTGAGGTTTTAGAGGGCTGGTGAATCGGCCACAAAAAGAATCAAGCTTTCGAGATTTCGGCTTTTGTATATAAGGCTTAAGAACAATGATAAGAACGTGGAGATGAATAGAATAATGGAAGGATTCGGCTATGGGGAAAGAAGAAGGAAGATAGATGGAGAGAAAAAAGAAAAGATAAGAAAGGAAGAGAAGGAAGAATGGTCAGAAAAGAAAAAAACAGCACAACACTTCCAAATGCCGAATTTATACCTAGCTTTTGACCTAGTCGAAATTTTCCCCCCTAAAGAAACCCTTGGCCGGCCAACTCTTGCTCCTCAAGAGTCCACTATTCGGCCAACACCATCCTCCTTGATCAGCTCCTAAATCCTCTCCTTATCCCTCCTTACTCAATCTCCGAGCAATTCAAACTCCTCCCATGCACTTTTACTTGGTTCCATTACTTACCTTTTCTGCTCATAAAATTAGTCCCTTGTTTTTGCTATCAATGTGACTTGAACCTGGGTCCTCCCTAGCTCCTACACGCCACTTATAGCCTTCCCTGTGGCGTCACATGCCACTTCACCACTTGCTTCCTTGTGATCTATTTACACAATTAATTCCTTAAATCCCAATTTACCAGAACCCCTTTCTCTTATGGAATTAAAATTAATTAAAACTATCGGGTTATCCTAAGCTTGGGCCTTCTAGAGGCCCACTATCACAATTAAACCTACACTTAACAAGCAGAACATAGAATTTTTAATTTTACAAACTTTTTTTTTCAGAATTCCCAAAAATTTGGGGCGTTACATTAACTCAGGTACTTTAGTATCCAACACATATGCAAGATAAGCGTCATACCCTTTTCTAATATATTTCTGTACTGATATTGCTGAAATCACATTAGGTAATCCATCTAGTTTATCAGATTCAACATGAAGTATTTCACCACTCTCACATTTCAATACAATATATTTTTGTTTACAATTCACCATTGCATCATATTGGGTTAACCAATCCATTCCCAAGATCACATCAAATTCGTGAAATGGCAATAACATCAAGTTAGCCAAAAAAAAACCTTTTACCATCACCGGATAGTTTTTACAAACTTTATCCACCATAACACACTAGCCCAAGGGGTTTGAAATTTTAACTACAAATTAAGTGAATTTAACAGGTAAGTTTTTAATAGACACTAGGTTCGTGCATATGTATGAATGTGTAGAACCAAGATCAATCAATACAGTAATATCAATATCAAGTAGAGAAAATGTACCAGTAATGACGTCTGGCGCAGATGCATATTCTCTAGCACAAATAGTATATGTCCTTGTAGATGCTCGTGCCTCAGATCTAATTGTTGTATCTTTGGTAGTGCGTCGACTGCCACTAACATTACCGGGGTGACAGGGTGTTGTAACAACCCATTTTTGGGTCAAACAAAAAAAGTGGCTGTGAGACCATAAATATGAAGTAGAAATATATATTTTATTATTTCTTTAAGGTCTACAACATGATTGAATGATTGTGTGAAAATTTTGTTAAGAAATTTTATCGATTGAGTGTCCAATTTGACTAGAATGACTAAATTGTAATAGGTGGAAAACTTGAGTTCTATAGGCTAAAGGTAGTAAATTGTTATGAAATTCTAAATTAGAGGTCTTTAAAGGGTAATTAGACCATTATATTTAGTATAGACAAAAATGGACATGGTTAGATAAAATATCAAAGTTTTAAGTGAAGGGTATTTTAGTCATCTGGTAAATAAAGACAAAATTAACAAATAAAAGATGTCATCTTCATCAATTTGGTGCCTCATAGCCGAAAATTACAAGGAGAAGACATGGCTAGGGTTTTGGCCACTTCCAAGCTCGATTGTAAGTCCATTCTTGCCCCGTTTTTCATAATTTTTATGTTTTTGAAGTTGTCTCAACCTAATCTAGCCTTTCCAAAGACTAATTTGAAGAAGGATTAAAATCTAAAATTTTACCTGTGTTGAATATGTGTGTATTTTGATGTTTAATTGTAGAATATGCATGTTTATTGTGTGTTAAACGACTTTTACAAAGTGATTTTCGATAATAAAGTCAAATAGGGACTTTTTTGTAAAAGTTTATAAAATGTGTAGAAAAGTGTGAATAAATGCAAAATGTGGGTTGTTATAAGTTCTAGTAAGGTTTGACTAGGCTTGGGTTGTGATGAAATTGAATGAAATTCATTTTTCGAGCTTAGGGACTAAAATGTAAAATGTTGAAAAGTTTAGGGCAAAAATGTAATTTTTGCCATAGTGTGTTTTTGGGCTGAATTGAACAATGTGATAATTAAATAAGTTAAATTTGGTATTATAGATTAAGAAAAATGAAGTTCGGGTCAAGATCAGGGAAAAAACAAAGTAGTTGACGAATAGCTTCCTTTGGTCATTTTTGTAACCGAGGTAAGTTTGTATGTTAAATAAGCTTTAATATAATTGCATTTAAATGCTTTAATATTGCATGAACTATATAATTGACTATGTGAACAAGTTTAATTCCACGAACGAGTTCAACGATGATTCGAAAAGTACAAAATCCCATTTGAACCTTAGGAATACATTATGATACAAGTGACATGTCACTAGGGTTACCATGTATTATGTGATTATGTGATCCTGTGCTAGTCTTGTATGTCCTACCGGTGGTTGAGTATACCGGCATATGTTGTGGTTACTTGACATCTTGTGTGTGCAGCATCGTATGGTTATGTCTGGACTGACAGCTTGTATGGGTAGGCCTGTCAATAGCTCAAGAGGGAGCAATTATGAGATATGAGACTTAGGTATCATTGGCTACATATATGGCACTTAGTGTGCAAAATTCCTGAGTATCCTGCATTATTATTCTGAGTGGTTCATGGGTATGTCAAAGATGAGAACACGTATAAATTCATTTCGAGATGGTACAAGTATGTACATAAAGCTTATCTTTATTAATTTCAAGAAATGATGAATTCGAGGTAAGTTGTGATGGAATGAATTATGATTATGATATTATGGTAAATTATATTGTGTTACATTAAATTATTTGAATGTTAGATGTATAGTAAGGTTTGTTTATTTCTTACATACGAGCTTACTAAGCTATATAGCTTACTTCATTTATTTTTCCATGTTTTATAGTGTCGCCAAGCTAACTCGTATTAGGGATTGTCGAAGGTTTGCCTCACACTATCAAAACTATCATTTTAGGTATTGATGAAATTTAGCACTTTGAGTATATGGTATGTATAGGGACTTGGTCATTTTGTTATATGTTTCATTTGATTTGGCCAAATGTATTGGCTCATATTTGTTTAAGGTGATTTGGTATTTAGCCATGTAATTGGCTTATTTTGGCTAAAATGGCTGTAAGCACATTTATATAAGTATATGTGCTAATGCCTTTTGTTTATGTGTTTTGTAATGGGTTGCTATATGTTTATTATTGTTAAATGATTTGTTGTGAAATGGATGAGATTGGTCCTTTGGTGTGCTAAGAAATCTAAGTAGAATTATGCATGATGAAGGTATTCATGTTGACACTTGTGAATTTGAGTTTGGTATGAATTGATTAGGTAAAATATGCTATAGTAAATATGTTAAGTGTTGGTAATGAATGATATGATTTAGCCTTAATTTTTGAGGTTTTGGTTGCTTAAACATGCCATGATTTATGTCATTGAAATTGTGTATGTGTTTGTGCAAATGAGGGTGACAAATGGCTTGGTAAATAGCCTTTATTTCATCCACATGGGTAGACACACGGGCATGTGTCTAGGCCGTGTGTGACACACGGTCTACCCCAGGGGAGTGTGTTCTGGCCGTGTGTCCCCTGCACCTTAATTTTGAGAAATAGAATGCTCAGAATTAAGCACACAGGCAGAGACACGGGCATGTGTCTCAGCCATGTGGATGACACGGTTTAAGGCATGGGCGTGTGTCCTAGGCATGTGAAGTCTTCACCTATTTTATGAAAATTTAATTATCCACACGGCCTAGCACACGAGCTAGTGACATCAATTTGTTCATGCATTGCAAGTTAGAGAGTTACACGGGTAGGGACACGGTCGTGTGTAGCGACACAGCCTGCCCACACAGGCGTGTCCCAAAACTACACAGGCATGTGACCCCTATATCTAGCAAAAATTTTCTAAGTTTTGTAGAAATTTCCTGAGTTATCTGTTTAGTCCCGAAACAGTTCCAAAACATGTTTTGGGCCTCGTATGTAACAGCCCGATTTAGACCCTATTCGGAATGGTGGTTTCGGGACCACGAATCTGAGTCAGAAAATATTTAAAAATGGTTTTCTGTGTTTATTATGTGTGAATTAATATCTGTGAAATTTTCGTGTTTTAATTTTGTCGTTTGAGTGCCTGATTTATTAAAAGGGCTTAATTATGTAAATTGAAAATTTGATGGTTTAGTGTGTAAGGACCGAATTGAATTTGTATTTATAATTTGAAGTATTTATGTTGCAATTATGCCATTGAATAAATGAATGGACGGTAATGGCATGCATTATTAAGTTGTTATATTAAATCACTAAGGTTATATTAGTAAATGAATAATAAAATGTTATTATAATAATTTATGTTATAATAAAATTCATCATGCATTTGTCTTTTATATCATCATGACTGAATGTCAAAATAAAAGAGAAAGAAAAAGGTTTACAAAGGTTCGGCCATTGTTAAGCTTAATCAAGGTATGTAACTAGCTCGGTTTTTGATAATTTTTACATTTTTGAAATAGTTGCAGTGTAATGTACAAAGCCCATGCTTGAATTTCTGATTTTGATGAATATTTTGAGTTATTCCCTTGATGAATATTTGAGTTTTGTGATGTTAGTTGATGAACTATGAAGGATATGTTTTGGATTAATATGTTTTGTATTGGAATTTTTGATAATTTTGAGTAATTAGGGAAAAATTGCAAAATAATAAATTGAGGGGCTAAAATGTGAAATAAATGAAATGTATGGACTTGTATGAACATGGGTAGCATTCTGCCTAAGCATGGTGTGTGCAAATTTTGCATGTTTTGTATTTTGTGCAATTTGGACTAAATTGTAAAAAGTGTAAAATGTTAGGGTAAAATGGTAATTTTCTCATTTATGTGTTTTTGGACTAAATTGAATAGAATTATGTTTGAATGAGTTTAATTGAATATGTTTAGATCAAGAACAAAAGAAATCGAATTTGGATAGGGGAAAAACCAAAGTTGTCGAATAGTTGTCCTATTTCGATTACTGTTGTTTGAGGTAAGTTTATAAGCAAATAGATGTTATTTATTTGATTAAATATGAACTATATATGTTGAAATGAATAATGTGATAGTATATATGTGGGAGCCGAATATTTATAAGCTTGGAATCTACGTGTACGAGTTTGATTCGATCGAGTTACGATGTCCGAAAGCCTCGTACGAACATTAGGAATAGCTAGGATACATATGTCATGACATAGGATTCCGATATGTGATGTGTGAGTAAGACCATGGCATTGATATATGTGTGGGAGTAAGATCACGTTTAATACGTTGGCATCGATATGTGATTCCAATATATGTGTGTGAGTAAGACCACGTTTAATACGTTAGCATCGATATGTGATTCCGATATATGTGTGCGAGTAAGACCACATTTAATACATTGGCATTGATATGTGATTCCGATTTATGTGTGCAGGTAAGACCCTGTCTGGGACAGTGGCATCGATATATGATTACATGTAAGACTACGTTTGAGACGTTGGCATTGTACGATATGTGTAATTATCCGAGTATCCTATTCAATTCTGAATGGTTCAACGGGCAATGATAAGTTGTGATCAAATGTGTAAATCGAGCTAAAATGTTCAGGTATGAGTTAGTTATTACTTATTTGAAAATAAGGTAAGTTTTTTATTTAATAAGTAATACAATTTATATATGATGTAAATGAAAATATATGTGTATATGAATAGTACATTCGGCCAAAGGTTATGTATTGTAGTAGCATTATTGTGTTCTATGTGCAAGCATATATGAATGAATATATTCTCATTTATGAATATATATAATGTGAATATTTATGAAATGATTCATGATTATAGGTATATGAGTTTATGTATATTTGGTTAAATAATGATATGGTTTTGATATTGAATGATATTTTGGTATAGGATATATGTATATTTAGCTAAATGAAAGTTTATGTTGTATATGAAATTGTAAGTTTGAAATTAAATGTGGTTATAATTGTATGTATAGGTTTGGTTAAATTGAGTTATTTATTTGCTTATGACTTACTAAGCTATAATAGCTTACTGTGTGTGTATGTTTGTCTTTGTTTATAAATTTTGGAGTCAAGTTACGAGCTCGGGGATCTTTAGCAAAGTCTATCACACTATCGGCTAATTTTTGGTACTTTTATAAGCTAAATTTCGAACCTGTGGCATGTATAGGCTAGATAATATTTGGAAATGTTGGACTTTGGTATGTGTATATATTTAATCCATGCGAAAATGGCTTGTTTATTTTATTAGGTTCGGTTTCAAGGTTTGATCAAATTTTGGTTATATTTGATATGGTTGGAGTTTATTTTGGTATGCATATTATATGATATGTATGATTTGTGTTTTGGTGATATGATTGTGATGCTAATTATATGATTCGAAAATGAAATGTGTTAATGATGAATCATAATCGGTCATGAAAGGAGCTCATTTTGGATGTATGATTTGTGGTATATTTTGTGAGGTGGTTGATTATAAAATTTGGCTTAAGTGAGGTTAACATGGTTGATGGATATGTTTTGGTTGTGGTTTTGATGTTTCGGTCATTATATGTTTATATGTGAATCATGGTTGATATATTTGCTAATGGTGATAAAGTTATGCCAAAGTATATGCGTATGGAAAATTTAGTATGATGTGAAATTGTGGTTGAATATTTTTGTTGAGTGATATGTATGATAAATAATTGGGATGTATTAGGTAAATGGTTATGATTTGAATTATTGGTATTTGGTTATGTGATGAAGTAAATATGGATAATGATTATAAGTTTTTAATCATTAGTTATAAATGATGTGTATTCATATTCTGCTAATGATAGATAAATTAAATATGTGTGCATATAACATGTTTGTTTGTGGTTTGATATTTAAAGGTCAAGATGATTAGTTTAATGTTTGATTCTTGTTATATGTATAAAGATTAACGACAAATTATAGAAATAATATGGCTATTTTAATTTGGTACTTATTAGTAAATAAAGAATATGTATGCGGTATGTTTTGTTATCTAAATGGATAGTCATTAAGTGAAAAGTTAATATTTGTATTCAGATATGCAAATGGTAAATTTTAACTTAAGATTGAATGGTGGAATTGGTATGACTTTACTGGTTAATTTTTAATAGCCAAATAGGTGAGCAAATGAATTGATTATGTATTTGTAATTTTGTCATGATGGTAGTATATAAATTTTGGTATGTTTAGATTTGATAATTATGCTTAGAAATGGTTCGTAGATTGTTTGATAATATGATGGTTAGACATGCTATTTAGCTTGTGTATTAAGTGATATGATCATGTTTAAATTCGGCCTTGACACTTTATAGCATTAGACAAGAGTATGTTATGTTATATGTATAAATACAAACTTGTCATGTGTTTGATGAGAAAAGTAAATTATGATTGACATATTGGTTTGGTTATATGAAATGTTATATGCGTGTATAGTAATAGAGAAAAATGAAAGTTGACTTCGAGTAAAGTATATGTATTTGGTATGTATTAATATTCAGTTATTGTATTGGAAATTGACCATATGAATAGTAATTCATGTTATAAGATAACAAAATGGTTATATGTGAGTTTAATAAAATTGTTTTATGCTTCGTGTATTAATGATTCAAGAATTGATAAACTGAAGTTACGAAGGTATACCTTCGAATATGATCTGAGTAATTGCGTGAATGTATGAAAGTTGTATCTTTTTTGGTAATGCCTCGTAACCCCATTCCGGCGACGGATACGGGTTAGGGGTGTTACATCGTAGGCTCGTAATAGGGACTTTATAAGTATATGTGAATGGTTTTAATTTTAATGAAAATTTAAGACTCGGAATTGTATGATTGTTTGTGATGTAAGTCCGATAATGGTCTGCCTCTTGCAACAGGATTACTAGGCTTTAGAGCTGGGTCTATTTCTTTTTCAACTCTTTCGGGATAATCCCTGAGAAAATGGTCAAGTGAACCACATCCAAAACAAGCTCCACTTCTAGACCGACATTACCCATGATGAAATTTGTTACAATGTTTACATTATGGTTTGGGATTACCAACACTACCCACATTGGTCACAGACGGAGATTAAGACCTCGGGTTAGAACGCTGAGAGCCCCGCTCTGTAACATCCCAAATTAGGGCCTAGTCAGAACAGTGGTTTTGGGACCACAAATCTGAAGTAAGAAAATTTATTTTTATTATATTTTTATGGTCTATGATTTCACGAAATGACTTCGTGAAAATTTCATTCAAAAATTTTGACGTTGGGGCACTCAATTCAATCAAAAGGACTAAATTGTAAAAAGTGCAAAAGTTGAGTTCCACATGTTAGAAGTGTCCAATTGTTATGAGTTTTTAAATTGGAGGTCCTTAAATGGTAATTAAACCATTGGTTAATTGTTGGACAAAAATAGACATGAAATGGGTGTAACAAAATATTTTTAAGTTAGGGGCATTTTAGTAATCTAATAATTAAAAGAATTAAAAAGGGAAAATAAGCCAAAATTGGCTATCATCTTCTCCATCCAGCCGAAACTAGCATGGAAACCATGGATAAGGTTTGGTTCAAGCTTCCAAGCTCATTTGTAAGTGATCCCGAGCCCCGTTTTTAATGTTCTTTACATTTTTGAAGTCCCAGTAACATGATCTACTCATTTCTACCATTATTTTGAGCTAGGTTTATGTTTAAAAAATTACCCATGAGTGACATGCTTGTATTTTGATGTCTAATGGTAGAAAATAAGTGTTGGGTGTTAAATAAACGACTTTTACTAAGCGATTTTCGATGAAAACGTCCGAAAGGACCATTTTGTAAAAGTTGTAAAAATGGTATAAAAGGGTGTTATGATGAGAATTTTAGTTTGCTATAGTTATGAAAATGTTTTGGCTAGGCTTGTAAAATGGGAAAATTGAATAAATATCATTTTACGAGCATGGGGAAAAGTGTAATTTTGAAAAAGTTTAGGGGCAAAAATGTAATTTTACCAAAATATGATTTTGAGTCAATTTGAATAATGTGAGTTTTAAATAGTTTATATTTGAAATGATAGATTAAGGAAATCGAGATTCGGGCTTAAATTGGGAAAATACAAGTTTTGGACTAAAATGGTAATTTTGTCATTTTTGTATTCGAGGTAAGTTCGCGTGATTTAATAAGCATATTATTCATGTTATTATTGTTAAACATGAAATACATCTTGCTATGATTGTATTGAATTTGACGTTAATGGACATTTGATGGAAATTGACATTTTAAATAAAATGAATAAGTTTGTATGAAAACTAGATGATATGTTATTTTTGGTTGTATGGACTAATGCCCAAATAAACTTGAAAATGTGTTGAATTGAATGTACATTTCATGATCATCTATGAATATTAATATACTTGATGAAAAGAGAAAATACCGGTTGAATAAAAAGGGATATCTGATGGATAAATCATTGTTTACATGACATGAGATCTTGCATGTGTTGCAGAAAAGGATTTAGCTCGGACGGGTAATCCGTTGATCTCAATATAGAAGGGATCTAGCCCAAACGGGTGTTCCTCAAGTGATCGGGCCTCCCAAAGAATATGGGTGCATTAAAGATTTAGCCCGGACAGGTAATCCGATTAAGGACTAAATTTAGCCTGAACTGGTATTTCAGATCCAAACTTATGAGAGTGTATGTCATTGTAAGGGACTGGTAATCTCGACAACACTCTGTGAGTTATGATATGGGGGATTTAGCTTGGATTGGTAATCCCGCTGTAATGAATGAAGTTCACGGGAGTTTGTACTTGAAATGATCACTTGCATGACTTGACGATAAATGTGATATCCATCGAGATTTCGAGGAATTCAATAGGAATTAATTTGAGAAATGGAATGGAAATACTTGAAATGATAAACTCATCTATGCTTAGATGATACTAGTATGATGTAGATGATTTTCATGTTTAGATGAGTGGTTGTGCTAAGAGATAGCACAGGTATGTACTAGAAACCCATGAGCATGTGTTTTCCATGTGAAATGAAATGGACCTGTGATAAGAGTGCAAATGAATTAGTGATATTTATGAGAATAATTTCTATGACAAATTTGTGATGGTTATCATCATGTTGCACTAAGACAGATTAGTACAATACTAGTGATCTGACTTTGAAAATCCACCAAAAATAGTGGAAATTGAGTTAGAGGCTGAATAAAATATGATATTAAATTTTATCAAGTCTAGTTTCAGATAAAGGAAACGGTTTAAGAAAAGGAATCTCATATGATGAGATATTTGAATTTTTGTGAAACAGGATCAGGAGGATCTCATACTTCCCTGTCTTAATTTTGGAAAATCATTAAAAATTGTAAAAAAAATGATTATGGGTTATAATGTATATTCTTAAAATCCTTAATGAGTCTATTTTCAAGGGAAATAGACAGAAACATCATCTGAGTCCCGTACTATGAGATAATTAATTCATAGTAAAGAGAGGTCAGAACTACCAAATAGCAAAATAGGGGTAACTTTAAAGAATAAACTGCACTTATTGGCTGGACCAAAAATTCTTAAAATTTTATGGTAAGAATATATGTGAGTCTAGTTTCATGAAAATTTAATGGTTCTCAATTCAGAGTCCTGTAGCTCTGGATACGAATAATTTAGTGACCATGACTCAGGAAAATAGCTTGACTGGACTTTGAATAAATAGGAAGAATTTAAAAATAGCACGTTATCACATTGCTTATTATTTTTCATGTGAGCTTACTAAGCGTAAATTTTACTCCTTCCTTTCAATTTCCTTAGTGTTTTCAGGTTGCCTCAGGGTTGGAGATCTTCAGAGGCAGCATCACACTATCGAGACATCATCGTTGGAATATTAATATATTTATGCTAGTGATTCCAAGTGAGTGGCATGTATAGGGACTTAGTTTTATGATAGAAGTTGTTATGAGTAGCCAAATTTATTGGCTTACAATGATTCATTGTATATAGCCATGAGATGTGGCTTATAATGATTATGGCTTGTAAGCCTATTTATCCATATTAAGTCCTAATGTTTGTGATGTGAATATGCTTGTTGAAAATGCATGTTGGTGTATAACATGCGTCTATGATGAATGCTTCATGACCAATCGAACCGGTCATTGCTATGAGAAAATGCATGATATAGAAAAAAAAGATGATGATGTTGATCGAACTTGATATGCTCAAGGTCTAATGACACAAGTGATAAGTGAATAATTCTAGATTATTAGTAAAGGTGGTGCAATAGTAAGATTAATGGTCATGGATGTTTGCATCTAGATTTAATATTGCACGAGCATGCGAAATACATGAATAATGACATGTTAATGTTAAGAATATATCTTAATGAAGGAGGTTAAATCATTAAAATGATGCCATGATATGTGTCCTTAATATATGTAATGAATTGTGGAAATTAAGGGTAGCACAAAGGCTTCAAAAATAGCCTAAGTGTTAGTCACATGAGAAGAGACACGGCCATGTGTCTCAGCCATGTGGAGGGCACGGCCTAGCACACGGACGTGTGGCTTGGCCGTGTGGTTCATTTTGTGTGATGACATCATAGTCAGAGAGTTACACAGCTTGAGGACATGGGCGTGTCCTTGTGTCCACATGGGCGTGTGGCTCCGCTTCATGGAAAAATTTCATAAATTTTCCCGAACCTTCCAAAGTTCCCGGTTTAGTCCCTAATTACTTTCATAGCATGCTTAAGGCCTCATAGGCCCAAATAAGGGGCTTTAAGATAGAAATTGAAAAGTTTTAAATTTGAACGAAATTTTATGGCCCGGTTTGCATATTTTTTATGTTTAAGTTCGGTAATGCCTCGTATCTTGTCCCGGTGTTAGACACGGGTAGGGGCGCTGCACGCTCTCTTCTAGAATATCCCGTAGAGGTGGTAAGACAATCGTAATACTTCTTTAATTTCTAAGAAGCAAATGATTATGACTTACTCATAGCTCTTTTTCTAGAAACCCAATCCTCTCTTTCAGCTTGTCTCTTTTCTTTACACAATTCCTCAGCTTTGTGTGCTCGACCGGCTAATACCGTAAATTTCCTTATTTTGAGAATTCCAATCAATAACTTGATATCCTGATTTAAACCCTCTTCAAAGCGCTTACACATATTAGCCTCGGTGAAAACCCATTCTCGGGCATATTTGCTCAACCGAGCAAATTCTCGTTCATACTCAGACATAGTCATATTTCCCTGCTTGAGTTCTAAAACTTCTTTCTTTTTCTGATCCATGAATCTCTAACTAACATATTTCTTTCTGAATTTAGCCAGGAAGAATTCTCATGTAACATTTTCTCTCGGTACCACTGAAGTTATGGTATTCCACCACTAATAAATTATATCTTTCAGTAGAGATATTGCACATTTCAGACACTCAGTAGGCGTACAAGATAATTAATCAAAAACCTGGATAGTATTTTCTAGCCAAAACTTATCCCTTTCCAGATCATCATCTATGGTAGCTCTGAATTCTTCTGCCCCATGCTTATGGATTTTATCTATCGGAGGCTTACCAATTCTAACAGGTTTAGCACCCTGTGGCACCTCAAGAACCGCTTGAGAAAGTGGATGAGGTCGTTGTACAGTGGGGTTTGTTCTCAAATACTGTGTAAACCATTCATTCATCATTTGAAAGAAGGCTTGTTTTGCCTCCTCATTTTGGCCCTCAGACACGGGCCTTTCACTACCAAACGTAGACACAAATCTTTGAACTGAAGTTGAAGCATTGCTCTATCCTTCCTCGGATTCAGCTCTAGCTCGGTTGGATGACATTACTATATGAAAAACATATTTAAAAAGTGATCAGGAGTCATCTCACTATCACAATTTATATAATGGCATGTATAGCTACACTCGTGTTTACTACGTCAAATCCGAGAATCGACTAAATCGTAGCTCTGATACCACTAAATATAACACCCCTAACCCGTATTCGTCGCCAGAATAAGGTTTCAAAGTATTACCAAAACTTTCAAAATATTTTAAAAATAATTCATGTAAATCACTATCCATTTACTGAGATAAGTCAAAACATCCTTTAATTGGATCCTTCAGGCCCAATGCGAGCATCAGAATCAGGTTGGGACTTAATCAGGAGCTCTAAGAATTTTTCACGAAATTACAAAAATTTTCAAGGTGCAGGACTTTCACACCCGTGTGACCTTGGGACAAGCCCGTGCTTTAGGTCGTGTTCGACCTCGTGTAACTCTCTGACTTGCACACACGACCATGCCACACGTCCATGTGCTAGGCTGTGTGGTTAATTAATTCAATTCAAAATTAGGTACAGGTTTCACACGGCCAAG
The DNA here is from genome assembly GCF_025698485.1 of Gossypium arboreum. Lineage (NCBI taxonomy): Eukaryota > Viridiplantae > Streptophyta > Magnoliopsida > Malvales > Malvaceae > Gossypium > Gossypium arboreum. The sequence continues at coordinate 53,243,502 of NC_069077.1, forward strand.
ACACACACCCGTGTCTTTCCCCGTGTGCTCAATTCTGAGCATTCTATTTCTCAAAATTAAGGTGCAGAGAACACACAGCCTGACTACATGCCTATATAACCAGGCCGTGTGTCACACACGATTTAGACACACGCTTGTGTGTCTACCCATTTGGGTAAAATAAAGTCATTTCTAGTTTCATTTCTCACCCAAAATCACAACAATAACCTGCACTTGAACCACACATCCAATACCAACCATTTCAAGCATTCAAAATAAGCAATCCCATCATTCAACATGACATATCATTGCAAGAACAAGTGTTATTAAACTTACCTTGGTTTAACTTAGGCAATAACAACACTTGATCTCATATACTTAACATAACACAATTGTATATTTATATATCATAATAACCTACTTAGTAATACCAAAATGAACCATTACTAGCCATCCCAATGGCTAGGTTACAAAAAATCATTTTCAAGCCACTATTGGCCAAGTCGTCCTATACATGCCATTATATCAAAATGATTCTACTATATATACCCAAAATAGCTAGTAGATAGTGTGACGATGCTCCAATGATCTTCCAACCTTCACGAGCTTTTGAGCACTATAAAACAGGGAAAAATAAACGGAGCATTACATGCTTAGTAAGTTCATATAATGAAAACTAAACTTACCAATCCTATTTATTAAATCTAAGCATACAATGTCATGTTTCCAATCCATTTAGCTAAATTGTCTAAACACATACATTCAATCAAACATGTTAGTCACCAAAATCTTAATATCAATTAAGTAACATAGATGAGCTCATCATGCAATACTCTTTCAAGACATTATCATTTTATCTCAAAATTCTCAAGCCATGTTAAGAGTTATATGTCCTTTGAATCATTGAATTTCGATGGATGCTCAAATAGTACACTCGAAGTGTACAACTCAACAATCCGTCAATTTTCTTATTCAAGGGAACCCATTAAGGCACTTAACTAAGAAATACTCTCTCGAGCCAAATATCGTATAACAGGATTACCAGTCCAGGCTAAATCCTTTATATAATGAATGTTCAGAGGAGCTCGATTAGGATTACCAGTCCAGGCTAAACCCTAATCATAACGTATGCTCAAGAGGTATTATATCGGGATTACCCGTTCGGGCTAAATCCTTTCTATAAATAGGTCAATGGTATTACTCATTCGAGCTATATCTCGTCAGCAACAAATGCAGGACCTTATGAGTTTCGAGAAAGCGCATATAATCATCAGAATTCAACATTTAATTGGGACTTAACCCTTTATCACCATTTCAAGCATGTATTAAGTTTCTCATTATAACATTCAAGTAATGTACATTAATATAAGTCACATTTCATTCAAACACAACATTCAATTAAACACATTTACATGCTCGATTAAGTTACACGAACTTACTTCAACACTTGTTTGCGTATAAAATCTAGTAATCTGAAACCTTTTCTTTTATGTGGTCTAACCTCGAATTTTTGTTGTCCAGCTCTATACAAATAGCTTTAATCATCAATTTCACATATTTCATATCTATTTGGACTCAATTTACGTCATAGGTAAAATTACCATTCTACCCTTAACATTCCCATAAATTCCAATTCTGTCCTTAGGCCCTGAAAATGAAACTTGCGCAATTTACTCCCTATTCCAAGCTTAAACAAAATTCCATTACAAATTTTTCAGAACTACTAGGGTTGTCGCTCCTTATATTCATTATAAGGGGGTTTGGGTCTCTCTTGTTTTAAGTCCCATTATATGTACTTCTAGGACTTAACCCTACACTTTTTAATTTAATCAACCCAATACATATTTTTCTATTTTCCAAAGTAAATATTATATATATAATTAGTTTAAATAAATTAATTTTTTAAACATAATTCTAATTCTATTAAATTTATGGCATCTTTACAAGAAAAGAATATATTAAAATATATTTAATTTCCATATTCAATGAATTCTTACTGACCAATTAATTTAATTCCTTTTTAACTTCAATTATTTAATTAAATAATAATTTTAAAACTTAAATTGATTTTTAGGTCATTTCTGTAACAACCAGATTTTAGCTAAATCGAAACAATAGTTTCAGAACCACAAATTCGAGGTCATAAAATTATTTTAATATTATTTCTGGTATTTACAGCATGTGAATATATGCTGTGAAAATTTCGTGAGCTAATTTTATTGTTTAATAGCTCAATTTGAGAATAAAGACTTAATAGCGTAAAATGCAAAAGTAGCATGCTATAAGTTAAAAGTGCCTAATTGATATGGCTTATTAAATGAAAGGTCCTTATGTTGTGATTAGACCATTGATAGTGGAGATTGACATAAATGGTCTTATATTTGATGATTAAATGGTTTAATAACCAAGGGTAAAATGGTAAAATATGTAATAAGTTATAATAAATAAAAGAAAAACAATGTTAAAAACTAAAATGTTATCATCTTCCACTGAAAATCAAAAGAAAGTAAAAGATGAAGGCTCATTTAGGGTTCGACCATGGTTAAGCTTGATTGAGGTATGTTTTGAGCTCGATTTTTTATGATTTCTATGTTTTGTGATCGTTGCTTTGAGTACTAGCAAGCCCATACCTTAATTTTTGAATTGATGATGAAATTGTGAGTTGCCATTGATGAATTCTTGAGCTTTTGAATGATTTTTGATGAATTTTGAAAGTTTGATGATAGATATTAAAGTTTTGATGATAGATATTAAAGTTTTGTTAAGTGACTTTTGACAAAAATGTCAAATAGGGATTAAATTGTGAAAAGTGTAAATTGAAGGATTAAATGTGTGAAATATTGATAAATATGGGCTATTATGGAGCCTATATATATTCGGATAGCTTGGTTTTAGTTGAAATTGTTGTAAATTGTGTTTTTCTGAAATACGGATTAAATTGAGAAAATGTGAAATTATAGGGGTTAATGTGTAAAATGTCTCAAATTGTGAGTTTTGGATGAAATCAAATGAATTGAGGAATAAAAGAGTTAATTTTGAATTTATATATATTAAGAACGAAAGAAATCAGATTTAGATTGGGGAAAATCGAAGGTTATCGAGTAATCGATTCGATTCGTCAATTTCGAGTATGAGGTAAGTTCGTATGTGATAATTTCATTTTAAATGCATGTCATAAAATGTGATAATGAGACTATAGATAGTGCTAAATAGTGAAAATGACTCTACGAATGCATTCGATGATAGAAACGAGAGGTGTGAATGCTCAGTTAAACCTTAGGAATAGTTTTGAATGTTAGTGACATGTTATTAGATTAATGTATTGGCTTCGAGCCCTGATATCAGCACTTCAGGTGTAAATAATGCCTTAATTTGGCTATGGGCCATGGTATAGGTGTTCAAATAGGAGTTACCTTGATTTGGCTATAGGCCATGGTATAGGTACTTATCAATTATGATCTTTGATTATCCGATTTCTATTCCAAATGGTTCAACGAGTAAAGAATGACGTAGTTGAGAAAGAGGTTAGTATGAGGTGGTACAGGTATGTACGGAACCTAATCGAGTATTATATTGAGAAAGTTCAATGAGATTATATTGGATCATGTTTTGAGACATGAGAAAGGTTTGTAGTTAATGTGATCTTGATTTGGTAATGTGAAAATGGATGAATTACATTTATTTGATGAATTGAGTTAATCACTTACGAGCTTAATAAGCTATGAAGCTTATTGTGTTATATTTTTATGTTTTATAGATTATCGAAGCTAGCTCAGACTTGGGGATCGTCGGGAATGTCATCACAATATCGATCAAGTAGTTGGTACTTTTGAAGCTTTGCATATATGGTATATGGCATGTATAGGCTAGTGTTATTTTGGTATGTTTTGAGTCATGATATTAGCCATGAGGTGTGACACCCCTAATTTGACCCTAGTCGGAAAGTGGTTTCGGGACCATAAAACCGAGCCACAAAAATAATTAATTGTTATATTTTATGCTTATTATTTATGAATAAGTTTGTGTGAAAATTTCATGCTTTAATTTTGTCATTTGGATGTGAAATAAATAAAAAGGGGCTTATGTGAAAAATCTTGAAAATGTCATAGGTTAATTGGTAGTGGCTAAAAATTTGCATGGTTTGAAGCATGAGGGACTTGCATGTCAAACATTCCTTTTTCTTGGTAGTGGACGGCAAGGATGGGCATGAATGACACATTTTGGCATTTTGTATGTTATATTTTAGTTAAATAATATCAAATAGTTTTATAATAAATCAAGTTATTATATGTCATAAGTGATAAGAGGAATTAAATAATTAAAAGGGTGAGAAAAAAACAAAGTTGGGTCGTTTCTTCTCCTCCATTGCCGTAGCCTAAAGGGGGGGGGAAGAAAGTTTGGTTGCTTTGATTTTTGGCTTAGAAGATGGCTAGAATGAGGTATGTATTGAATGATTCTTGAAAATCTATGCATGTTTGAGATGATTAGTTCAAACTCTACTTATCCCATAGATTAAACTTAGAATTTTGAGGTTTGAGATTCGGTCAATAAGCTTGAAACTCATAGTAGTTTGTTTTGGTAAGCTTGGTATACGGATGATAGATGTGTTTTGGTTTTGGTTTGATAATGATGTTAATGATGGTGATTTTCGGTCATGCATTAACTTAAATTGTAAGTATGATTTATGGTATAATTTGTGTGATGGAATGGTCTTGAGATTTGGCTTGATTAAATGGGTAAAATGCTAAGTGTTTTAAAGATGATGTAATGGTTATTTCGGTTTATGTGAAGTAAATATAGATGATGGTTATAAGCTGTTTTATGATTTGATAATGGTGATTAAATCTTGTAGTTAAGTGTTTAGATATATATATATATATATATATATATTAATAATGAATTTAGTTGTACTTGCTATGTGAGAAATGTGCAATGCTATAGGTATTTGATTATTAGATATGGTTATTTTAAGTTGATTTGTAATGGTATGATTGCATTGATGAATTGGTTTGGAAATGGTGGGAAGAATTGGCTATTATGCTTGATACTAATGCGAATATGAGAATGTTGTACTTGAAAATGTAGGTGAACATGACAAGTGTATTCGCTTAGGGCATAAAGGATATGAAAATTTGGTATTTATTTTTGATTGTGTGTGTATGACCATGGATAATTTGGCTGCACAAATATTATGAATACATAATGTATGATAAATTTATTAAGCTACAAAACATTATACATGATCGGCCAATGTAAATTATTTGAGTAAAGTATATCTTGATGGTACATTTCAGCTAGTATAAAATGTATATGGATGTCGTATGACTATGTTTAATTTGGGAAGTAAATTGTTTGATTTAGCTCAAGAGCCTAGAGGATCAAAGTTGGATAAGGAAAGGAAAAAGTGATCGAATAGCCGTCAGAATCGTTCGGCAACTTCCGAGGTAAGTTTTAAGTGATTAAACGTTGAGTAAATTCAATCATAATAGGACATAATGAGTTGATTTAATAAGATATGATGTGGCCATGATATGTCTTAAACTCAAATGGTAAGTTCATAAGTGTTTGGACTTGGAAATTTAAGAGCAAATTGTAATAAATTGCTTAGGACACGGCAGTAACGTAATTTTAGAAAATCACTATAAATTGTTGGTGTGGAATTATAGGCTGAATAAAATATGTAATCAAAGCTTAATTAGTCTAGTTTCTTATAAAAGAGACTGTGTAAGCAAAGAAATTTTCTATAAAGAGATATTTAAAGTTGTGTGAGACAGTGTCAGAATGACTCCGAAATCCCCTGTTCAGTTTTTAGAAAATCATTACAATTTGTACAAAAATGGTTATAAGATAACTTTTATATGATTAGACTCCTTAATGAGTCTAGTTTCAAATGAAATCAAATAGAACATATTTTGAATTCTGTACAATGAGAAATTTGATTCGTAGTGAAGAGTGGTCAGATTAGTCAAACAGTGAAACAGGGGAAATTTTAAGAAAAATCTGGTATTGATTGGCCAAACCTAAAATTCTGAAAATTTTATGGATGGAATATTTATGAGTCTATATTCAGGGAAAATTAACGGCAATTGATTTTGAGTTTTTTAGCTCCAGTTATAAATAATTTAGTGACTATTGCTCAGGAAAAACAGCTTGTAGTGAATATGTGAATCTGTTGTAAACATTGATGAAACTATTTGAGTTGCTTATAAGCTATTGCTGAAATTGATGTACAAGATAAATATATATGTATATGTGGTAAAGCCGAATGGCCAATGTGAAATATGTATGAGATATGTATATGCGGTAAAGCCGAATGGCTAATGTGAAATATGTATGAGATATGTATATGGGGTAAAGCCGAATGGCCAATGTGAAATATGTATGAGATATGTATATGTGGTAAAGCCGAATGGCTAATGTGAAATATGTATGAGATATGTATATGCGGTAAAGCCGAATGGCTAATGTGAGGCTAATGTGAAATATGTATGAGATATGTATATGCGGTAAAGCCGAATGGCTAATGTGAAATATGTATGAGATATGTATATGCGGTAAAGCCGAATGGCTAATGTGAAATATGTATGAGATATGTATATGCGGTAAAGCCGAATGGTTAATGTGAAATATGTATGAGATATGTATATGTGGTAAAGCCGAATGGCTAATGTGAAATATGTATGAGATCTGTATATGTGGTAAAGCGAATGGCTAATGCGAAATATGTATGATATATGTATATGTGGTAAAGCCGAATGGCTAGTGATTCGGCTAGTGTGAAATATGTAGGAGATTTGTGTATATTGTGGCCGAATGACCAAATGTGAAAGGTGTGTATTATTAGATATTTGATGAGGCAAATGAATTACAAATATGACAGTCGATGTGAATGTTGTAACATGTGAATAAATGTACATGAAACTTGGAAATATATTCTGGGTAAGACCCGATGACTACGTGTGGAGATTATGTCCGGGTAAGACATGATGACTACGTGTGGAGATTATGTCTGGGTAAGACCCAATGACTACATGTGGAGATTATGTCCGGGTAAGACCCGATGACTACGTGTGGAGATTATGTCCGGGTAAGACCCGATGACTACGTGTGGAGATTATGTCCGGGTAAGACCCGATGACTACGTGTGGAGATTTTGTCCGGGTAAGACCCGATAACTACGTGTGGGGACTATTCGAGCTAAAGGTTTAGCTGAAGATTTATACGACCTCACAGTAACGATTGGTAATAAATACGTTCAATGCGTTAAGCTGGTCAGGTATGTATTTTGAGATTATATTTAAGCTTGATTTGGACTAAATCACAAGGTCGTTATGTGATGCATATGTGAGTAAAGCAATAAGACTGTTCTATGATTATTGTGCGTTTGGTCAATGTGGAAAGTTAGGTGAAAATGTGTAATGTACCTATGTTTATAAGAGATCACTATCAAGTGAGAATTTATCTGCCTATTATATATGATGAGATGGGCATATTCGGTAAAGGGATGGTATGCCCGAAGGAAGAGTGAAATAAAAATACGAACAACTATGTTATAATTTGATTGTTATATGTTGACACTGCTTAAAACTTACTAAGCATTGTAATGCTTACTCCGTTTACTTTGTTTCCTCTGTTTTATAGATCTCATTTGGAAGCTATAGGCTCAGGGATCGTCAGCAACTAGTCACACTATCACTATCCACTGCTTGTTACTGTTATGTTTTGAATTATTTTATGGCATGTAAAGAATAGACCAAATGGTCAAGAATATTTTGGTTAATGTATATAAGCCATGCAAAATGGCATCTTTTAAATGTGTACTTATAGCAGTTAAATTGTATCCCTGACTGTCTTTAGTATTTACCTAAAGGAACTTTCTTTATAAAAAAAAATATTCAAAATTTTTACTGTTCGGATATGAGTTTTAAGTCCGGTAATGCCCTTTTACCTATTCCGGCAACGGATACGGGATAGGGGTGTTACATGAGGTTTGGCTTGTAAATGTGGCATGTACAACTATTTAAGTTGGCTTGAATTATATGAATGGTAAGTGTTATATGTGATGTATATAATGCTTTATGTGTTGGTTTGATTTGAGATGATGATTTGGTGTGTTATATGATTGAATTAGAGGGTAAGTTGATGAGTAAATGCAATTATAAGTTATGCAAGATTTTTGATGATTTTGGCATATTGATTTGGTATGCTTTGGTTGTGGAATTGAGTAATAATTGGATGGAATTTAAATGGCATAGAATGTGCATGAAATAGCATGTTTTGGCTACCTATATATGTGACAAAATGATACCATTTTGACGGCTAGGGGAGCAAGAGAAAAGGGTGAAAACTTGGCTTTGCAAATGGCCTATTTTTGTCCACAGGGCAGAGACACAGGCGTGTGTCTCAACCGTGTGCGACACACAGTCATGTTACATGGCCGTGTGTCCCCTAGGGTACCCTTTCGAATTAAAGTCAGTATTCCCTACAGTTTTGATATGGCCTAGACATACAGGCGTGCCTATTGGCCATGTATGGCACACAAGCTGGCACATGGGCATGTGGCCAGCCGTGTGACCCAGGTCAAAAACCTTCTTAGTTTTCCCACGACCATGCCACACGGGCGTGTCCTCGGCTGTGTGGTACAGGTCAGTATGTATGCCCTATTTTCACACGGCCTGTGACACGGGCGTGTGACCTTTAAAAGTTTGAAAATTTTATTAGTTTCTCAAAGTTTGTGAATGTTATCAGTTTAGTCCCAAACCACTTCTAAGCATGTTTTAAGGTCTTGTAGGACCTTACAAAGAACAAAGTGATTGAGATGAATGGGTTTTTAATGATGATTGCACAAATGTATGATTTATATTGTGGTTGATTAGTAATGCCTCGTAACCCTATTCCGGTGACGGATACGGGTTAGGGGTGTTACAATTTCCATGCTTAGTGAAAAACCACATTCTTTTTTTAATGTAACCCATTTTTCTAACATTATCATTTCCATCCATTCCTATTCATTTGATTCTCCATACAATTCATTTCTAGTTTCAACGAGCTAACAGAGGGACTGATTGGACATATATAATTAATGCTCAAATGATTTATAGTTAAATTCCAACTTTTCGCCTATTAATTATAATCTCATTTAGTCATGAAGTCATTCTACTATAAATGTGACTGAGCTGTCCCTAATTACATACCATTATGAAAGCTACTACATCAGTGTTTGTCCCATAACCTTGTCATAAGTGTGTTACCTTTATAGGATATCTTTAATCTCTTTGGGATAAATTTGTTCTCCCAATATGATCCAATTTTATTTCATGGTAACCATTACATCTTCCTTCATGAAAAGTCAATTACTATTAAATAGTAATTAAGTCCTTTATCACAAAGATAAATGTTCGTGACTACGTTTACTTTTCATTTATCATGTAATACCGATGAGAGGATATCATTTACCTATGTCTTGCGCTATGAATTCCACTATTATGAATGATACTACATACTGCAAAGTTGTATTCCCAACGCATCAGCTTTTAGTTCCTTATCTATTTGAACTTAAGATTTTACCTACATCAAAGTATATAAGTGACAAATACAAAGTCTGTCATCCACTCAGGATTAAGATATGCCACAATATGAACATCACAAGTGAATAAATCCATAAACATATTCAAGATCTATTCCTCTTTGATCTAGTCTGATGTACTATCAGTCCAGTCTGTTACATTTATGTATCTATCTTCCAGGAGTCATCCGCTTCGATGCTCAAGACAAAGCATCTTCCTAATTAAACTTGATAGATGACATATTAGTCTTTCAATCAATTTGATCATTTTCAATTAGACTAAAGACATGTTTAGGTTAATCTACTAATACAAGTTGTCTCTCTATTCTACGATTCAACCACATAATACGACTTAGTATTAATTAAATGTTAGATAACCAATGAGCCAATATTTACTTTTATTTTTATTTGTGCGCAAAAACAATTGAGAACAATATACAAAGGTTATTAATGTAATTTATGAATAATTTTATTAAACCAACATGTTCAAAAAATAAAATTATACAAATGAATAAACTACACTTAAGGCATCAATCCAATAGTCTCCCACTTGCCCTAGTGAAGTAGATAAGTCATATTTTAATTTCCAATGCCTTTATATGTTTCTCAAAACCCCTAGCTAGCAGAGTCTTAGTAAACAAATCCGTAGGATTTGTCCTCAGATTTGATCATTGACTACATCCACTATTTTTTCAATCACTATCGTATCTTTTATTATATTTTTTATGTTTTTTTACCCTCGTATGGTTAATTTAATGTTTTTCCATATCCACACTATTATAGTGTCATAGCTTTCTCTATACCTCATATTTAACATCCACAATGAAGTTGAAATGTAACCCTACTTGACATTTATATACATTATGAACAGGTCATCTAGAGTAAAGGTACAGCCCAATGTTGATTTCCTCGAATCTTAACACATTTGGAAGTCTGAATCGGTATAGTCGACAGGAGTAAGATCTCTTCCAGAATACACAAGCATATATTCCCTTGTTCTCAGTAAATACTTGAGTATATGCTTAACTACTTACCAGTGTCTTGGAACAAGATTCTTCTGATATTGACTCACCAACCCTACTATAAAATAGATATTTGAACGTGTGTATAACATGGTATACATAAGACTTCCTACTGCAGAAGCATAAGGAACCTTCTCATGTTTTCTTTTTCTTTCATTGTCTTAGGACAATCCTCCAAAGAAAGATGAAATCTAGATACAAAAGGTTGAGTTCTCTACTTAGAATCTATCATTGTATAATGTTTGAATATCTTGTCTATGTATGAACCTTTCTCCCAAGTCCTTCATGATAAACTATTGAGTTAACCACAGTTTAGCCGATGACAATATTTCTACATAATTTTCAATTAGTAGAATGTCATTGACATATAGAACAAGAAAGACCTTCCTTACATCTCCAATACATTTATAAATACAAGGTTCATTTATGTTTTTCTCAAAACTAAAAGTTTTGATCATTTGATCAAATCTTTGATCCCATAAGCGAGATGCTTGCTTAAGTCCATATATAGATCTATGTTGTTTGTAAATTTTATGCTTATGTTCTTTAGCTATATATCTCTTAGGTTGCATCATATAAATTCACTCTTCAAAATAGTCATTCAAGAATATTGTCTTAGCATTCATTTTCTAGATCTTGAAATTGGGAGCCACTATAATGGATAACAATATGCAGATTAACTTTAGCATGACAACTGAATTAAAGGAATCTTTGTAATTAATACCTTCTTTATGAGTATAATCTTTTGCTTGAAGTATGGCTTCATAAGTTTTCACTTTTCCATTTACATTTCCTTTCTTCTTGTAAATCCAGTTACACTCTATGAGTCTATCCTTTCTAGTAAGTTTACATGTTCCCACATTGAGTTGGATTGCATAGAATTCATCTCAGCTTTCATAGCTATTTCCCACATCTTGGAATTAGCACTCTGCATCACCTCATCAAATGTGAGTGGGTTATCATCTTCCTGTTCGGTACAGTTAGTATTTAAAACACTTCTGCAAAATTGGAAGGACTTGCGCCTACTAGAAACTCTCCCACAGTGAGGAAACTCCATATGCTACTGATTATTTTACGGGTCTACTATTAGGAGTTAGTTCTGGAACCATTACTATAGGGCTTTGTTTTTTTTATCAAAAGTTTTTTGAGTACTTTTTTACTTCGAGTTTTAAAATTGTTAATGTAACTTTGCTCAAAGAAGTTAGCATGAGTCAACATTATCATTTTTTTCTCTTTTGAGTTATAAAGCAAACCACTCTTTGTTCCCTTAGGATATCTCACAAACATGCACAACTTTTTTGTGAATCTGATTTCCTTGCATGTCTATCCAATACATGGGCTAGGTATCCCCAAATCCTTAAATGATTTAGACTTGGCTTCTTTCCATGCCATAATTCATATGGAGTTTTAGATGCAACCTTAGTTGGTACATCATTTAGAATATAGGAAGTCATTTGTAAGGCGTATCCCCAAAAGGAGATTGCTAGCTTCGAATAACTTAACATCAATTGAACCTGTCTAGGAAAATTCGATTCCTTCTCTTTACCATGTCAATCTATCGTGGAGTTCCTAGCACAGTTAATTGAGATTATATCTTATTCTCTATGATATACTCAAATAACTCATCTAATAAATGTTCCCACCTTGATCAGATCGAAGTGTCTTTATGGGTAAACCTAGTTGTTTCTCCACTTCCAGACAAAACTCATTAAATTTATCAAAGGTTTCATTTTTGTTGTGCATTAGGTATATATGCCCATATCTAGAATGGAAATCTATAAAGTTTACATAATAACCATAACCACCTATTACATTGACGTTCTTAGGGCCACACACATCAATGTGCACAAGTTCTAAGGGTTTCATTGCTCTCGTCCCTTTTGCATTAAAAGATCACTTAGCATCTTACCTTTCAAGAAAAATTCACATTATGGAAGATTAACTTCCTTAAGAGAACTTAAGGAGTCATCTTTTACAAGTCTAGTGATTATTTCTTGGTTAATATAACCAAGTCTCAAATGCCAAAGGCATGCCCCATTAGAGTGAGAATCTTTAAGCATTTTATTCTATAGTTCAGTTTTAAGCAATGTGTACATCTTTGGTTTGATAAAATAGAGATTATTATTCATCCACCCATTACAAGTCGGAGTATGATTTCTACATATGACAACACTATTATTAAAAGTCACAGTCAAATTGTCTTTAATTAAACATGTAATAGAAATTAAGTTCCATTTGAAACTTGATACAAAGAAAATGCTTTGTAAAATTATCTTCCAAAAATTATCAAAATAAGTATGTACATATCCCACTACTTTAGCTACCATTCTTGTACCACATATCCCCAAAAAGTGATTGGAAGCTTCGAATAACTTAACATCGAATGTACCATGTCTAATAACAATCGATTCCTTCTCTCTTTCACGTCTTTTTGTTATGGAGTACCCATCACAATCAATTGAGATAGAATCTCATTCTCTATAAGGTACCCTAAGAAATTATCAGATGAATATTCTCAACCTCGATAAAATTGAAGCGTCTTTATGGATAAAACGAGTTATTAGGCATTGTAACAGGCCAATTTCAGTGAAATTGGAATAGTGGTATCGGGACCACAAATTCGAGCTAAAAATAAAATTTATTTTTATTTTATTACATGGTCTGTAATCATGTCATGTGAAAATTTTGAAAAGAAAATTTTATCGATTATGTGCTTAATTACGAGAAGGACAAAATCACATAAAATGTAAAAGGTGGATTCTAGTAACTAAAAGGATCAAATAGCTATGGAATTCAAAACTTGAGGTCCTTATATGGTAATTAGACCATTAATGAAATTATGTAGATATTTTGAGATGACTCATCCATGGAAAATTTTAAAAAGGTAGGAACTAAGTTGGAATTCAACTAAATTAATTAATTAAAAGATGATAAAAGGAAATATCATCTTATTTTTCTCATATTCATCCCCAAAAATACATGGAAACCCTAGGAGAGAGAGAAGAAACTTTCATGGCCAAATTGGGTAAGTTTCCTTAGCTCGTTTTTAGTGATTTTGATATTTTTGAAACCAAGATAACTTAATCTATCTATTTGGGGGATCAATTTGTAAAGTTATCAAAGTATGGAAAATGGATTAAGGATGTATATGCTGGAAATTTGAAATTTATGGTAGAAAATAAAAGGTTGTTGATAGATAAACAACTTTTGCAAAGTGATTTTTGATAAAAATATGATTTAGGGACTAAAATGAAAAATGGTGAAAACCCATGGAAAATTTTGAAATTTGTGAAATGTATATGCTGTAAAAGTTGTATGTATATTTTGGCTAGGCTTGGGAAGAGGGTCGAGTTTCATGAATTTCATTTTTGAGCCTAGGGACAAAATTGGAATTTTTGAAAAAGGTAGGGGTAAAATGGTAATTTTGCCTAGGACGTAAATTGAGTCCAAATAAATATGAAATGTGATAAATTGATGTTAAATTTACTTGTATAGATCCGGATAGACCAAATTTAGAATTAGAACGAAGAAAATGTCAAATTAGTAGATGTTTGTACACGAACACTTGTCGAGGTAAGTTCGTGTAACTAAATTATGTTTATTTACATGCTTGTTTTGATTGAGATTATGTAAATTGTAAAAATTTCATATATATATATATGTGTGTGTGTGTGTGTGTGTGTGTGTGAAATGATTACATATCTGATCAAGCCTGATAAATAAAAATGCTCAAATTAAATGATAATGCCCGACAGATGATAAAGGATAAACGATGAAAATTGTTACCTTTATGCTTGAAATGGATGTGGAACGTGATCATTTGAATTATATGGATGTTTTAGATGTATGAAATAATTACATACTGATAAAAATTCTTGAAATGATAAATCCCATTTGAGTAAATGAAATTCGATGGATAAATGTAATTGCCAAAATGAATGAGGTCCTGCATTAGTTGCAGCATGGATTTAACTCGGACGAGTAATCCTGATGACTTCATTATAGAAAGGATTTAGCCCAAACAGGTAATCCTAATATAAGTCCTCTCGAGCATATGTTATGGATTGGATTTAGCCTAGACGGTTAATCCAGATCAAACTCTCTAGAGCATATGTCATAAAAAGGATTTAGCCTGGACTAGTAATCTTGTTGTACACATGTGTGGCTCAAGAATGTACTCTTTGAAATTGTATGTAACACCCCTTACCCATATCCAAAACCGGGATAGGGTTCGAGGCGTTACCAAACTTTAACACAAGCACACATATAAAACTGGGCCATAAAATTTTCGTTCAAATCAATTTCATTCATACATATGCAAATTGTCCCTTATATGGACCTACGAGGCCCCAAACATACATCGAAGGTGGTTCGGGACTAAACCGAGAACTTTAGAAAACTTTAGGATAACTTAGAAAATTTTCATACTTTGAAGAGTCACACGCCCGTGTGGGTAGGCCGTGTGGCCTCACACGCCCTTGTGGCTTGGGACACGCCCTTGTCCTCAGCCCATGTAACTCTTTGACTATGACATCATCAATCGAATAAGGTCACACGGGCAAGTCACATGCCTGTATGCTTGGGCCGTGTGGTGAATTAAATTCTAAAAATTAAGTGCAGACTTCACATGGCCTGGCCACACGCCCATGTCCTAAGGTCGTGTCCTTCACACGGCTGAGACACACGATCGTGTCTCTACCCATGTGTCTACTACTGGGTATTTTGTTTGCATTAATTAGGGTGCAGGGGACACACGGCCAGATCACATGCCCATGGGGTAGACCGTATGTCACACACGGTCAAGACACATGCCCGTGTGTCTAACCGTGTGGACAATTTCTAGGCTATTTTCCAAGCCAATTGCCACCCTTAAACACTCACATACTTATACTCACTTCATGGCATGCAACATGGCACATTTGGCTACTCAAGCATTCACATTCATGGTTAAATTATGACTGTAATGTCAACATACCACCTATTCAAATTATCATGCTTTCATATGGCATTCCACACCAATTTCATATTTGTTTATCATCTTTACTAACCTACTTTCAAGTTACCCACTTGCATCACCTTTATTGGCATACACATTAATCATATTTCATACACCAAACATACGTGACATCCATCACACTCATTATCCATAACTAACTATAACCATAATAAAGCATAAGCACATTTGCATGCATGCACCAATAATTAGGGTTACAACCCAAATAGTCAATATGAGCCACCTCTCATGGCCATATACAGAATAATCATAATACTTTCATGAGCCAACTCATTTGGCTAATTAATATGACATATAACAAAAAGACCAAGTCGTTATACATGCCATACTCAAAATGGTAAGACTAGCTATACCTAAATATTCAGTTGATAGTGTGATCGAGTCTCCAATGTCTTCCAATCCCTGAGCTAGTTTGGCGACGCTATAAGAAAAGGAAGGGAAAGGGGGTAAGCTTTAAAGCTTAGTAAGTTCACATGCAAATAAAATACAACTTAAATAAGTATTAATCATAAATTTAAGATAATGAACATAATCTTGCATTTTATCAAATCTCTTAAACTCATTCTTCATATATATAAATATATATATTTACCACAAGTTCATCATATCCTATGTCATTCTTATGAGTTCGATGTGCATACCTGTGCCACTTGCACATAATAACTTACTTTCTCGTCTTTGATGTATTCATCAAGTTTACTCATTGAACTTCCTTTAGAAATACCTGTTGAATACTCAAAATACTATCGGATACATCGGAATCTCGCACCTAAGTGCCTCATATGTAGCTCACATTGGTCTCATATTTAGTTCGATGTTTTGGCCTCATATTGACACATATCACATGTTGCTCACTGTTGAGCTACTCACGGGTCTGCTCACAAAGGCTATCGGGTATCCGCAACACATGTCAGACTACCCAGCCATTCGGTAGAATATACAAGACCAATGCCCGAACACCAAAACATGTGTCACATACATTATGAACTCAGACCACAACTCAATGAGACCACAACTCAATGAGTTTAGATCACATAGTTCCTAGTGACATGTCACCTGTATCGTAAACTATTCCTAAGGTTCAAACGAGACTCTTTGATACCACATTTCTGTCGAACTTCCGTGTAACATCGAGTTCAATACTCATAGTACCAATCACATATTCATGGAATTGTCAAGCATAATTCATAATACAATTTAGGCAATAAACACATGATACAACATGATATTAAATCTGTATATACTTACCATACATGCAATACTAAAGCATTTAAAGTATAGTACATGTTGCATTATTTGCAAATGAACTTACCTCGGTACAAAATGATAGAAACGAGCTTAATCCTCGTAAACCTTATTTTTCCCTCGATCAAGGCCCGGATCACATTTTTCTTGATCTATAATGCCAAAATCAATTTGTTCAATACTTACATTTCTCATATCGACCCATAACACATATTTTGATAAAATTACCTTTTTACCCCTAATTTTTCACTTATTTACACTTTAGTCCCTAGGCTCGTAAAATAAAATGCATGCAATTTCTTGGTTACCCAAGCCTAGCCGATTCATATTCTAACTCATATCAGCCTACATTTTCCTATATTTCACATTTCTACTACTTATTTTTACACATTTTACAAACAAGTCCTTTTTAGGTGTTTTCACTAAAAATCACTAAGAAAAAGATGTTTATCACACATCAAACATTCATTTTCCTCCATTAAACATTAAAATACAACCAATTCACACATGGTTCAAATTTCATACATGAACCCTAGCTCAAAATAATGGTATAAATAGCTAGATCGGTTGATGACAACTTCAAAAATGTAAAGAACATTAAAAACGAGACTTAGGAGCACTTACAATCAAGCTTGAAAATGTTGAAAACCCTAGCCAAGGAGCCCTTGCAAATTTTAGCTAAGGTGGGAAAAGATGGACAAGAGTTTTTCTTGATTTTTCCCTTTTTATTCTTTTATTTACCAAATGACCAAAATGCCCTTAAGGCCTTTCTTTCAAATTTTTCCTACTCATGCCCATTTTTGTCCAAAATTTTAGAACTTGGTCAAATTGCTATTTAAGGACCTCTAATTGATAATATAATGCAATTTCATGCTTAAAGCTTCTAGAACACAAGCTTTACAATTTATTCAATTTAGTCCCTAAAATCAAATTGGACACTTTAGGCATAGAATTTCTTCATGAAAATTTCACACAAACATGCAATCATATCATAGATCATCAAAAATCATAAAATAATTATTTCTATCTCAAATTTGTGGTCTCAAAACCACTGTACCAACTAGACCCTAATTTGAGACGTTACAACTCTCCCCTTTAGGGATTTTCGTCCCCGAAAATCTTACCGGTAAAAAGGTTTGGGTATTGTTTCCTCATGACCTCCTCGAGCTCCCATGTAGCCTCTTCAACCCCATGTCTTTTCCATAACACTTTCACCAAGGCAATGCTTTTGTTTCTCAATTTTTTAACTTCTCGTGCCAAAATCTTAACCGGTTCCTCACCATAAGTCATATCCGGTCGAATCTCAACTTCTGTCAATGAAATCACATGTGAAGGATCTGATCTATATCGGCACAACATAGACACATGAAATACATCATCAATATTTTCCAACCCTGGTGGTAAATCCAATAGATAGGCAACCGGCCCTATTCTTTCGGTGATCTCTTACGGCCTTATAAAACGAGGACTCAACTTGCCCTTCTTGCCAAATCTCAAAACCTTTCTCCATGGAGATACTTTCAAAAGTACCTTATCATTGACTTGATAATCAATTTCTTTTCGTTTCAAATCTGCATAGGCTTTCTGTCTATCTGAAGCTGTGACATCCCTAATTTGACCCTAGTCGGGAAGTGGTGTCAGGACCATTAAACCGAGTCTTATAAGTAATTAAAAGTTATATTCTATGTTTATGATGTTAGCAAATGCATGTGTGAAAGTTGCATGCATTAATTTGATCATTTCTATGTGAATTTATTAAGATGGACTTATATGAAACATTGTTGAAAGGTGATAGGCCAATCTTCAATGGTCTACTAGTATATGCATGCAAAAGAATGGTTTTGCATGTCAATTTACCCAAAGAGAAGGAAGTGGCCGGCCATGGTGATGAAGATGGGCAAAAGAAAACATGTCTTAAACAGGTTTTGCTAGTGGTGGATGTTAGAAATAATAAAATAAGAGCATGGGTAAAGAAATGAAAAAAAATGAGTGTGGATGCTTTCCCCCCTTGTGCCGTACATGAGAGAAACAAAACAAAGAAAAAAAATTTTTGTTCATCTATTTTCACTCTCCTTTTGGCCGAAAATACTAAGGATAAGGAAGGAGTTTTGCTTCATACTTGGTTTGGAAGAGGATTAGG
The DNA here is from genome assembly GCF_025698485.1 of Gossypium arboreum. Lineage (NCBI taxonomy): Eukaryota > Viridiplantae > Streptophyta > Magnoliopsida > Malvales > Malvaceae > Gossypium > Gossypium arboreum. Next base: position 53,262,467 of record NC_069077.1, read on the forward strand.
AAGAGGTTGGCTATACTTGCATCAAGAGTAAGGTATGTTTGAGGTTGTGCCATGGGATTCATGCATGTTTTGGTTGCTAGATTGATGTTCTTGTTAGCCCATGGTTCAAATCTTTGTTATGTCATGGGAATGAAATTCGCCCAAGTGAATATGGTGATAAAGCCATTGCATGCTAAGTGTGAAGCTTGATGATGATGCATGCAAAGATGGATTGTCTACTCTTGAAATTTCTTTGTAGCCATCTTGAGTAAGACTTTGAGTTTTCTTTTTGTTTAACCATGATTGAAGTTGAAAGGGGCATGATTGTGATGTATTCGCCATGATGCATTCATGAGCATGGTTCATGCTTCTTGCATGATAGTTAAAATTTGTGTTTTGGATGGCTATGGACACCTTGAAATTGACCATGCACATATATGTATATATATGTTTGCACATGATGTTTTGGTTATGAAGTAAGTGATGAATATGTTTGTTTAAAGAAGAAAATGTTGAAGGATGTTTGTGAAATTGCAAGTATAATCGGCCATATGAGTGCTTGATGCTATATTATAAGTATTGAGCCACAATATGTAAAACATCAACTAGTAAAATGCATGCTGTTTTTTTTGTGTGGTATTAAGTGGATAATTGGCCTCAAATTGGACATGTATATTCGGCCTTAGGTAGCCTATTGATGGCCTTAGCTTTTCCTTGATGCTTGAATGAATTGTATTGAATTGCTTGATGTAGTATAAAATGTGCATGACCATTGTGTATTCAAGCTAAAGGGTGGCCATATGACCATTTAACAACATCCGAGGTAAGTCCTCAAGAAGTGACCCTACTTGAATTATGTGAAATGAAATATGGATGTGTAATGATTATCGATTTATGTGTGTATGAGTATTTGAATGATACCCGCTAAGTCCCAAGGCGATTATGCTAGTGATTACCTTTGTGTTTGAGCCTTAGTAACGAAAATGAAACATGAATGTCTAATGATTATTGATGTATGTGTGCATGAGCAATTGAATGATATCCGGCTAAGTCCCAAGACATTTATGCTGGAAATTATATCCGGGTTAAGACCCGAAGGCAATTGTGCTAGTGGCTACATCCGGGCTAAGACCCGAAGGCATTCGTGCGAGTCGTTCTATCCGGGCTAAGACCCGAAGGCATTCGTGCACGCGGTTATATCCGGTTGTATTCCAAAGAAGCTTGGGCTGGAGGTGAGTGTTGGTTGCTGTAATGAATTCAATTGGTACGCTCGAAATGCCCAAAGAATAAGGTATGTTTATATGTGCATTGGAAAGTCGACATGTTTGAGCAACATTCGCTCGATCGACTAACGAATTTCAGCTATTGAATTGGTTGATACCTTGTGAAAGTATATAATGATGAAGTGTGAAGTAAGAATGATTATGTGAATGTGTATTAATGAAATGATGCATTTGGCCATGTGAATGTATTGCTTTAATTAAACCTGATTTTATTCCTTGAGACTTACTAAGCATAAAAATGCTTACCCCGTTGCTTTGGCTCTCTGTTTTATAGATTGTGCTCGATAGCAATCGGATTCGGGATCATTAAAGTCGAAGTCATCCACACTATCAAAGCCTCCATTTTGGTATAATTTTGGTTGAACTTTGAAATGGCATGTATAGGACTACCCTTGTCGGTTCAATTGTGTTGTGATGTATATGTGTACGGCCATGCGAAAATGGCTCGTAGAAGTCAAGTACTGAACTTAGACCATTTGTGATTTGTATATATATATATGGTTTCATGATGTAATTATGGATTGGAAATGGGAGTGTTGGTCACATGATCAGCCATTGGAATGGCTAAAATGGTCATAGGTGAACCTATGTATGGCAAGACTAGTTGGATCATGGAGACTACAAATAGATAAGACCTACCTTGAAAACAGATGCTGGCAGCAGCAGTGGAGTGGTTTTGAAAAATCACCAAAATTTGTAGGAATGGTATTAAATAGTGAGTAAGTTATGTAAATGAACCTTGATGAGTCTACTTTCATATGGAAGAAACGAAACGGTCATAGGAGTTACATGTTAAGAGATATTAAAGCTATTGTGAGACAGGGCCAGAACGGTTTCTGGGTCCCCTGTCGTAACTTTAAAAATTTACTATAAATTATCCAGAAAGAATTAGGAGTCGTGCCTTATATGTACAGATTCTAATTTGAGTCTAGTTTCATTAGAAACAAACGGCACCAGTATTAAAGCCCTGTACAGAGAGATATTCAAGTTGTAACGCGCGAAGGTCAGAGCAGTCGATCCCTGTAACATGGGTGACTTTAACTAATAAACTGTACCAATTGGCCCGACCAAAAATTCTAGAAATAAATCCATGGATGGATATATGAGTCTAAATTCAGGGAAAATTTACGAAAACAGTTTCCGAGTTTTGAAACTCGAGATATGATTTTTAAGGCGACAGTGACGCAGTTTTCCAGCCTGACTAGAAATGTCAAATTGATGGGCGAAACATGTGGATTTGGCTTGTTAACCCCTCGTGTCCGACACCGGCGATGGTCTCGGGTTCGGGGTGTTACAATTTTATTTGTATCAGAGCCACGGTTTAGTCGATTCTAGGACTACCGTGATGTGTTTGGGGTCTAGCTATACATGCCATTAAATGATGAATCGATAGTGTGGTGATTTCTGACAATTTGACTTTGTGTTGTTTATAGTAATGGATCCCGATCCCAACCGAGCGATAGCTGATGATGTGGAGAGTGTGGCGCTGCTCCCGCAAGGGACAGCGCCATGGACTCTCAACCTATGGCCAGCAATCCGAATGATGAGGCTAGGCAAGCCTTTTATTGTGTGATGAATGAATGGTTTAACCAATACATTCGAACTAACACGGCTGTTCCACAACCTCCATTCCCGACTAATGCAACCCCCGCACCTACAATACCTCCGGTAACTGACCAAATAAGGTCAAGTAAGCCCCTAGTCGATAGGATTCAAAAACATGGGGCCACTGAATTTAAAGCTACGGATGATGATGATGCCGAGCGAGCTGAATTTTGGTTGGACAACACTATCCGGGTGCTCGATGAGCTATCTTGTACACCCGATGAGTGCTTAAAGTGTACCATCTCCTTGCTACGTGAGTCCGCCTACTATTGGTGGAGTACTCTGACCTCTGTGGTGCCTAGAGAGCAAGTGACTTGGGAATTCTTTCAAACCGAGTTCTGAAAAAAGTATATCAGTCAGAGATTCATCGACCAAAAGCGAAGGGAATTTCTTGATCTTAAGCAAGGTTCTATGTCGATTCACTACGAACGAAAATTTGAGAGGCTTAGCCGATGCAGCGAGAATGCATTTCGTCCGAAGCTATTATGTGTAAACACTTCGAGGATGGGCTGAATGATGATATAAGGATGTTCGTTGGCATTCTCGAAATACGAGAGTTCGTAGTACTTGTTGAGCGAGCTTGTAAAGCCGAAGAGCTTAGAAAGGAGAAACAAAAAGCGATGTGGGAACCGGAGAATTCGAAGAGGTCCTTGGGAAAGTCTCTTCAACAGCATCGAAGAGATTTCGAGATGATGTGAGCCGGTCTAGAGGCGCTTGGCTTTTCTAGACGAGGACGCGATCGACCCTTATGACCACACGAGTCACTTGATCGCTAGTGGTGGAAATGATCGCCGAGAGGGCGGAGTGTCGCATTGTGGCAAATGGCATTCGGGAGCTGTTGGTTCCGTGATCGCTCCTCTATAAGTGTGGATCGGCCGACCACTTTATGAAGGATTGCCGAGGATGCTTGAACAAAATGTAAGTCAAAGTGGAAACCCGGTGCTACCACTTTGCGAGGTAGGCCACCTAGAAATATGGGCAATGTCGGTGGCGGTCGAGAGGATCTAGAGATGCTACCATCGGATCCGAGGCTCGTGCTCTGCTAGGACTTATGCCATACGCACGCACGCGAGGATCTGCCTCTCGGATGTCATTACTGTACTTTCACTCTTTTCAATACTAATGTGATTGCTTTGATTGACCCCGGTTCTACTCATTCTTATATATGTGAAACCTTAGCATCCATAAGACTTTGCCTATTGAGTCTCTTGAGTTTGTAATTGGTGTCAAACCCTTGGGTCATTACGTGCTTGTCAACAAAGTGTGCAAGAAAAGTCCCCTAGTGTTCCGAGGTTCTTGTTTTCCGGCGAACTTGATGCTTTTGCTGTTCGATGAATTCTACGTTATTCTTGGTTTGGATTGGTTGACTATGCACGATGCGGTTGTAAATCGCAAAAGCAAGACTATCGATTTGAGGTGCGTGAATAACGAGATAATTTGGGTTGAGTCTACGGACTTAAAGGGGTTGCCAGCTGTAATATCAGCAATGTTGGCCCGGAAATATGTAAGAAAAGGGTGCGAAGCATACCTTGCGTACGTGCTTTCGATGACAAGGAATCGAAAAAGAAACCCGAATCTGCGCCGTGGTTTGTGAATACCGGATGTTTTCCACGAAGAATTGCCGGGTTTACCACTGTTCGGAAATAGATTTTGGCATCAAATTGGTACTGGTACCACTCCAATTTCGATAGCTCCGTATCGTATGGCACCAACGGAATTAAAGGAGTTGAAAACTCAGTTGCAAGAATTGGTGGATAGAGGTTTTGCTCGCCCGAGTTGTTCGCCTTGGGGTGCGCCAGTGTTGTTTGTGAAAAAGAAGGATGGAACCATGAGGCTGTGCATCGACTATCGTCAGCTTAATAAAGCGACAATAAAGAACAAATATCCGTTACCACGTATCGATGACTTGTTCGATCAACTGAAGGGAGCCTCAGTGTTCTCGAAAATAGATTTGAGATCGGGCTATTATCAATTACGAATCCGAGATTCGGACGTACCCAAGACCGCCTTCAGAACGAGATATGGTCACTATGAGTTCCTAGTTATGCCGTTTGGGCTTACTAATGCCCCTGCGGTATTTATGGATTTAATGAATCGGATCTTCAGACCATATTTGGATCGATTCGTAGTCGTGTTCATTGATGACATCTTGGTCTATTCAAGAAATGAGACCGAACATGCTGAACACCTGAGGTTAGTGCTGCAAATTTTACGGGATAAGCAATTATATGCTAAGTTCAGCAAGTGTGAGTTCTGGTTAAGAGAGGTTAGCTTCTTGGGTCATGTGGTATCTGCATCGGGTATTCGAGTCGACCCGAATAAAATTTCAGCCATACTTAATTGGAAGCCTCAGAAATATTACCGAGGTTCGAGCTTTTTGGGGCTTGCTTAGTTATTACCGACGATTTGTAAAGGTTTCTCAACGATAGCCACGCCGATGACGAAGCTAGTCCAAAAGGATGTTAAGTTCGAATGGACGGAGAAATGTCAGAAAAGTTTCGATCAACTAAAAACTTATTTGACTGAAGCCCCAATTCTAGTGCAACCCGAATCCGGCAAAGAGTTTGTCATCTATAGTGATGCCTCCCTACTTGGGTTAGGTTGTGTATTGATGCAAGAAGGTCGAGTTGTGGCCTAAGCGTCGAGGCAATTAAAGCCACACGAGAAAAATTACCCGACCCATGATCTCGAATTAGCTGCCATCGTATTCGCCTTAAAGATTTGGCGACATTACTTATTTGGTGAGAAGTGCCATGTGTACTCGGATCACAAAAGTCTCAAATATTTGATGACCCAAAGAGACTTAAATCTGCGACAAAGACGTTGGCTCGAATCATTAAAGGATTATGAGCTGGTCATTGACTATCACCCGGAAAGGCGAATGTGGTTGCGGATGCCTTGAGTCGAATCGTTATTCACTCTACGACGATGAATGTGCACTTGTCTGTTCGATCCGATAGTGTGTTAGTGGCTGAATTGAAAGCCAAACCATTATTGACACATCAAATTCGAGAAGCTCAGAAAGTCGACGACGAGTTGGCTGCAAAACGGGTTGAGTGTGTTCCGAACAAGGACTCGGAGTTTCAAATCGATGATGACGATTGTTTGAGGTTCAAAAGTCGTCTGTGTGTTCCAAAGAATTCGGAACTCATTTCGATAATTCTGAATGAAGCCCATTGTAGCCGAATGGCAATCCACCCGGGGAGTACGAAGATGTACAACGATTTGAAACGTCGGTTTTGGTGGCATGGTATGAAACGAGACATCTCTGACTTTGTTTCGAGATGTTTAATATGTCAACAAGTGAAAGCGGAACATCAAGTGCCTTCAGGATTACTTCAGCCAATCACGATACCCGAGTGGAAATGGGATCGAGTCACAATGGACTTTGTATCCGGACTGCCATTGTCAGCGAGTAAGAAGGATGCGGTTTGGGTCGTGGTAGATAGATTGACTAAGTCGGCTCACTTTGTCCCCGTGACGTGCGGATTTTTCAATGGACAAATTAGCCGAATTGTACGCTTCTCGATTGTGAGATTACACGGGTGCCTATTTCCATCGTGTGGGATAGAGATCCGAGATTTACCTCGCGATTTTGGAAAAAGTTGCAAGAAGCTTTGGGTACCAAGTTGCATTTCAAAGACCGCCTTTCACCCCAAACCGATGGTCAATCCGAGCGGATAATTCGAGATACTTGAGGATATGTTGAGATGTTGCGTCCTCGAGTTTAGTGGTTCATGGGAACGGTATTTGCCGTTGATTGAATTCGCTTACAACAACAGACTTTCAATCAAGTATTAAGATGGCACCCTACGAGGCTTTGTACGGTCGTAAATGCCGTACACCATTGTTTTTGATGAGCTCGGTGAAAGCAAGATTTTCGGGTGGATTTGATTAGAGATGCTGAACAGAAAGTGAAAGTAATCCGTGAAAGTCTAAAGATAGCCTCCGATCGTCAAAAGTCGTGCACGCGGATCTGAAGCGTAAGGATATCGAGTCACGTGGGTGATAAAGTGTTTCTCAAGGTATCGCCTTGGAAAAAGATACTCGATTCGGCCGTAAGGGCAAGTTGAGCCCGAGGTTCATTGGGCCATATGAGATATCCGAGCGAGTCGGTCCAGTGGCATATCGTTTGATCTTGCCCCCTGAACTCGAAAAGGTTCACGATGTCTTTCACGTTTCGATGCTTCGACGCTATAGATCCGATCCATCGCACGTGATTAGTCCATCAGAAATTGAAATTCAAGCTAATATGAGTTATGAGGAAGAACCAATTCGTATCCTATCACGGGAAGTGAAAGAGTTGCGAAACAAGCGGGTTCCGCTAGTGAAAGTGTTATGGCTCAAGCACGGGATAGAAGAAGCTACTTGGGAGACCGAGAACTCTATGAAAGAGCGATATCCAAACCTATTTACGGTAAGATTTTCGGGACGAAAATTTCTTAAGTGGGGAGAGTTGTGACATCCCTAATTTGACCCTAGTCGGGAAGTGGTGTCGGACCATTAAACCGAGTCTTATTAGTAATTAAAAGTTATATTCTATGTTTATGATGTTAGCAAATGCATGTGTGAAAGTTGCATGCATTAATTTGATCATTTCTATGTGAATTTATTAAGATGGACTTATATGAAACATTGTTGAAAGGTGATAGGCCAATCTTCAATGGTCTACTAGTATATGCATGCAAAAGAATGGTTTTGCATGTCAATTTACCCAAAGAGAAGGAAGTGGCGGCCATGGTGATGAAGATGGGCAAAAGAAAACATGTCTTAAACATGTTCGCTAGTGGTGGATGTTAGAAATAATAAAATAAGAGCATGGGTAAAGAAATGAAAAAAATGAGTGTGGATGCTTTCCCCCTTGTGCAGTACATGAGAGAAACAAAACAAAGAAAAAAAATTTTTGTTCATCTATTTTCACTCTCCTTTTGGCCGAAAATACTAAGGATAAGGAAGGAGTTTTGCTTCATACTTGGTTTGGAAGAGGATTAGGAAGAGGTTGGCTATACTTGCATCAAGAGTAAGGTATGTTTGAGGTTGTGCCATGGGATTCATGCATGTTTTTGGTTGCTAGATTGATGTTCTTGTTAGCCCATGGTTCAAATCTTTGTTATGTCATGGGAATGAAATTCGGCCTAAGTGAATATGGTGATAAAGCCATTGCATGCTAAGTGTGAAGCTTGATGATGATGCATGCAAAGATAGATTGTCTACTCTTGAAATTTCTTTGTAGCCATCTTGAGTAAGACTTTGAGTTTTCTTTTTTGTTTAACCATGATTGAAGTTGAAAGGGGCATGATTGTGATGTATTCGGCCATGATGCATTCATGAGCATGGTTCATGCTTCTTACATGATAGTTAAAATTTGAGTTTTGGATGGCTATGGACACCTTGAAATTCGGCCATGCACATATATGTATATATATGTTTGCACATGATGTTTTGGTTATGAAGTAAGTGATGAATATGTTTGTTTAAAGAAGAAAATGTTGAAGGATGTTTGTGAAATTGCAAGTATAATCGGCCATATGAGTGCTTGATGCTATATTATAAGTATTGAGCCACAATATGTAAAACATCAACTAGTAAAATGCATGCTGTTTTTTTTGTGTGGTATTAAGTGGATAATTGGCCTCAAATTGGACATGTATATTCGGCCTTAGGTAGCCTATTGATGGCCTTAGCTTTTCCTTGATGCTTGAATGAATTGTATTGAATTGCTTGATGTAGTATAAAATGTGCATGACCATTGTGTATTCAAGCTAAAGGGTGGCCATATGACCATTTAAACTCCTTGTCATATTCGGCCATAAGCTAGCATAATGAGGTTTTAATAAATCAAATTTGTTTGAATTAGCTCAAGAGCTTAGAGGGCCACAATTGGACAAGGGGAAGGAAAAAGTGATCGAATAGCCGTAAAAGCCGTTCGACAACATCCGAGGTAAGTCCTCAAGAAGTGACCCTACTTGAATTATGTGAAATGAAATATGGATGTGTAATGATTATCGATTTATGTGTGTATGAGTATTTGAATGATACCCTGCTAAGTCCCAAGGCGATTATGCTAGTGATTACCTTTGTGTTTGAGCCTTAGTAACGAAAATGAAACATGAATGTCTAATGATTATTGATGTATGTGTGCATGAGCAATTGAATGATATCCGGCTAAGTCCCAAGACATTTATGCTGGAAATTATATCCGGTTAAGACCAAGGCAATTGTGCTAGTGGCTACATCCGGCTAAGACCAAGGCATTCGTGCGAAGTCGTTCTATCCGGCTAAGACCAAGGCATTCGTGCACGCGGTTATATCCGGTTGTATTCAAGAAGCTTGGGCTGGAGGTGAGTGTTGGTTGCTGTAATGAATTCAATTGGTACGCTCGAAAAGCCCAAAGAATAAGGTATGTTTATATATGCATTGGAAAGTCGACATGTTTGAGCAACATTCGCCGATCGACTAACAATTTCAGCTATTGAATTGGTTGATACCTTGTGAAAGTATATAATGATGAAGTGTGAAGTAAGAATGATTATGTGAATGTGTATTAATGAAATGATGCATTTGGCCATGTGAATGTATTGCTTTAATTAAAGCTGATTTTATTCCTTGAGACTTACTAAGCATAAAAATGCTTACCCGTTGCTTTGGCTCTCTGTTTTATAGATTGTGCTCGATAGCAATCGGATTCGGGATCATTAAAGTCGAAGTCATCCACACTATCAAAGCCTCCATTTTGGTATAATTTTGGTTGAACTTTGAAATGGCATGTATAGGACTACCCTTGTCGGTTCAATTGTGTTGTGATGTATATGTGTACGGCCATGCGAAAATGGCTCGTAGAAGTCAAGTACTGAACTTAGACCATTTGTGATTTGTATATATATATATGGTTTCATGATGTAATTATGGATTGGAAATGGGAGTGTTGGTCACATGATCAGCCATTGGAATGGCTAAAATGGTCATAGGTGAACCTATGTATGGCAAGACTAGTTGGATCATGGAGACTACAAATAGATAAGACCTACCTTGAAAACAGATGCTGGCAGCAGCAGTGGAGTGGTTTTGAAAAATCACCAAAATTTGTAGGAATGGTATTAAATAGTGAGTAAGTTATGTAAATGAACCTTGATGAGTCTACTTTCATATGGAAGAAACGAAACGGTCATAGGAGTTACATGTTAAGAGATATTAAAGCTATTGTGAGACAGGGCCAGAACGGTTTCTGGGTCCCCTGTCGTAACTTTAAAAATTTACTGTAAATTATCCAGAAAGAATTAGGAGTCTTGCCTTATATGTACAGATTCTAATTTGAGTCTAGTTTCATTAGAAACAAACGGAACCAGTATTAAAGCCCTGTACAGAGAGATATTCAAGTTGTAACGCGCGAAGGTCAGAGCAGTCGATCCCTGTAACATGGGTGACTTTAACTAATAAACTGTACCAATTGGCCCGACCAAAAATTCTAGAAATAAATCCATGGATGGATATATGAGTCTAAATTCAGGGAAAATTTACGAAAACAGTTTCCGAGTTTTGAAACTCGAGATATGATTTTTAAGGCGACAGTGACGCAGTTTTCCAGCCTGACTAGAAATGTCAAATTGATGGGCGAAACATGTGGATTTGGCTTGTTAACCCCTCGTGTCCGACACCGGCGATGGTCTCGGGTTCGGGGTGTTACAGAAGCGGCTTTCAGACAATCACGAATTACCTTCACTTTCTCTTCAGTTTCTTTGACTAGATCAACTCTGTGAATCTGATTTTCTCTAAGCTCTGTCCAATACAAAGGTGTTCAGCACTTACATCCGTACAATGCCTCATAAGGCACCATTTTCAAACTCAACTGATAACTGTTGTTATAGGTAAACTCCACCAACGGTAAGTACTTTTCCCAACTAACTTGGAATTCCAATACACAACATCGAAGGATGTCTTCCAAGATCTGAATTACTCATTCAAACTAACCATCAGTTTGTGGATGAAAAGTAGTGCTAAAATTCAACTTTGTACCCAAAGCTTCTTGTAACCTTTTCTAAAATCGTGAAGTGAACCTCGGATCTCTATCCGATACAATCGTTATAAGTATTTCGTGAAGTCCAACAATTTCACCAATGTACAATTCAGCTAACTTATCGAGTGAGTAATTGGTACGCACTAGAATAAAATAAGCTGATTTAGTCAGTCTATCGACAATAACCCATATGGCATCTTTCTTTCTCGGAGTTGAAGGCAACCCTGTCACAAAACCCATGGTAATCCTATCTCATTTCCACTCGGGAACCATGATGGGCTGAAGTAAACCTGAAGGTACTTGGTGTTCAGCCTTTACTTTCTGACAAACTAAGAATTTCAATACAAACTCTGAGATATCTCTTTTCATACCATTCCACCAATACATTTTCTTCAAGTTATTATACATTTTTGTACTTCCCAGGTGAACTGACAAACAACCATTGTGTGCCTCATATAAAATATTCTGAATCAACTCAGTGTCCTTAGGAACACAAATCCTACCATAGAATCTCAAACAACCATCGGAGTCACTTAGAAAATTCGGTTTGCTGCTAGACTCATACTAAACTCTCTTAACTTGCAACTCTTTATCAAATTTCTAAGCATCACAAGCCTATTGAAGGAAAGTCGATTTAGCTCTCAACTCGACTAGAATTGAACCATCATCGGACCAAGTTAGTCGTGTATTCATAGCCCTTAAGGCAAACAACGACTTCCTAATCAAAGCATTGGTGACCACATTCACCTTACCTAGATGGTAATCAATCACAAGCTCATAATCTTTTAATAGTTCCAACCATCTTCGTTGCCGAAAGTTCAAATCCTTCTGAGTCATCAAGTACTTAAGACTTTTGTTATCGGTAAAGACATGACTTTTTTCACCAAATAAATAATGTCGCCAAATCTTCAAAGCAAACACTATAGCGGCCAACTCTAAGTCATGTATTGAATAGTTCTTCTCGTGAGGCTTCAACTGTCTCGAAGCGTAAGCTACGACTTTACCCTCTTGCATAAGTAGACATCCCAAACCATTTAAGGAAGCACCACTATAAATCACAAATTCTTTACCTGACTCGGGTTGTACCAAAACTGGAGCCTCAGTCAATAATGCCTTTAATTTCTCAAAACTCTGTTGGCACTTTTCTGTCCATTCAAAATTGACATCTTTCTGTAACAACCTCGTCATCGGAGTAGCAATCATGGAGAATCCTTTAGCAAACTGTCTGTAATAACTGGCCAAGCCTAGAAAGCTTCTAATCTCAGTTACATTCTTCGTCGATTTCCATTCAACAATAGTTGAGATCTTACTCGGGTCAAATCTAATACCATCACCAGAAACAATGTGCCCCAAGAATCCAACTTCTCGAAGCCAAAACTTGTTTTTACTAAACTTAGCATACAACTTCTTGTCTCTCAAGGTTTCCAAAATAGTTCTCAAGTGTTCAGCATGCTCGGATTCATCACACAAATAAATAAATATGTCATCAATAAAAACAACAACAAATTTATCCAAGTACGGTTGGAAAATACGGTTCATTAAGTCCATAAATGCAGCAGGACCATTCGTTAGACCAAAAGGCATGACCAGAAATTCATAGTGACCATACCTCATCCGAAAAGCAGTTTTAGCACATCCAAGTCCTTTACTCTCAACTGGTAGTAACCGGACCTCAAGTCTATTTTGGAAAACCATGTCGCTCCTTTCAACTGATCAAACAAGTCATCAATCCTTGGCAAAGGATACTTATTCTTAATTTTTACCTTATTAACTGTCGGTAATCTATACATAACCTCATAGATCCGTCTTTCTTTTTCATGAATAATAACGGAGCACCCCACAGCGAAAAGCTCGATCTCACAAAACCCTTGTTAGCCAATTCTTGTAACTGTGACTTCAGTTCTTTCAATTCAGCCAGGGCCATTTTATATGTAGCAATTGAAATAGGTGTTGTACCAGGGACTAACTCAATACCAAACTCAATTTCTCTAATAGGAGGTAATCAAGGCAACTCTTTCGGGAACACATCCGGGTACTCACACACAACAGGCACTAGTTCAATCTTTAACTCAGACTCTTTTGTATTCAGTACATAATCCAAATAAGCTTCACATCCTTTTCTAATACATTTTTTAGTAGACATCGAAGAAATCATAATTGGAAACCTATCTGACTCATCTGATTCAACTCGGAGATTTTTACCATTTTCACACTTCAATTTAATGACTTTTTGTCTATAATTTACTATAGCATTATGGAATGTCAACCAATCTATGCCCAATACAATATCAAATTCATCGAATGACAATAAAATCAAGTCAGCTAGAAAACAATGATCTCTCAACCAGAAAAAAATGAACTCTAATCATCAAAGGACATTTCTTCAATACCTTATCAACGAAAACATGCTTGCCTAATGGGTTTGACACTTTAATCATAAATTCCGTAAATGCAACAGGCATATTCATACTAGATACTAATTTCATACATACATATGAATGAGTAGAACCAGGGTCAACGAATACAATAACAGAAGTGTCATAGAAAGAAAAAGTACCCGTAATCACATTGAGAGAAGATGCGTCCTCACGCGCACATATGGCATAGGCCCTAGTCGAAGCTCTAGCTTCAGATCTCACTGTTGTATCCCTTGTTACATTTTTACTACTAGACCCATTACTGGTGTTTCTCTAGGATCTCCCCTTTTTAGCTGTACTATCCGGCCTTGTATTCTGAAATTTTTCTTTCTCGACCATCTCAGGACAGTCCTTGATATAGTGGTCTTGAGAACCACATCAGAAACAAGATCCATCGCTTACCATACACTTACCAAAATGACCTCTACCACATTATTGTCACTTTGGTTTGGAAGCTCTATCATTACCCACACTAGCCACAGATGTAGCCTGATATTTAAAACCCAAATTTTCCTTCTTACAATTTTCTGTACAAATGCCCAGCCGAAACATAAGAATGGGAATACATATCTCTAGATTTCTTAGATTGGGATGGAAGTGACTTGCTCATCGGCCTCTTCCTCATATCTCTAGCCTCAGCCTCGACTTTTCTCTTTTCCTTAATCAGTTCCTTAGCTTTACAAGCCCGACCAATGACACAACAAATTCCTTCAGCTCAAGAATACCCACTAACACTCTAATTTCCTCATTAAGTCTGCTTTCAAGCCTTCTGCACATTTTAGCCTCGAAGGATACACACTCTCGAGCATACTTACTGAGCCTAACAAACTTTCTTTCATACTCAATAACTGATATGTGGCCTTGCTTCAAATCAAGAAATTCCTTATGCTTTTGATCGATGAATCGCTCACTGATGTATTTCTTTCAAAACTCCTCTTGAAAGAATTCCCATATAACCCTTTTCTTTCGGAACTGCTAAAACTAGCGTCTTCCACCAATGGTATGTTGCATCTCTCAACAACAAAATAGCACACTTCAAACACTCTTCGGGTGTGTAGGATAGCTCATCGAATACTCGAATAGAATTCTCGAGCCAGAATTTCACTTTCTCGGTTATCATCAGCATTGGCCTTAAATTCCTCTGCTCCTTGCTTTCAAATTTTATCAAGGGGGTTCTATGAAATATCATAAAATCTATACCTTGAGGCACTTGAGGGGGTTCTATGAAATCTCAATATGTTTTGTCCTCTTGCAGTTTCTTATGTCCTTGGTATTAACTATTGTCGTATTGTTGTCACAATACAGTGGTATTAACTAAAGTATAAGAATTCTTTGAGTGTGCCTTCGGGCAAAGTCTGCATTAGGGCAAGCTTGGTGGTTTGGCAGACTCTTTTGAAGAGTATATGCTACCCTAGTTGTTAGACAAAATGTTAAAACCCTTAGTATTAAAACATTATTTTGAAAGAACCGTGTGCTTTATTATGATTTTATTATCTTGGTTGAACGATCTGGTTAGACGAACGAGTATTTAATTAGTATAAGGCTAAGTTTCTGAAACCTGTCAAACCCGCATTTATGAAGAAAGAATAATGCTTAGTTAAAAGAACGAAGGGTTTGGAGGGAAATCAGACTTCTGTGTATATTTGTATAAAGTGAGCACTGGCTTCTTGAGCAAGTTTTATGCTTTCTTTGGCAATCATATTTTCTTTCCAAACTTTCTCTGTAAATCTCTTGGAAAACTCTAGACTTAGGATTTTCTTGAAGACTTGGGTTCGTTGTACTCAACCAACTTCACCGTTATTTGGTACCTGGTTTTATACTTTAGAGTCAGTTTGAGGTGTAAGAGAGGAAACTTCTAGATTCTAGGTTTCCTGATAATATTCATATTTAACTTTTTTTTTCTAGTAAAATGATCTGATAAGTTAACTCTTCATCTTATAGCTTAAGAAACTCCTAAAAAACCCTGATGTTTGAGCTTGTTGCAATTTCTAATGAGTTCCTTCTTTCTTCCATGTGTGTATATTATTTTTTTTCATTTTTGTCAATTGAGGTAAGCCCTCTTATCCCATGAGATGATGTGTTTATGCATGAGTAATAAAAAGTATGTGGTTATAAGTCTGAGTTAGTTGTCTGTGTAAATGGGGTAAAGGCTTTTCTTCGT
Source organism: Gossypium arboreum (assembly GCF_025698485.1). NCBI lineage: Eukaryota > Viridiplantae > Streptophyta > Magnoliopsida > Malvales > Malvaceae > Gossypium > Gossypium arboreum. The sequence continues at coordinate 53,277,926 of NC_069077.1, forward strand.
GTTTAAGCCATCATCCATTGATCCTGGAATGAACAATGTGAATTGAGATATGAAAATGAAATCATGGCGATGCCTTCAATGAAATGAGCATTGAACTGGCAGATCATGATACATGAAAAAGGATCATGTAGCCTCTGGTAGGGCACGTGTTAATGTAAACTAGATTGGCAAATCATAATGAAATGAATCCTAATGCATGATCATGGACTTGGATGTGGCTGGCACAAATGAGGATGCCTACATGGTTGCATGAGCGTATTGTATACGCGAAAGGAATAATGTCTGTAGTAAAGTCTCCTTATTGATGGTATTCGCCAATAGGCGAATTGTATGATTTGCTGAGTTGGAAAGTTTTATTTGTATTATATATTCAGCTATTGATATGTTTGCTTTAGAACTCACTAAGTTCTTCAAACTTATTTAGTTACCTTTCCTTTTCAAGATCGCTGATGAAGTAAAGGTCTTCATAAAGAATACGCTAAAGGACATCTATTTCATGAGATTTCTAAGTTGCATTATGCATGGCATGGGGGTGGTATCAGGATGGTGTCATTTAAAGTCTAAATTTTTGTATTTTAAAGCTACTCTTTTGAAATCGTTAGTTAAATGAAACATCAGAGAAGTGATTATATTTTCTTGAAGAGTAAAGAATTATTTATGTTGAATGACTAATGTTTGTCTATTTATATGTGTATGTGTACAACACTGTAGTTAGATTGAAGTTTACGCCAAATACGGTACTAAACGCTTCGATATTTTTCATCTCACTTGGATATGTATTACCCTATCTATCTTTTATTTGGCCAAGGATTTACAATTCATATTTATTTGGTATTTTCATGAAGGCCTCACCTATACAAATTTTAAAAGAAATATTTTAAGGCTGTGACGCGCCAATCCTAGGTCCTTCTTAAGATCAAGTTTGGGGCGTTACAAAACTATTTGAAAAAAATTACAAGTTTAAAAATAAATATACTACACTGAGGGCACTAGATCCAACAAAACTTGCTTTGTATTGTGTCTATGATGGAATGCTTAAGGCAAGCAAGGCCATCAAAGAAACTTTTTGGCACAAACAGAGATTATGAGCCTTACACATAAATTTATGAAGATAGATGGGATTGCTGGATGCTCTAAGATATCCAAAACACTATATATTGATTGAATCTAACATTTTAGTATGAAACTAAGAAACAATTTGGAGATGCAACTCTCATGGAAGAAACTTTATTCATTCTTTTGAACAGACATATTACTTGTGGCAGAAACTTGTTTGAAGAGTGCTATTTTTATTGAGAGGGTAGTGGTAGCTTTAGAAGTGAGTTAGCACTTACTTCTAGCAAAACTATAATACCAGGTAAAAGTATTAAATTATAATGTTACTTATCTATTTATATAATAGTGAATTTGCAATATATTTTCTAATATTCTTTTCCTAGATGAGTGGTGGAGGTACTTTGGTCATGGTGTTCCAAATTTTCAAAGGTTAGTAATAAAAATTTTGAGTCAAATTGCATCATTCTCTGGTTGTAAACAAAATTGGAGTGTGTTTGAAAGAATACACAAAAAGAGAATAAATAGATTGAAGCATCAAAGGTTGAATGACCTTGTCTTTTTGCAATACAATCCTCATTTGAAGAATAGGTAAGTTCCTTAATGTATTATGGACTTTTTATTTAGTTGTTTGAAGAATAGGTAAGTTTTTTAGTGTATTATGGACTTTCTATTTAGTTGTATTGAGTGAAATATTTAACTTTAACTGTATTACTTTAAGTTGTAGAACTTTTAACAAGATATCTTCGGAACCCATTGATTTTGAGTGCACTAACAAAATCGATACTTGAATCATTGAGGATGAGAGTTTGACAGAACATGACATGGACTTTAATGAGTTGCAAAATATGATATATGAAGCCAAACAAAATGAAAATGCTAATGGTTAGTAATTTTTTACATTTAAAACTTTAAAGTTAAATATATTTATATTAATTACCATTTGACTTGTGAAAATTTTACCTTTTGCTAGTTTAGTCAACTCAAATGTCGATAATAAAGTTTTTGATGATCATGTCTTCGTGTTTCAAGATGGATTGAATCTTTCATCTTTTAGTGGTGTTGGGGCTGGTGGAAGCAATGATCAAGATAAAGATTAAAAAAATTGGAATGTTAATGAAGATTATTAAATTTGGAAGATTTTCTACTTTAGAGATTGGAACTTTGGATTGAGTTTGGGTTGTGTTTAAATGTGTTTGGATTGAATATGCATTATGTATTTTTATGTGTTTGATCATTGGATTATGGTTTTGAATGTTTTGATTATTTGAATTAATGGTTGGGATGATTTAAACTTTTAATGTTTTAATTTTTTATGATTACTATAACTTAGGTTAGATGAATATTTAACTTTGAAGGTTGAATATTGAATTTTAGATTTTGGATAATGTAGTTAACTTTGTTGATATTTTAAATATTAAATTGATTTTTCAATATATAATTAATGCTTATGACATTATTGTTTATTAATTTTGTTTATATTTTTTTCCATTTTTCAATATTCTTCTTGATTTTTATTTGTTTTCAAGTATTTTTTCTAGCTATTTATTCAAAACAATTCTTTTTTTTTTTACAATGAACAAGTTGGACTGGCAGCCGAACCAAGTTTGACTGGCCCAACTACTGGTCCAGTTTTCAAAACCTTGTACTTTCTCTTAAATTAAAAATGTTTTCCAAACAAGGGAAACAGTGTTGCCTTCCCTTCTTTTGTTTTTATTCAATCCAAATATAGGGTTGGAACTTAAGGATTTGCCTTTGAATCCTAACACTTAGGATGTGCTTGGTTGGATGGAAAAATGAAGGGATGGGAGGAAGAAGTGTAAAAGTGGAAAGAAATCAACTTTATATGTGTTTGGTTGAGAAGAAAAGTGAGAGGAAAGAAAATAGAAGGAATGACCATTTTCCATTCAAATAAGTAAAATCAATCCTTCTAAAATGGAATGATGAGAGAAAAGAAAATGAGATAAATGTATACGTTAGTATAAAATTATGCATTTTTCGAAAGTTTCATTTTCTTTCATTCCATTTTTCAACTCTACTAAGCATTTTCTTTTAATTTTTTTATCTCTACAACTAAGCACACCTATAAAAAGAAAATTTATGTTATTTGTTATCATTCTAATTTTTTACCCCTTTAATTTTTATCTTTCTAATTTTCTTTCTACTCTACAAAGTAAATCTTTAATCTATGTTTTTATTTTTAAACACAAAAGTATTGGAATGTCTATATTAATTTGGTTAACTTATTGCACACAGGAAAAAAAAGAAAAGTAAATCATTGATAATTAAGTAATATTAAAAACTTGACTGGGTCCGGCGAATAGTAAGTGGCTGTCTTAATCTTCCCAATTTGCAACTCATCATCATTTTTATTCTTCGTAATACATATATACTGACAAAGGCTGCTAATTCCCGGATTAACATATTGTGCCACCATCCAATCCCACAAACCGTTTGGATATCAAACAGTGACGATCTGAGGGTTAAGTTTTGAAGAGGTTTCGTAAAATTTTCAAAAAATTTAAAAGATTAATGAAAAAAATTGAAATTTCTCTCAAAAATTAAATAAAGAAGTCAGTTAAGTAAGGATTCGAAGAAGGATTTGCTTATGCTAATATAAAATTATAATAATTTTACATGTTTTTATATTTATTAAATAGAAGGGTAATACGTTTTGGTACATTCGAACCTATGTCCTCTTATACGATAACAATATCATTGCTAATAAAGTTAAGATTCAATCAATAATTTATTAATATAATTATAATAATTATTCACATAAAATTTTAAATCAATATGATATATTTCTATTATATTATACCATTCTTATCTATATATATTTTACATGGCTGTGGTAGAAATGTAGTGTAACAAAGACATTAAGTAAAACACAAATATGAGAGTGAGGAGGATTGATTGGTTCAAAAATTCAAAACAATAAAAAAAAATAAACGAAAAGAAAGCTTGTGGAAAAGAAGAAGAAAGAAATGCAAATTAAAATGATTGAAAAATAATCTTTCAGAATCAAAACACAAATTGATATAGCAAGAACTGGCTGTGATTGAAGATGATTTTTCATATAAAAATAAGCAACATGTTAAGAAGATGAGAAAGGTAATTAATTAATATTAAAATTTGTAACTAGAGAAATTAAGATAGAAAGGGATTATAAGTTAACACTTTTTTATAATATTTTGGACAATTAATATTTAACACTACAATCCCAAATTTAAATTTACCTGTATTTGTTATTCACATAAAATTTCAAATTAATAATAATAATAATAATAATAATAATAATAATAATAATAATAATTCTATCTTTATTCCTATATGATTCACATGGCGACGGCTGCAAATTTAGCATGGAAAAGACGAACTAAAACACAAAATAATTAACCAACAAAATTGACGTGTTATTTGCACCAAACATCAACACATCCAATTTTGTTTTATTTGCACCAAGTTGATCAAATATTTAATTATTGCTCTAAAACAAAGGCCTTAGCAATATTAATATTCATTAGAGCACATGGAGAAATGATGCTTAATGCTACTCGTGTTGATATTAGCCTTAAGCTTAAAATATCAGCTTTGTCCTTATATTTCCTCATAGTTTCGCATCTTCTACTTTAAAAAGTTAAAAAAATAATTTTTTATGTTTTTAATTTAAAAATCTCAATTCAATCATTATAGTAAATATTAATTTTTCCAGAATTTGTTAACTCAATATATTTATTTTCTGTTAATCATATATCACCTCATATGAGGGAAATATAATTAATATGTCAATTTGACAAATTTTGACAAAAATACCAACAAGGTTAATGACGGGATGGGATTTTTAAATAAAAAAATTAGGATTTAATTTTTAACTTTGGCATAATGACTTATTTGGCCCTCAAACTTTAAGTCATTTTAGCCTTCCATTTAATTTTTCATTTTTTTGGGGCTTTAAACTTGCGTTATTTGACAGATCACCCTAAAATAGTTGAAAAAGTTAACATTTGTTAACTTTGCTAACATCAACAATTATTTTTTAATTTAAAAATTTAAATTTATTAAAAATATATATAAAACTCGTGACTTCCCCAACCCGGCTTAGACATTAGACCCGAATTCGGGAGATTACATCAGCCACCGAGATGGCCTAGTAGCAATCAGGGTTTATAAAATAGTCAATTTAAAACATTTGTTTATTTTAGAAGAAAACTAGCTTATTTTTAGAAAAAAACATGAGTAAAAAATAATTTGTTTAACTTAGTTTATTTATTACACAAAATTTATTTATAATCTAACAAAGGAAAAGTAATTTTAACTTAGTTTTAATAAAATTTATATTTTATGCATATTTGATTATAATCCATAATTCAACATTTTTAAAAATAATTTAAAAGACATGCATGCTAATTAAAACCAAAACCATGTCATGATTCAAAACAAAACAATATAGTCTCTAAATAATAAAAATATCAAATAGTAATTTTAAAATATTCTTATGGTAGAACGGTCAATCCGAGTCGATCCCTCCATATGCTGAGTCTATGTCCTAATCTAGTGGGTTGTCTGTAAATATGAAAATAAAAAGGAGAGTGAGCTATAAAGCTTAGTGTGAGTTTTATCACAAGAAAATCGATTCAAACAATAGACAAAACATACAGAATATCAACTTCAAAGGATAAACACAATTTGAATAACAACTCAAAATTTTGATATTTTAGATTAACTCATTATCATAATATCTCGGTATTTACAGCAATGTAAATGCTTATAAATGCAATGCAATTTCAATTTAATAGAAAATGTTCCTACCCCACCGCTACACACCATAGTAGGAGCTCCCCAGAACTCCTCTACCTTTACACCATGTTGTGGATAAACCACTCATTGTGGATAAACCACTAGTAATAAAACGGGTAGATGAACCATCGGTTTTTTTTGTTAAAAAGTTTTTGCAAACAAGCTGTTGGAAGGTGGTGGATGCACAGATTGAAGATGCTAGTATGGTGTGGTTAAGCCACTCAAATGGTGCAAATAAAAGTTGCTCAATGGTATGGATAAACCACTTAATGGTGCAGATAAACGACTCAAATTCCTCCGTTCACATCGTCCCACCCCATGCAATGCAATATGGCAAGCTCAGACAGACCAATACGGTAACATTTAATTATACTTTTAACAGAACAATATGATAACAATAAATATGCTTATAATAGTTCAATACAATAGCAAATAATATGCTTATAATAGATTAACTCAGTAGCCAAAGTTTATGCTTATTAAGTGTTCAGTTTATCAGTAACATAAGGCATGTTGTATGCATAATCACAAATACAAATACAATAAACATGTGTATTTCATGCAAATATTCACATAACATTAGTTCAATCAATTAGATAATGGTTTCTAGTATTATTCATAATATCATGGATATAATTGAATAAAATAAAACACTAAAAATAGTTTAGAAATCATCCAGAGACTAACTGAACAAATCATATATTTTTGGGTAAAATTATAAATTTTGAAAAATAGTGGCACATGACCATGTGAGTAGGCTGTACGCAATACCTTAAGCTATGTGGTTTATGAACTATACTAGGGTTTTCAAGGCACATGGTCGTGTGTAGGTTGTGTGGTCCACACACTAGTGTGGCAAACCATGTGGAGGGTCTTATCCGTGTGAGAAATGAACTATCCTAGGGTTTTAAGGAGACGTGGTGTAACACCCCGTACCCGAGACCGTCGCCGGAGTCGGACACGGGGGTTAACGGGCTTAATCCCCTTACTTTCACAGTCCAATTTAAAAATTTCCAGGCAGTTGGCTAACTGCGTCACTGTCACCTTAAAAATCATATCTTGAGTTCCAAAACTCGAAAATCAGTTTTGTAATTTTTCCCTGAAACTAGACTCATATTTCCATCTACAGATTTTTTTTCTAGAATTTTTGGTCGGGCCAATTAGTACAGTTTATTAGTTAAAATCTCCCCTGTTACAGGGTGCGACTACACTGACCTTCATGCATTACAATTTAGATATCTCCCTGTACAGGGCTTCAATACTGATGTCGTTTATTTCTATAGAAACTAGACTCGAAAAGGAATCTGTACATATATGGCATGACTTCTAATTATCTCTGGTCAATTTATAATGAATTTCCAAAGTCGGAACAGGGACTCCAGAAACCGTTCTGGCCCTGTCTCACGAAAACTTAAATATCTCTTAACATACTGTTCATATGATCTTTTCGTTACTCTCTTATGAAAATAGACTCGTCAAGGTTCATTTACATAATTTATTCGCTATTTAATTCCATTCCTACTATTTTTAGTGATTTTTCACATCCACGTCACTGCAGCTGTCAGCATCTGTCTTTAAGGTAGGCTTTACCTATTTCATAGTTTCCATGCTTCAACTAGCCCTTTAACATAAATAGCACAAAATATGATCATGATTAACCATCCCAATGGCTAATCGTTTCCAAACATTTCCATACCTCTTAATGAACAACATACAATGATTATAATACCATGCCCAAAGTATACTTAAGCCATTTTCGCATGGCTATCCAAATTTACACAAAACCGAAAGGTACATGACCTACAACAAAAGGGTAGTCCTATACATTCCATTTCAAAGTTCAACCAAAAATATACCAAAAGGAGCTTTGATAGTGTGGGCGACTTCGATTTCAAAATTCCCGAGTCCGATAGCTGACGAACCAAAATCTATAAAACAGAGAATTAAAGAAACAGAGTAAGCATTTAATGCTTAGTAAGTTTTGAGCAAAGAGTTTAAGCACATCGGAAGTATAGCTTTCATATAACTAAACGGATAATTCCATATATACATATTCTCAAATCATTCCTACTTCACATTCCAGCCCCTATATTCATACATAAGGGATCATCTTAGCCAAATACCGGAGGCTCATTACTCGACTGAGCGAATATTATTCGAAGGGGATCGACTATTCCAATGCACATACGAAACATACCTCATTGTTGGGACTTTACAAGCGTATTAACTGAAATTTTTACAGCAAGATCATTCATTCCCGAATCATGTACCTTCGGGATTTAACCGGATATAACCACTCGCACAAGGCCTTCGGGTCTTAGCCCGGATATGATCACTAGCATAAATGCCTTCGGGACTTAGCCCGGATATAGTCGCTAGCACAAATGCCTTCGGGTTTTGGCCCGGATATAGTAACTCGCATAAATGCCTTCGGATCTTAGTCCGGATATAGTCACTTAACACAAAAGCCTTCGGGACTTAGCCCGGATATCATTCGAATAACCATGCACATACATCAATAAATCATGACACATCCATGTTTCATTTTCATTACCAAAGCTCAAACACAAGACACTTATCAGACTTACAAGTTTCAGCTTAATAGCCACATTCAAAGAGCATGATTTTGATTTGTTTGTGACATAATCTAATCCAATCATAATCTAGGTTCCATTGCTCGAAAACTTACCTCGGATGTTGTCGAACGGCTTCAACGGCTATTCGATCACTTTTTCCTTTCCCTTATCCAACTGTGGTCCCCTAAGCTCTTGAGCTAATTCAAACAAATTTAACTTATCAAAGTCTCATTTTGCTAGCTTATGGTCGAATATGACAAGGAGTTTGATAGGTCATATGGCCACCTTTTAGCTCAAATACACAATGATCATACGCATTTTTAATCACATCAACAATTTAATACAATTCATTCGAACATCAAAGAGAAGCTCAAGGTACTTAGCCCATATATATACATTAGACATTAAAGTCACATATGTATGCGAAATCACGAATCGAATTCAACATACTAGCTAATATTTCCCTTAGCGAATTTTCTAAGTCAAGCTAAAGCCATCAATAGGCTACCAATGGCCGAACATACACATCTATGCTAAGGCCGATTGCAACACTTAATACATTCTACAAGTATGGTCACTTGTGTTGACTAAACACCATTTGTTTCAAGTTCAAAACTTGGCTAATACACATATATACACTATTAAAGCATCCTCTCCTTTACACTAATTCAACACATGCATTACCCATAATATACCAAATTACATTCGCCTTAGCACACAACTTGCTAGCCGATTCTTCTCCATCTAGCAACTAATGCACATACGAGCTCATTTGTTAGACTCTACTTCATCTAACAACAACCTTATTTCTCTTCTATATCCTACCATGGCGAATGCATCACAACACCTTACCATTTCAATTTTGGTCATGGTTGAACAAGGAACTTAATGTCTCACTCAAGGATGCTAAAAGGAGATTCAAGAGTTATCAATCCACCATCACATGCATCATTAACAAGCTTCACATTTAGCATGCAATGATATCAACACAAAATCCACCTTGGCGAATACCATCCCCATGACATAGCAAAGATTTGAACCATGGGCTAATAAGAACATCAAGCTAGCAACTAAAAAACATGCATGAATCTCATGGCACAACATCAAACATACCTTAATCTTGATACAAGTATGGCTGAACCTCCTCCTAATCCTCTTCTAAACCAAACATGGAGCAAGAACTCCTTCTTTCTTCCTTAGAATTTTCGCCAAAAGAAATGAAAAGGATGAACACACTTTTTTGTTTCCTTTCCCTCAACTCACGGCAATGGGGGGATCACACACTTCTTTCCTTTTTCCATTTCTTTATTACCCATACTCCTTATTTTATTTATTCCAACATAACCCATTTACACAACATGTTTTATGACATGTTTTGCCCATCACCCTTTGTCATGGCGGCCACTAGGCTTTAATTTAGGAAATTTTGTAACACCCGAACCCGTGTGACCGTCGCCGTGTCGGACACGAGGGTTAACGGGCCAAATCCTCTCAAAGTACCAACCAATTTGGCATTTCCAGACAGGCTGGAAAACTGCGTCACTGTCGCCTTAAAAATCATATCTCGAGTTCCAAAACTCGGAAACTGATTCCGTAAATTTTCCCTGAATTTAGACTCATATATCCATCCATGGATTTATTTCTAGAATTGTTGGTCGGGCCAATTGGTACAGTTTATTAGTTAAAGTCACCCATGTTACAGGGGTCGACTACACTGACCTTCGCGCATTTCAACTTGAATATCTCTCTGTACAGGGCTTTAATACCGGTGCCGATTGTTTCTAATGAAACTAGACTCAAAATGGAATCTGCACATATAAGGCATGACTTCTAATTCTTTCTTGATAATTTATAGTAAATTTTCAAAGTCGCGACAGGGGACCCAGAAACCGTTCCGGCCCTGTCTCGCGAGAACTTCAATATCTCTCAGTATACTGCTCATATGGTCGTTTCGTTTCGTCCATATAAAAATAGATTCATCAAGGTTCAATTTCATAATTTATTCACTATTTAATTCTACTTCTACTATTTTTAGTGATTTTTCAATCTCATCTCACTGCTGCTGTCCGCAACAGTTACTGCAGTAGACTAGGCCAATTTCATGAATCTTTCCTTGGACTTAATCATCCATCATACATGACACAAATTATGGCCACCTTATCAAAATTAAAGTTTCTAAGACTCGTAGCTATAGGTTCTAGCATCCCACTCGACGACCACATAGGCCATTTTCACATGGCTTAAAGTTTACAACCCACAGTTCAACAAAACATAACAGCCTATACATGCCAAATGTTCTTCAACAACGAAGACAATACCAAAAGATTTCCAGCCGGTGTGATGACTTCAACGACGGTTCCGAACGCACGCAACAATACGAGTCCAAGAGACCTAAAATGGGTAACAAGAAAACACCGAGTGAGTTTATAACTCAGTAAGTCATAAGCATTCATCAACCACCCATTGATAAAGTTATCACAACATGAAACAATAAACGTGGCTAGGTACTCATCCATATCGAAACTATACCATAATTCCTCGGACCTTTCGGTTCAATCTCATACCAAGTCATACATCCACATTTCATATTTATACAATACGATATTTGAGGCACTTTACACCCCAACTCATTCACAACACAATCATACAATTGCAATCATCACATAGATCTAAGGCTTACCAAGTTCAACCCCGAGCATGAACGTATTTCCTATTCGTCATGAGCTCAAGATACTTACCCGATCCGCTGTCCATACTCAACTCGATGGAGACACACCCTCCATATAATTGTTCGATCGGATATATATATATATATATATATATATATATATATATATATATATAAATCTTTACACACGTGCTTATTACTCGATTTCGCACACTTAGTGCCATGCAATTTAAGCCCGCACACATAGTGCCATACCTTCGAGCTCGCACACCCAAAGGCAGTATATTTCCAGCATGCACACTTAGTGCCATATATTTCCAGCATGCACACTTAGTGCCAATCTCGTCACCGTACACACGTATTGCCAAGACACTTAGTGCCGAAAGCAAACTTTCTACACATTTCACTATTTCTTTTACATTCAACAAATGTCATCACTCCATACACATACATTTTCATTTATATATATATATCATCCCATTAAACACAATTGCATAAATTTTACAATCATTTAAGCAATATCAAATACGTGCTTAATGACTTACCTTGTGTTAGGTAAAACGGTTCCAACTCAGCTACTCGACGTTCTTCCCTTTGCTTTTGCTTGATTCGCCTCATCTAACTCCTTGAGCTAAATCAATAAATTAACTAGTTTAACCATCTTGCCCAATATTAATATCAAAATACTAATGATTTCATAGCATAGGAGACACATGGCAAATTTATATCTTTCTACCTTATGATCTTAAGCTATTTCACTTATAGCCAATTATCTAAGTCAAGATAAAAATCATCGATTTGCCTAACTATAGCCGAATGTGCAACATCAATCTATCATTTCCACTTCATTTAACACTTAACATTTACCACATATCAATTAACCAAACTCTTCATCTAATCATGCTCTCATATTCGGTCATCCATAGCTATACTAACCATATAGCAAATTGATTCTAAGTCTAACACAAGTACCACATTTTTAACACCATGGTCAAGACTTCATGTCTCATCCACAACATCAAAACACCAACCGAATCCTTCCTATCACCGAGACTAAAATTCACACCTTGGGCTTCCTACATTCTTTTCATAACATTCATAGTTCATTCGGCCATTCATCACTCAACCAACAAAATTTTCTAGCAAACTCTTATGACCAAGCACACACATATACTTACATTTCAAACTCAAAATACCCAAAATCACATATTAACTAAGTCATCCTAAACAATGCCGAATCCTTAAGTGATTAAACATCAATCTCTTTTCTTTTCTTTTCTTCAATTCCAAACATATAAACAACATTTACTCATGACATCAAGCATCTTTATTTCGGCTATTACTAGTATAAACATTAACCATTCATCATCAAGGTTTTGACATGGCTAAGTAGGAAACTTAGTAGCTAGCTTAAAGTATGCTAACCTTTCAAGAACCAACATGAACTCACTTACCTTAATTCAAGCTCAAGGGTGACCAAACCTTCTCTTCCTTTCTCCTTCAATTTGGCCAAGCATGAACCAAGGATGAACACTTTCTTTTTTTTTTTCAACTCACGGCAACAAAGGGGGGGGGGGCATGCATGAGACCATTTCTCTTTGTTCATCATTTCCCCCTTTTTCCATTTCTTTAATGCTAGCTTTTTTTCTTTTTTTTTTATTTAATAGTTTCCTACATACACTATTAACATAACATGTTGGAGACATGTTTTCCACCCATAGCATGGCCGGCCACTACTAATTGGGGGGGGAAATTGACATGCAAGTCCCCCCTTTTTCTTACATGCATTAATAGGCCACTTTAACATTAGCCTATCATATTTCACCATGTCTCATATTGATCCCTATTTAATAATTTCTCACACAATTGGTAAAATTAGAGAATGAAACTTTCACATATGCATGTACACACATAATAAGCATAGGATATAACAAATAATTATTTTATAACTCGGTTTTGTGGTCCCAAACCACTTCTCGACTAGGGTCACATTATGGTGTCACAACTCTCCCCACTTAAGAAATTTTCGTCCCAAAATCTTACCGGTGAATAGGTCCGGTATCGTTCTTTCATAGAGTCCTCAAGTTCCCAAGTGGCTTCTTCGATTCCGTGTTTATGCCACAACACCTTCACTAATGGGATTTTCTTATTTCGCAACTCCTTTACTTCACGCATCAATATGCGAATCGGTTCTTCTTCATAACTCAAATTAGGTGAATCTCAATCTCGGATGGAGTGGTTACGTGCGATGGGTCGGATCTATATCGTCAAGCATCGAGACATGGAAAACGTTGTGGATCCTTTCAAGCTCGGGGTAAAATTAATCGATGCGCTCTCGGTCCAACTCGTTCGGATACTTCATACGGACCGATGAACCTCGGACTCAATTTTCCCTTACGGCCAAATCTAAGCACCTTCTTCCGGGTGAGACTTTGAGAAATACCTTGTCTCCAACCCGATATTCAATGTCTTTCCTTTTCAAATCCGCATACGACTTTTGGCGATCCGGCGACCTTCAAACTTTCACGAATTACTCGAACTTTTGCTCGGCATCCTTAACCAAATCAACCTCAAGAATTTACCTTCACTAAGTTCACCGAATAATGGGGTACGGCATTTACGACCGTATAAAGCCTCGTAAGGCGCCATCTTAATACTTGATTGAAAGCTATTGTTGTGCGAATTCAATCAAAGGCGAATACTGCTCCCATGAACCATTAAACTCAAGGATGCAACATCTCAACATATCCTCGAGTATTTGAATTATCCGTTCGGATTGACCATCGGTTTGGGGTGAAAGGCGGTCTGAAATGCAACTTGGTACCCAAAGCTTCTTGCAACTTCTTCCAAAATCGCGAGGTAAATCTCGGATCTCTATCCCACACGATGGAAATAGGCACCCGTGTAATCTCACAATCTGAAAAACGTACAATTCGCTAGTTTGTCCATTGAAAATCAGACGTCGGGGATAAAGTGAGCCGACTTAGTCGGTCTATCGACAACGACCCAAATCGCATCCTTCTTACTCACGACAATGGTAGTCCGGATACAAAGTCCATTGTGACTCGATCCCATTTCCACTCGGGTATCGTGATCGGTGAAGTAATCTCAAGGCACTTGATGTTCCGCTTTCACTTGTTGACATATTAAACATCTCAAACAAAATCGAGATGTCTCGTTTCATACCATGCCACCAAAACCGACGTTTCAAATCGTTGTACATCTTCGTACTCCCCGGGTGGATTGCCATTCGGCTACAATGGGCTTCGTTCAAAATTAATGGAATAAGTTCTGAATTCTTTGGAACACACAGACAACTTCTGAACCTCAAACAATCGTCATCATCGATTTGAAATTCCGAGTCCTTGTTCGGAACACACTCATCCCGTTTTGCAACCAACTCATCGTCGACTTTACGAGCTTCACGAATTTGACGTATCAATAATGGTTTGGCTTTCAATTCAGCTACTAACACATTGTCGGGTAGGATAGACAAGTGTACATTCATCGCTCAGAAGCAAACAAAGGTGATTTCCGGCTTAAGGCATCCGCAACCACATTAGCCTTTCGGGTGATAATCAATGACGAGCTCATAATCTTTTAACAACTCGAGCCATCGCCTTTGTCGCAGATTTAAGTCTCTTTGGGTCATCAAATATTTGAGACTTTTGTGATCCGAATACACATGGCACTTCTCACCAAATAAGTAATGCCGCCATATCTTTAAGGCGAATCGATGACAACCAATTCGAGATCATGGGTCGGATAATTTTTCTCATGTGGCTTTAATTGTCTCGACGCGCAGGCCACAACTCGCCCTTCTTGCATCAATGCGCAACCCAACCCAAGTAGGGATGCGTCACTATAAATGACAAACTCTTTGCCCGATTCGGTTGCACTAGAATTGGGGCTTCATCAAATAAGCTTTCGTTGATCGAAACTTTTTGACATTTCTCCGTCCATTCGAACTTAACATCCTTTTGGAGTAACCGTCATTGGCGTGGCTATCGTCGAGAAACCTTTACAAATTGTCGGTAATAACCGCAAGCCCCAAAAAGCTCCTAACTTCGGTAACATTCCTTGGTGGTTTCCAATCGACTATGGCTGAAATTTTGTTCGGGTCCACCACGACACCGATCACGGACACCACGTGCCCCAAGAAGCTAACCTCTTTCAACCAAAATTCACATTTATCGAACTTTGCGTATAACTGCTTATCTCGTAAGATTTGCAACACTAGCCTCAAGTGTTCAAGATGTTCGATTTCATCTCTCGAATAGACCAAAATGTCATCGATAAATACAACTACGAACCGATCCAAGTATGGCTGAAAATTCTATTCATTAAATCCATAAACACCGGAGGGCATTAGTGAGCCCAAACGGCATCACCAAGAATTCGTAGTGACCGTACCTCGTTCTAAAAGCGGTTTTGGGTATGTCCGATTCTCGGACCCTCAACCGATAGTACCCCGACCTCAAATCTATCTTTGAAAACACCGAGGCTCCCTTTAATTGATCAAACAAATCGTCAATTCGTGGCAATGGGTATTTATTCTTTATCGTCACTTTATTGAGTTGACGATAGTCGATGCACAACCTCATGGTTTCGTCCTTCTTTTCACAAACAATACAAAGCGCCCATGGAGAAAAACTCGGTCGAGCGAAACCTCTATCCGTCAATTCTTGCAATTGAACCTTCAATTCCTTTAATTCCGTTAATGCCATACGATACGGGGCTATTGAAATCGGCGTAGTACCGGTACAACCGATGCGAATTCCACTTCTCGAACCGGTGGCAATCCGGTAACTCCTCGGGAAAAACATCTGAATACTCACAAACCACTGGTACCGATTCGAGTTTCCTTTCCGTCTCTTTACTTTCAAACACATACGCAGGTATGTTTCACACCCTTTTCACATACCTCCGAGCGGTCATAGAAGATATTATCATTGGCGCTCCTTTTAAATCATGAGACTCGACTCGGACTACCTCATTATTTGCACTCCTCAAATCAATGGTTTTCCTTTTGCGATCCACCATTGCATCATGTACGGTCACCAATCCATACCAAGAATAACATCGAATTCATTAAATGGTAGAAGCATTAGGTCGGTAGGAAAGGATTCTCGAATTATTAGGGGTATCTCTTGCACACTTTATCAACGAGCACGTATTGACCCAAAGGGTTTGACACTGAATTACGAACTCGAGAGACTCAACGGTAGAGTCTTCTTGGATGCTAAGGTTTCACATACATATGAGTGAGTAGAGCGGGGTCAATCAATGCAATCACAATAGTATCAAAGAGAGTAAAAGTACCGGTGATAACGTCGGGGAGGATGCCTCCTCTCGTGCGGGATGGCATATGCTCTAGCAGAGCACGGGTCTCGGATCGGACAGCCGTATTAGAGGCTCCTCTCGATTACCACCCCTACCTCTAGAGATTCTGGGGCCTACCTCCACCGTCGTTCCACTAGGTCTTGCACCTTGTGTCTTATTCCTCTCATCTAGCTCCGTGCAATCTCTAATGAAGTGGTCCTTGAACCGCATCCATAACAGCCCTATTAATGACTTACCCCAACATTTACCTAGGTGTCGTCTTCCACATTGGGGGCATTCGGTCTCTCTTGACGATTATTGCCCACACTAGCTACTGAAGTAGCTCGGAGTCCGTCAATGGTCGGGCTCTAATGGAAATTCCTGATCGTCCTCGACTTCATTGGTGTCCTCCACGAACCTCTTTACAGTAGAGAATGGAGCTTTACTCGTCGATCTTTTACGGTAATCTCTTGCTTCAAATTCAGCCTTCTTCTTCTCCTTCCCAAGTTCTTCCGCCTTGCGTGCTCGTTCGACTAGTGTCACGAACTCCTTTATCTCCAAAATTCCCACTAGTAACTTTAACTCTTCATTCAATCCTTCTTCAAATCTTTTGCACATCGCAACCTCATCAGCCACACACTCCGAGCATACCGACTAAGTCTTACGAACTCATGTTCAGATTCAGATCTGATCATCCGCCTTGCTTGAGTTCCAAGAATTCCTTACGCTTCGATCGATGAACTGTTGACTAATGTATTTCTTTCGAAATTGGATTGAAAGAAATCCCAAGTAACTCGTTCATTTGGGACTATGGAAATTAAAGTCCTCCACCAATAGTAAGTGAGTCTCGCAACAAGGATATAGCACACTTAAGACATTCATTGGGGTGCATGACAGTTCATCTAACACTCGAATGGTGTTATCAAGCCGAAATCGGCTCTTTCAAAGATCATCGGTGACTATGGCCTTGAACTCCTCGGCCCGCGCTTCCTAATCAAGTCTCAGGTGGTTTGCTTAGCCTCACGGGATCGAGAATCGGAGGCATTACGGGCTCTTGGGGTGGAGTATTTAAATTTGGGAATGGTTGGGCGTAGGGTTGGTTCGGGCATATTGCGCGACCCACTCATTCATCATGATGAAGAAGGCTTGTTTTGCCCTTCATTTTGATTATTCGCGGATGACCGAGGCTCAACAGAGGTGTCCCTTGCACGGGGCAGCCGCTACACTTTCAACGTCATCCGCCAAGGGTCTCTATCCCGGGTTCCATTGCTAATCAAAACAAAAATTTCAACCGTCAAGTCATCACATTATTAAGCACTAACAATTTGGCATGTATAGCTAGACTCACACGCCTATGGTAGTCCTAGAACCGACTAAACCATAGCTCGATACCAATTAAATGTAACACCCGAACCCGTGACCGTCGCCGGTGTCGGACACGAGGGGTTAAGGGCCAAATCCTCTCAAAGTACCAACCAATTTGGCATTTCAGACAGTGCTGGAAAACTGCGTCCACTGTCGTCTTAAAAATCATATCTCGAGTTCCAAAACTCGGAAACTGATTCCGTAAATTTTCCCTGAATTTAGACTCATATATCCATCAATGGATTTATTTCTAGAATTTTTGGTCGGCCAATTGGTACAGTTTATTAGTTAAAGTCACCCATGTTACAGGGGTCGACTACACTGACCTTCGCGCGTTACAACTTGAATATCTCTCTGTACAGGGCTTTAATACTGGTGCCAATTGTTTCTAATGAAACTAGACTCAAAATGGAATCTGCACATATAAGGCATGACTTCTAATTCTTTCTTGATAATTTATAGTAAATTTTCAAAGTCGCGACAGGGGACCCAGAAACTGTTCCGGCCCTGTCTCGCGAGAACTTTAATATCTCTCAGTATACTGCTTATATGGTCGTTTCGTTTTGTCCATATAAAAATAGATTCATCAAGGTTCAATTTCATAATTTATTCACTATTTAATTCTACTTCTACTATTTTTAGTGATTTTTCAATCTCATCTCACTGCTGCTGTCCGCAACAGTTACTGCGATGAGACTATGCCAATTTCATGAATCTTTCCTTGGCCTTAATCATCCATCATACATGACACAAATTATGGCCACCTTATCAAAATTAAAGTTTCTAAGACTCGTAGCTATAGGTTCTAGCATCCCACTCGACGACCACATAGGCCATTTTCACATGGCTTAAAGTTTACAACCCACAGTTCAACAAAACATAACAACCTATACATGCCAAATGTTCTTCAACAACGAAGACAATACCAAAAGATTTCCAGCCGGTGTGATGACTTCAACGACGGTTCCGAGCACGCAACAATACGAGTCCAAGAGACCTAAAATGGGTGACAAGAAAACACCGAGTGAGTTTATAACTCAGTAAGTCATAAGCATTCATCAACCACCCATTGATAAAGTTATCACAACATGAAACAATAAACGTGGCTAGGTACTCATCCATATCGAAACTATACCATAATTCCTCGGACCTTTCGGTTCAATCTCATACCAAGTCATACATCCACATTTCATATTTATACAATACGATATTTGAGGCACTTTACACCCCAACTCATTCACAACACAATCATACAATTGCAATCATCACATAGATCTAAGGCTTACCAAGTTCAACCCCGAGCATGAACGTATTTCCTATTCGTCATGAGCTCAAGATACTTACCCGATCCGCTGTCCATACTCAACTCGATGGAGACACACCTCCATATAATTGTTCGATCGGAGATATATATATATATATATATATATATAGAGTACGCACACACAGTGCTTATTACTCGATTTCGCACACTTAGTGCCATGCAATTTAAGCCCGCACACATAGTGCCATACCCTTCGAGCTCGCACACCCAAAGGTCAGTATATTTCCAGCATGCACACTTAGTGCCATATATTTCCAGCATGCACGCTTAGTGCCAATCTCAATCACCGTACACATGTATTGCCCAAGACACTTAGTGCCGAAAGCAAACTTTCTACACATTTCACTATTTCTTTTACATTCAACAAATGTCATCACTCCATACACATACATTTTCATTTATATATATATATCATCCCATTAAACACAATTGCATAAATTTTACAATCATTTAAGCAATATCAAATACGTGCTTAATGACTTACCTTGTGTTAGGTAAAACGGTTCCAACTCGGCTACTCGACGTTCTTCCCTTTGCTTTTGCTTGATTCGCCTCCTCTAACTCCTTGAGCTAAATCAATAAATTAACTAGTTTAACCATCTTGCCCAATATTAATATCAAAATACTAATGATTTCATAGCATAGGAGACACATGGCAAATTTATATCTTTCTAGCTTATGATCTTAAGCTATTCGACTTATAGCCAATTATCTAAGTCAAGATAAAAATCATCGATTTGCCTAACTATAGCCGAATGTGCAACATCAATCTATCATTTCCACTTCATTTAAAACTTAACATTTACCACATATCAATTAACCAAACTCTTCATCTAATCATGCTCTCATATTCGGTCATCCATAACTATACTAACCATATAGCAAATTGATTCTAAGTCTAACACAAGTACCACATTTTTAACACCATGGTCAAGACTTCATGTCTCATCCACAACATCAAAACACCAACCTAATCCTTCCTATCACCGAGACTAAAATTCACACCTTGGGCTTCCTACATTCTTTTCATAACATTCATAGTTCATTCGGCCATTCATCACTCAACCAACAAAATTTTCTAGCAAACTCTTATGACCAAGCACACACATATACTTACATTTCAAACTCAAAATACCCAAAATCACATATTAACTAAGTCATCCTAAACAATGCCGAATCCGTAAGTGATTAAACATCAATCTCTTTTCTTTTTTTTTTTCAATTCCAAACATATAAACAACATTTACTCATGACATCAAGCATCTTTATTTCGGCTATTACTAGTATAAACATTAACCATTCATCTTCAAGGTTTTGACATGGCTAAGTAGGAAACTTAGTAGCTAGCTTAAAGTATGCTAACCTTTCAAGAACCAACATGAACTCACTTACCTTAATTCAAGCTCAAGGGTGACCAAACCTTCTCTTCCTTTCTCCTTCAATTCGGCCAAGCATGAACCAAGGATGAACACTTTCTTTTTTTTTTTTTTTTCAACTCACGGCAACAAAGGGGGGGCATGCATGAGACCATTTCTCTTTGTTCATCATTTCCCCCTTTTTCCATTTCTTTAATGCTAGCTTTTTTTCTTTTTTTTTGATTTAATAGTTTCCTACATACACTATTAACATAACATGTTGGAGACATGTTTTCCACCCATAGCATGGCCGGCCACTACTAATTGGGGGGGGAAATTGACATGCAAGTCCCCCCTTTTTCTTACATGCATTAATAGGCCACTTTAACATTAGCCTATCATATTTCACCATGTCTCATATTGATCCCTATTTAATAATTTCTCACACAATTGGTAAAATTAGAGAATGAAACTTTCACATATGCATGTACACACATAATA
Organism: Gossypium arboreum; assembly: GCF_025698485.1. Taxonomy (NCBI): domain Eukaryota; kingdom Viridiplantae; phylum Streptophyta; class Magnoliopsida; order Malvales; family Malvaceae; genus Gossypium; species Gossypium arboreum. The sequence goes on from NC_069077.1 coordinate 53,298,890, forward strand.
AGCATAGGATATAACAAATAATTATTTTTATAACTCGGTTTTGTGGTCCCGAAACCACTTCCCGACTAGGGTCACATTATGGCTGTCACAAATTTGACATGCAAGCCCATCATTTTCACAACATGCATTAACAGGCCACTTTACATTTGCCTAGCACATTTCTAAATTTTCTCACATAAGTCCTATTTGATAAAATTCACTTACAATTAACAAAATTCAAACATGAAATTTTCACACATGCATATGTACATATAATGAGCATCCACTATGACGGCTATTATTTTTATGACTCGGTTTAGTGGTCCCGAAACCACTTTCCGACTAGGGTCAATTTAGGCTGTCACACGTGGTCATGTGGTCCACACACCTATGTGGCAACTTGTGTGGCATTATCCTAGGCACAATTTTCACTGATTCGCTTTTAAAAGAATACATACCTTTTATTGGGATCTTGAGCGATGTCTCTCACGTTCAAATCTGAATCAGGGTACCTAAAACGGGTCTTTCAAACAACATTTATACATGTGTTAATGTTTGTTTTCAAGAATTAATCAAGATTAATAGAGGATTTCGACAAGAATTGCAAAAGATCAAAATCAAATTGAAAGATTTGTAACACCCCTAAACCGTATCCAACACTGGGACAGGGCTCGAGGCATTACTGGAACTTTACACTTTCAGTATACTAACTCAAGTCACAAAATTTCATTTAAATTTAAAACTTTTCAATCACGAACATATCGTCTCTTGTATAGGACTTCGAGACCTTCAACATATCGGAAGGTAATGCGGGACAAATACGGGCATGTTCGATTAACCTTGGGCTTCTCAGAAAATTTTTCTTAACATAAAGGGACACACGCCCATGTAGATTGGGTCGTGTGGACTCACACGTCCGTGTCTCTTGAGGCACGCCTATGCCCTTCAACCGTGGGCAACACTGCCGGCCATGGAAACACACCCATGATTCCTATTCGTGAATGAAACTGTCATTTTAACACGGCCATGATGCATGCCCTTGTGGCCTACCCGTGTACAACTTTGAGCTAACATTTTAAGTGCAGGGGACACATGACCATAGCACACGCCCATGGGAAGGAACCGTGTGTCACACACGGCCTAGACACACGCCTGTGTGTCCAACCATGTGGACTTTATTAGGCTATTTTCCAAGCCATTAGTCACCTCTTTCTATTACTTGCGTTTAGTGGTTACCAAGTTTGAGAGAAAACATAATTTTACGCTTGTAAATAACCTTACTGAAAATAGTTGTATGGAAACCTCATATCATTGGTTTCATACATAAATGTTTATTTCCTCTTTAGCATCATGGGTTCCGGTGTTACATTAATCCATCTGAAATTGGCTCATTCATGTGATTCATTGTCAATTGATAGCAACCCATAATTAGCAATTAAAACCATGCATAAATCGTAGGTCATAGCCTACTTAAATTAAGCAAATTTTCATGGCCATATACAAAGAGATAGACATATTTCTACATGCCTTTACTTGGAAAATCAAATAACACATATAATAAAATACTCAAAAGTAGTATACATGCTATTTGACAAAATAAACAGTGTCTTTACACCAAAGCTTGTTTAGTTGATAGTGTCTTTACACCGAGCTCTGTGAGACAGGGAAAAAGAGAGGGGTAAGCATTTACATGCTTAGTAAGCTCGAATAACTGGAAAGTAAACTTACTGAGTAATTAGCATACATCCATATCTAAATCATGAAATCATCCATTATGAAATGATTTCCTATGACATGCACTCAATCAACGAGTTAGTCACATAACAAAGCATCATGTAATTTATATAGATGAGCTCATCATTCATCATCCTGTTAACATGCATCATATTATCCCGTTGAGTTTCTAGGAAATCTCGATAGAGTACCCACTATCCATCAATTCTTATGAATGATCATTTCACATATATGCACTCCCGCGAACCTCACATCCCATGGCAGGATTACCAGTCCAGGCTAAATCCTCCAAATCATGAACTCGTAAGGTGATGTCGGGGTTACCAATCCAGGCTAAATCCATTATAGCGACAAACACCCTTAATGAGTTCGGATCTGAATTACCAGTCCAGGCTAAATTCAGACCCTAATCAGATTACCCGTCCGGGCTAAATCCATAATGCACACATATTCTTCGAGAGGATTGATCATTCAAGGAACACCCGTCCAGGCTAGATTCCTTTCCATATTTGAGATCACGAATTACCCATCCGGGCTAAATCCTTACTGCAACACATGCAGGTTCTCAGTTCACATGTAAAACATGGTTTATCCATCAAATTCCCTTTTTAACATCAACCGAGACAGTTATCAACAAGTCATTACCAAAGGTGCATTTCATGCATTTTCATGCCATCAATAAATGCAATTATCATACATTCATAAATCATATAATTATGTATATTAGGGGTTTACTTTAAGTTATCCGAATTTACCTGGTATTCTTTTTAAGATTGTGTTTCGATTATTCTGAAACCTTGCGTTTACCACGATTGACCTCCGGAATTTGTTCCTCGAGGTCTATAATAGCAAAATTAACTCATTAATACACTACATAATGCATTTCAAGTTTAATATCTAACCGTGGTCCAAATGGCCATTTTGCCCCTAACCTTTCACATTTTTACGATTTAGTCCCTAGGCGCGGATAATGAAACACATGCAGTTTCTATCTTACCCAAGCCTAGCCGAACACTTTTCCTTCTTATGGTAACCCACATTATCCATTATTTTCTCATTTCTACAACACATTTACATCTTTTGCAAAATGGTCCTTATAAGGGTTTTTCATGAAAATCAACTAGAAAAAGATGTTCAACACACATTAATCTTTCATATTCCTCCATAGACCATCAAAACACAATCAACTCATGCATGGGTAAATTTTTAAACATGAACCCTCGCATGAAATATGGGTAGAAATGGAGAGATCAAGCTACCAGGATTTCAAAAATACAAAGAACATGAAAAACGGGGCTCGGGAGCACTTACTATTGAGCTTGAAAATTGAAGAAACCCTAGGTATGGTGTCCTCCAAATTTTGGCAGCTATGGGAAGAAGATAAACATATTTTTGCTCCATTTTTCTCTTTTTATTTCATTAAAATGCTTAATGACCAAAATGCCCTTATGCCCTTTCTTTAAAATTTCATCCATACAAGCCCATTTTTGTCCAAAAATTTAGAATTTGGGAAAATTGTTCTCCAAGACCTTCTAATTCATAATCTAAAGCAATTTCATACAAATTGTTTTTAGAAACTAATTTTTGCAATTTATTCAATTTAGTCCCTAATTTCCAATTGGACATCTTATACTTAGAATTTCTTCATGAAACTTTAACAAATGCATAAACTCATATTCTAGGCCTCATAATAACCATAAAATAAAAATTTTGATGTCAGATTTGTGGTCCCGAAACTACTATTCCGACTAGGCCCTATTTCGGGATATTACATTTCTCCCTCTTAGGGACTTTCGTCCTCGAAAGTCTTACCAGAAAACAGATACAGGTATTGGTTTCTCATGGTTTCTTCCGGCTCCCATGTAGCTTCTTCAACACCATGTCGGTGCCATAAAACTTTTACAAGAGCCACATCTTTATTTCTCAATTGTTTAACTTCGCAAGCCAATATCTTAACCGGTTCCTCTCCATAGGCCATGTCCGGCCGAATTTCAATCTCAGTCGGTGAAATTACATGAGAGGGGTCTAATTGGTATCTCTTTAACATGGATACATGGAACACATCATGAATCTTTTCCAGTTCGGGTGGCAACGTCAAATGATAGGCTAACAGTCCAATTCTTTCGGTAATCTCGTACGGTCCGATAAATCGTGGACTCAGTTTACCTTTTCGACCAAATCTCAAAACCTTTTTCCATGGAGATACTTTCAAAAATACTCTATCCCCAACTTGGAATTTAATTTCCTTTCTTTTCAGATTAGCATAAGACTTTTGCCTATCTGATGTCGCTTTTAGACAATCCCGTATCACTTTAACTTTTTCTTTGGTTTCTTTAATCAGATCAACTCCATGAATCCGATTTTCCTTGAGTTCTGTCCAGTACAATAGAGTTCAGCACTTTCTACCATACAAGGCTTCATAAGGTGCCATCCTTAAACTTGTTTGGAAACTATTATTGTAGTAAAATTCTACCAATGGCAGGTATTTTTCCCAACTACCCTGAAATTCAAGGATGCAACATCGCAACATGTCCTCGAGAATCTAAATCATCCGCTCAGTCTGACCGTCAGTCTGAGGGTGAAAAGTTGTACTAAAGCTCAACTTTGTACCCAAGGCTTCTTGTAACTTCTTCCAAAATCTCGAAGTGAACCTCGAGTCTCTGTCCAAAATAATCGACAGTGGTACTCCATGCAATCTTACCATCTCAAAAATGTATAAATCGGCCAATCTATCAAGGGTATAATCTGTTCTTATCGGGATGAAATGAGCCGACTTTGTCAAATTTTCCACTATGACCCATATGGCATCTTTCTTTTTCGAAGTCTTAAGTAGTCTTGTCACGAAGTCCATGGTAATTCTATCCCACTTCCATTCGGGGACCATTACAGGCTGTAACATACCTGAAGGCACTTGATGTTCAGCTTTAACTTGCTGACATACTAGGCATTTTGATACAAATTCAGAAACATCTCTTTTCATGCCGTTCCACCAGTACATCTTCTTTAAATCATTGTACATCTTGGTACTTCCCGGGTGAACAGACAAACGATTGTTATGTGCTTCTTGCAAAATCTTCTGAATAAGTTCATTGTCTTTGGGTACACAAACCTTATCTTTGAACATCAAACATCCATCAGGACTAATTCGAAAATCAGACTCAATTTCAGACTCACATTGAGTCTTTTTTGCTTAAAAGTCATCATCATTTAACTGGCCGTCATGAATTTCCTACAGAAATGTAGGCCTAGCCTCCAGCTCGGCCAAAACTGAACCATTATCAAGTAAGGTCAAACAAGCATCCATAGCTCCCAAGACATACAAGGATTTTCTACTCAGTGCATCGGCGACCATATTCCCCTTTCCCGGGTGATAGTCAATAACCAGATCATAATCCTTAATTAATTCTAACCATCTTCATTGTCTCAAATTTAATTCTTTCTGAGTCATCAAGTTTTTCAAACTCTTGTAGTCTGTGAATATACGGCAAGTCCCGCCATACAAATAATGCCTCCAAATTTTTAAGGCGAAAACAATAGTAGCAAGCTCTAGGTCATGGGTTGGATAATTCTTCTCATGAGGCTTCAATTGCCGTGAAGCATAGGCTATCACTTTGCCATCCTGCATAAGCACACACCCCAATCCATTTAAGGATGTATCACTATAGACCAAAAATTCTTTTCCCGGTTCAGGTAGCACTAAAACAGGAGCTTCGGTCAGTAATGTCTTTAACTTCTCAAAATTTTGCTGACACTTTTGTCTATTCTAACTTAACGTCTTTCTGTAACAACTTCGTCATCGGAGTCGCTATTATAAAAAATCCTTTTACAAACCTTCGATAGTAACGGGCTAAGCCTAAAAAGCTTCTAACCTCGGTTACATTCTTAGGCAATTTCCATTCAACAATTGCAAAAATCTTACTTGGATCAACTCGGATGCCTACCTCGTGGAACGGGAGCATTTGACTTTAGAGCTAATACCTCATCTTTTTCAGCTCATTCCAGGCAGTCTCTAAGAAAATTATCAAGAGAACCACATCTGAAACATACGCCGCTTTTCATTCGGCACTTTTCGAAATGAAATTTGTTGCAGCTCTTACACTTCGATTTTTGAACATCTACACTCTCCACACTAGTCACCATCAGGGAGGAAGATTTTTGACCTCGTCGCTTAGAGCTTCTTGATCTACCTGAGTATCCCACTGACTAAGTGGAGCGTTCATGCAGGCTCCTAGCTTTCTTCATGGAGAATGAGAGTGTTTTACTGCTAGACCTCTTGCTCGCAACTTGAGCCTCTCTCTTAGCTTGTTTTCTTTCATTATTAAGTTCTTCGGCCTTCTTAACTTGATCGGCCAATGCGGAAAACTCCCGTATTTCTAAGATCCCAATCAATAACTTGATGTCCTCATTCAGACCTTCCTCGAAGCGTTTACACATTTCCGATTTAGTTTGGACCCATTCAGTTACGTACTGACTTAGTCGTACAAACTCTCTCTCGTATTCCGCTACATTTTGGTTACCTTGTTTGAGTCCCAGGAACTCCTTTCGCTTCGAGTCCAAAAACCATTAGCTAATATATTTCCTCCTAAACTCTAATTGGGAGAAATCCCAAGTAATATTTTCCTTCGGCACTACCGAGGATACGATTTTCCACCAATTGTATGTAGTGTCCTTCAAAAGGGACACAACACGCTTCAAACACTCCTCCGGTGTGCATGACAAATCATCTAGCACTCGCATAGTGTTCTTGAGCCAGAACTCAGCTCTTTCAGCCTCATCATCAACTTTCGCTCTAAATTCCTCAGCCCCATACTTCCTAAGTTTATCTACCGGGGCTTTACCGATTCTCACTGGTGCCATACCTCGTGGCATATCTTTATCAATTTGGTTAGGGGGCAGGGGAGGTCTCGGTATATTGGGGTGATTTCATAGATAATCCCTAAACCATTCATCCATCATATCAAATAAGGCAGCTCGGGCCTCTTTTTGGCCTTCTGACATCAGCCTTCTACTACTATTAGATACAGCTCGATGTACGGAAGCTGGAGCATGGCTCTCGGCTCCCTCGAACTCATCTTGTGCTTGATTGGAAGACATTTACTATATTCAAAATAATTTAAAAAATTAGGAGACGCCACACTATCAACACTCGAATAATGGCATGTATAGCAAATTTTAACATCCTCTACGGTAGTCCTAGAACCGACTAAACCGTAGGTCTGATATCAATAAATGTAACACCCCTAACCCGTATCCAACACCGGGACAGGGCTCAAGGCATTACCGAAACTTTACACTTTCAGTATACTAACTCAGGTCACAAAATTCCATTTAAATTTAAAACTTTTCAATCATGAACATATCGTCTCTTGTATAGGACTTCGAGACCTACAACATATCAGAAGGTAATGCGGGACAAATACGGGCACGTTCGATTAACCTTGGGCTTCTCAGAAAATTTTTCTTAACATAAAGGGACACACGCCCGTGTAGATTAGGCCGTGTGGACTCAAACGCCTGTGTATCTTAAGGCACGCCTATGCCCTTCAACCGTGGGCAACACTTACTTATCAACATGACCCTGGAAACACGCCCGTGCTTCCTACCCGTGAACAAAACTGCCATTTTAACACGGCCATGATACACGCTCGTGTGGCCTACCCGTGTACAACTTTGAGCTAAAATTTTAAGTGCAGGGGACACACGACCATAGCATACGCCCATGGGAGGGAACCGTGTGTCACATACGACCTAGACACATGCTCGTGTGTCCAACCATGTGCACTTTATTAGGCTATTTTCCAAGCCTTTAGTCACCTCTTTCTATTACTTATGTTTAGTGGTTACCAAGTTTGAGAGAAAACATAATTTTACGCTTGTAAATAACCTTAATGAAAATAGTTGCATGGAAACCTCATATCATTGGTTTCATACATATATGGTTATTTCCTCTTTAGTATCATGGGTTCTCGTGTTACATTAATCCATCCGAAATTGGCACACTCATGTGACTCATTTTCAATTGATAGCAACCCATCATTAATAATTAAAACCATGCATAAAATCGTAGGTCATAGCCTACTTAAATTAAGCCAGTTTTCATTGTCATATACAAAGAGATAGACATATTTCTACATGTCTTTACTTGGCAAATAAAATGACACATATAATAAAATACTCAAAAGTACTATACATGCCATTTGACAAAATAAATAGAGTCTTTATACCAAAGCTTGTTTAGTTGATAGTGTGTCGACTCTCCAATTGTCCTCCAATCCTTTCAAGTCCCCGAGCTCTGTGAGACAAGGAAAAAGAGAGGGGTAAGTATTTACATGCTTAGTAAGCTCGAATAACCGGAAAGTAAACTTACCGAGTAATTAGCATACATCCATATCTGAATCATGAAATCATCCATTATGAAATGATTTCCTATCACATGCACTCAATCAATGAGTTAGTCACATAACAAAACATCATGCAATTTATATAGATGAGCTTATCATTCATCATCCTATTAACATGCATCATATTATCCTGTTGAGTTTCTAGGAAATCTTGATGGAGTACCCATTATCCGTCAATTCTTATGAATGATCATTTCACATATATGCACTCCTGTGAACCTCACATCCCATGGCAGGATTACTAGTCCAGGCTAAATCCTCCATATCATAAACTCGTAAGGTGATGTCAGGGTTACCAGTCCAAGCTAAATCCCTTATAGTGACAAACACCCTTAATGAGTTCGGATCCAATTACCACCAAAGCTAAATTGAGACCTAATCGGATTACCCGTCCGGGCTAAATCCATAATGCACACATATTCTTTGGGAGGCTTGATCATTCAAGGAACACCCGCCCGGGCTAGATTCCTTTCCATATTTAAGATCATGGATTACCCATCCAGGCTAAATCCTTACTGCAACACATGCAGGTTCTCATTTCACATGTAAAACATGGTTTATTCATCAAATTCCCTTTTTAACCTCAACCAAGACAGTTATCAACAAGTCATTACCAAAGGTGCATTTCATGCATTTTCATACCATCAATAAATGCAAATATTATACATTCATCAATCATACAATTATGGATATTAGGGGTTTACTTTAAGTTATCTGAATTTACCTAGTATTATTTTCGGGATTGTGTTTCAAGTATTCCGAAACATTGCGTTTACCACGATTGACCTCCAAAATTTGTTCCTCGGGGTCTATAACAGCAAAATTAACTCATTAATACACTACATTATGCATTTCAAGTTTAATATCTACCTCTGGTCCAAATGACCGTTTTGCCCCTAACCTTTCACATTTTTACAATTTAGTCCCTAGGCTCGGATAATGAAACACATGCACTTTCTATCTTACCTAAGCCTAGCCGAACACTTTTCCTTCTTATGGTAGCCCACATTATCCATTATTTTCTCATTTCTACCACACATTTACATCTTTTGCAAAATGGTCCTTAGAAGGGTTTTTCATGAAAATCAACTAGAAAAAGATGTTCAACACACATTAATCTTTCATATTCCTCCATAGTCCATCAAAACATAATCAACTCATGCATGGGTAAATTTTTAAACATGAACCCGAGCATGAAATATGGGTAGAAATGGAGAGATCAAGCTACTGGGATTTCAAAAATACAAAGAACATGAAAAACGGGGCTCGGGAGCACTTACTATTGAGCTTGAAAATTGAAGAAACCCTAGGTATGGTGTCCTCCAAATTTCGGCAGCTATAGGAAGAAGATGAGCATATTTTTGCTTCATTTTTCTCTTTTTATTTCATTAAAATGCTTAACGACCAAAATGCCCTTATGCCCTTTCTTTAAAATTTCATTCATGCAACCCCATTTTTGTCCAAAGATTTAGAATTTGGGAAAATTTCTCTCCAAGACCTTCTAATTCATAATCTAAAGCAATTTCATACAAATTGCTTCTAGAAACCAATTTTTGCAATTTATTCAATTTAGTCCCTAATTTCCAATTGGACATCTTATACTTAGAATTTCTTCATGAAACTTTAACAAATGCATATACTCATATTCTAGGCCTCATAATAACCATAAAATAAATATTTTGATGTCGGAATTGTGGTCCTGAAACCACTATTTTGACTAGGCCTTATTTTGGGATATTACATTTCTCCCCCCTTAAGGACTTTCGTCCTCGAAAGAATTACCAGAAAACAGATTTAGATATTGGTTTCTCATGGTTTCTTCTGGCTCCCATGTAGCTTCTTCAACACCATGTCGATGCCATAAAAGTTTTACAAGAGCCACATCTTTATTTCGAAACTGTTTAACTTCGTGAGCCAATATCTTAACCGGTTCCTCTCCATAGGTCATGCCCAGTCGAATTTCAATCTCAGTCGGTGAAATTACATGAGAGGGGTCTGATCAGTATCTCTTTAACATGGATACATGGAACACATCATGAATCTTTTCTAGTTCGGGTGGCAACGCCAAACGATAGGCTAACAGTCTAATTCTTTTGGTAATCTTGTACGGTCCGATATATCGTGGACTTAGTTTACCTTTTTGACCAAATCTCAATACCTTTTTCCATGGAGATACTTTAAAAAATACTATATCCCCAACTTGGAATTTAATTTCCTTTCTTTTCAGATTAGCATAAGTCCTTTGCCTATCTGATGTCCCTTTTAGACAATCCCGTATCACTTTAACTTTTTCTTCGGTTTCTTTAATCAGATCAACTCCATGAATCCAATTTTCCTTGAGTTCTATCCAGTACAATGGAGTTCGGCACTTCCTACTATACAAGACTTCATAAGGTGCCATCCTTAAACTTGTTTGGAAACTATTATTGTAGGCAAATTCTAGCAATGGCAAGTATTTTCCCAGCTACCCTGAAATTCAAGGATGCAACATCGCAACATGTCCTCGAGAATCTGAATCATCCGCTCAGAATAACCATCAGTCTGAGGGTAAAAAGTTGTACTAAAGCTCAACTATGTACCCAAGGCTTCTTGTAACTTCTTTCAGAATCTCGAAGTGAACCTCGGGTCTCTATCCGAAATAATCGACAGTGGTACTCCATGCAATCTTACTATCTCAGAAATGTACAAATCGGCCAATCTATCAAGGGGATAATCCGTTCTTATCAGGATGAAATGAGCCGACTTTGTCAATTTGTCCACTATGACCCATATGGCATCTTTCTTTTTCGGAGTCTTAGGTAGTCCTGTCACGAAGTCCATGATAATTCTATCCCACTTCCATTCGGGGACCATTACAGGCTGTAACATACCTGAAGGCACTTGATGTTCAACTTTAACTTGCTGACATACTAGGCATTTCGATACAATTCAGCAACATCTCTTTTCATACCGTTCCACCAGTACATCTTCTTTAAATCATTGTACATCTTGGTACTTCCCGGGTGAACAGACAAATGACTGTTATGTGCTTCTTGCAAAATCTTCTAAATAAGTTCATTGTCTTTGGGTACACAAACCCTATCTTTGAACATCAAACATCCATCAGGACTAATTCAAAAATCAGACTCAATTCCAGACTCACATTGAGTCCTTTTTGCTTGTAAGTCATCATCATTTAACTGACCATCATGAATTTCCTGCTGAAATGTCAGCCTAGCCTCTAGCTCGGCTGAAACTGAACCATCATCAAGTAAGGTTAAACGAGCATCCATATCTCTCAAGACATACAAGGATTTTCTACTCAGTGCATCGACGACCACATTCGCCTTTCCCGGGTGATAGTTGGTAACCAGATCATAATCCTTAATTAATTCTAAGCATCTTCGTTGTTTCAAATTTAATTTTTTCTGAGTCATCAAGTATTTCAAACTCTTGTGGTCTGTGAATATACGGCAAGTCTCGCCATACAAACAAGGCCTCCAAATTTTTAAGGCGAAAATAATAGCAGCAAGCTCTAGGTCATGGGTTGGATAATTCTTCTCATGAGGCTTCAATTGCTGTGAAGCATAGGCTATCACTTTGCCATCTTGCATAAGCACACACCCCAATCCATTTAATGATGCATGACTATAGGCCACAAATTCTTTTTTCAGTTCAGGTAGTAATAAAATAGGAGCTTCGGTCAGCAATGTCTTTAACTTCTCAGAACTTTGCTGACACTTCTCTGTCTATTCTAACTTAACGTCTTTTTGTAACAACTTCGTCATTGGAGTCGCTATTATGGAAAATCCTTTTACAAACCTTCGATAGTAACGGGCTAAGGCCAAAAAGCTTCTAACCTCGGTTACATTCTTAGACGATTTCCATTCAACAATTGCAAAAATCTTACTTGGATCAACTCAGTTGCCTACCTCGTGGAATGGGAACATTCGACTTCAGAGCTAATTCCTCATCTTTTTCAGCTCGTTCTGGGCAGTTTCTAAGAAAATGATCAAGAGAACCACATCTAAAACATGCGCCACTTTTCATTCGGCACTCTCTGAAATGAAATTTGTTGCAGCTCATACACTTTGGTTTTTGATCATCTACACTCCCCACACTAGTCACCATCGGGGAGGAAGACTTTTAACCTTGTCGCTTAGAGCATCTTGATCTACCCGAGTATCCCACTGACGAAGTGGAGCGTTCATGCAAGCTCCTAGCTTTCTTCGTGGAGAACGAGAGTGTTTTACCGCTAGACCTTTTACTCGCAACTCGAGCCTCTCTCTTAGCTTATTTTCTTTCATTATTAAGTTCTTCAACCTTCTTGGCTTGATCGGCCAATGCAGAAAACTCCCGTATTTCTAAGATCCCAGTCAACAACTTGATGTCCTCATTCAGACCTTCCTTGAAGCGTTTACACATTTCCGATTCAGTTTGGACCCATTCAGTTGCGTACTGACTTAGTCGTACAAACTCTCTCTCGTATTCCGCTACAGTTTGGTTACCTTGTTTGAGTTTCAGGAACTCCTTTCGCTTCGATTCCAAAAACCATTAGTTAATATATTTCCTCCTACACTTTAATTGGGAGAAATCCCAAGCAATATTTCCCTTCGGCACTACCGAGGATACTGTTTTCCACCAATTGTATGCAGTGTCCTTCAAAAGGGACACAGCACACTTCAAACACTCCTCGGGTGTGCACGACAAATCATCTAGCTCCTGTGTAGTGTTCTCGAGCCAGAACTCAGCTCTTTCAGCCTCATCATCAACTTTCACTCTAAATTCCTCAGCCCCATAATTCCTAAGTTTATCTACCGGGGCTTTACCGATTCTCACCGGTGCCATACCTCCTGGCACATCCTCATTAGTTTGGTTAGGGGGCGGGGGAGGTCTCGGTATATTGGAGCAATTTCTTTGATAATCCCCAAACCATTCATTCATTATATCAAAAAAGGCAGCTCGAGCCTCTTCTTAGCCTTGAAACATCAGCCTACTACTACTATTAGATACAACTCGCTGTACGGAAGCTGGAGCACGGCTCTCGGCTCCCTCGGACTCATCTTGTGCTTGATTAGAAGACATTTACTATATTCTAAATAATTTAAACAATTAGGAGACGCCATACTTTCAACACTCGAATAATGGTATGTATACTAAACTTTAACATCCTCTACGGTAGTCTTAGAACCGAGTAAACCGTAGCTCTAATACCAATAAATGTAACACCTCTAACCTGTATCCAACACCGGGACAGGGCTCGAGGCATTACCGGAACTTTACACTTTCAGTATACTAACTCAGGTACAAAATTTCATTTAAATTTAAAACTTTTTAATCATGAACATCTCGTCTCTTGTATAGGACTTCGAGACCTACAACATATCAGAAGGTAATGCGGGACAAATACGGGCATGTTCGATTAACCTTGGGCTTCTCAGAAAATTTTTCTTAACACAAAGGGACACACGCCCGTGTAGATTAGGCCGTGTGGACTCAAACGCCTGTGTATCTTAAGGCACGCCTATGCCCTTCAACCGTGGGCAACACGGCTATGGAAACACGACCATGCTTCTTGCCCGTGGACGAAACTTTCATTTTAACACGGCCATGATGCACGCCCATGTGGCCTACCCGTGTATAACTTTGAGCTCAAATTTTAAGTGCAGGGGACACACGGCCATAGCGCATGCCCATAGGAAGGAACCGTGTGTCACACACGGCCTAGACACACGCCCATGTGTCCAACCATATGGACTTTATTAGGCTATTTTCCAAGCCTTTAGTCACCTCTTTCTATTACTTGTGTTTAGTGGTTACCAAGTTTGAGAGAAAACATAATGTTACGCTTGTAAATAACCTTAATGAAAATAGTTGTATGGAAACCTCATATAATTGGTTTCGTACATAAATGGTTATTTCCTCTTTAGTATCATGGGTTCCCGTGTTACATTAATCCATCCGAAATTGGCTCATTCATGTGACTCATTTGTTAATTGATAGCAACCCATCATTAGTAATTAAAACCATGCATAAAATCATAGGTTATAACCTACTTAAATTAAGCCAATTTTCATCGAAATATACAAAGAGATAAACATATTTCTACATGCCTTTACTTGGCAAATCAAATGGCACATATAATAAAATACTCAAACATACTATACATGTCATTTAACAAAATAAACAGAGTCTTTATACCAAAGCTTGTTTAGTTGATAGTGTGTTGACTCTCCAATTGTCCTCCAATCCTTTTGAGTCCCCGAGCTCTATGAGGCCGGGAAAAAGAGAGGAGTAAGCATTTACATGCTTAGTAAGCTCGAATAACAGGAAAGTAAACTTACCAAGTAATTAGCATACATCCATATCTAAATCATGAAATCATCCAATAAGAAATGATTTCCTATCACATGCACTCAATCAATGAGTTAGTCACATAACAAAGCATCATGTAATTTATATAGTTGAGCTCATCATTCATCATCCTGTTAACATACATCATATTATCCCATTGAGTTTTTAGGAAATCTCGATGGAGTACCCATTATCCGTCAATTCTTATGAATGATCATTTCACATATATGCACTCCCGCGAACCTCACATCCCATGGAAGGATTACCAGTCCAGGCCAAATCCCTTATAACGACAAACACCCTTAATGAGTTCGGATCTGAATTACCAGTCCAACCAAAATTCAAACCCTAATCGGATTACCCGTTCGGGCTAAATCCATAATGCACACATATTCTTCGGGAGGCTTGATCATTCAAGGAACACCCGTCCGGGCTAGATTCCTTTCCATATTTGGGATCACGGATTACCCGTCTGGGCTAAATTCTTTCTGTAACACATGCAGGTTCTCAGTTCATATGTAAAACATGGTTTATCCATCGAATTCCCTTTTTAACCTCAATCGAGATAATTATCAACAAGTCATTACCAAAGGTGCATTTCATGCATTTTCATACCATCAATAAATGCAAATATCATACATTCATAAATCATACAATTATGTATATTAGGCGTTTACTTTAAGTTATTCGAACTTACCGGGTATTCTTTTTAAGATTGTGTTTTGGTTATTCCGAAACCTTGCTTTTACCATGATTGACCTCTAGAATTTGTTCCTCGGGGTCTATAATAGTAAAATTAACTCATTAATACACTACATTATGCATTTCAAGTTTAATATCTGCCCCTGGTTTAAAGGACCGTTTTGCCCCTAACCTTTCCCATTTTTACGATTTAGTCCTTAGGCTCGGATAATGAAACACATGCACTTTCTATCTTACCCAAGCCTAGCGGAACACTTTCCCTTCTTATGGTAGCCCACATTGTCCATTATTTTCTCATTTCTATAACACATTTATATCTTTTGCAAAATGGTTCTTATAAGGGTTTCTCATGAAAATCAACTAGAAAAAGATGTTCAACACACATTAATCTTTCATATTCCTCCATATTCCATCAAAACACAATCAACTCATACATGGATAAATTTTTAAACATGAACCCTAGCATGAAATATAGGTAGAAATGGAGAGATCAAGCTACTGGGATTTCAAAAATACAAAGAACATGAAAAACGGGGCTCGGGAGCACTTACTATTGAGCTTGAAAATTGAAGAAACCCTAGGTATGGTGTCCTCCAAATTTCGGCAGCTATGGGAAGAAGATAAGCATATTTTTGCTCCATTTTTCTCTTTTTATTTTATTAAAATGCTTATTCTTTAAAATTTCATCCATGCAAGCCCATTTTTGTCCAAAAATTTAAAATTTGGGAAAATTGCTTTCCAAGACCTTCTAATTCATAATCTAAAGCAATTTCATGCAAATTGCTTCTAGAAACCATGTTTTGCAATTTATTCAATTTAGTCCCTAATTTCCAATTGGACGTCTTATACTTGGAATTTCTTAATTAAACTTTAACAAATGCATATACTCATATTCCAGGCCTCATAATAAGCATAAAATAAATATTTTGATGTTGAATTTGTGGTCCCGAAACCACTATTCTAACTAGGCCCTATTTTGGGATGTTATAAGATTAGCGTGGATCAATGCTTTTTTAGAATTTACGAGTTCTACTAATTGAAATAATTAAACTTACTAAATTTTTTACAAAGGTACGAAGGCTATAGACGGTGAGTTTGACAACCAGTAGGAAAATGTTTTAACAATGATTGGTTTTGATTTAGGGTAAGTAAAGAAATAATTTTCAACATCAAAATAATGTGAAACATGATGAAAAAAGGGGGAGAAAAAAAGATGAATATATATGTAGAGAATAGAAGGATAAATTCTAATTGGAATGACAAAAATAAATCAAAATCCTAATGTAATTAGGAAAGATGACTAAATAGCTGGATTTTCAAACTTTTAAGGGGTTGTAGGGTAATTTACCCTTTTTATCGAAAATAAAAAAGAAATGGGGTGAGATTGACATTACTTGAACTTGGGAATTCAAGAGGGAAAGAAGAATGCTTGACCAATTAGGCTACTACCAAAACTTAATTATGTTCTACTCCGTTTAATATTTATTATAGTGTGGTTTTTTCCGTATGTTGTTGAAATTAAAAAGAAAAGAAATGTGAGAGATGGGGTTTAAACTTAGAATCTCTAAGGAGTGTACTAACTACTTACCCATCAAGTGTAAGATTTATTTCTTGATTATTTATTTCATGTAACCCCTATATTTTAGGGCATTACAAAACTTTAAAAAATATTTTTAATGCTTTTATTTTCAAAAAATTAATTAATTACTAATGTGGCATACATATGGATTGCCATATGTATGCCATATCAGCAAAGTTAATAAAACATAAAATTTTCAATTCATTTTGGGGTGAATTAACAAATAATGTAAGCTCAATGGCTAAAAGAGACGAAAATTAATTGAAAGGCTAAAATGACTTTTGTAAAGTTGGAGGACTAAAAAAATTTATTATGCCTTTAAATTTTGATGTATAAAGAATAAATCTAAAATTTTGTCAAAGTATAGGGACTAATAGCATAGTTTAACCTAATCATAAAATACCAATGGTACTTGCAAGATATAAAAAAGGCTTTAATGATCCTGCTTAATATAATCAAAACTTAGAATTGAATGGCTCTCTGTGACTCTGCTGCTCCTGAAAATCCCACGTTGGAGGAGATGTTACCTAAGAAAGTTAGGTTTAGAGACAAGGAGGAAGTGACGAGAAACGACATGGAGATAGAACGGCCCTCTGCTCAGCCTACTTCTTGGCGTGACATGCTGGTAGGCCAGTCATCTAAGGGTGGAGCCAATGGTTCGAATGAGAAGGAAGCTTTTGACTTCCTTGAAGGAGATGTCCTGAGATCCGTAGTGAATGGTGTGCCTTCTATTACTTTCTCTGATAGGGTTCATCAATTTCTCCTTGACAACACAGTGGTCTTAAAACTTCTAGGCCGAAACATTGGTTTTTCGGTTCTGCAGAATAAACTTTATAGCATGTGGAAACCTTCAGCCCCTATTCATATGATGGACATAGAAAATGGCTATTTTCTTGTTAAATTCCAGAATAAACTTGACTAAGATATGGCTCTTTCCGAAGGTCCATGGACAATTTTCGGGCAGTATTTGACTATTCAGCCTTGGACGATGGCTTTTGATCCTATTCAAGCATACCCAAGTGTTGTTATGGCATGGATTTGATCCCCTGCTCTATCGAGTTATCTTTACAATAGTAAAATCATTACAGAAATAAGATAACTTGTGGGTATAGTGGTCAAGTTAAATATGAACACCGATAGTAGGACGATTTAGAACTTGTGGGATGATTTGCTAGGTTGGCTGTTTATGTCGATTTAGAAAAGCCTTTCGTGTCTCAAATATTGATTAATGGCCAGAAACAAAAGGTAGAATACGAATCCCTGTCTACAATATGTTTTTATTGTAGATGATATGGTCATGTGGAGAACAAATGTAACTTCAAATCTACTAAATCTGTGGTTGAGGTGATTAGGAGCTCGCCTAAAACTGAAACTAAAGTTCAAAAATTGAACGTTGAAGGATCGAAGAAAGAAGATGGCAACTACGGGCCATGGATGGTTGTTGAAAAAAAATCAAGGCACAAATCAAGGGAAAATCCATAAAAATTAACTAGATTTATTGAGAAGGAAAAAGAAGGGTCTTGTTTTGGAAGCCTTGAGATTATAGATTTAGTGTAAGAACCGTAAGGAAGAGATTTGGTTGATTTGCGAAGGAATAACGGGAAGGATGTTTTATTTGAGGATCAAAGTAGGAAAGATTCGGGGGGCCACTATAACGGTCAAAATGAGGATAATAGAGGTTACAAAAAAGGCAAAACCAAGGAAATTGGACCTTCAAATGCTTCTGGCCCGATTAACAAGAAGAACAAGGAATCTTTTGCTGGTCCAAATTGGTCCACATTAATTCTAACAAATTTACCCAAAGTTCAAGAAAGCTTACAAATGGCCTGGGCCTTGAAGTTCATTCACCAGATCAGGCCTGGAGGCTTATGGACCGAACTACCCAAGAGGAGGTGAGTCAACAGGTTGCTGCTGGGTCTGACAATTCTGACCGTAACCTAGCAGCGGTGGAAATCGCAGCAGAGCTTACAAGCGAAGGAGAAGCTTTGAGCACTGAAGGAGTGCCTGATGTCCACCAAATTGCTTCAAATTTTAAGGAAAATGTTACAGGCGTTGGGATGGTTGACGTGGGGAGTCTGGATTCTGGAAAACATACGGCTGTTGCATTCTTTAAAAATAAAACTCCCATGTTCTCTAACAGTCCCTTGGCTTTGGTGGGGGCTCTTAATTCGGGCAAGGGTCTGAAAATCAAAGGCATAAATAGTAAGCTAAATAAAAGCTTACATGGAGGGAACGTGTGCTTCAAACATGCGAGCCATCACCGTGTTTCACTGAAAAAATCCATGGAGCAATTGGCCGAAAGTATTTCGACCATTACAAAGGGGAATATTGATGATGGTGGTTATTCCAGAAATGATGAACAGATTGAGGGGTTTATTACCCCTAGGCAGTAAGACTGATTTATGTTGCTGGGTTTTAATTCCTCTTTTTATTTTTTGGGTTTTGCTTATAATTTTAGTTATTCTGATTTTGGTTTTTATTTTTATTTCACTATATTTATTTTAATGTCTCCTAATCTAAAATTTTTTTCGTGGAACTGTCAAGAATGTGCTAGTAGGAAATTTATCCGAGCTTTTTCCGAATATTATTCAGAACACGGTCTAGACATTGTTTGTCTGGTTAAACTGAGGGTAAGCGGTAAAAAAGCCAATTTTATTATCAATCAACTGGGCTTTAACTTTTTTCATCGAGTTGAAACGGTTGGGTTTTCAGGTGGTATCTGGGTGGGATGGAATGATTCTGTCCAAATGCAAATTATCACCAGTCATTCTCAATTTATTTTCATTCGAATAGTTAATTTTATTCCTAATAAATCACTTTTCATTTCTTTTGTTTATGGTAGCCCTGATAAGTCGAAACGACGACTTCTTTGGGAAGTGCTTCATTCTATCGCCCCGGACCAGTCTTATCCTTGGCTCATCATGGGAGATTTTAATGCTATTATATCTCTTAGAGAAGTTCTTTTAACATAGGAAAACATTGTAATTTGTTTGGTAATTTTGTGGACTCTTGTGCTTTGCAGGACTTAGGCTTTAGTGGACCCGCTTTCACTTGGCAACGAGGTAATACGTACATAAGGTTAGATCGAGCTCTTGCAAATGATGAATGGATGGTAACTTTTCCACAGTGCTTAGTTCAACATCTCCCTCGAATTAAGTTGGATCACCGGCCGCTATTACTTTCCATTTGCGTTTGGCGTTCCTAAAGGACGACCGTTCAGATTCTTAGCGGGGTGGACCTATCATAATACCTTTCCTACCTTTGTTAAAGATCATTGGCACTATGCAGGTAATATGGTTGATTCTCTCAATAATTTTACTTCTTCTATTAAAGTCTAGAACAGGGATGTTTATGGCTTTTTGGGAGCACGAAAGCGGACCCTTTTACGTTCTCTTAACAGTATTCAAAAGGCCATTGATCAGTTTCTTCTAGTCGGTTAGCTCAAAAAGAAGAGCAAATTAGAGATGAGTTGGAAAACGTCCTTGAGCATGAGGACTTACTCTGAAGACAGAAGGCTCGTTGTGATTGGTTACAGTTGGGGGATAGAAACACGAAGTTTTATCATAGCCGTACGATCAAAAGAAGGAGGTATAACCACATTTCTACCTTACGTATTAATAATGGGGATTGGTGTTCGGAATAGGACATTTTGCAGTCTAAACCGGTGGAATTTTTTGAAAGGTTGTATGGTGAAACCCCTCCTTCTTCTTTAAAGGGCATACCTAGTTTTGATTTCCCTAAACTCTCCTCTCCGGAGGTTGCTTTTTTAGAATCTGATATTACTAATGAGGAAATTAAAAGGGCGCTATTTGATATGGCACCTTTAAAAGCACCTGGCAGCGATAGGTATCATGCCCTTTTCTTTCAAAATCAATGGGATACTATTGGCAGGGATGTGTGTCAATAGGTTAAAGAGATCTTTGATGGGCGAATGATTGACCAGGAGTTGAACAATACTGTGATTGTTCTTATTCCCAAAAAGGAGAACCGTGAAGACTTCAGTCATTTCCGGCCTATCAGTTTATGCTCTGTGCTGTATAAGTTGGTTATGAAAGTGGTGGCTAACAGGTTTAAGGTAATTTTCCCTAAGTTGATTTCACAGGAACAAGTTAGATTCATAGCTGGCCGTAACATATCGGATAACATCATTCTTGCCCAAGAAGTTATCCATTCTATGCGATGTAAGCGGAAAAGTAACAACTGGATGGCCATAAAGTTAATTTAGAGAAAGCGTATTACAGAGTCAGCTGGGAGTTCATTGATGCCTCGTTGAGTGCGACAGGTATACCCATCTTTCTAAGAAAAGTTATTATGTCAGCTATTTCCTCTTTTATAATGCAGATTTTTTGGAACGGAGTGCCCACTCGTAAGTTTAAACCGATTAGAGGAATTTGTCAAGGATGTCCTTTATCGTCGAATTTGTTTGTTCTCTGCATGCACTGGTTGGGGCATACTATCCAAAAAGAAATAGAGATCGGTAATTGGACCCCATTCGGTTGTCTCGTAATGGCCCTACTATTTCTCATCTTTTTTTCGTAGATGATCTGGTTATCTTTGGAAAATCTAATCTTGGCCAAGCTCGATTGTTAGATTCTATTCTCAGCCAGTTTTGTGAGATCTCGGGTTATAAAATTAGTGTTGAAAGAGTAATATTTTCTTTTCCAAGACTACTGCTGAAGATTTCCGTAATCAAATTAACCAGATTTTCAGTTTTCAGGAAGTTCAAAACTTAGGTAAGTATTTGGGTATTCCTTTGTTCCATGAAAGGGTTAATAATCATACGCTAAGCTTTGTTGTTGATAAGGTGAGGCAGAGGTTGCAGAGTTGGGATGCTAGGAGATTATCTATGACAGGGAGAGTCACCTTGGCGCAATCAGTTCTTCTCTCTATTCCCAACTATTTTATGCAGTCTTTGATGATTCCGAAAGGTGTGTGCTTAGAGATTGAGAAACTGGCCAGACAATTTATTTGGGGTGGCAACAATGGGCAGTCCAAAATTTCTTTAGTAGGATAGGATTCCATTTGTCAGCTTCGAGTGCGTGGTGGCCTTGGTTTTAGACATTTGGAGGATCAAAATAAGTCCTTCCTCATGAAAAATAAGATTTGGTCTTATCTCCAAAAGCGAAGCCCTTTGGGTTCGTGTTCTTCGATCCAAGTACAGATGGAAAGAACAGCTCCCGGACTCGATTAGCAGAAGTCAATGTTCCCACTTATAGAGATCCCTGTCTAAGATATGGCCTTTATTTCACGAAAACTTAATTTGGTCCCTTGGTAATGGTTCTTCTGTTAGATGCTGGAAAGACGCTTGGATTCCAGGTATGGGTTCCCTAGCCTCTAAAATTCCATCCTTTTCTAATCTTGATCTTGAGTGCCATGTTAGGGAGTTTTTCAATCTGGATGGAAGCTGGAATTTGGACATGTTTCGAGTTTGGCTACCAGAGGATGTGATTTGTAAGATTATTAGTATCCCACCTTCGCACCCTTATTCAAGTCCAAATAGGGTGGTTTAGGCTCGGTCTACTTCGGGAGTTTTTTCGGTCCGTAGTGCATATGGATCTTTAAAAGAGTCAACGTGGAAGCCTCCAGACAATCAGCTTGAGCATATTTGGAAATACCCAGGACCTCAAAGAGTTAGAATCTTTCTCTGGTTAGCTTATTAGCAAAGATTGCTTACTAATTCGGAACGTGTTAGAAATGGGATTAGGCATTGTTCTTCGTGCGCTTTGTGTGGACACGAGATTGAAGATTTGGCTCATGTTCTTCGAGATTGTCCCTTTGTGAAGGATGTGTGGATGCTAATACTTCCAAGACAACTTGAACAAAGGTTCTTTTCTTCTCCTTTTCCTTATTGGTTTTCTCTTAACCTGTGTTTTCAAAGACAATTGCAGGACAGTGGACTCTCTTGGCCGTGCTTATTTGGTTTAATTGCGTGGCGTATCTGGAAGAATAGAAACCTCTTCATCTTTCAGAAGCTTTCCTGGTCAGTAGCTGAGGTGATTAAGAACTCTAGATGCTGGGCTCGCCAATATGAAACACGTATGGGAATCAATAAAAGAGTGCAACAAAGGTCGGCTTCGACAACCAGCTTGGATACTTTTTGGACTTTTCTTTCCACTGATGGAGCTGTAGTCAGGGATTCTGGATATGCTGCCATAGGAGGTGTGGCTAGAGACTTTCCCGTTTTTTAGGAGTTTGTTCTCCATTTGAAGCGGAAGTCTGGGCCATTTTGGATGGAATCCTTATTTTGCTTAATAAGGGTTTCAGGAAAATCTCGATTTTGTCTGATAATCTTGAAATCGTTCAAGTTTTGTCCGCACCGAATTTGGAGGATTTTGGGATTACTGTCCTCAGAAGAGTTCAGCGCATTATAAGAGCAGAAGGACAGTGGAAGATTTAGCATACCCCAAGAAATCGGAATTTGGTGGCTAACCGCATTGCTAAGCTCAGCTTGAGTTGGAAATCAAGTTTACAAGTTTTTGACGAGGCTCCTAAGGAAGTTATTAATCTTCTACGGGAAGAAAAAGAACACAATTGGTTTATGTAGTTTCTTATGTTCCTTTTTCTTTTCATCAAAAAAAAAAAGGCTTTAATCACAATTTAGTCACTGAATTATACCCGCTTTCTCACTTCAATAACTAAACTTTCTTTTTGGCCCATTTTGGCCCAGAACAATCACTTCATTACACGTTTTTGACACATTCAATTAACAATGTTAAAAAAAAAAGCCTTAATCGAATAGAATAAGTGATATGTCTCTATTGGGAACAAATGTGGCTATTCTGGTCATTGATTGCATTGATCGAAAGATGATTATCGATGATCAGACAAAAATAATTAAAAATTATAAAAAGATTTATTGGAAATTGTAAAATTATTAAAAAATATTCGCTAGTTATGGGTTAAGCATATGGCAAAGTTACCAAAAACATTGCGGGTGGGTGTTTAATTAAATAAACTGAGAAAGGATTCTTAATACTAGTTGTGTCAATATTAATCATAAAATAGGGAAAGGGTTGGTGCCTCGAAGTTTGGTTTATTGGGGATATGCGATGCGAGAGAGGAGATTTGTCTCTTTCCATTAGGGGGTAAATATCAATACAAGTCTAAATAGAATAATTAGTCAATCATTTAATGTATCATAATCACAATTACCAACTGATTCCTTTCCATTCAGCGTTGATTTGTTCAAAACTCTACAACGTCACTCTAATCATGTGAGCTGACGGAAGCATTTCTAGAAAGTAGAAACCAATGAAAACTTTGCTCCTATATTAATTAACTGGTAAACTAATGGTCTGGGTTCAACTACTTTTGGATCTCACTTCCATGATTAAATTTTTTTAATAATTTGAAGAATATTAGAGTCGATTGGGCTTAATTGATAAGTTACACTTCAAATTATACAATTTTTTTAATGTGCTACTTCAAACTTTTTTTATTAGAATATTCTTTCATTACTCAAGTCACTTCAAATCTTAGTACCATTAAAAATTATCCACAAATTATATCATGTCACATCAGTATTATTCATCGCTCTCCCCTCCCTCCGCCACCGCTCTCGGCTCCTTCTCCCTTGACTAAGCCAACAACCTGAAAAAGAAAACCAATACGTTAAATTAATGAACTCAATACACGAGAAAGAAAATCTTTGCATTTAATTACTTACCATTGAAGGGGAAAAACTGGATGTTCTTGAGAAAGTTGAAGTTTTCTCCAATTTTGAATTAAATAGTAATCCTTCGAAATTTAAGGTTCTTAAAACAGAATTATCGAAGACAACAACAAAGAAAGTGAAAGCACAGAAAGTCGTGGAATTAATGGCATTACCGACCAGCATTAAAGATCGTTTGCAGTTTTGGTTTTAATGGCGATGGAAGATGTTTGACCCTTATGGTTTTATAGAGTGAAAATTATGTTGAGGAATTAAGAAAAGCGAGAGGCAACCAATAGTAGAATTGAGGAAAATACAAGTTGTTGGCTTAGTAAAGGGAGAAGGAGGGGAATGCGATGGCCCCGGAGGGGGGGCAGGTAAGGGAGAGGAAAGGGTCGGGGTGGGGAGGGACGATGGGAGAGAGGGGACAGCGATGGAGGGAAAGAGCCGAGAGGGGTGGGGTGAGGGAAGTGGAAGGAAATATATTTTATTTTTAATATTAATATAATTTTGTCATTATACACAATTAATGACTAAATTAAAGTAAAAGGATAAAATACACAATTACTTCTTTTTGAAAAATATATATGATCGCATTTGAGATAATATAATTATACTTAATATTCATATTATATTATTTGTTTGTTTTTGTGCACAGACTTGATCTTGAAAGTTCGTACCTGTAAATCCAAGCATTTAATAATCTGACTCTAAGAAAATCTAGATATAAGAATATTCAAATTTGAGAAAGTTCTAGTTCAAAATAATTCGAGCCCAAAATCAACTCGTGATCTGTCTTAGGCTCAAGACCAATTCAAACTTAAGCTCGAGATAGATCTAATATAAAACTAAAAAAAATTTGAATTTATGAAAATATATTTTAAATATTATATATTTATATTAAAAGTTTATAAATCAATACATCTTTATGTTAAATTATAAAATTCAAAAACATTAATTTTGACAGCCCTAATTTGACCCTAGTCGGGAAGTGATTTCAGGAATACAAAATTGAGTCACAAAAATAATTAAATGTTATATTTTGTGATTATTACATGTGAAAGTGCATGTGTGAAAATTACATACTTTGATTTTGTCATTTGTGAGTGAAATTATGAAATAGGACTTATGTGAAAATTTCTGAAAATGCTATAGGCTAATTTGTAATGGCCAAATAAATAGTAGTGCAAAATAGGAGGATTTGCATGTCAAACCTCCCATTTTATGTGTAGTGGCCGGCCAAGGTGATGGGTATTAGATAATATATGTATTTTAGCATTATAATAGTTATAATGGATGATGGTCATGATGAACAACATGTGCAAATTTTTTATTGAAGTTATGGCATAGGTATGGCACAAATTAATATATGCCATTTTGTGTCATAAAATGTTTAGGAATAAAGAATAATAAAAATAAAAAGGGAAGTAAAAGAAGGTTTTTGTTCATTCTTGGTTCTTCATAGCCGAAAATTGAGAGAGCAAATAGGGGAGGAAACCCTTGAATATTCGGTCACTAGGAGGAGGAAAATTGAAGGTAAGTTCTTGGTACTTTGCTTCTATTTTGATATTCATGGGTTCTTCTTGATTATACCTTAACTCATGAAGCATATTTTTGATTTTTGGTTGTGTTGTGAGCATCCGGTCATGAATTGAAATGAAGGAAATGGTTGTTGTTTCATGTTCTTTTGATGAATAATAGAAGATAGGTGAAGTTGAGCCAAGCAAATGAGCATGCATGTGCTTTAGATGCTAAGGGGGAAAATCAGCTAACATGTTTTGTGTGAACTTGGATAATATTGAGTAATGTTTGTGCTTTAAAATGATGAAATGGAGTTTATGCTTAAGTGAAATTATAGGTATGTGATGATGGATTTGTGATATGCATGTTTAAATAACATGCATGCAAGGTATGTGTGAAAGAGTGATTTGATAATAAATCTGCTTGGGACAGCAGCAGTAACGTGATTTTGGAAAATCACCATAAATTGTGGGAGATGAGTTAGAAGCATAATAAATTATGTGATTAAATCTTAATGAGTCTAGTTTCTTATAAAAGAAACTTTGTAAATAAAAGAATTTCCGATAATGAGATATTCGAAGTGATGTGGGACAGAGTCAGAATGACTTCTAGATCCTCTGTTCTGTTTTTATAAAATCATTATAAATTGTACAAAAATGGTCCTAAGATGAAATTTATATGCTTAGACTCCTTAATGAGTATAGTTTCAAATGAAATAAACCAGAACATATTTTGAATTCTTTACAATGAGAAATTTGATTCATAGTGAAGAGTGGTCAGATTAGTCAAACAGTGAAACAAGGGAAACTTTAAGAAAAATCTGGTATTGATTGGCCAAACCAAAAATTCTGAAATTTTATGGATAAAAGATATATGAGTCTATTTTCAGATAAAATTAACAGCACTTGATTTGGAGTTTTTTAGCTCCAGTTATAAATGATTTAGTGACTATTGCTCAAGAAGACAGCTTGCAGTGGAATTGTGATTATGTGGTAAACATTGACAAAAAAAAAATTGTTAATGAGTTGCTTATTGATTTCTTATAAGCTTACTACGATCAGTAGGTGTGAAAGTCAAATGTGTATATATATTATATTTTGAAAGTGATGCTTGAATAGTCGAATAATGACTAGTTTAAAATCTTTGAATTGAAGCTCAAGAGCATAGAGGGGCAAATTCGGATAAGGGAAAAGAGAAAGTAATCGAAAAGCCATTGTAATCGTTCGGCAACCTTCAAGGTAAGTTCTTAAGTGTTTAAGCTTGATTCCCTTTTATATGCCTAAGAGTTAAATTAATATGGCAAGGAGAATGTAAATTTTATTTGATTAATGTGCCGAATATGTAATGATTTAAGGCTATAAGCCGATTATGACTATTATGCTTAAGTTGAATTGGATTTGGAAATTTGATGCACTAAATGAGTGTTACAATGAATAAACTATGTCGTATATGTGCTGTAGAGATATCATGATTTGTGATTATTAAATATCTAAAGGAAACCATGATGTGTATAAAATTATTATTATTATTAGTCTTTTGTGGTAGCCGAATATGGCTTGGCACTAAAGTGATTAAATGTGAACTTCGATGAGGTAAACTGTTAAGAGTGTGGTGCTATAAGACTATGGGCTAATACGATATGTGGATTCGTTTCGTAAAGTAAATTATTCAGGTACGAACAACCTAATTAAGTACATGTGAATTAAATGAATTTGATGATTGGTGTGAATCTAAATGTAAATGATAGTGTTCATATGAAGCTTATATCCGAATGTAGCAAATGACTACTAATATGATATGTTGAATGAGATGTGTTAATATATGATTAAATATGCATGATATTTGATGTGTATCCGGGCTTAAAGACCCGCAGGCTATATGCTGGAATTATATCCGGGTTAAATCCCGCAGGCTTCGTGCTGGTATTATATCCGGGTTAAATCCCGAAGGCCTAGTGCTGGTATTATATCTGAGTTTAAAGTCCCGTAGGCTTCGTTCTGGTGTTATGTTCGGGTTTTATACCTCACAGGCCAAGTGTTAGTGAATTTGATAAAGTATATGACTACGAGATCCTATGCTAAGATGATAAATTGAACTCGTATTACACATTAAGTGATTCTGGTATGTGATATATATATATATATATATTATATGTGAGATTGATCTGACGGGAATAAGAATGTGTAATGAGAAGCATATGAAAAGATGTTGTAAATTCATATGTATATTTATATATGTGTGCATTTAGTTATTATTCAAAGTTACAAGATAGTTTTCGATATGCCATTTAACTATGAATGTTGAAAGTAAGTGTGGGTAAGAAATGATACACTAGTGAAATTTGAAAGAATTAAAGTTAATCCGGAAGCTTGTAAATACTATGTTTATATGAGTTTGAGTATAAACGGAGTAAAATGATATGTGTTTGTGCATAATTGGCCAAATAGTATTGTACTCGAAAAGTGTTATGTGATTTGAACATTTGGTTTGTTTTAAGTTCAACTGCTTAAATTGCTTAAGACTTACTAAGCTTATGAAAGCTTACTTTGAATGTTATGTTTCTCTGTTTATTTTTGTAGATCGTTGACTCTTACTATTAGCTCGGGATTGTCAGACTTCGTCACACTATCTACTATTGTAGTAATCATGTGATTTGGACTTAGCTTATGACATGTATAGGATAGACTATAAGTAGAATGATATTTTGACTATTGTATATAAGCCATGCGAATATGGCATCTTATGGAAGTTTACTTTTATAAGTTTTAAATTCGATCTTTGTTTGTGTCTATTAGTTATATAAATAAATGATCTATTAGTTATATAAATAAATGATCTTTTATTTAAGAAAGGGTTCAAAATTTTACTGTTCTGATCCGATTCTTAATTTCTGGTAATGTCTCGTCCTATTCCGGCGACGGTTACGGGATAGGGGTGTTACATTAATTATGAATATAATATTATTTTAAATGCAATTATCATATACGTATAAAAATATTCAAAGTTAGTAATTATTAAAATTTAAAAATTTTAAGTTTAGTGATTATATAAAATATATAATGATGTAATATGTTAATTTAATGCTATGAAAATCAAATTAAGTTCCTATCGAATTTATTAAACTTTTAGTAATGAAAAATCACATTTGTATGTACTCATTGTATCTATAATTCATATGAAAATGAACACAAAACTTTTATATATATATATATATATATATATATATATATAAATAATTTGTGACATTTTGATGAATATTAGTTTGGATTACGAAATTTATCAAATAACACGATTTTTGTGTTTCTATAGCAAGGCATAATAGGGTATATAGGGGCACATGACATGGACAAAATTTGGATTATTTTTATTATTATTTTATTTTATTTATATTTAAGCATTTTATAGTATTTTATGATTTTTTGTATTTGGCTAGAAATTTTTACTTAATTATCGATAATTTTTATAAATTTATAATATTTTACAACTTTTAAATTTTTTATAATATTTTAAACTACATCTAGAATGAACTAGACAAATAGATGTTCAAATTCAAATAAACTTGAACGTTCATTTGTCTAAGTTCATTTCAAGATATATTTTTTATATAATTTTAGGATTTTAATTTTTTAATATATGATATGTGACAAGCTATGTCAAGATATTTGGATAGGTGGCATGCCATATTAGCTTCACAATGATTTTGTCAGTCGTGGAAGTATTTGTTAACAATCCAATTCGTGAATGACAATTTTCATTATAAAATGGGCCTAGTTGATTTTTTTTTGTCATTAAGGGCTCAATTGTGTACATTCTTAAGGGCTTAATTGTTTTTACTAAGAATTTTTTACCCTTAAGCCTAAACAAGATAAAAATTTTCAATATTCAAAATATAATAATAAAATAAAAATTATTCAAATATCATTTTAGTAGTATAATAAATAATAAAAACTATTTTTGTCAATTTAAAGGTTTTTCCAAATTCATGTGTTATATATATAGATAATAATTCAAATAAAAAAATTTATATACATAACCATAAATGTTATATACAAATAAACCAAAATATTACATACAAATTCATATACATATTATATAATAATATTAATTGTGATAAACATTATACAATGACAAACACCTTACCACAGAACCAGCAGGTTCATTCTGTCTCTAAAATGCAAATACTTAGTTAACAGCCCAATCAAACCACTGACCCAACCAACAAACCTTAATACTTCAAGCCCCAAATTCGAGGTGTTACAATTACCCTTAATACCCATTAAGAAAGATTCAATTGGGATGATAGCAGATCGGTTAATTAAGTCAACTCATTTCTTACCTATCTATACGGACTACTCTTTACCAAGGTTGGCTAAGTTATATATTTCGGATATTGTGAGACTGCAAGGAGTATGTAACACGCTATACTCGGTCTAGTCGTCGGACCCAAGCTATAGGATGCTACAATAGTAAATCGGAACATTCACAAGCAATTTATTCAATAATACTCAATAATCAATAAATACAAACTAATTCCATGTTAAACATGCATTACAATCAAAATCAAGTCTTAATCGGGCTTACGAAAGCTTTTGAGCAATTTTTAAACTAAATCGGATTTAATCTGAAACATTTACAGATTAATAGGCATAAATGCAAAACAGGGGTCACACAAGCGTGTGGCCAGGCTGTTTGACGGCCTGAGTCCATGTGGTGCAAGGCCATACACCCGTGTCCTCAAACCGTGTAATAACCTAATGCCGTGTGATATAGGGTCACATGACCGTGTAACAACCTATGACCGTGTGAACTAAAAATCACCCTGAACGTGTAGCACACACGATCGTGGTAGCCCGTGTGCAGCATATATAACCTATTTTAAGCATTTTGCATACCATTTAAACCAAATGACCTATAATGCCATTTCATGCTATTCAAACCAACACCAAAATATGCCTATTCCAAGTCAAAAACACCAACTCACTTAATCATTTTATCAAAAAACCAATTTTCCCTATTGGCACCAACAAATCAATAATTCAAATTGTGAAAAATAAAATAGAATAAAATAAATAAAAATAAAGAACACATAAATTTTACGTGGAAACCCTTTCGGAAAAAAAACCACGGAGGAGAAGAAAATTCACTATGTCGAAAAATTTTACTCAAATACAAGAGGAATAGACTATGTCTATTTATAGGCTTGCAAAGCCATATTCTAGTAGGATTGAAACACCTTATCCTAATCAATATAAAATAGATGGAGTTTAATAAGGTTTAAAACCTTATTCTAAAATAAAATAAAAGAAGTCTAGTTCTATATGGATTTTACTTTTATTTTATTTTCCATCGTATTTTATTTAAATAAGAATTTTGGGTCACTTAATTCTAACAATCTCCACCTTGACACAAATTCTCAATGAACAAGTTCTTCATCGCGAACTTTCAATAAACAAGTTCTTCACCTCTTCCAAAAACCCCTTAAGGGTTTAACTTCAACAATGAACACCAACCAAGTCTAAGCAATGCTCAAACTTGGTTATAGGAAGTGACT
Organism: Gossypium arboreum; assembly: GCF_025698485.1. Classification (NCBI taxonomy): domain Eukaryota; kingdom Viridiplantae; phylum Streptophyta; class Magnoliopsida; order Malvales; family Malvaceae; genus Gossypium; species Gossypium arboreum. The sequence continues at coordinate 53,330,341 of NC_069077.1, forward strand.
TAGTCATCATATCTCAGGATTTTCATGAGTGCTAATTTTGCTCACAACAATATCACCACGAGCAATAATATCACGAACAAAATGATACCGAATATCAATGTGTTTTGTTCTCTCATGAAACATTTGATCTTTTGTAAGAAAGATGGCACTGACCGTCACCCTTTGCAACAAGCCTTGCTTTATATCCGGGTTCTTCAACTCCTGAGTCCCTTCTTTCTTTTAAACACCCATTTACAACGAATGCCTTTTTACCTTTAGGAAGTTTTACAAGATCCCATGTTCTGCTTTTTGTGGAGTGATTCCATCTCCTCTTGCATAGCAAACATCCACTTTTCGAGTCTTCACACTAATCGCCTCGAAATAATTAAATGGCTCTTGATTCGCATCTATATCTTCAGCCACATTTAAAGCATAAGCAACTAGATCAACCTCGGCATACTTCTTTGGAGGTTTAATTTCTCTTCTTGTCCTATTTTTGGCGATAGAGTATTGCGGTGAAGAAGCAACTCTATTCTCAATTTTGTATTGGCTTGAGGAGTTGATTCAGATAACTGATGCTCCACCGCTTTTGGTTTTCTTTATTGGAAGAGTCTTTAAGAGATAAGTTAGGTAGCATAGCGCTTTCATCAAAACAACATCTCTGCTAATCACAACTTTTCTATTTTCAGGACACCATAACTTATAGCCTTTACACCAGCTTTATAACCAAGAAAACGCATTTAATGGATCTTGGTTCCAATTTTCCATTATCAACATGAGCATACGCAGACACCCAAAAATCTTTAAATCGTAATAATTAGCGGGATTACCGACCATACCTCTTGTGGAGTCTTTTTCTCAATGGCAACGGATGGAGATCGGTTGATCAAAAACATGCAGAGAGGTCGCTTCGCCCAAAATGACTTCGTAAGTTGGCATTTGACAACATACATCGAACCTTCTCCATGATCGCTCGTTCATTCGCTCGCAACGCCGTTTTTGTTGTGGAGTATGACGAATCGTCAAGTGTCTCATGATCCCTTCGACTTGCACAATCTATTAAACTCATCGAATGTAACTCTAAGCCATTGTCTGCATGCGGAGGTATTTTATCTGCTTTTCCGTCTGCTTTTTCAATCATAATTTTCCAAGACTTAAATGTGGAAAACACATCGCTTTTCGCTTGTGAAGAACGCCCAAACTTTTCGGAAAAATCATCAATAAAGGTTAGCATATAATTAGCTCCACCTCTCGAAGGCACTCGGGCGGCCCCACGATCGAATGGATATACTCCAACGTTTCCTTCGTGTTATGGATTCCTCTAGTGAATCGAACTCTCTTTGCTTCCCAAAACACAAGTGCTCACGAAATTCAGTTTGCAAATTCCTTGCCCATTAAGAAGTCCTCTTTTGCTTAATTCTGCCATGCCATTCTCACTCATATGCCCTAGGCGCATATGCCAAAGTTTAGTAATATCATCATCTGACAAGGAAGAGGAAGCGACAGCTGCATCACCAGTAACAGTAGAACCCTGTAAAACATATAACTTGGCAATCTTTCTTTGCCCTTTCATCACAACAAGGCACCCTTTGGAAATCTTTAAAACTGTGTATCTGTACCCTTTTGAATCAAGAGTACTCAACGAAATTAAATTTCTTTTCAATTCTGGAACATGCCGCACGTCACTAAGTGTTCTGACAACTCCATCAAACATCTTAACTTTAATTGTTCCAACACCTGCGATTTTACATGAAGCATTATTTCCCATCAAAACAACACCTTCAGATACTGTTTCATAAGTTGTAAACCAATCCCGATTGGGACTCATGTGGAAGGTGCAGCCTGAATCAAGTATCCACTCCTTGCTTACTTTAGAATCATTGACAGAAGCAACTAGAAGTTCACCATCGCTGTAGTCTTCTACAACATCGCCTTCACCGAATTTTCCGGTTTTTTCCCTTTTGATTCGCAGCCTCCTTTTAATCTTATTTTGTAGCTTATAGCACTCAGATTTAATGTGCCCTTTCTTCTTGCGAAGTTGCAAGTTTTACCTCTGCTTGAAGATTTCGATCTACCCTTAGATTTACCACGAGGATTCCGTTCGTGTTCTACCACGATCATCATCAACATTCCGGTCTTGTCTCCCACGAACAATGAGACCCTCTCCCGAGAGTTGGGTTTAACCACAAGATGCTTCATCTTATCATACGAGGTTAAAGAATCATAAACCTCATCAACTGTGAGAGACTCGCGGCTATATAAAATCGTGTCTCTAAAGGTTGAATAAGACGGGCAACGAACAAAGTAGAATCAACCCTAGATCTTCCTTATCATCTTGAACCTCCATGGCCTCCAAGTTTGAGAGAATTTCTTTAAACACCGTTAAGTGTTCGTGTACGACGCACCTTCCTCCAAACGATGAGCATAAAGACGCCGCTTCATATGCAACTTGCTTGTTAGAGTTTTCGACATACATATTTGTTCTAGCCTCTTCCATAATGCAATGGCAGTTTTCTCTTTCATCACATCCTGCAAAATTTCGTTGGACAAATGCGATGTAATTGTGTTAATGCCTTTCGATCCTTACGCTTCTTCTCTTCATCTCGTTAATGTCGAAGGCATCTTATCTATCCTAGCGGGGCATCCTCTAGATCCATCTGCAAGAACGCTTGCATCTTAATTTGCCACAACGCAAATCGTGTTGCGATCCAACAATGAATTTCATACTTCAAAGACGCCATTACCGTGATCGAGATGAATAACCCTAAGCTCGATACCAATTTGTGAAAAATAAAATAGAATAAAATAAATAAAATAAAGAACACATAAATTTTACGTGGAAACCCTTTCGGAAAAAAAAAACCACGCAGAGGAGAAGAAAATTCACTATGTCGAAAAATTTTTACTCAAATACAAGAGGAATAGACTATGTCTATTTAGAGGCTTGCAAAGCCATATTCTAGTAGGATTGAAACACCTTATCCTAATCAATATAAAATAGATGGAGTTTAATAAGGTTTAAAACCTTATTCTAAAATAAAATAAAAGAAGTCTAGTTCTATATGGATTTTACTTTTATTTTATTTTCCATCGTATTTTATTTAAATAAGAATTTTGGGTCACTTAATTCTAACACAAATCAAATACCAAATATCCAATATTAAGCCACAACCATAAATTTACATATACAAGGTTATTATACTAAAACAGATTTTGACTAGCTTAAATTCATTCAACCTATGTACATGCCACAAGTAACCAACTTCAAACATAAAAAATCTACCAAATCGAAAGTTGAAGGGTGTGAGCTTCTTAATGATGCGGTTGACATAGCTTAGACGTCTAAAATTTACATAAAAGTAGTAACACGAGTAAGTATATAAAATACTTAGTAAGCTCATATAATATAAACAAGTAGCTTACCTCAACCATTTAACAAATACATGAATTAATAGAAAACAATTTCACCTATCATGGCATCCAAAAACAACATCAATCAATTGAGGTTTAAACCAAATCCACATATCTTAAATGGTGAAACACCATATTCAACTTAAAATATAGCATAAATTCGTTTTCTAATTGATCACCTTGCTCACATTCACCCTTTAATTCGCATAATATACCCTTATCAAGATTCAAACAACATCATTATACATATAAAGTTTTGAGCTTAATCATGTGAACATTCATAAGTATTTTCATTGCCAAATAAACCAACTATAATCCCAAAACCAATTCACAAAATTTCTATAACCAACTTCATAAATAAGCCTCCAAGACTTTAATAATGAACCTTCTTGATAAAGTTTAGTAAAATAATACCTCAGTATATAAATGGAAACATTAGTGCCTGGTTGCCCAAGAGTGTTAACCTACACAAATACTTGCCTTGCTAGGGCTTAATATTCTGTATTCTCTAGTCCGCAACATAGACATGAGTAGGGAACTGGGCAAGAACACAAACCTATATATGAGCATTTACTAATTCCATCGGGATATACTTGAGATAATTTATAAATCCAGACCAACAACAATAATTATCGACAATCTTAGTATAGAAAGTAAACATAAATGAGTAACTTCATAGTGTATGAACTTACTTAACAAAACCGTAGAAGTTTAGCTAACGGGGACTATTTAACAGTTTTCTATTTTTTGCCTAAGTCAGCAACTTGGTTTAATGTTTAAAATATTAATACCAATCTCATAATAGTACTCAAATTCATGCTTATAATCTTTTAATTTCATTTACATAATTTCCTAAACTTTTACATTTTATTCAATTTAGTCACTAAAATCAAACTTATCATAACTTCCAAATGTGGACTTCAAACTTTAAACCGATTTCAAATATATTCAATTACAACCACCTATTATAAAAAATCATAGAAATTACATATCAATTTTAAGATATTAAAATTTTAGTCCTTATGTTCAAAATTAACAAAAATCACTTTATAAAATAGTTTTTAAACATTTCATAGCTTCCAAATATACCATTTTCTATCAAGAACATCTAAGATTCATCAATAGAAAGTTTTAAAATCTTTAACAATTTTAAAAATAGAGATATAGGTTAGTGGACCTAATTGCAACAATTTTAAAAACATAAAATTATAAGAAATGAGATTGAAATTAGTTACTAATTTAGGGATTTAAGCATGAATGTAACCAAGTGTTTTCTCTATTCTTACATTCAGCTTTTCATAAGAAAAACAAGAAGAGCATGTTTGTTTTCTTTTAATTTTAACTTATATATTATGATTAACTTATTAATTAATCATAATTAGTATAATGAATCATTAATTCATTAACAATAATCTTAATTAACACTTTTTTTTGGATGATAGTTGGCTATCACCACTATTTGACCATATACCAATGGTCTAATTACTCATTTGGTCCTCCAATTAATTAAGATTCCATAGTGATTAACTTATACCACTTTTACAATATAGTCTTTGAACCCAAATTAACCATCCAATCATTAAAATTTTCAGACCTAACTTTAATTCACCTATATTTTATAGTTTCTTTATCTGAAAAAAAATCTTTTACAACCTTTGACCCTCCAAATTCATACTCATAACTACAAAATACTTCCTGGATTAGAGGTACTAACTTTAGTCTATAGGCTCCACTTCAAAGCTATGTATTTTGTAGTTAATACCAAGGTTTTACTTCAAAGCCCAAAAGGAGAAACCCTCTTAATAGAAACAGATACCTCAAGATCTCATACCATAATCCTAAGAACAATACAATGGCATGAAATCAATCTTCCTGATAGGTGGAAACTTGAAGGTGCTACGGACCTTGTGGTACTAACTCATTTACGAGCTCAATTTATAGAAATTAGGCACCAATACCTTATTTTCTAAAACTATTTGACTTTAGAGACAAACTAATTATACTTAACTAATTATCCAATTAAATGAAATTATCAAATAAAAATTCTCTATATCATACTATTTGACTCATAAATATTATATAACAATATTTACAAACTTACTTGTCGGAATTGTGGTCCCAAAATCACTGTTTCTAACACCACTAAAAAATGGGCTGTTATAAAGTACCAGTATCAAATATTTCAGATTGAGATCTCTGTTTTACATCTCAATTTTGGAAGAAGTTACATGAGACACGAGGTACTCATTTCGATTTTAGTACGACCTTACATCTGTTGATTGATGGACAATCTGAACGAGTTATTCAAATATTGGAAGATATGTTAAGGGGTTGAATTATTGAATTTTACAGAAGTTGAGAGGAACATTTTCCCCTAGTTGAATTTTCCTATAATAGTAACTTCCAATTGAGTATACAAATCGCACCATATGAAGCCTTGTATGGTCATAAGTCTCGAACAACACAACACTGTGTTGGACTGAGTTAGGAGAAAAAAATTTCAGGTCCTAAAATGGTACAAGAGTCTGAGGAGAAAATTAGATTGATCTAAGATAAACTGAAAGTGGCCTTGGATAGGTAGGAGTTGTATGTAGACCTAAAAATGAAGGACATTGAATACAGTGTCGAAGATCAAGTTGTAAATGGGCCAATTTGCCCGGGCCCACCTTAGAGCTAAAGCCCAAAATAAACACCAAGTTATTAAACCAAAAGTCCAAAGAATAATACCAGACTAAGGGTCTATCATAAAAGTCCAAATATTACAACCAATACTAACAGTTTATTGACCCAATTTTTTAAAAACCCGGGACCCAAGCACAGGCCCAATAGGCCCAATATCAAAAACGAACCCAATGTCAGCAAACCCTAGGACAAGAGTTCCTTATGCCAAGAACCCTCACTAGCAACTTAGCCACTCCAGCCTTCAGACGCCTAACGCCCAAAGAACCACGCCACGCCCTTGTACGCCACGCCACACTCCGCACACATGCCAAGAAAGATCCGTGACTGCAAATCCAAAAAAACAACAACAGCAAATAGAAACAAATTGTATTTCTGACTTTGATTTCTTTTTATTTTCATTTTTTTCTTTCGGCTATAAAGCCAAGCCCCAAATCCCTATATATTTTTTACACACGCATTCAGAAGCAATAGAAAGCAAAAAAATAGAACAAGGTGATTTTGAGATCTATTTTTCTTTTCGTTTTTTTTTTTTGGTTTTCATTTTCTTTCTTCTTGATCTTCACTTGTTGCGTATTTATAATAAGAAAAAAGTATAAAAAAGACTTATCATTTTTCCCTTCCCTCGAGTCTTTGTTTGCTCCGCCGCAATCGAAGTCCAGGCGAAGATCTTGAGGTTTTTGAGCAAGACTCTTAGATTCATGGTCGAATAAGGCTGGGATAGGCCCTTGCATGACGACCGTCGGCTGAACACGGAGGCGAAACAGTGACTGAGGGCTGCCTTTGGGTTCGGTTGAAAGAACTAGAGGATAGGCATTAGTTTTTCTTATTTTGACTTGTTTTTTTAGATGATGAATAACTAGTTTAGGGTTTTTTTTACCTGGTTTAGTATAGAAACTGAAACGGCGCCGTTTGGTAAAAAATGGGATCCGCGCGTTGACCCGTTTGGAGGTCCGAATCCGCTCTCTTTCGCCTTGAAAGGTCAATTTGCGCGCACGATCCCTTTTTTTTTTGTGGAGCCATTCAATTGGACCTGGTTTTGATTTCTTTGTTTCTTTTTAATTTACCCGAGAATTCGCGCACTACTTCAATTCAGTCCACATCTAAGCGCTGCATTTCGGGACTGGGGACATTTGCGTTTTTAATCCCTGTCTGTTTGGGTGCATTTGATTATGGTCATTAATTCTGTTCATAATTAGATTTATTTATAACTCATTCCTTTAGGGTTCTATTTTTATTTCAATTGATTACTTTCTATTCCAGCTTATGTTTTATTTTTAAGACTAATCTGTTATCCGTCTTTTAACATATTATCTCGAACCGCTTTATTAATTTTACATGTTCCTAATTTATAATTTTTACTTTCATTTATATAAATGTATATATATATATATTTTATTTTAAGTTTTCTTTTACAAGTATATTTCTACGTTTAAAGACTAAATTTATGTCAAATTTTCTTTAAGTACACATTATCGATTTCATACTATTTTATATTTTCTTTTAAATCTTTATGTATATACCAATATTATCTATTTTTAATGTTTTTATATATATTATTCATATGTCAACCTTTATATATATATATATATATATATACATATATATTGTTCCATTTCAAATCTCCTTTTATGTATTATATTTTGAACTATTTATATTATATTTTAAATATATTTTTAAAACTTTATTTGTTTACTTTAAAATATGTTGTTTATTACCCATTTTAAGATTCTTCTTTCGCATTATGTATTTTATATTTATATATGTGCATATATATATATCTACCTTAAACCATATATATTCACTTTATTTACCACTTATTTCCTATAAATATCTTAATATTAATCTCATGTTTTTTAAATAAATTTGCACGAACATATGCTTCACAAATCTGTTTCGTGTATTATGTTTTGTTATATATATTCATTACTAATCTTTTATATTATATATATTATTTAAATCATCATGTAGTTTCTCAACTTTTAAATGTATTTGTGTTTAAAATATTTTACATGCAATTCGATTCGAACCTTCATTCTATAACATCTATTTCAAAAATCTATATATATCTAGCCCTAGTTTTTTTTTATGTACAAATTTGTCAACCTACATTCCATGTGTTCATTTATTTGTCGTTATCTTAAAATAGTCTTACACCATATTATTTTTTCGATTTGCATTTTTGTTTTGGGTATCTAGTAGTAGTCATGATATATTATGCCATACATGTTGTCGTTGCATTATTTATTCGTACATTTTTTTTATATATATTTCCATGTTAATTATTCTCCATGCATGATTGGAATTAGGCTATAATTTCTAAAATAATTATATTTAATTGCTTGTCCTGCTAGTTGTTTAATATCTTCATTCGTTAAGTGTTGTATCTCGCATGCGTATATTACCTCATTCATCATTTTCTATCTAATTTTCGAAATGTGGTTTTATAAAATCCAAATTTTATGATTAATTTCATTTCATTTTAAAAAATGTATTAATACGTTTTAAGCTAGTTTTATAAGTATTCATTTAAAAATTCTTTAAAACGAGGATGAGATTCGATCTTTGGCAACTCGCGGAATAGTGCCCTAACGTGTTGGGTTGCAATTTCGTGTTTGCTCAAAACAATTGAATATCTCTTCAAATTTTCACTCGTACCTTTCAAAAATTCTTCAAAACGAAGGCGATATTCGATACTTGGTAATTCATGGAATCGTGCCCCAACGTGTTGGGTTGCAATTTCTCGTTTGCTCAAAGTAATCGAAGGTCCCTTTAGAATTTCACCCGTTTCTTCTAAAAATCCTTTAAAACGAAGGCAATACTCGATGTTTAACAATTCGAGAATCATGCCCTATCGTGCTGGGTTGTGATTTCTCGTTTGCTCAAAACAATCGAATATTCCTTTAGGTTTTCACTCATGTTTATTAAAAACCTTGCAAAACGAAGGCGCTATTCGATGTTTTGCGATTTGAGAATCGAGCCCTATCGCGCTGGGTTGCGCTTTCTCTTTTGCTCAAAACAATCGAAGATCCCTTCAGAATTTCACTCGTATTTTCTAAGGTAAGGTAATGTTCAATGTTCGAAAATTGGAGGAATCGTGCCCTACTGTGCTGGGTTTCGGTTTTTCGTTGGACCAAATAGTTGGGCATCCATTTGTACATTTTGAATTAAAGACGTCAAAAAGATTTTGGTAACTCACTTGAGTTATTTAAACGTTATTAACAAGAACCACATTTCAAAAACATTTTAATTTTAGACATAAGGACAGTATTTAATCGATTTGGTACCAATTTTGGGCGTAATGAGAGTGCTAATCCTTCCTCATACGTAACCGACTCCCGAGCCCGTTTTCCCATATTCTCGTAGACCAGAATCATTGTTTTAGTGAATCAAAAAGCGTTTTATTAAAATAACTAAATTCTTAGGTGACCTGATCACACCAAAACAAAAGGATCGATGGCGACTCCATGTATTTGTCTTTCAAAAGTCGATTCCCCCTTTTTGCATTAAATCCAAAATTTTTAAATGAAGGGGGTGGTTTTGACAGCTTGGCGACTCCACTGGGGACCTTGAACTTGAGGGTCGAGGCATAAAAATCGATTATTTACTGTCATTTTGTTAAAAAACAGAAAATTTATTTTAAAAATCATGTATCTTTCGAATGCATTTGATTGTATGTTTGTTTTGGTGTGGGTTTTGTAGATTAGCACTGCATTTCATTGCATGACCACTGTGGTCACACCTTCTAAGTGGGAGTAAGAAACTACGCTTTCGTGGGGTTTTCACCTCCACATGGGCTAGTGGATTGCTTCCGGGGTACATCCGTACCTATGATTTCGTGAGATTTTCATCTCTGTATGGTCATAGGGAAATGTATCCCCTCGAACCGAACTCGATCTATATGAGCCTATAATGGGTGAGGATTGAGGAATCTACTGGTTCGGATACCCTTTTTCCTAGAACTAAACCACATATAGTGAACATTAGGAGCTATCCTTGGGTGAAGCTGCGTCGAGCCTTAGTACTTACCCGTACATGCGTTATAATTATTGTTTATGTGCTTGCATCTTATCGCTATTATTTGATACTAACCGGTGTTTTTTTTATTGTCTTTTTTGCATGATATTGCATACTAAATGAGGCGTTAATCCGTATTCAATTACTAAGTTAGAAAATTTAACATGGAGAATGAATTTCTTAGTAAAGTCGAGGATAATGCGGCTGTTCGTGCATGGTTGGAGAGGCTACAATCTAAAAGAGGGGATAGCTTGGTAGAAGGGTATGTGTCGGAGCTGTAGGATTTCACTCGCGTCAATGTAGTACAAAATGAGCTGCAAGAGTTGAGAGACATTTGGGCTAGTTGGGATGAAGGGATCAAGCAGCTATTTTACCAAAACTACGGTGACATATCCTACCTGCTAGACGTTAGAGTGGATAAGCATTTGTTCCGAGCCTTGGTGCAGTTTTGGAATTCTGCGTACAAGTGTTTCACTTTTGGAGAAGTGGATCTGATACCTACCATGGAGGAATACATTACTTTGCTCAGGTGTCCCAAAATTCAGGTCCGGAAGACTTATGCTCGGGTTTTTAGTAATCAGGCTTTCTTGAAGAAACTGATGGGCATTTTTGGGATGAGCGAGCCTTGGGTCACTGCTCAGATTCAGCAGAAAGGAGATAGCAAATGTATCCCTTGGGAGAATTTACGAGATTTGATCTTGACGCATCCAAATGAAAGAAAGAGGGTCGATATATTTGCCTTAAGCATCTACGGATTAGTGATATTTCCTAAGGCTTTGAGGCATGTGGACGAGGCGGTCATTGACTTGTTCGATCGCCTTGAAAAGGGAATCACACCGGTATCAGCAATATTGGCAGAAACGTTTAGATCTTTGAGCTCATGTCGAAAGACAGGCGAGGGGCGATTTATTGGATGTTTCAACTATTGATGGTATGGTTTCATAGACACTTTTGGAAGGTAGACAAAGTTTCCTATTGAGTCTTTTTCGAAGGTTATTCCCCTTTGAAAGAAGAGACAGCTATACAGAGGAGAGAGGATATCTCGGAGGAGAAGTGGATGGATATTCTTCAAAACCTCAAGGAGGAGGATATCGAGTGGATAGCTTATTGGATGGTTCTTGATGAGATCATGTATCGATGTGGTAACTTTGATTGGGTGCCATTGTTAGGAATCTGGGGAGCTACCGGGTATACTCCGTTGATAGCCTTGAGGCAATACAAGTCGATGCAGTTTGTACCCACGACCTATGGACTTGCTCAGAGTGAATTCTCGTTTAAAGGTGCTCACTAAAGAAGAGAGTTCGGGAGTTATCGGATGCTTGGAAGAAAACTTGTTGGAAGAAGAGGTTAGCCGTCGGTTCCATGGTAACACCCGAGTACAGCGAGTGGTTTACGAAGAGGATTAATGATAATATTCCTAGGCCAAGCTTCGAGAATGCTTGACCTATCGGGGAACAATTACAAGTCGCCCCATCAGAATTGGAGATTATAAAGCAAGATTTCGAGAAGAAAAGTTTAGATCATAGGAAGAAAATCGAACAATTGGAGGAAGAGAAGATGCACCTAAGGTTAGAGGCTGATGTCCAGAGGTCAGAGGCTGAGAAGTGGAGAAAAGGAAAAACTAAGGCCGAAGAAGATCTAGACAGTTTGAAAATGGACTACAAGAAGTTACGCCTATCTATGAGGACTGCGGGCTTAGGTAAGACTTTCGAACAATGGCGCCATGAAATTCGGGAAGAAAAGGCCAATACCGACGGTGGGAAAGGAAATTCCGAGAAGCTCAAGCACGAAACGAAGATTTGGAGAAAAGACTGTCAGAATGCAGAAATGAGTGAGGGGAATTAAGGGCTAGAGTGGCAGAACTTGAGAAGTCCCTACATCAGTACCGAAACCGCAACACTGCGATAGAATTGAGGGCAAGTTTGAGCAAAATACAAGAAATGAAAAGAAGAATAGAAGAGTTAGAGGCGTCACTGCAAAATTGTGAGATGCAGATCCAGTTTTTTGAGGCAAACGAGGATCGTTGGAAGGAGCAGCTTCACCGTGCATAAGACCAAGTCAGAAACAGAGATTACCTTATGGGGGAAGCCATAACCCTGATCCGGGAAGTAGCGGACTACTTGCAAACTTTAGCGGTTCAGGCAGACACACTAAGCGTAAAATATGAGTTGGAGTCGGAGCGCGGGCAGGAGCTGGCCTCATTGCTTAGAAAAATTAGGACTTTAAGTATTAGAGCGAAATTTTATTTGTAACTCGACTTTATGTAAAAGTATTTTCAAGTGAAGTTTTCTAAGGGCAATTGAATCAAAATTGATGCATCCTTTGCATTCATGCATCTACATTACATCATATCATTATGCATTAAAGGCCATAAGAGTTTTGTAATTAATTAATTAAAAATTATTTCAGTAACCTGGAAACCAACAAAAACCAACCAACCACGCACCCCTACGATACAAAGAAAAAATCAATGGATAAGAGACTCGAGAAATTGGAGCAGATGCAAAAAGACATGCAAGAACAAATGCAGTCTCAGATGCAAGAGCAGCTAGCCAAGATTCAGCGAGAGATGAAAGAGCAAATGATGGAGTCCCAGAGGGAAATGATGAGTCAGTTATCCCAATTGCTATTGGGAGGAGCGGATAAGGGAAAGGGCCCCATGGACAAAAGTGAAAAAACTAACGAAGATCCTCAATACCCCCTGGCTTCACTCCAACACATGTACCAATGAAGCCTGAGATTAACCTACTGAAACCATCTGTCACGATCATGCCCCAGTCGATTCAGGCTGGAGCTTCAATACCGATAAACCTCCAAACCGGCTCAGGCTCTAACTTTGTCAACAACCCGAACTATCCACCCGTTCCCGACTTGGATGAAATTGCTGAAGAAGAAAATGCAAGGATGGATTCGTAAAAACAATTGGAAGAACAGTGTAGATGGCTTGAGGAGAAATTTAAAGCCATGGAGAGCGTGAATCATCACCAAGGGATTGATGCCAAGGACCTGAGTTTGGTCCCAGATTTAGTCCTTCCCCCCAAATTCAAAATGCCCGAGTTCGAGAAATAAAATGGAACAAGTTGTCCTGAAGCTCATATCACTATGTTCTACAGGCGAATGACGGGATATGTTAACAATGACCAGCTATTAATCCACTGCTTTCAAGATAGTCTGGTCGGGACGGCATCTAAGTGGTACAACCAATTAAGCCGCTCTAAGATTAACTCGTGGAAGGACCTGGCCCAGGCCTTTATGAAGCAATACAATCACGTGACGGACATGACCCCTGACAGAATCACTCTCCAGAACATGGAGAAGAAATCGAATGTGTAACACCCCGTACCCAAGACCGTCGCCGGGGTCGGACACGAGGGGTTAACAGACTTCGTTCACTTAATTTCACCGTTCATAAAAAAAAAAATTTCCAGACAGCTGGCTAACTGTGTCACTGTCACCTTAAAAATCATATCTTGAGTTCTACAACTCCAAAATCAGTTTCGTGATTTTTCCTTGAAACTAGACTCATATATCCATCTACAAATTTTTTTCTAGAATTTTTGGTCGGCCCAATTAGTACAGTTTATTAGTTAAAGTCTCCCCTGTTCCAGGGTGCGACTACACTGACCTTCATACATTACGACCTGGATATCTCCCTGTACAGGGCTTCAATACTGATGCCGTTTGTTTCTATAGAAACTAGACTCAAAAAGGAATCTATAAATATATGGCATGACTTCTAAATATCTCGGGTTAATTTATAATGAATTTCCAAAGTCGGAACAGGGAATCTAGAAACCGTTCTGGCCCTGTTTCACGAAAACCTAAATATCTCTTAGCATACAACTCATATGACCGTTTCGTTTCTTCCATATGAAAGTAGATTCATCAAGGTTCATTTACATAATTTATTCACTATTTAATTCCATTCCTACTATTTTTAGTGATTTTTCACATCCACATCGCTACTACTGTCAGCATCTGCCTTTAAGGTAGACTTTACCTATTTCATAGTTTCCATGATTCAATTAGCCCTTTTTGCATACATAGCACAAAGTATAATCATGATTAACCATTCCAATGGCTAATCGTTTCCAAACATTTCCATACCTCTTAGTGATCAACATACAAACGATTATAGTACTATGCTAAAAACGTATATAAGCCATTTTCGCATGGCTATCCAAAGTTTTACATACCAAAGTTCAAACAAACATAATAGCCTATACATGCTGAAATGTTCTCTTAGACCAACTAAGAAGAAGATACCAAAAAGTTGCAAGCTGGTGTGATGACTTCGATGACGGTCCCGAATACGCAAAAAGTCGAGTCCAAGAAACCTAAAATGGGTGACAAGCAAACACCGAATGAGTATATAACTCAGTAAGTCATAAGCATTACACTACCATCCATTAATAAAATTTTCACAAGAGGAAACAACGAAATGAGGCTAAGTACTCCATCCATACCGAACTATGCCATAGTTTCTTAGACCTTACGATTCAATCTCATTCCAAGTCCTACATTGACATTTCATACGCTATTCAATAGGATAATTGAGGCATTTCCATACATCATTTTATTTTCGTTACAATCATACAACTAAACGAACTTTCACCTATTCCACGATGAACCTTATGTACGTGACTTCAATTATAATTATCACATAGGTTCAAAACTTACCACGCTTAACTCCATATATAAACATAGCACCTATTAGCCATGAACTCAAGGTACTTACCCTTTCCGCTGTTCAAAATCGATTCGGTAAGGTCGCACCCTTAATATAAATAATTGATAGAAAATATATATATATATATATTTATATAGTGGGTTCGCACACATAGTGCTTAATAATCAACCACGCACACTTAGTGCCATGTACTTTAAACTCGCACACTTAGTGCCATGCATTTCAAGCCCGCACACTTAGTGCCATTCTCTCAACCGTGAACACTTATTATCCGCACACTTAGTGCCGAAAACCAGCCACTATATACGCTTCACTTCCTTTTTACATTCGACAATTTCATCTCTACATACATATACATTTGTATACATTTCATCTCATTAAACACAATTGCATAGGTATTACGATCATTTAAATCAATACCAACTATATGCTTAATGACTTACCTTGTGTTGGGTAAAATAATTCCAAGTCGGCTACTCGATGACCTTCGATTTCCCTTGTTGGACGCCTCTCTTTAGGATCTTGAACTTAAACAAATAAATTAACTCATTCAACCGCTTTGCTACATATATTGGTATTCACATTTTAATAATTTTATGACATACGAACGGCATGGTAAAATTTTTATCTTGCTACCTTATGCTCTTAGCTATTCGGCTAATAACCATATGCTATCGCCCTACTATCAATAATCCAATCACATATGCATATATATATATATATATATGGCCGAATGTACAAAGCTTAGACTCATCATCACCTATGCTCTTAATTTGATGGCCGAATATGCATACATATATATATATATATATAATATCAACTATACTATCATCTTTAATTCACCTAAACACAAAATTTCATCTCATGAACACTTGACTGAATTTTTCCTAATCTAGCATGGCTTCACATATATTTGTAACATCCTATAAATCTACATATATCACATTTCTACATAAATTTTCTTTTACTTTTCCTCTACTTCCATTCACAACATCAAAAGCACCATACACATGTATCATTACAAAGCTTCACACTTAGCATGCAAATGACATCAACACAAATCCACCTTATCCGAAACTTAACTTATCTTCATGCCTCATCACCACAACATCAAACATCAAACATCAACCAAGAAGACAACACCCATGGTCGAATATCATCCCCATCTCATAGCAAAGATTTAAACCATGGGCTAGGTAGAACTCAAACTAACAACTAAAAACATGCATGAATCTCATGGACAACATCAAACATACCTTAGTCTAGCAACCTCCCATGGCTGATTTTCTCAAGCTCTTCCCCCCCCTTCTTCTTAGAACATTCGGCCAAGCCAACAAAATGTGAAAGGATGGACACTTTTTTTTTCTTTGTTTTCATCATATTCCTTTTTCATTATTTATTCTTTCTAACATAACCACTAACTAAACATGTTTGCAACATGTTTCCATTCATAGCATGGCCGGCCACTATGCTTAAATTTTGGGTAAATTGACATGCAAACCCAAAGATTTTCACAACATGCATTTATAGGCCACCTTACATTTGCCTAGCACATTTCTAAATTTTCTCACATAAGTCCTATTTGATAAAATTCACTTACAATTAACAAAATCCAAACATGAAATTTTCACACATGCATATGTACATATAATGAGCATCAACTATGATGGTTAATTATTTTTATGACTCGGTTTAGTGGTCCCGAAACCACTTTCCGACTAGGGTCAATTTAGGGCTTCACAGAATGAAAGCTTCAGGTAGTACGCACAAAGATGGAGGGAGGTGGCCATACAAGTTCAGCCGCCACTTCTAGAAAAGGAGACAACGATGCTCTTTATAAATACCTTGAAGGCCCCTTTTATCACTCATATGTTGGGAAGCGCCACCAAGAGCTTCTCCAACATAGTGATGATAGGGGAAATGATCGAAAATGCCGTGAGAAGCTGTAAGATAGAAGCCGGAGAAAGTACCAGAAAGTCGGTCCCAAGGAAAAGAGACAATGAAGTGAACAACACGAGCACATCTAACAAAAGTCAGTCTAAGTCATTCACCGTAAATCAACCCAAGATGGTGACCACCAGTCAGCAAAGTTCTGTAAGACAAGAATCCAACGCGAGGGAGAACACAGAAAGACCACAATTCACCTCTATACGCATGACGTATAGGGAGTTGTACCAGAACCTGTTCAACGCTCATGTGGTCTCCCCTTTCTACCTGAAGCCACTGGAGCCCCCGTATCCTAAATGGTATGATGCGAACGCCCAATGTGAGTACCACGCGGGAATCACCGGGCATTCTATCGAATATTGCGTTGCGTTTAAAAAATTAGTCGAAAGACTCATTAAGATGGGGATCATGAGATTTGACGACCCAGCCACACCCAATGTAGCGGGAAACCCGCTCCCCAATCATACCGACCAAGGAGTGAATGGGATATGTGAAGGCTTGAACAAGAAGACCAAATATGAGGTGGCAGAAGTCAGGACCCCGTTGAAGCGGGTATGGAGGAGATGGCCAAGAGAGGATTGATCGCGTTGGATTCGAGGGAAGAGTCCGAAGAAGAGAGAAACTACTACGAGTTTCACGAAGAGGTGGGGCATGAAATCTAAGATTGCGTAGAATTCAGGGCCCTAATGCAAAACATGATGGACAATAGGGAAATTGAGTTTTATGAAGAAGCCAAAAACCCCGTAGAGGGAGATATATGCGCATCGGAGGGAGAATCAACGGCAAACACCTAATTATCCCATGGTGATCATTTCGAGACCCAAAGATAATGAAGCTGGAGTACAAATGCCACCGAGGGTCATAATCCAAAGACCTGCAGTCTTCCATTACAAGGACAACAAAAAGGTCCCATGGAATTATGATTGCAGTGTAATGATGCCGGAAAAGGAGAGCCTGATTGACACTTCAGGAGGGAATCAATACAGGGGTTCCTATACACGTAGCGAAAAACGTTACGATACAGCGAATGAGGAGGTACGACCCGTAAAAGGAAAAGCCCCAATGGCCGAGGAAATGAAAGAAAAAGCAACCAAGCCTATTAACGAGCCAGTTAACAAAGAGGAGGCCAAGGAGTTTTTAAAATTGCTAAAGCATAGCGAATACAGTATGGTGGAACAGCTACGTAAACAACCAGCCCGTATTTCGGTGCTGGCCTTGCTTCTAAGCTCGGAAGTTCATCGTAGCACACTAATGAAGGTCTTAAATGAGACATATGTTGCTAATGATAACTCTGTTAACAAGCTGGACCGGTTGGTGAGCAACATAAGTGCTGACAATTATATCTTCTTTAATGATGACGAGATACCACCGAGGGGCATGGGGTCGACTAAAGCTCTGCATATCACCACATGCTGTAAAGGGTATACGCTGCCAGGTGTACTGATTGACAATGGATCGGCTTTGAATGTCCTGCCATTGACCATGCTGAATAGATTACCTATAGACAGCTCTCATATGAAAGAGTGCCAGAACATCGTGAAGGCATTCGATGGCACGGAAAGAAAGGTGATGGGCAGAATCGAGGTACCTCTTCAGATTGGGCCAAACACATATGAGGTGGATTTTATCGTAATAGATATCAGGCCCTCATACAATTGCTTGTTGGGGAGGCCCTGGATACATTCAGCTGGGGCAGTGCCTTCCTCGTTGCATCAAAAGTTGAATCTAGTATCGGAGGAGAGGTTGATAACGATCAAGGCTGAGGAGGATATTATTGCAACTGTGAGCAATAATGCACCCTATTTGGAGACAGATGATGAAGCAATCGAATGCTCATTTTGATCTTTGGAATTTGTTAATGCGACATTCATCGCCGAGGGGAGCAAAATTATGGCGCCGAAATTATCCAAAACCACGAGGATGAGCCTCCAACTGACATTTGGAAAAGGGGCCCTACCCGGAAGGGGACTTGGGAGACATCTGCAAGGAAGGGTCGAAACGCCAACGTTGAAAGACAAAAGGGACCGCTTCAGCTTAGGATTTAAGCTAGATGCTAAACAAAGGAGAAGGGAGCTGGAAAGGAAGCAAGAAAGAAGGAGAGCTCGATTAGTGGGGGAGGAAATCAAGTGGGAACCAATGATATTCCCCCATATATCGAAAACATTTGTGTCTGGGGGAATCATTCATTTCGAGAGAGACACGCCAATGACGGGAGCAATAGAAGAAAGGCTGGACAGCTTGGACATCAACGTCATGTACGAAGAGGAGACTGGAAGAGAAATTTTATCGGACATCGGCCCCTACACACCTGGAAGTGTTCTGGACAACTGGACTGCGAAAGAGATTCCTGTAGTTTTTAGAACGAATTCAGAGTAATGTTCAAAACACACTTATTACTCTAGGCCTAGGAGTGATAAGGATTTTTTGTGAAATAGGCCGATGTTTAAAAACGTTGTTTCAATAAAATACACGATTATTATCATTTTTTAGCAAATGTTCTCTCGTCCTCTCAATTTCATTCATAACCATACAAATGATTACTTTCGGATTCTTTGATTCTTGAAACATTCTCCTAGATATTCTTTCATTCGTCATTCATAATCATACCATGCAAATAAATGTTTCGAATTCTTTTGATTCTTTGTATCTGCCTCCATCCTTATAACAGGTCCCCAGATATTAATACGAGTGATACTGTTAGCGACTCAGAATTTCCTTTCGAGCAAGATGTGTGTATGGATGATTCTCAGGATTTTGAAGATGACCAAGGCTGTAACCTATCTCCTGATTTGTTGAGGATGGTAGAACAAGACGAGAAACAAATCCTACCTCACAAAGAATCAGTTGAAATTGTGAGCTTAGGAGAAGGACACGAGGTGAAGATCGGAACATGTATCACTACAGAAATGAAGCGAGACCTCATTGAACTACTTCAAGAATTCAAAGATGTCTTCACATGGTCATACCAAGATATGCCTGGGTTGGACACTGATATCGTGGTGCACCGACTCCACATAAAAGAAGAGTGTAAGCCAGTTCAGCAAAAACTCTGAAGAATGAGGCCCGACGTCTTGCTAAAAATAAAAGAAGAGGTTCGAAAGCAGTTTGACACTGGATTCCTGAAGGTGGTAAAATACTCAGATTGGGTAGCCAACATCGTCCCCGTCCCTAAGAAAGATGGAAAAGTGCGAATGTGTGTGGACTACAGAGATTTGAATAAAGCCAGCCCGAAAGACAATTTCCCACTGCCTCATATTGACACCCTAGTGGATAATACGGTGGGACATTCACTGTTTTCATTCATGGATGGTTTCTCCGGATACAACCAGATCAAGATGCATCCTGAAGACATGGAGAAAAGCATATTTATAACCATGTGGGGCACGTTCTGCTACAAGGTGATGCCGTTTGGAATGAAGAATGCGGGGGCAACTTATCAAAGAGCCATGGTAACCCTTTTTCACGACATGATGCATAAAGAGATTGAGGTTTATGTTGATGATATGATCGCTATGTCTCGAACAGAGAAGGAGCACATACAAGTCTTGAGGAAATTGTTCTTGAGATTAAGAAAGTTCTAGCTAAAACTTAACCCCGCCAAATGTACATTCGGAGCCAAGTCTAGAAAATTGCTCGGATTTATGGTTAGCGAGAAAGGAATCGAGATCGATTCAGACAAAGTTAAAGCCATACAAGAGCTATCCCCGCCGCGTACTCAAAAAGAAGTTCGAGGCTTTTTAGGAAGATTAAATTACATTGCTCGATTTATTTCACAACTGACCGAGAAATGTGACCCTGTCTTTCGCCTCCTCAAGAAACATAACCCAGGTGAATGGGATGAAGAATGCCAAAGGGCTTTCGACAAGGTCAAACAGTACTTATCCAACGCCCTGGTGCTGGTGCCACCTAACCCCGATAAGCCATTGATACTGTATTTGGCAATATTCGAAAACTCCATGGGATGCGTATTGGGTCAGCACAATGAGTCAGGAAGGAAAGAGAAATCTATTTACTATCTTCGTAAAAAGTTCACGGAATGGGAGACAAGGTACCCGCCGATAGAGAAGTTGTGTTGTGCCCTAATTTGGACAACCCGCAGGCTGAGGCAGTATATGTTGTATCACACAACTTGGCTCATATCAAAATTGGACCCTTTAAAGTACATGATGGAGTCAATTGCCTTGAATGGAAGGATGGCCCGATGGCAGATTCTGCTTTCTGAATTCGATATAGTCTATGTGAACCAGAAAGCAGTAAAAGGAAGTGCAATAGTAGATTTTCTGGCCAGTAAAGCTTTGGAAGACTACGAGCCTTTGAACTTCGACTTTCCGAATGAAGACCTAATGTGTGTTGCTACCACTAAAGAAGGTTCTCTCAAAGAACTTCCATGGAAATTGAATTTCGATGGGGCGTCAAATGCTGTAGGCAATAGAATCGGGGCCGTCTTGATATCCCCAAATGGAGATCATTATCCATTCACTAGTAAATTGGATTTTGATTGTACGAATAACATGGTGGAATATGAAGCGTGCATCATGGGTATCCGCGCAGCCATAGATCGCAAGATTAAAGTGCTAGAGGTGTTTGGGGATTCTGCGCTAGTGATTTATCAACTCAAGGGAGAATGGGAGACTAGAGACCCCAAGTTAATCGATTATCGGTGGCTGGTCCTTGAATTGGTTAAAGAGTTTGATGACATTACCTTCCACTACCTTCCGTGAGACGAAAATTAGATGGCTGATGCTTTGGCTACCTTAGCCTCCATAATCAAGGTGAACAAACAAGAAGATGTCAAACTCATCCAGATGAGCATTTATGAAGTTCCGGCCCACTGTTACAATATTGAAGAAGATGAAAAGAAAGATGATCACCCTTGGTATCACGATATATTGCAATACGTGAAGAATCGTGAGTACCCGGACCAGGCAAGCGAGAATGACAAAAGAACGCTAAGAAGATTGGCCATCGACTATGTCTTAGATGGAGATATCCTGTACAAAAGAAGAAATGATCAAGTGCTACTAAGATGTGTAGACGCTGTAGAGGCTAAGAGAATCTTGGAAGAAGTCCATGAAGGCGTCTGTGGGACACACGCTAATGCTTTACAATGGCCAGGAAAATTATGAGATTCGGGTATTATTGGTCCACCATGGAAGGAGACTGTGTCAGTTACGCTAAGAGATGCCATAAATGCCAAATCTACGGAGACAAAATTCATGTGCCTCCTTCACCGTCACATGTCATAGTTTCTCCATGGCCATTCTCTATGTGGGGCATGGATGTGATTGGACCAATATCGCCGAAAGCTTCCAATGGGCATCGTTTCATCTTTGTGGTTATCGACTATTTCACCAAATGGGTAGAAGCCGCTTCGTATGCTAGTGTGATAAAATCGGCAGTAAACAAGTTTCTGAAAAAGGAGATCATATGTCGATATGGAATGCCGGAGAGGATCATATCTGACAATGCATTAAACTTGAATAATAGTATGATAGCGGAAGTCTGCGGTCAATTCAAGATCAGACATCATAACTCGTCACCATATCGCCCAAAGATGAATGGGGTAGTGGAAGCAGCCAATAAAAACATTAAGAAGATCGTGGGGAAGATGACCGAAACCTACAGAGACTGGCATGAGAAGTTACCATTTGCCCTCTTTGCTTATCGAACGTCAGTCAGAACCTCAACTGGGGCAACCCCTTTTTCTTTGGTCTACGGAATGGAAGCGGTGTTGCCGATCGAGGTCAAGATACCGTCCCTTCGAGTGTTGTCAGAGTTAAAGTTGGAAGAAGCCGAGTGGATCCAATCTCGATATGATCAATTGAACCTAATCGAGGAAAAAAGGTTAAAAGCTATTCGTCATGGTCAGATGTACCAAAAACGAATGATGCGGGCTTATGATAAAAAGGTTCATCCTAGAGAATTCCACGAGGGAGACCTAGTTTTGAAAAAGATTCTTCCCATACAGAAAGATTTTCGGGGAAAATGGATGCCTAATTGGGAAGGGCCTTACGTGGTGAAGAATGCTTTCTCCGGAGGAGCATTGATTCTACCCAAGATGGATGGTAGAAACTTGCCCAATCCTGTGAACTCGGATTCGGTCAAGAAGTATTTTACCTGAAGAAAGAGAGGCTAGAGTGAAAACCCGCAAAAGGGCGCTCTGAATTCCAAAAAAAAAAAAACTGGAGAGGCCAAGGTGAAAACCCGCAAAGGGCACTTTGGAACCAAAGGGGCTTTTGAGTTCAAAACCCGAAAACGGGCAACTCAAATTTTGAATATGGGGCATATGGTAGTCTTGTCTTTCAAAATTAACAAGACAGAAGAACAGTACACCTTGGAGCATCAACAAAATGCGCAGGATCTCTTGAATACACATTTGGTTCAAAGGAGCCTTTGAGAAATTAGAATAGTAAAACTCGTGCTGCAATATCTGGGGCACCTTTTTCTCATTTTTTGCAACTTATCAGATTTGTATTCCTATGTATTCACATCAAAATTTTGCTTAATAAAATGTCATTTGTCCATTATGATAATCTCTTTCAAGCATTTTTGTTGAAATCACGATTTTTGAACATGTAATATCTACACACAAGATGTTATGCATATTACTCTGGAAAAGTCTGAAACAGGGTCATTAGTCAGAACTAACCAGGTCCAAATTTGGAAAACATTGGAAAAAGAGTAGTCCCAAATTAGGATTATTTCTTCAAATTTTCTGTCAGAGATAACGGCTAAGCAAGAAGACGCAATAGCACATCAAAGATAAAACCCG
Source organism: Gossypium arboreum (assembly GCF_025698485.1). NCBI lineage: Eukaryota > Viridiplantae > Streptophyta > Magnoliopsida > Malvales > Malvaceae > Gossypium > Gossypium arboreum. The sequence goes on from NC_069077.1 coordinate 53,353,836, forward strand.
AATGAACCATGAGCAATGATACCTTAAGCGTTTAAAGAGGAATTATTCTCATAGCACATCTACATTCATAATCATTCATTTAGTTAGGAACACTTGATTCATCTCGATCATAGCATCCTAGTTATTTGACATACACAGATACAGGAAACCCATTTTACACGTCATGTCTTTAGAAGACAGTGTGGCGACATTGGCGAATCTAGCAGATTTGGCGCTTCAGACAAGGTAAAGCGATCGAAGATAGCGATTTGGCATCTCTGTCTCAAGGAGAGCGATCGAAGATAGTAGATTTGGCGCCTCTGATCTTGGAGAGTAGATCAAGATAGCGATTTGGCATCTCTCAGACATGAGAGCGGATCGAAGATAGCAGATTTGGCATCTCTATATTGGAGGAGAGCAGATCGAAGATAACAGATTTGGCGTCTCTGTATTGTTAGAGGACAGATCGAAGATAGTAGATTTGGCATCTCTGTGTTGATAAAGAGCAGATTGGAAATAACAGATTGGTGTTCCTGAGTTCTCAAGAAACGAGTTGCGGATAGCCAATTTGACACTCCTGAAGCCATCAGAATACCTTTGGGGAAGAAAAGGATCAAAATTTTGAGACTTAGCCAGACCGGGCAAATTTGGTCCTTTTTATAGTCTTTGCTCTATTTTCGTCACACGACAATGAGCAAAGAGGGGCAGCTGTAAATGGGCCAATTTGCCCGGGCCCACCTTAGAGCTAAAGCCCAAAATAAACACCAAGTTATTAAACCAAAAGTCCAAAGAATAATACCAGACTAAGGGTCTATCATAAAATTCCAAATATTACAACCAATACTAACTGTTTATTAACCCAATTTTTTAAAAACCCGGGACCCAAGCACAGGCCCAATAGGCCCAATATCAAAAACGAACCCAATGTCAGCAAACCCTAGGACAAGAGTTCCCTTGTGCCGCAGCCCTCACTAGTAGCCTAGCCACTCCAGGCCTCCGTACGCCCCAACGTTCAGCAGCCATGCCACAACCTCGTACGCCACGCCCGCACCCCCGTACACATGCCAGCAGCATCCGTACCTGCAAATCCAAAAAAACAACAGCAGCAAATAGAAACAAATTTTATTTCTGACTTTGATTTCTTTTTATTTTCATTTTTTTCTTTCGGCTATAAAGCCAAGCCCCAAATCCCTGTATATTTTTTACACACGCATTCAGAAGCAATAGAAAGCAAAAAAATAGAACAAGGTGATTTTGAGATCTATTTTTCTTTTTGTTTTTTTTTTGTTTTCATTTTCTTTCTTCTTGATATTCACTTGTTGCATATTTATAATAAGAAAAAAGTATAAAAAAGACTTATCATTTTTCCCTTCCCTCGAGTCTTTGTTTGCTTCACACCAATCGAAGTCTAGGCGAAGATCCAGAGGTTTTTGAGCAAGACTCTTAGATTCATGGTCGAATAAGGCTGGGATAGGCCCTTGCATGACGACCGTCAGCTGAACACGGAGGTGAAATAGTGACTGAGGGCTGCCTTTGGGTTCGGTTGAAAGAACTGGAGGATAGGCATTATTTTTTCTTATTTTGACTTGTTTTTTTAGATGATGAATAACTAGTTTAGGGTTTTTTTTTTACTTGGTTTAGTATAGAAATTAAAACGACGCCGTTTGGTAAAAAATGGGATCCACGCGTTGACCCGTTTGGAGGTCTGGATCCGCGCCCTTTCACATTTAAAGACTAAATTTATGTTAAATTTATGTTAAATGTATATATATATATATATATATTATTTTAAGTTTTCTTTTACAAGTATATTTCTACGTTTAAAGACTAAATTTATGTTAAATTTTCTTTAAGTACACATTATCGATTTCATACTATTTTATATTTTCTTTTAAATCTTTATGTATATACCAACATTTTTAATGTTTTATATATATTATTCATATGTAAACCTTTATATATATATATATATACATATATATTGTTCCATTTCAAATCTCCTTTTATGTATTATATTTTGAACTATTTATATTTTATTTTAAATATATTTTAAAACTTTATTTGTTTACTTTAAAATATTTTGTTTATTACCCATTTTTAAGATTCTTCTTTCGCATTATGTATTTTATATTTATATATGTGCATATATATATATATATATCTACCTTAAACCATATATATTCACTTTATTTACCACTTATTTCCTATATATATCTTAATATTAATCTCATGTTTTTTTAAAATAAATTTGCACGAACATATGCTTCATAAATCATTTTGTGTATTATGTTTTGTCATATATCTTCATTACTATTCTTTTATATTATATATATTATTTAAATCATCATGTAGTTTCTCAACTTTTAAATGTATTTGTGTTTAAAATATTTTACATGCAATTCGATTCGAACCTTCATTCTATAACATCTATTTCAAAATCTATATATATCTAGCCCTGGTTTTTTTTTATGTACAAATTTGTCAACCTACATTCCATGTGTTCATTTATTTGTCATTATCTTAAAATAGTCTTACACCATATTATTTTTTTGATTTGCATTTTTGTTTTGGGTATCTAGTAGTAGTCATGATATATTATGCCATACATGTTGTCGTTGCATTATTTATTCGTACATTTTTTTATATATATTTCCATGTTAATTATTCTCCATGCATGATTGGAATTAGGCTATAATTTCTAGAATAATTATATTTAATTGCTTGTCCTGCTAGTTGTTTAATATCTTCATTCGTTAATTGTTGTATCTCGCATGCGTATATTACCTCATTCATCATTTTCCATCTAATTTTCGAAATGTGATTTTATAAAATCCAAATTTTATGATTAATTTCATTTCATTTTAAAAAAATGCATTAATACGTTTTAAGCTAGTTTTATAAGTATTCATTTAAAAATTCTTTAAAACGAGGATGAGATTCGATCTTTGGCAACTCGCGGAATAGTGCCCTAACGTGTTGGGTTGCAATTTCGTGTTTGCTCAAAACAATTGAATATCTCTTCAAAATTTCACTCGTACCTTTCAAAAATTCTTCAAAACGAAGGCGATATTCGATACTTGGTAATTCATGGAATCGTGCCCTAACGTGTTGGGTTGCAATTTCTCGTTTACTCAAAGTTATCGAAGGTCCGTTTAGAATTTCACTCGTGTCTTCTAAAAATCCTTTAAAACGAAGGCAATACTCGGTGTTTAACAATTCGAGAATCATGCCCTACCGTGCTGGGTTGTGATTTCTCGTTTGCTCAAAACAATCGAATATTCCTTTAGGTTTTCACTCATGTTTATTAAAAACCTTGCAAAACGAAGGCGATATTCGATGTTTGGCGATTTGAGAATCGAGCCCAATCGCGCTGGGTTGTGCTTTCTCTTTTGCTCAAAACAATCGAAGATCCCTTCGGAATTTCACTCGTATTTTCTAAGGTAAGGCAATGTTCGACGTTTGAAAATTCGAGGAATCGTGCCCTACTGTGCTGGGTTTTGGTTTTTCGTTTGACCAAATAGTTGGGCATCTATTTGTAAATTTCAAATTATAGACGTCAAGAAGATTTTGGTAACCCACTCGAGTTATTTAAACGTTATTAACAAGAACCACATTTCAAAAACATTTTAATTTTAGACATAAGGACAGTATTTAATCAATTTGGTACCAATTTTGGGCGTAATGAGGGTGCTAATCCTTCCTCATACGTAACCGACTCCCGAGCCCATTTTCCCATATTCTCGTAGACCAGAATCGTTGTTTTAGTGTATCAAAAAGTGTTTTATTAAAATAACTAAATTCTTAGGTGACCCGATCACACCAAAATAAAAGGATCGGTGGCGACTCCATGTATTTGTCTTTCAAAAGTTGATTCCCCCTTTTTTCATTAAATCCAAAATTTTTAAATAAAGGGGGTGGTTTCGACACAAGTCTTCCTAAAAGTGTCTCCATGATGGAAAGTGTTGAGGTTTGGACAAAAGGGAAAGTTAAGTCCTAGGTTCTTCGGACCTTATAGAATTCTTAAGGGAGTTAGTCCAGTTGCATACCAATTAGAATTACCTTATAAGCTATACCATATCCATGATGTATTCCATGTTTCCATGTTGCGACGATATCGGTGCGACCCTTCCTATATTGTTCCAATCGAAGAGATTAAGGTGAGACTAGATTTGTCCATTTAGGAGTAACTTGTAAAAATTCTAGAAAGGTTCTGAGAAGGAAAAAAAATCCCACTTGTTAAGGTTCTGTGGTAGAACCATGGCACTAAGTAGGCCACGTGGGAAGAGGAAGACTCAATCTGTCAACAGCATCCTTATCTGTTTAAACCAGGTAAATTTTGAGAATGAAATTTCTTTGAGGAGGGGAGAGTTGTCATGTACGAAATATAGGGGGTTAATTGTAATGGAAAATCAAGAAATGAATTAGGCTTAATGGTTAAATGTTAAAGAATCCTCCTTAGAGAACCAAGTTTGAGCTACCTTCTTGTCACATCCCAAAACCCGGCCTAGTAGTTTTGATTTAGTAGAATTGAGTTATTAAACCGAGTGTTTGAGTTAGATACTGGAAATTAGGGTCATAAGTTAGTAAGTATTAAAGTAATGTAATTGGAATTAGCTTAAAACAAAATTCAATTTTGAGTTTTAATTTGGAAAAAACAGGATTTTAATTGGTTTAGGACTTAATTGGAAAATGGAAGACACAGGGAGTGACCAAAAGCGCAAATTGCCCAATTTTTGAAAATTGGTCTTCTACTTGGAGTTATTAAGTCTTATTCCCTCTCTTAAACCCCAAACTATTCAAATTGTTCTAAACCTAAAATTAAAGAGTTCCTTCAAAGTTATCTCATTCTTTTGGATTTATTAACCTCCCAAACATCAAAATAACCCCTAATTTCAAAGAGAAATCGCGTTTTCTTCCCCAAATTTTTCATTGTTCTTCTTGAGTTTCAATCATGAATTAGATTTTTAGATAAATTTTTTCATCAAATTAAGGTAATATTCTAACTTTTTAGGATTAAATGAAGAGTGTTGTTAATTCAAATCAAGTTTTAAATGATTATATTTGGATTTGATGTTTTTAAAGTAAGCTTGGTTTAAAAAATGAAAAATATCATAATCTCGAGTAAACCCGTGTTTTCAAAGTTATTTTTGATTCACTTTAACCTAATTAGAAGGTATTTCACTTCAATTTGATAGTTCATTTTTTAAGAATAAAACAATTTCCCCTTTTACATGTTCTTGAAAGCTTGAATTTTTTGGAAATTTTAGAATCACAAATTTAGGTAAAATTAATGGTTTAGATATGAAATTAAATGTTATTTAAGATGTTTGAAATCAAAATTGAGGATAGAAATGAGATTAGAAGGTTGAAACTTTAATTTCAGAAAAACTAGCTAGTTTTTAGTAGTGAGAAATGAGAGGCTTGAATTGTGTTTTCCTTGCTGTTTGGTTGTGTTCAAGGCTATTTTTTATGAGTTTGGAATGTGTTTTTCATGTGTGTAAAGTGTCAGATCAATTGACCTCCACTACGAGCAAGTCTAAAGGAAAGGAAAAGTTAGTTTGAGCTTTCGACTTGTTAGCAGAATTGTGAGTAGTGAGTATCTAGAGTCGTTGTGGGTATGCACGATTCACAGCGTTAACTGAGAGCTTAGAAATAGCCTAAACCCTATCCTAAGTTCCAAGTGTAAGCCTTTTTTTATGCTTTTTGCCTTGTTGTGGAATTATACCTAATATATAACGAGTTGTAATATATGATGTTATTATGACAATATGTGAAAATACTTTTATGTGATATGTGATGTACTAATTTTAATGCATACAATTGAGGTCTGATAAATAATAGCTGAATGAGCATTATTGTGGCACTTGAAGTGCAATTAAATGTGATTCCGATAAGCATGCATTGTTTTTGAGATTGTAATGTGAATTAATGAGTATGAATAGAGGTTATGTGAATTCAAAAAATAATTAAATGTGCAATTGTGGATATTTTGGCATTGTGATCTCTTGAAATTGTTGGATATAGTTGGCATGTTATAGGATTATGTGTACTCACCTTTGTGTTTTGTGATTTGGGCATTGAGTCCCCGGGACAGATTGGAGAGATAAGGGAATGTCGAGCTAAGCTCCATTCACCAGGATATAAATCTGCTTGGGACAGCAGCAGTAACGTGAATTTGGAAAATCACCATAAATTGTGGGAGATGAGTTAGAAGCTGCATAAATTATGTAATTAAAGCTTAATGAGTCTAGTTTCAAATGGAATAAACGAGAACATATTTTGAATTCTGTACAATGATAAATTTGATTCGTAATGAAGAGTGGTCAGATTAGTCAAACAGTGAAACATGGGAAACTTTAAGAAAAATCTGGTATTGATTGGCCATACCAAAAATTATGAAAATTTTATGGATAGAAGATATATGAGTCTATTTTTAGGGAAAATTAACGTCACTTGATTTGGAGTTTCATAGCTCCAGTTATAAATAATTTAGTGACTGTTGCTCAGGAAGACAGCTTGCAGTGAAATTATGATTATGTGGTAAACATTGACAAAAATTTGTTAATGAGTTGCTTATTGTTTTCTTATAAGCTTACTATGATCTGTAGGTGTGGTTGGCCGAATATTGTAAGGGGTTAATACGTAGTTCGTATTTGAATAGTTAGATTAACGTGTTAGTAATCCAATTGTAGGCGGTTCGTGTGTGGATCTCACAAGATATCGTTGCAAACAGTGTGTAACTAACACCCTCTTTCTTAGTCTAGATCGGCAAAAGTCGAAAAGCAAATGTCAAAACGGTATTTTTAGATTTGCAGTGTACGAATGCTCGTGAGGTAAATCGATTAATGTTTTTGGTAATCTGCGATGTTTGGACTGCAAAGTGCATGATTTCTGGGCCCTCGATATTTTTGGGCTTAATGGGCCAAAATTGGAATGATGGGCCAACGGACCCAATTCAGTATGAACCCTCAGTAGTGATTCTGTTAGTACGTTAAAGGTAGGAATATGCATGAAAAACCCTAAAATAGATAAATTACTGAAATACCTTTAAAAGTGGAAAATTTACAGTTTTACCCTTAGGAGATAAATTACCGAAATACCCCTAGGGTTAAATTGATCTAAATGCATGTTTGATCGTTGTTATTTGTTTGTATGCCATGTTGTTATTATCGATGCATGGACCGGGATATTGACGGAGGAAGTACTGAAAGTGGCTTGTCCACGATCGGAGGCTTTGCCTCAATTTATCGATAATCGAGCAGAGCAAGGTCAGCAATCGTGGAGTGTTAATGAGTGGGTTGAGCTATTCCCACATGGAGTGTAGGGCTGGTATGGGTGGAGTGTAGTGGTTGGTGGGTTGAGTAGTCTCCCAAATGGGCTTGCATATGTTATTGATGTTGCATGTATTTTGAAATGGGCCTATGGGCCATACTTTATCTGAATAAGGGGCTAAGGCCCGTTTATTGTAATCAAAAGCGCTCGTCCAAGCACCACTATTACTCGAATGGGTTTAGGCCCAATAGGCTTGAGCCGACTTGGGCTTTGAATGGGTTTTCCTTACACACCGAGTTTCCCAAACTCTCCCTTTTATTTTTATTCACGCAGGTAATCCCCAACCATAGTGGGCTTGGAGCTGTGAGGGAATTCGGAGTGGCCACCCGTTCTGAAAGTTTGTTTTTCTTCTGGTGAACTGGACATCCTATTATTTACATTTGAAGTTTTGGGTTTTTAAATGTAATAAGGCTGCTTAATTATTTTTGATGGTTTTAATATGTATTACTAAGATAGGTATTACTTATTTTAACTGTTGAAATTGGATAGCTTTAGGCTGCTTTTCAAAAATAACAATTGATTTCAAAATAACACGACAACAAGCAAAGCTTCCGCAATGAAAGTATTTTCCAAAATTAATCACTTTTCCTAAAAATGACATAATCAAATAGGTTTCCTAGAAATATCTATGACGTTAAGGTGTGGCAATGGCGGTATGCATGTCTAGGATTGGATCCGAAGGAGCTTGGTACTTAAGCAAATCCGATGGACTCACCACCTCTTTTCCGGTTTCCTACCGGTGCATGACTTCCATTCACTTTAACCTATAATGAAATTATCTTTTAAAACACTAAGTAGGTTTTTCTGGATCAACAATATAAAATGTTTTGAACGCTTCGATGTGGCATGTCGGATCCGGCCATAACGTTTGGGTCGGGTTTGGGGTGTTACATCTATACATAAACCAAGCGACACCGTTTAGGTGATAGAGGAACCCGCACGTGAACCGACCTGACCTGGGGAGGATCCGCGCACTTAATTGATTCGGGTTAACTGCGCATTTGGTCCCTCCTCGTTTTGTCGTCATCTGATTAGGTCCCATTTATGTTTCTTTTGTTTTTTTTAATTCTTTCCTAAAACTTATGCGCTATTTTGATTTGATTCATGTTTACATGGTGCTTTAGAAACTTAGAATAATTGCGTTTTTAATCCTCGCACGTTCACGCGCATTGCGCGTTGGTCCTCATTTTAATTTCAAAAGTTTATTTCATTTTCAAATTATCCCTTTTATTTTAATTTTATTTTAATTAATTTTTTTTCATCATTTTTTAAGATTCATTTCACATTCATTTTTAATTCTTGTTTACTTATTTTTATATTTTGAGCTACTTTGATAATTGTATTTTGTTTTTAAAGTCATTATTGTAAAATTTTTATATCATATCATTTTAACATTTTGTATAATATTTTGTATAAATGTTCTTATACATTATTATATATATAATTCATGATAAAGTTAATTTTATTCTATGTATATTATTAATCTTATGTTATTTTATACATATAATTTCTTTTAAATCTATTCACATATTTTATTATATATCTTTGTTATTTAAAGGAAAATCCTACATATCTTATGTATTATTTAAATTATTATTATATATACATATATACTGGTACATATGTTTGATCTATATATATCATTAAATCCATATTATTTTATACATATAGTTTCTTTTAAATCTATTTGTATACATAATTATGTTTTAAAATCTATTACATATACAATTTATGATAAAATTAATTTAATCTTATACGCATTATTAATTCCATACTATTTTTACAAATAATTGATTCTAAATCTATTTATATACATATATATGTTTTGTAAATCTATTATGTGTATAATTTATTTCCTAAGATTATATCTTATTATGTATTTTACTATCCTTTCATATTTTATATATTATTTAAAGTCTCCTTTATTGTGTGTATATTGTCGGTTTTAAACAAATGTTTTTAACACTCTACATATTATTTGATTCAAATGTCTTCATTTTATAATATTCATTTTAATGATTGTATATATATCCCTAGTTCTTTATACAAACTATTTCAAATTCATCAATTCATATATTATATATATTATGTGTTCATTAGTCCATCATTATTTTAAAATTGTCTTATACCACATTGACTTCTAATTTCCATTTTGTTTTGTACATTTTGTGTTGAATTTTTTTGTATTGTTATATCAATTGTTCTCCATCCATGCTTGAAAATTTGGTTACATTTTTCTTAGATTAGTTATACTTAATTGTTTGTTTTGTTAGTTGGTTAGATAAGGTTGTATCATCTTCATTCACCAAGTATTGTACTTTATGTGTGCATATTATCCCATGTTTATTATTCCTCTTTTTATACAAATGTTGCTTTGTAATTTCCATTTTTTTTAAATTAATTATTCCATCTTGTTTCAAGTCAAATAAATGTGTTTTGAGCCAGTTTACAATTTTTTATTTAAAAATTCTAAAATAAGGCAATGTTCAATGTTTGGAAATTCGGGAAATCGTGCCCTACCGTGCTGGGTTTCAATTTTTCGTTGGAACGTATGAGCTTTTAGAAGTCAAAAATCAATCGTGTTTTCAAAGGTATAAAGAATTGTGTCCTATCGTGCTGGATGTAATGCTGAATACCTTTGAAACAATAGAATCTTGACGACCAACTTGAACCACTCAAATGTTTTGAAAGGAACCATATTTCAATTTTTTTCTAAAATCTTAGACATAAGGACAACACTTAATCAATCTGGTACCAAGTTTTGGGCGTAGTGAGGGTGCTAACCCTTTCTCATACGTAACCGGCTCCTGAACCCATTTTTAAATTTACGTAGACCAAAATTGATTTAAATAGGATAAAATGTTTTATTAGGTGATCCAATCACACCTAAACAAAAAGATTGGTGGCGACTCCACACTTTGTTTTAAAAATCGATCCCTGTTTTTTTCTAAAATAAAAAAAATGGTTTCGACAGCTGGGCGACTCCATTGGGGACTGAACAAGAGAGTCAAGCCATAAAATCGATTATTTTCTGTCCTTTTGTCTAAAGTTAAAAATTTAGTTTGAAAATCATGATCCTTTTGTTGCATTTGTTTGTATGATTGTTATGGTTTGAGTCATGTAGAGTATTCTTGCATTACATTGCATGACCGTAATGGTCACACCTTTTAAGTGGGAGTAAGAAATTATGCTTTCGTAAGGTTTTCACCTCCGCATGGCCTAGTGGATTACTTCCGGGATACATTTGTACCTATGATTTCGTGAGATTTTCTTCTCCGTATGGTCATAGGAAAATGTATTCCCCTGAACTGAACTTGATCCATATGAGCCTATAATGGGTGAGGATTGAGGAATCTGCTGGTTCAGGTACCCTTTTTCTAGAACCGAGCCACATATAGTGAACCCTAGGAGTTCACCTTAGGTAAAACTGTATCTGAAGGCTAGTGGTCACCCGAATAGGTACTTTATTTGTATTTATTTCTCCTGTACTAACGTGTTTTGTTTTTGATTGCATTGCACTACATCATCCTAGAAAGGGGGTATTTATTCATATTTGATTGCTAAATAGAACAGTTTGTCATAAGAAAACAAATTCCTTGATAAAGTGGATTATAATACGGTTGTCTGAATATGGTCCAAGTAAACACAACGAAAAAAGGTTGATGGTTCGTGGAGGAAAACAAGACTTTACCTAAAGATTCAAGTCGATAAAGATTATTTGAGAGTTGTCACGTCTCGACTTTCTTAAAGAAGCTAATCAACATCGCGAGGATAATAAGTTGTAGCCTGAATTAAGCAAAAAGGAGCTAGTGGAGACATTTATTGGAAACTTGCGAGATTTCACTTTTACGAAGAAAAGGGATCAGTGTCTTCGCCTGGAATATGAAAGTAAGGCCGTATATATAATCCGTTTTATGTAAAGGAATTTGTTTTCTAGAAAAGTTGTTCTAATAGAATTGAATACATTATCAACGCCTTTCTTTCCTTTACATTCATTCCATGCATTTGCATTGCATTGCATCATTGCATCATTTGCATTAGATTTTCACAAAAGGACCCTAATTAATTGAAATCATTTCAGTTAATCTGGGAACCAATAAAAACTTACCAACCAAGCGTCATTACGGTACCCGTGCTAAGACAAAAGATATGGACCAAAGATTGGAAAGACTTGAACAACTTCAAAGAGAGATGCAAGACCAGTTACAAATATAGATGCAAGAGCAACTGGAGAAGATTCGACAGGATATGAGAGACTAGGTGCTAGAGTCTCAAAGGAATATGATGAATCAGTTGTTCCAATTGCTGACTAAGGGGCGTGAAGAAAGAAAAAGTTCCACTCTCTACCCTCTAGGTTTCATCCCAAAAAATGCTCAGACATGTCTGCAAGTTGTACCTATTATTAGAACTTAGCAATATCAGGCTGGTACCTCGGCACCAGTGGATTACCTGATAGGCTCAAGCTCCAATCCAAGGGGCAACCCAATCAATCTTGAAGTTCCTGATCTGGATGAAATGAAAAAAGCAAAGAGTGAATTGCCAAGACAACTTGAGGATTGGTATAGGTGGTTGGAGGAAAAATTTAGGGCAATGGAGAATGTTGACTTCTACTATGGGATTGACGCCAAGGATCTAAGTTTGGTTCCGGATCTAGTACTCCCGCCAAAATTTAAGAGTCCAGAGTTTGAAAAGTACAGTGGAACTAGTTGTCCTGAAGCTCACATCACAATGTTCTATCGAAGGATGACAGGATATGTCAATAAAGATAAATTATTAATCCATTGCTCATAAGATAGTCTGATCGGGTCAGTAGCTAAATGGTACAATCAATTGAGTCATGCTAAAATTAATTCATGGAAGGACTTAGCACAAGCTTTTATGAAGCAGTATAGCCATGTAACAGATATGACACCCAACAGAATTACCCTGCAGAATATGGAAAAGAGGCAAAATGAGAGCTTCAGGCAATATGCCCAAAGATGGAGAGAGGTAGCAACACAAGTCTAGCCGCCTCTTCTGGAAAAAGAGTCCACGATGCTTTTCGTCAATACTCTGAAAGCCCTGTTCATTGACTATATGTTGGGAAATGCTACACTGAGCTTTTCAGATATAGTAATGTCCGGTGAGATGATTGAAAATGCGATAAAAAGTGGGAAGATAGATGTGGGAGAAAACACTAAAAGGTCGACCCTGATAAACAAGGAAAATGAGGTAAACATTGTGAGTATGCCTTCCAAAACAGTCAACATAGGCCAACCAAGTGCAGAAAAGCTCCGGTTTACACCCATTCCGATGTCATATAAGGAGTTGTATCAGAATATTTTTGATGTGCATGTGGTGTCTCCGTTCTACTCAGAACCCGTGCAACCTCCCTTCCCAAAATGGTATAATGAGAATGCTCAATGCAAGTACCACGCGGGAATAACGGGGTATTCAATTGAAAACTGCACTACTTTTAAAAAGTTGGTCAAAAGGTTCATTGAAATGGGAATTATGAAGTTCGATGATTCCTTAGAACTTAATTGCTCTGACAATGAAGTAAATGTGATATAGGAAAGTGGGGGCAAAAGAGTTACGATGCCTTGAACAAGTTAAAAGCCTAGAAAGAATATCAGAGAATCTGAATGACATATCCAAAGAGGGAACTGGGGAATAAAAGTTTCCAAACCCTTATGTACTTGGGGTTGCTTTGAATAATGGGATTGTGGAAGAGATCCCTGTATTTTTAGAGCTGATCTAGAGTAATATTCAAAACACGCTTGTTGCTTTAATCCTAGGGGCAATAAGAATCCTTTCGTGAAATAGGCTTGTGTCCAAAAATTTTTATTTCAATAAAATGCATTCTTTTTGAGTAAATATTCTTTTATTCTTTATATATTCTTTTGTTCTTTGGACTTTTTTTTTCTTTTTTAAAAATGCTTTCGTTCTTCATTCATGATCATATCGTACAAATAATCATCCTTAGAATCAGTTATTCTTTAGAATTTGCCTTTGTACCTATAATAGGTCCCCAGATATCAACGACATGAGCAACGCTGTAACTGACTCACTTTTGGGGTGAGATATGTGTTTAAGTGGATCTCAGAACTTTGAAGATGACAGAGATTGTGACTTATTTCCTGATTTGTTAAGGATGGTAGAACAAGATGAAAAACGGATCCTACTTTATGAAGGATCAATGGACATTGTGAGCAAGAGGCACAGATCGAAGCCTGAGTCACCACAAAGACAAAATGAATCATCATTGAGTTACTCCAAGAATGCAAAGATGTTTTCGTATGATCATGTCAAGATATACCTGAGATATTAAGATCTGTGGACGATACAAAATGTCTAAACGGTGCCAAAAGGACACATGTTAATGGTTTCATGGTAGCCATGCTAATCATGAGGTTTGGGTACTGTTGATCCACCGTGGAAAGGGATTGTAGTAGTTAGGCTATATTTAGAGAGATAAGATTCATGTGCCTCATTCATTTCTTCACAAACTTTCTCTATGTAGGGCACGGATGTTATCAGGCCATTCTCATCTAATATACATCGATTCATCTTGTCAGTCATTGATTACTTCATGAAGTGGGTAAAGGTCACTTCATATGCCAATATTACAAGGTCAATAGTCATCAAATCTCAACAAAAAAAGGGTTGCTGACAAGTAATGTAAAAAAGGATCACTTCTAATACAACTGCATAATGTCAAAAGTTTGCAGTTTGTTCAAAGATCATACACCATATCACAGTGCAGCAAATGCATCCAAAAAGTACAAAAATAGAAAAAAAGAAAAGAAAAAACAATAAAACAATAAAACAAAGGTCATAGTGAAAGACAACTGAATCATGTAAGGGTTGGCATAAAGAAGTTATCATTTACCCTCTATGCTTATCGAATTGCTTATTGGTTTATGAGATAGAAACGATTTTAAAGGTGAGATTCTTTTTCTCCGATCTTGTAAGAGCTAAATTTGGATAAGGCAGAATGGATCTAAGCTCGATATGATCAGTTGAAATCGAAGAGAAGAGATTCTGTCGTGGTCCAATGCACCAGAAATGAATGATATGAGAAAATTCCATGAGGAGAACTTGATATTGAAGAAGATCCTTCCTATACAAAAGGACTTCAAAAGAAGAAATATGTCAAACTAAGAGTGACCTTATGTAGTAAAAAAGTCCTATTCTTGACCGAAAGGATTTGCCCAATACAGGGAATTCAAAATCCATTCAATGAGTGTTCTACTTAAAAGGGGAGAGGCCAAGGTAAAAACCCGTAAAGGGCGCCTTGAGACCTTAAAAAATCAAGAAAAAAATAAAAAAATAATAAAAAAATAAAAAAAAAAGAATCAACCAAAAAAAAATGAGAGGCCAAGACGAAAACTCGCAAAGGGCACTTTGAGACGGATTTGAGTTGAAAACCAGAAAAGGGTGGCTCAAATTTGGATCAAAATGGGGCATACAGTAGTCTCGCTATGCCCAAATTAACAATGAAATAAGTATGTTACGTCTTGGGACATCGACAAAGTACTTTGGATCCCCTAAACACAGATCGAGCTCAGAATGGTCCTCAAGAAGTTGGTACAGAGAAGCTCAAGCTGCGATATCTGGGGCACCTAGCTTTCCATTTTTACCCTTTTTTTTATTATCTTTGACTACCTTATTATTTTCAGGTCATGTCTCAATAAATTTCTTTCTTGGTTGCATTTACTTATTTGTTTCGAGCTATGTTCTCAATTAATTCCTTTCTTGTCCATGGTTATGATCTTTTTCAAGCATTTTGCATTGAAATAATGATTTTTGGACTAATAATACTTTCATAGAGGGAGTTTCGCATATTACTTTGCGAAGTTTCTAAATAATACAGTAGCCTGAAATAGGACTATTGTTTAAAACTAACCAAGCTTAAGGGTTGTAAATATTTAAACCCAAATTGAGATTATCTCTTTGGATTTTCTGTCAAAGATATTAATTGGTGTTATAATCCCGGAAAAGAATGAGCAATGGGATTATTCTCAGAAAAAGAAAATGGTATTCTATATTCATGCAGATATCAGGCATATACATCTGTTCATTACACCCAGGGAATGGTGTAACAGATCAAATTAATTGAAGATGATGCAAATCTTATACCGCTGAGTTGCATCAGGATGGATAGAAGGAATCAAATGATTATTCCCCTGAAGTTGCAGTGGGAGGTTCAAACTTTTTGTACCAAAAGTTACAGTGTAAAAGACTCTAAAATTACAGCGGGGCAAGCTTGCTGAGCAGAATGTGATTTTTCATTGGGTTTTCTGTCAAGAATACCAACCGAACAAGATGGCAACATAATAAATCAGTGATAATGCCCTGATGCAACGAGCGATGATACTTTAAGCATTTAAAAAAAAGGGTCATTTAAAAAAGGAAAAAAAAGATCATTCTCATTTTTGCATTCATATATCATTCATAACATATCTAGGTAGGAGCATTTGATTCATTTCGATCATAGCATCCTAATTATTTGACATAAGCATCACATCTAGTTAGGAACATTTTATTCATTTCGATCATAGTGTCCTAATTAGTTGACATAAGCATCACATCTAGTTAGGAGCATTTGATTCATTTTGATCATAGCATCCTAATTATTTCGCATAAGCATAGATACATGAAACTAAGTCTACAAGACGTGTCCCAGAGGACGGTGTAGTAACATCAGTGAAGTCAGGTCTTATCTCCTTCAGGTTGCAGTGGAGCGGACTGTGGATAGCAAATTTTATTTCCCTAAAGTTGCAGTGGAATAGATTGAAGCTATAAATAAACAGATCTTATCTCTTTGAAGTTGCAGTAAAGCAGATCATAGCAAACTTTATCTCCCCAAAGTTGCAGTGGAGCAAGTTGAAGTGACAAGCCTTATCTCCCTGAAGTAGCAGTGGAGCAGGCTCAAGATACAAGTCTTATCCCCCTGAAGTTGTAGTAGAGTAGACTGAAAATTGCACATCTTATCTCCCTAAGCAATAGTGGTGCAGATCGAAGATGGCAAATCTTACCTCCATGTATCGGCAATGGAGCAGATTCTAGCCACAAGCCTTATCTCTCTGAGGTAGCAAGAGAGCAGGTTGGCGATTGTAGTCTTATCTTCCTGAGGTAGCAAAGAAGCAGACTGAAGATTGAAGATCTTATCTCCCTAAGCAGTAGTGGAGCAGATTGAAGGTGGTGAATCTTATCTTCATGTATCAACAATGGAGCAGATTTAAGCCACCAGCCTTATCTCTCTGAGGTAGCAAGAGAGCAAGTTGGCAATGGTAGTCTTATCTTCCTGAGGTAGCAAGGAAGCAGACTAAAGATTGAAGATCGTATCTCTCTAAGCAGCTGTGGAGCAGATCGAAGATGGCGAGTCTTATCTCTATGTTTCAGTAATAGAGCTAATTTTAGCCATCAGCCTTATCTCTCTAAAGTAGCAAGAGACCAGGTTGGCGATTGTAGCCTTATCTTCCTGAAGTAGCAAGGAAGCAGAATGAAAATTGAAGATCTTATCTCCCTAAGCAGTAGTGGAGCAGATCGAATGCGGCGAATCTTATCTCCATATATCGGTAATGGAGCAAATTTAAGCCACCAGCCTTATCTCTCTGAGGTAGCAAGAGAGCAAGTTGGCAATGGTAGCCTTATCTTCTTGAAGTAGCAAGGAAGTAGACTGAAGATTGAAGATCTTATCTCTCTAAGCAGTTGTGGAACAGATCGAAGATAGCGAGTCTTATCTCCATATATTGGCAATGGATAAGATTTTAGCCACTAAGCCTTATCTCTCTGAGGTAGCAAGGAAGCAGACTGAAGATTGTAGATCTATTTCCCTAAGCAGTTGTGGAGCAGATCGAGGATGGCAAATCTTATCTCCATTTATCGATAATGGAGCAGATTTAAGCCACCAGTCCTATTTCCCTAAAGTTAAAGTCAAGATTCAGTAAAACCAGACAAAATTGGCCCTATTTGAAGTCTTTGCTCTATTCTCATTACACGACAATGAGCAAAGAGGGCCAGATGTAATAGGCCCATTTCGCCCGGGCCCATTAGAATAAAAAAAACCCAGAAATAAATAAACCAAAAATAAATTAAAATAAAAACCAATAAAAGTTCATCAAAGTCCATTTACAAATCACTTATAGCCCAACAATCCTAGCCCAAATATTTAACCCAATTGAAACCCGACCCAGGGGTCCAATTTTCAGTTTCAGGAGTTGAAACCCCAAATCCTAGTGCAACAGTGTATTGGGGAACGGATGCAAATCAATAAAATCAAAAAACAAAAGAACAGTATTTGTTAAAGGTGATTTTCCATTTTTTCCTTTTTCATTTTTGATCTTATATTCATTTTTTTCTTTTGCTTTGATACGGAAAAATGGGGGGAATAAGAAATAAAAAAATCAAAAAAAGTGAGAAGGAAAAAGAGGAAGAAATACCGAAGTCGATTCGCTTTTCCATCGTCAAAAACTCCCCCTCTGGCGTCGGAGTTAGCCTTCGGAGAGCCCTCTGATCTCCTAGCAGTAGTACGGGCCTACTTCCGTGCCTTAGCAGAAGAAAAAGGGAGAAAATATTTTTGTTTCTTCTGATTTTGAGCAAACAACTTAGGGGAAAGATTTTTTAGTTTTCTATACATAAACCAAACGGCGCAGGAACTCGCGCGTGAACCGACCCGACCTTGGGAGGATCCATGCACTTAATTGATTTGGGTTAACTGCGCATTTGGTCCCTCCTCGTTTTGCCGTCATCTGATTAGGTCCCATTTATGTTTCTTTTGTTTTTTTTTAATTCTTTCCTAAAACTTATGCGCTGTTTTGATTTGATCCATGTTTACATGGTGCGTTCAGAAACTTAGAATAATTACGTTTTTAATCCTCGCACGTTCACGTGCATTGCGCATTGGTCCTCATTTTAATTTCAAAAGTTTATTTCATTTGTAAATTATCCCTTTTATTTTAATTTTATTTTAATTAAGTTTTTTTCATCATTTTTTAAGATTCATTTCACATTCATTTTTAATTCTTTTTACTTATTTTTATATTTTGAGCTACTTTGATAATTGTATTTTGTTTTTAAAGTCATTATTGTAAAATTTTTATATCATATCATTTTAACATTTTGTATAATATTTTGTATAAATGTTCTTATACATTATTATATATATATAATTCATGATAAAGTTAATTTTATTCTATGTATATTATTAATCTTATGTTATTTTATACATATAATTTCTTTTAAATCTATTCACATATTTTATTATATATCTTTGTTATTTAAAGGAAAATCCTACATATCTTATGTATTATTTAAATTATTATTATATATACATATATCTGGTACATATGTTTGATCTATATATATCATTAAATCCATATTATTTTATACATATAATTTCTTTTAAATCTATTTGTATACATAATTATGTTTTTAAAATCTATTACATATACAATTTATGATAAAATTAATTTAATCTTATACGCATTATTAATTCCATGCTATTTTTACAAATAATTGATTCTAAATCTATTTATATACATATATATGTTTTGTAAATCTATTATGTTATAATTTATTTCTTAAGATTATATCTTATTATGTATTTTTACTATCCTTTCGTATTTTATATATTATTTAAATTCTCCTTTATTGTGTGTATATTGTCGCTTTTAAACAAATTTTTTAACACTCTGCATATTATTTGATTCAAATGTCTTCATTTTATAATATTCATTTTAATGATTGTATATATATCCCTAGTTCTTTATACAAACTATTTCAAATTCATCAATTCATAAATTATATATATTATGTGTTCATTAGTTCATCATTATTTTAAAATTGTCTTATACCACATTGACTTCTAATTTCCATTTTGTTTTGTACATTTTGTGTTGATTATTATATATTGTTGTGGCATATTACTTATTCGTTTTTTGTATTGTTATATCAATTGTTCTCCATCCATGCTTGAAAATTTGGTTACATTTTTCTTAGATTAGTTATATTTAATTGTTTGTTCTGTTAGTTGGTTAGATAAGGTTGTATTATCTTCATTCACCAAGTATTGTACTTTATGTGTGCATATTATCCCATGTTTATTATTCCTCTTTTTATGCAAATGTTCCTTTGTAATTTCCATTTTTTTTAAAATTAATTATTCCATCTTGTTTCAAGTCAAATAAATGTGTTTTGAGCTAGTTTACAATTTTTTATTTACAAATTCTAAATAAGGCAATGTTAAATGTTTAGAAATTCGGGAAATTGTGCCCTACCGTGCTGGGTTTCAATTTTTCATTGGACTAAATAATTGGACGTATTTTTTGTAATTTTCAACGTATGAGTTTTGGAAGTCAAAAATCAATCGTGTTTTCAAAGGTATAAAGAATTGTGTCCTATCGTGCAGGATGTGATGCTGAATACCTTTGAAACGAGAGAATTTTGACGACCAACTTGAACCACTCAAATGTTTTAAAAGGAACCATATTTCAAAATTTTTTTCTAAAATGTTAGACATAAGGATGGCACTTAATCAATCTGGTACCAATTTTTGGGCGTAGTGAGGGTGCTAACCCTTCCTCATATGTAACCGGCTGCCGAACCCATTTTTAAATTTACGTAGACCAAAATTGATTTAAATAGAATAAAATGTTTTATTAGGTGATCCAATCACACCTAAACAAAAAGATTGGTGGCGACTCCACACTTTGTTTTAAAAGTCATTCCCTTTTTTTTTCCAAAATAAAAAAAAATGGTTTCGACATATAGGATATGTTAGACTCTTTAATTCATTGGTATGATGGAGATCCTTTTATCCAATGGATGTTAATAGAATCCACTTTTATGTTTCATAATCTCGAGGTGCCAAATTATTTTCAAATGAATTATATATGAGATATATTATGTGTAATTGTATGTGAGAGTATATGCTACTTTTTATGAATTAATCGAGCATGAACACATAATTTTGACTCGATTAGAATATGGTTGTGAATGTATTTAGTATGCTCTTACTTAACCTTTGATGTTGTGTATGCTTTTTGGTTATTCCTATATTCACAAAGCTTGTTTAAGCTCACACACTCCACATTAAAATATTGCAGATAAGTAGCTTTTTCTGTAACACCCCGTACCCGAGACCGTTGCCGGAGTCGGACACGAGGGGTTTGCAGACTTAAATCACTTGTTTTCACAGTTCATTTTAAAAATTTCCAGACAGTTGGCTAACTGTGTCACTGTCACCTTAAAAATCATATTTTGAGTTCCACAACTCGAAAATCAGTTTCGTGATTTTTCCCTGAAACTAGACTCATATATGCATCTAAAAATATTTTTTTTAGAATTTTTGGTCAGGCCAATTAGTACAGTTTATTAGTTAAATTCTCCCATGTTACAGGGATCGACTACACTGACCTTTGTGCATTACGACTTGGATATCTCCCTGTACAGGGCTTCAATACTGATGCCGTTTGTTTCTACAGAAATTAGACTCGAAAAGGAATCTTTACATATATGGCATGACTTCTAATTATCTCTGGTCAATTTATAATGAATTTCTAAAGTCGGAACAG
This sequence comes from Gossypium arboreum, assembly GCF_025698485.1. NCBI lineage: Eukaryota > Viridiplantae > Streptophyta > Magnoliopsida > Malvales > Malvaceae > Gossypium > Gossypium arboreum. The sequence continues at coordinate 53,374,706 of NC_069077.1, forward strand.
GGACTCCAGAAACCGTTCTGGCCCTGTCTCACGAAAACTTAAATATCTCTTAACATACTATTCATATGATCGTTTCATTACTTTCCTATGAAAATAGATTCATCAAGGTTCGTTTACATAATTTATTAACTATTTAATTCCATTCCTACTATTTTTAGAGATTTTTCACATCCACATCACTGCTGCTGCCAGCATCTATTTTTAAGGTAAACTTTACCTATTTCATGATCCTCCATGGATCAACTAGAGTTTGTCATACATATACCAAAAGTGATCATGAATAACCATTCCCATGACTAACCGTTACCAACATTTCCATACCTCTCGACGGACAACATACAAAACGATTATAATGCTATGATCAAAGTATACTTAAGCCATTTTCGCATGGCTATCCAAATTTACACAAAACCGAAAGGTACATGACCTACAACAAAAGGGTAGTCCTATACATGCCATTTTAAAGTTCAGCCAAAAGTATACCAAAAGGAGCCTTGATAGTGTGGGCGACTTCGACTTCAAAATCCCGAGTCCGATAGCTGATGAACCAAAATCTATAAAACAGAGAATCAAGAAACGGAGTAAGCATTTAATGCTTAGTAAGTTTGAGTCATGAATTTAGACACAACCAAAGTATAGCATTCATGTACCTAAACAGATAATTTCATATGCACAAATTCTCAATATCATACTTACTTCACATTACCAACCCTTATATTCATACACAAAGATCAACTTAGCCAAAGGCCGGTAGCTCATTTATCAACTGAGCGAATATTATTCGAAGGGAATCAACTATTCCAAAGCACATACGAAACATACCTCATTGTTGGGATTTTTACAAGCGTATTAACTGAAATTTTTATAGCAAGATCATTCATTTCCGAATCATGTACCTTCAGAATTTAACCGGACAAATGCCTTCGGGACATAGCCCGATTATAGTAACTCGCACAAATGCCTTCGGGACTTAACCCGGATTTAGTAACTCGCACCAATGCCTTCGGGCTTAGCCCAGGATTAGTAACTCGCACAAATGCCTTCGGATCTTAGTCCGGATTTAGTAACTCGCACAAATGCCTTCGGATCTTAGTCCGGATATAGTCACTTAGCAGAAAGCCTTCGGGACTTAGCCCGGACATCATTCGAATAACCATGCACATTTATCAAAAAAAAAATCATGACACATTCGTATTTCATTTTCATTAGCAAAACTCAAACACAAGGCACTTATCACACTTGCAATTTCGGCTCAATAGCCACACACAAAGAGCATGATTTTGATTTGCTTAAAACATGATCTAATCAAATCATAATCTAAGTTCCATTACTCGAAGACTTACCTCGGATGTGGTCGAACGTTTTCGGCGGCTATTCGATAACTTTTTCCTTTCCCTTATCCAACTGTGGTCCTCTAAGCTCTTGAGCTAATTCAAACAAAGTTAACTTATTAAAGTCTCGTTATGCTAGCTTATGGCCGAATATGACAAGGAGTTTGATAGGTCATACGGCCACCTTCTAGCTCAACTACACAATGGTCATATGCATTTTTAATCACATCAAGCAATTTAATACAATTCATTCGAACATCAAAAAGGAAACCTCAAGGTACTTAGCCCATATATACTTTAGGCATTAGAGTCACATATATATATATGGAATCCCGAATCAAACTCAACATTTTAGCTAATATTTCCCCCTTGGCCGAATTTTTCTAAGCCAAGATAAAAGCATCAATATGCTTGCCTCTAACCGGATACATGCAACCCCAATCTTCTTCCTATGGCCGAATATGCATGTCTATGTTGAGGCCGATTATATACTTAATACCACACATAAATGGCATACATTTTACTAACTAACGCATTACATATTATAACTCAATACGCATCCATCATTTACTCCATAACCGAAACACCATCATATGTAAATATATACCTTGAGATAATATATAGGTCATACCAATACATCGTGTGCAATCGTATATATATATATATGTGCAAGAGCCGAATCACAAAGTTGATTATAACCAAATATAAACATATATCCAAAACATAAATCTTACCTACCATGCAATAAGCATAAGTCATACTTATGGATATATCATGGCCGATACTTCCAACAACACCAAATAAAAAAATATACTTCATGGATCTAAGGTAGAACCAAGAAAGGAACTCATAATCATCAAGATGTAAGCAAACTACCATTGTTCATCTAGATTTAGCATGAAACACGACCATCACCCTTGTTAATCTCCATAGCCGAAAACCTTACTTATTCCAAAATCACAATTTCAACATGGGTTTACAAAAATCACTTGATATCAACTAAAATTTCAAGAGCTAGTATAATCTTCCTTACCTTAATAATGACCTAAGATGACCGGTTGCTTCACTCCCTTCTTCTTCCTTTCAATTCGGCCAAGAAAAACCAAAGAACACAACTTGTTTTTTTCTCCCTTCCTTAGAACATTCACCCAAGAGCTATGAAGAAAGATGGACACTTTTTTTTTGTTTTCTTTCTTACACTCACGGCAATGGGGAGGGGGAGAAACAATCTCTCAATTCTTTTCCTTTTTCCATTTCTTTATTACCCATACTCATTATTTAATTGTTCCTAACATACATCACTACATAACATGTTTGTGACATGTTTCCACTCATAGCATGGCTGGCCATTAGCTCAAATATTGGGCAATTTGACATGCAAACCCACCATTTCTATAACATGCATTATTAAGCCACTTTACATTTGCCTAGCACATTTCTAATTTTTCTCACATAAGTCCTATGTACTCCATTCACATGCAATTAACTAAATCGAAGCTTAAAAATTTTCGGGCATTCATATTCACATATTTTAAACAATAAATATCACATTCAAATAATTTGGTGACTCGGTTTAGCGGTCCCGAAACCGCTTTCCAACTAGGGTCACTTTAGGGCTGTCACATTTTCGGTGTGAGTGGTTCGGCCAAGAAAGTGATCTTAGCAAGCTAATAATTTTCAAATAGGTGGTTTTTATTCTTTGAACAATATGAGTAAAAGCAATGTCGGTTATAATTACCTTATTATTATAATTATTTTAGGATTAGGCTTATGAATTGGTAATGTTGTTTTTGAACTTTGGATGTGGACAAATTTTGATGTTTGGTATTGTTATTAGTAATGGATTCTATAGTTGTTTAACGAATATGTGTTAATGTAACATGAGAAATGGTTGAAAGATGATAGTAGGCTTGGTTGGAGTAGACATTATTTGTATGTTGAGTAGGAATATGTTTTGAGCATGAAAAATGTTTTAACTTGTGAAATTTAGCATTCTAGTTAAAATTATTGATACTCACGCTAATTTTCAAAAATTTCCAAAATTGTCCTTACTACTTGAATAATTCTATTTCTAATATTTGTTTAAATGTTTAATTAGTTTTGATTACATCTCTAAAGCTTGATATTGGTAGTCCTTGCTCTTATTTTAAACTGTGTTTACTTGTGTATAAGTTCTGAGAGTTGTTGTAGCATCCTATTGCTCGAGTTCGACGACCAGACTGGGTGAGGGCTGTTACACTTCGTCCCATTTATTTTCCTTTTATTTTCAGCAACCTAAGGTAAAAGCCACATCTAAAACATATTTGGTTAGGAATAAAGACTATACAGTAAATATTCTTCAAGCCTAATGGTTAAGAGTTAGTTTTCCCTCTTTGTGATCCTAGGTTCGAGCTACTCCTTCCCCAAATGCATTTCTTTTTTATTTTGATAGTTTTATGTAAATTACCCTTGCTATCCCTGGGGTTTTCAAACCCTAGCTATTTAGTCCAACTTTTCCTATTATGAATATGATTACTTCTTTTCAAATCCTAGTAAAACTCCTTTTCATCCCCTATTTCTTTTCTCTTTTCTTATCTTTTCCACTTCTTTTCTCTCATTCTTGCATCATATTTTCACTTTTGAAATATTGATTATTTTTTTCCCATATTGAATCAATTCTCATTTCTTTTATTTCTTAACAGTGTTAGAGTTATCGTAAAATAACATCCTCATTCTTGCTAAGAATTGGTAAGTACATCATGTTTCCACTATTTAGATCTCGAATTTTTATAATATTTCTATCCAACGATAATCTTAGATTCGATCATCAATCTTTTATGGTTCTTACGAAATCTTCTGTTAATCTTGTCAAATCTTGAAACGAACCATTAATTTATGTGTAAATGTCGTTTGAAGGATTGGATTTGGGAAAATCAGATCAGAATCAGGCGTGAGAAACGTCGATCAAACCCTCGATAAAAGGTGTGTGTTCTTTACCAAGTGATTCGGGGCAAATTGTATGCAGGTTTAGGGACACATGGTCTCCCACACGGGTGTATGGACCACACGGATGGGCCACACGGCTATGTGCCACTGTTACATTAGGGTACTTTGTTTTACACATGATCAAGAACATTTTACACAGCCACAGTCTATTACACAACCTGACCACACGACCATGTTACCTTTATTTTATATTTTTGCCTAAAAATTTGTGAATTTTTCTATTTAGTCCCTGCATAGTCCCCGTACTAGTTTTAGAGTTTTATTTAACTAAAATGAATCCATGATAATATGTATATTGGAACCCATGATCTGAGTGACAATACATAATGTCTGAACAATACATGTTTATTGTCTCTGTATAACTGATTGCATGTTCAACATGCCTTTTAATATTGTTAAATCAAATACAAGATTATCATGACCTTTGCTACCGCATTGATCTATTATAAGCATATTTATTGTTACCGTATTGATTTGTTATAAGCATGCCATATTGCATTGCATAGGGTGGGATGATATGAACAAAGGAAGTGTAAGCAATTTATCTACAATAATGAGTGGTTTATCCACAACATACTAGTAGCTTGCTTGAAAATTTTTTTTATCAAAAACCCTTGTGGTTCATCCACAATTTTTATTATGAGTGGTTTATCCACAACGATCAGTGGTTTATCCACAATTTGGTGTAAGGATGGAGGAGTTCTAGGGAAATCCTACTATGGTGTGTAATGGAGTTGGGTAGGATATATTCTCATAAATTGAAATTGCAGAGTCATTCACGATTAGATGCATACAAAAATTGTGAATGCCGATATATTATTACATTGATGTGTTGATCTAATGTACTCATACTCTAAATCATTATATGAGTGTGATTGTTTTAAGAATTGTTATTTTGTATGCGAATCTACTGTTTGTACTGATTTTCTTGTGATAGGACTCACACTGAGCTTCAATAGCTCAACCAACTTTAATTTCCATCTTTTCAGATAACCTGCAAGGTTAAGATGCGGGCTAAACATCCGGAAGGTTTCAATTTGGATTGTCTTTTCAGAAAAGTATTTTAGATTTGCTATTTGAAATTTCTGTTCTTCAGATACTGTATTGTTTTATTTTTGGAACTATGGCATAAGACTTAGGTTTGGGGGTTTATATTCCATGCATGACATTTAATTTGATTATGTGATGTTGAAATATGGATTTTAATGAATTATGCATGAATTTTGGTTTTTGATTAGATGTCACTTTTTCGTTGTATGACTATATAATTGAGGTTTGAAATATATATATATTTATTGTAACACCCCTTACTCGTGTCCGACACTGGGACATGATACGAGACATTACTGGACTTAAACATACACATACATGTAAAACCAGGCCATAAAATTTCAACCAATTCAAAAACATTCAAACATATGCATATCGTCCCTTATACGGGCCTAAGGGGCCCAAAACACACATCGGGGGTGGTTTGGGACCAAACCAAGTGCTTCTAAAAATTTTACAACACTGAAAGAAATTTTCCATGTTTAGAGAGTCATACACCTTTGTGGATTAGGCCGTACAGTCACACACACCCGCGTGGCTTGGGACACGCCCGTGTCTTAAGCCCGTGTAACTCCCTGTTTATGATGTCAGCAAGAAATGGGGTCATACAGACAAGTTGTATGCTCATGTACTAAGGCCGTGCTCCCTACATGGTTGAGACACACGATCGTGTCTTCGCCCGTGTGGCCAACACTTAGGCTATTTTCCAAGCCTTGGTCAACCGTAAACCCTTACACATTTATACAACATCAAGGACATATAACATGGCATCCATTTAACGATGAAACATCTTCAATTAGGCCACAAACATAGCATTTGCATGTCATGATTCATATTTTTTACATAGTCATTTTATACTAAGTTAAACAAACCAATTCACACTCATTTGGCCTTGTCTATTATGATATTACTTATACTTTTATACCATGGTTACCATCCTACCAAAAGATTTCAACTTAATCATCAAACATTCATATTCAAGGCTAACTCATAACTTTATGAAATACCAACATATTTCACATATGTAGAATAACATGCTTGTCTAAGAAATTGCACACCATATCATACATTCATTGATACCAAGCCATCATAACATGCACATCATCAAGACATTAGATCAGTCATGCAAAATCAATTAGGTTTACAACCCAATGATCAAATATAAGCTATATCTCATGGCTCTATACAAATGAATCATTATAAACTAACTCAATTGGACAAATCATGAAACACATATCATAAAGTACTAAGTCTCTATACATGCCACTCACTTCAAAACACTTAAGGTTTATTAATACCCCAACTTGATAATTTGATTGTGTGATGCTGCCTCCAACGATCTCCAACCCCGAGCTAACCTGACAACACTAAAGAAATGGAAAGGAGGGGGTAAGCTTTATAGCTTAGTAAGTCCGTACGAAAATAATAATAAGCAATTTATTAACGTGCTTTTGCCAAATTCTTACAACATATTGTCATGGTAACACAATCGAAGTTGCACATAATTCAACTATTTGCTCATATTCCAGTTAAGTTGTCTACTCGAGTCATAGTCACTAAATTATTAATATCTTGAGCTAAATAAATCCAAATTAAGACCGCTAATTTTCCATGAAACTAGACTCACATATCTTCCTACCATAGAATTTTCAGAATTTTTGGTCTAGCCAATAGGTATAGTTTATTCCTTAAAGTCTTCCTTGTACTACTATTTGACAGTTTCAACCCTTCTTCACTAAAAATTAATTATCTCATCATATGTGATTCGGATGATGTTCCTGTTTGTTTTCTGAAAAATATATTCATTAAAAACTTGGTCATATCAGTTTTAACCCATAATTATTCTTGTACAAGTTTTAGTGATTTTCCAAAAGTTAAGATAGGGGAGCCCGAAATCACTCTGACCCTGTCTCACAAAAATTCAAATATATCATAATATGAAATTATTTTGCTTACACCATTTCCTATATGTGAAACTAGACTCAATTAGCTTTAATTTCATATCTTTTTTAGTCACTAATTCAATTTCCACAATTTTTTCTAGATTTTCAAATTTGGACTACTGCTACTGTCCAACACTGTTTTAGTGCAATATAATGATAACTATCATAAGTTCATTTTCAACTAATCATGAACTCACCATCGCATGAATTCCATGTTCAATTACACGCTGTAAGTTAGTATGATATTGCAACAAAATTCATAATCATAATTCACACATCTTAGCTCACCGAGGTCTCGACATTTCAAAATCTCAATAACCATGAGCTTAGAGATTTACGTACGTACCTGTACCACATATTCTTACTCATATTACTCCACTTTTTAACCAAAATCTTGAATGGCCCGTTGAACAGCCCGAAATACTGAAGGATGTTTGGAATCATCATACACCAAATAAAGTACCAAATCCATGTCCCAGGCATGATCTTATATGGATCGACGTGTCGACACCATATCCCAAATATGGTCTTATACGAAGTCTCATATCAGTGCCGATGCCATGTCCCATCTTACACTGGCACACATATCAATGCCAATGCCATGTCCTAGACATTTTCTTACACTGGAAGACATATCAACATTGATGCCATGTCCTAGACATGGTCTTACACTGGCTCTCATCTCGGATGCCGATGCCATGTCCCAGACATGGTCTTATACGGGATCTCATTAACCCTGGTCTCATGATATCTAAATCCTAAGCATTCCTCAGGGTCACCCGGGGCTTCTTCGAATACACATCTCGTTGAAACTTGTCCCTAGGATCGAATCATATATCTCATAATGGTAATTAAGCTCATGATTTCACATAATGTTAATAATCATGGTAATCGTTTTTTTAACACAAAATCACAATTCATCCCATTGTCATCACACATCGTAGACATATTGTAGATCACTTCTTATGCATAAAATACAATAATCTTTAGCTCAACAAGTTCAATTCAACTTACCAATTTAGATTCAGTCACAATCAACGATAACATTATCGTAGGTACTTACTTGTCAAATTCTCTTTGTATACATCCGTATGACAATTCTTTATAATTTAAAATTCAAGTATAATATTGCATTATTATTATTATTATTATTATTATTATTATTATTATTATTATTATTATTATTATTATTATTATTATCATCACAAGAACTTACTTCGAATCCGAGCACGGCTAATTATTCTATTTTAGTCTAGAATCTCGTACCTTCTCGATTTAAATCTGAACCTCATTTTACTTGACCTATAATATCACATTTAGCTTGCTAATTAGTCACATTATTCATCGTGACCCAAAAATCATATTATGACAAAATTATGTTTTTGCCCCTAAACTTTGTCATATTTACACTTTTTCCCCTAGGCTCGTAAAATGATTTTTATTCAATTTCTTTTCATTTTAAGCCTAGCCGAATCATTTTCATAACTATAAAAGCCCACAATTTCCACTAGAACACACTTTTACTACATATTTTATAACTTTTACGATTTAGTCCTTTTAAGCATTTTCACCGAAAATCACTTAGCAAAAGTTGTTTCTCCAACCATAAACATGCATAATCTACCATTAAACATCAAAATCACAAATTTCTAACATGGGTCAAACCCTATACCTTCATCATAACTCAAATAAATGGTAGAAATAGGTATATCTTGTTACGAGGGTTTCAAAAACGTAAAAATCATTAAAAACGGGGCAAGAACGGACTTACAATCGATCTTGGAAGCTTCAAAAACCCTAGCCATGGTTTCTTCATGTAATATTCGGCCAAGGAAGAAGATGGAAAATTTTTTTGGCTTTTATTTTATTTTTAATTTATTTTAATTACTAGATTACCAAAATGCCCCTAACTTAAAAATATTCTATTGCACCCATTTCATGTCCATTTTTGTCCAAAAAATTAGCCAATGGTTTAATTACCATTTAAGGACATCCAATTTAGAATTTCATAACAATTAGACACCTCTAACATGTAGAACTCAACTATTGTACTTTTTACAATTTAGTCCTTTGACCAAATTGAGTGCCCAAACGTCAAAATTTTTTAATGAAATTTTAACGAAATCATCCCGTGAATTTTTAGACTATAAAAATATAATAAAAATAAATTTTCTTATGTCGGATTTGTGGTCTCGAAACCACTGTTTCGACTAGGCCCAAAATCGGGTTGTTACAACTCTCTTCTATTTGGGGATTTTCGTCCCCGAAAATCTTACCGGAAATGAGGTTTGATTTTTGTACAATCTCATTTATTCATAACATCATTAGAGAACCTTTACTAATACTGAACTTTTAGCTCTTAACACTTCAATCCTTCATTCCAAGGTCCTGAGCATTTCTTCGTTATACAGCACATCAACTGAATCTTGACTTATGTCGGAGGTCTCATATACATGAAGATTGTAATCCATACCGTTATAACACACATACACATAACATACGTGAATCCTTTTGAATTCGAATGGTGAAACTAGCCAGTTCATCACGGCCTTATATTCTCTATAATTTCATATGGTCCGATAATTTGCTAATTCGATCTCTCAGTTGCCTGTAAATTTTCAAAGCTTCCTTTAGCTTTCCCAAGATGCCACAATATAAACCTCGAATCTCAATCTGATTAATGAAGACTAACATTCAAAGAAATCTGACAACCTTAGAGACATATAATTCCGTTTACTTGTCAAGTGAGTATTCTGTACATGCCGAAATGATTTGCAATTTCGCCAAACATATGACAACAAATCATATAACATTTCTCAGCTGCACAGACCTACAATAAATCTTCAGTTTCAGCCTTGTACTCGGCTAAGACCGAACCATCAATATACAAGATTAACCGTATAACCATCATTCTCAATGGAATCGAGGATTTTCAACCCCAATATTAGTAACTGCATTTTTGTTGTTCTCAAAGATCAAACAATATCTAACTCATCATCTTTCAATGGTTCAAATCATCTATGCTATCTCAGATTTGGATCTTTCCATAACATCAGATACTTTCAGCTATTACGTTGCTTTCTGGCCTTGAAACACATCCCAATTTATTCAATATTGTATCTCGGAAAATCGAGGACACTATGCCTGAGGTTGGCTATTTCATATCTAATATTTCGATTAACAATACTTCCAGACATTTTGAACCTTACTAGCATGTAATAGCACTAAATGTAATAGATCGTCCAAATTTTCATGAAGGCAATAACTTTATCAATCAGTATAACTTCGTTTCATAATAATGTTTTTTTTTAAAATATACATTCTTCATTCTAAATACCCGTCTTTTACTCATAAAGAAATGAAATTCTGTTTCTAGACATGGGAGTAGACTTGGATATAAATATCCCATTTAATCTTTCAAACAAATAACCCATACAGTTTGAAAATCGAGTCGATCTTAATTATCAATCATTAATAATTCAAGTATACCCCTCACACTGATGATAGAACAATTCAAACATACAATCTTTTATAATTCTTTCACAACACAAGTCAAAATTCTTTATAAACTGTTTCAGCTCAAACAAAACACAAAGCTTCTTTCTAAACCAATAGAAATCAAGAATACTGGTAAAAATGAAAACTAATATACAATTAGAACTCGAACTGTTGCAATCTATACTTTGGCCAATTTCAACCCTTTTTATATAGACTAGAAAACCTCATATCAGTATCACTATGTTCCCATGATCAGACTAAACATATAACTATATTAGACATTTCTAGTTCTATTCCATGAAAATCTTGTACAAATTGAACCACGATCGACACATGTTAACAGTAGGAATAACAAGAAGACTGAAACATTTATATTTAAGATGTGAAGAAATACAGAATTTCCAAGAACACAGCCCAAATGAGAGAATAAAGATATCTATGATCCCTCAGAAACAAGAAATCCAGGAGAAGACACCATTCATGCCCACTGTAATTAAATATGACAAAAACAACATACTTTTCATATATTCATACCAAAACAAAGTATCAATCAGGGGAAACAGAATCATAGTATCGTATAAATTTCCTTATCAACTTTCCACAAACAAAATGAAATAGAATACCAGAGAGAAATAGAACGATGCATATTATAAACCAATCAAACGAACAATGTTTTAGACTATTATCATGATTAGACAACTTTCTCATATGATAATAATTTTTTTATCAAAAAATAGATAGCCACGTGAATACCTCTAAGAACAAAATGAACATATAGAATACCCCAGAAAAGATTATCATAATCTGCTCAACTGAACTATCATATTCAGACGTCTTTACCCTTTAAACATTATTCTCTCAACTATTTCTGTCATCACTTGTTTCGCATTATTCCATTCATTACTGAAAATCAATCCAGAAGAGATTCCGAGTAATACATCCCTTTAATACCGTACCTGACAGGATCGATTAATCGAGATTAACTTCTTCCTTAACTGTGACATGGACTATTTCGAATAATTCTTCAAACAGTCTGTTATCTTTTTAATACTATATTTACTTAACAACCCATTCGCCATTTCTGATCAGCTTTATATTTATTCTACCACTGAACTCTTCGATTTCTCACTAGGGAACTCATTCAGCATAATTCTCATGAAATTTCACCATAGGACACCTTATTGGTAAGGGGGTGAGGTCGTAAAGCCTCTAACTTGACTCTTATAAATACACACTTATGACTTTGTATTCATTATTAACATAACATAATCCTAATCATACAATTCACCTCAGGAAAATTAACATACATATTTATGTTAGACAAACTTACCGACTGCATTTATTCAAACAAGTGTACATAAATACACATTTTGTCAAATTTTGAGTAACTTTACTTATTAGATTCACGTAATCAAACAAGTCAGGCACATGGCACCATATGAATTCCAAACAAACATGGATGAGTTGATCATAACATAAACTTTTATCTCGTACATCATCGCATACACATCGTAAACCTTTATTAATACCTTTATAAGCCTCAATTCATCATAACTATACTTTACTCAAATACTTTAATATCAATATCAACATGATCGAGTGTAGCTCAGTTGGAGAGTATATCTATCTAAGTGAGATAGATCTCATCCGCGTCAGGAAACATCACACTATCACAAATTATTTGGCATGTATAGATAGACTCTCACATTACACTAGGTTAGTCCGAGAATCGACTAAACCATAGCTTTGATCCACTAAATGTAACACCTCTTACTCGTGTCTAACATCGGGACAGGATACTAGGCATTATCGAACTTAAACATACACATACATGTAAAACCAGGCCATAAAATTTCAGCAAATTCAAAAACATTCAAACACATGCATATCGTCCCTTATACGGGCCTACGAGGCCCAAAACATACATCGGGGGTGGTTCAAGACAAACCAAGAACTTTTAAAAATTTTACAACACTTAGAGAGCAATTTTTCATGTTTAAAGAGTCACATGCCTGTGTGGATTAGGCCGTATTGTCACACAAGCCCGTGTGCCTTGGGACACACCCGTGTGCCTTGGGACACACCCGTGTCTTTAGCCCGTGTAACTCTCTGTTCATAACGTCAGCAAGAAATGGGGTCACACGGCCAAGTCACACATTCGTGTGCTAAGGCCATGTTCCCCACACGATTGAGACACACGGCCGTGTCTCTTCCCGTGTGGCCAACACTTAGGCTATTTTCCAAGCCTTGGTCAACCATAAACCCTCACACATTTATACAACATCAAGGACATATAACATGGCATCCATTTAACGATTAAACATCTTCAATTATGCCACAAACATAGCATTTGCATGTCATGATTCATGTATTTTACATATTCATTTTATACTAAGTTAAACACACCAATTCACTCTCATTTGGCCTTGTCTATTATGATATTACTTATACTTTTATACATTGTTACCATCCTACCAAAAGATTTCAACTTAATCATCAAACATTCATATTCAAGGCTAGCTCATAACTTTATGAAATACCAACATGTTTCACATGCGTAGAATAACATGCTTGTCTGAGACATTGCACACCATATCATGTATTCCATCACAACATTCACATCATCAAGACATTAGATCAGTCTTGCAAAATCAATTAGGTTTACAACCCAATGATCAAATATAAGCTATATCTTATGGCTCTATACAAATGAATCATTATAAACCAACTCAATTGGCCAAATCATGAAACACATATCATAAAGTACTAAGTCTCTATACATGCCACTCACTTCAAAACACTTAAGGTTTATTAATACCCCAACTTGATAATTTGATAGTGTGATGCTGCCTCTAACAATCTCTAACCTCGAGCTAACCTGACAACACTAAAGAAATGGAAAGGAGGGGGTAAGCTTTATAGCTTAGTAAGTTCGTATGAAAATAGTAATAAACAATTTATTAACGTGATTTTTCCAAATTCTTACAACAATTCTCATGGTAACACAATCGAAGTTGCACATGATTCAACTATTTGCTCATATTCCAGTTAAGCTGTCTACTCGAGTCATAGTCACTAAATTATTAATATCTTGAGCTACGAAACTCCAAATTAAGATCCACTAATTTTCCATGAAACTAGACTCACATATCTTCCAACCATAAAATGTTCATAATTTTTTGTTTATCCAATAAGTACAGTTTATTCTTTAAAGTCTCCCATGTACTACTGTTTGACATTTTCAACCCTTTTTTACTAAAAATAAATTATCTCATCGTATGGGATTTGGATGATATTCTCATTTGTTTCTATTGAAATAGATTCATTAAGAACCTATTAATATCATTTTTAACCTATAATTATTCTTGTAAAAGTTTTAATGATTTTCCAAAAGTTAAGGCAAAGGAGCCCGAAATCACTCTGACCATGTCTCACAAAAATTTAAATATCTCATAATATCAAATTATTTTGCTTACACCATTTCCTATATGTTAAACTAGACTCAATAATATTTAATTTCATATCTTATTAAGTCTCTAATTCAATTTCCACAAGTTTTGGTAGATTTTCAAAGTTAGACTACTACTGCTGTCCAACACTGTTTTAGTGCAATATAATGATAACTATCATAAGTTCATTTTCAATATAATGAGCTTAGAGATTCACGTACATACCTGTACCACATATTCTTACTCATATTACTCCACTTTTTAACCAAAATCTTCAATGGCCTATTGAACTGCCCGGAATATTGAAGGACGTTTGGAATCATCATACACCAAATAAAGTACCAAATCCATGTCCCAGACATGATCTTACATGGATCCACGTGTCGACACCATATCCCAAATATGGTCGTATACGAAGTCTCATATCGGTGTCGATGCCATGTCCCAAACATGGTCTTATACGGGATCTCATTAACCATGGTGTCATGATATCTGAATCCTAAGCATTCCTCAGGGTCACCTAGGGCTTCTTCGAATACACATCTCGTCGAAACTTGTCTCGAGGACCGAATCATATATCTCATGATGGTAAGTAAGCTCATGATTTCACATAATGTTAATAATCATGATAATCGCTTTGTAATACAAAATCACAATTCATCACATTGTCATCACACATCATAGACATATTCTAGATCACTTCTTCTGTGTAACATACAATAACCTTTAACTCAACAAGTTCAATTCAACTTACCAATTTAGATTGAGTCACAATCAACGTTAACATTATCATAGGTACTTGTCAAATTCTCGTCGTATACATCCGTATGACAACTTATTTATAATTTACAATTCAACTATGACATTGCATTATTATTATTATTATTATTATCACACGAACTTACCTCGAATCTGAACACGGCTAATTATTCCATTTTAGTCAATAATCTCGTACCTTCCCGATTTAAGTCCGAATCTCGTTTTCCTTGATCTATAATATCACATTTAGCTTGCTAATTAGTCACATTATTCATCGTGACCCAAAAATCATATTATGAAAAAATTATGTTTTTGCCCCTAAACTTTATCATATTTATACTTTTACCCCTGGCTCGTAAAATGATTTTTATTCAATTTCTTTTTATTTTAAGCCTAGCCGAATCATTTTCATAACTTAAACAACCCACAATTTCCACTAGAACACACTTTTACTATATATTTTATAACTTTTATGATTTAGTCCTTTTAAGCATTTTCACCGAAAATCACTTAGCAAAAGTTGTTTCTCCAACCATAAGCATGCATAATCTACCATTAAACATCAAAATGCACAAATTTATAACATGGGTAAAACCCTAAACCTTCATCATAACTCAAATAAATGGTAGAAATAGGTAGATCTTGTTACGAGGATTTCAAAAATGTAAAAATCATTAAAAACGGGCCAAGAATAGACTTACAATCGAGCTTGGAAGCTTCGAAAAGCCTAGCCATTGTTTCTTCATGCAATATTCGACCAAGAAAGAAGATGGAAAAAAATTTTGGCTTTTATTTTGTATTTAATTCATTTTAATTACTAGATTACCAAAATGCCCCTAACTTAAAAATATTCTATTTCACCCATTTCCTGTCTATTTTTGTCCAAAAAAATCCAATGGTATAATTAACATTAAGGACCTCCAATTTCAAATTAACAATTAGACACCTCTAACATGTAGAACTCAACTTTTTCACTGTTCACAATTTAGTCCTTTTGACCAATTTGAGTGCCCAAACATCAAAATTTTCGAACGAAAATTTCCAAAAATCATCCCGTGATTTTGTAGACCATAAAAATATAATAAAAGTAAGTTTTCTTACGTCGAATTTGTGGTCCCGAAACCACTATTCCGACTAAGCCCAAAATTGGGCTGTTACATTTATATAAAACTAGAACTCAAATTTTGCGAAATAGTAGTTAAGATCAATAGGTTTAGAAACGAAAATCGCACCCCTGTAACAGGCCATTTTCAGTGAAATAGGAACCGTGGTTTCTAGACCACAAATCCAAAGTTAAATAATTTATTTTATTATTTTATTGCCTACAGCATGATAGAAGTATCGTATAAAAAATTCGTTAAGGAATTTTACCATTTACATGCTTAATTTGATAAAAATGACTAAATCGCATAAAGTACAAAAGTTGAGTACTAATAGCTAAAAGTATTAAGTAGCTATAGAACTTTAAAGTAGAAGTCCTTATATGATAGCTAGACCATTTATGAGTTAGTGGAAGATGTTGGCCTATCAATTTTGTAATTATTAAAGTTAATAAAGGTTAATTAGTAAATAAGTAATTATATATTAGTATTAAATAAAACCAAATTAACTATCACTTTGTATCATCTCTTTCAATCGATTTTCACAAGTGAAGAAGCCATTTTTGGAGACCTAGGTTCGACAAGCTTACTTTGTCTAATTAGATATGCATTTTTATTTCGTTTTTAATGATTTATATGTTTCCGGGATCGTTGTAGCTTAATGTAGCTAGCCCGAGGACTAATTTGTGAAACTGATAAACTATTAGGGTTTTACCATTGATGAATATATATGAGTTTTGAAGGTTGATGATAGAAAATGAATGGTTGTTGTTAGATAAATAACTTTTGTAAAGGAATTTTTAGTGAAATTGTCAAATAGGGATTAAATTGAAAAATAGGAAATATTACACGGTGAAATTGTGAAATAATTGAAGTATAGTGCATGCTAAGGACTTATTTGATATTCAGCCATGGCGGCTTGTGGTAAAATTGTGTAAATTTCCATTTTTATGAACTAGGGACTAAATTGTAAAGAAATTAAATATATAAGGGAAAAATAGTAATTTTACCAAAAATATGTGTTGGACTAAATTGAATGTGAAATATATTGAATTGGGTTATATTTATCTGTATAGATCCAATCAAACCTCGAGCGAAGTTAGATTGAAGTAAAGAGAAAATCTCGGATTAATCGCCTCCGTATCTACGTATGCTCGTCGAGGTAAGTTCGTGTAATTAATTTGAGGAATTATATGTTTTAATTGAATTATATGTATGTGATTTGTATAATTTCCATGTATAAGTACCGATCGCATATTCAACGATGTATGATGATTATCGAGTCCTATTTGAATGTTAGGAATGCATAGGATACAAATGACATGTCATTAGGGATTACCGATTCTCAGCTCGTATCAGCTTACCAATTGCAGCTTGTGAGAGCTTATCGATTCATAGCTCGTAGGAGCATACATGTATAGGAATTGAAAAAATACAATTTAGCACACTATGTGTGAACTATCCCAAGTATCCAACGATATTCTAAATGGTTCAACAGGCAATGTTCTGTTATGAGATGATATAAGTGTAACATCCCGAATTAGGGCCTAGTCGAAACAGTGGTTTTGAGACCACAAATCCAAATTAGAAATAATTATCTATGACATGTTTATATGCTTGTGTAAAAATTTCATGAAGAAATTTTATGTCTAAGGTGCTCGATTGGACTTTTAAGGACTAAATTGTAAAACTTGAGTTCTAGAAGCTTCAAGCATGAAATTGAATTGAGTTATTAATTAGTGGTCCTTAAAGAGTAATTTGACCAAGTTCTAAAAATTTGGACAAAAATGGACATGGTTAGGTAGAATTTCAAAAAAAGTCATTAAGGGCATTTTAGTCATTTTGTAAATAAATGACTTAAAAAGGGAGATTAAGCCAAAATTTCTCATCTTCTTCCCCATTTATCCGAATTTTAGAGGAAGCCATGCCTAGGGTTTATGTTCAAGCTTCCAAGCTCATTTGTAAGTGATCTCGAGCCCCGTTTTTAATGTTCTTTACATTTTTGAAGTCTCGGTAACTCAATTTAGCTATTTCCACCATTATTTTAAGCTACAGTTTGTGTTTAAAAATTTACCCATGGTTGACATGCATGTGTTTTGATGTCTAATGGTAGAAAATGAATGTTGGGTGTTAAATAAACGACTTTTACTAAGTGATTTTCGGTGAAATTATAAAAAAGGACCGTTTTGTAAAAGTTACACAACTTGTCATAAAAGTGTGACTTAGTGGAAATTAAGGGCTGCTATAGTTATGAAAATTATTCGGCTAGACTTAAAGTACAAAGAAATTGAATTAAAATCATTTTACGAGTATTGAGGCAAAAGTGCAAATATGTAAAAGTTTAGGGGTCAAAATGTAAATTTGTAAATATATGATTTTTGGACCCATATGAATAATGTGACTAATTAGTAAGCTAAATGTGATATTATAGATTAAGGAAAATGAGATTCAGGCATAGATTGGAAATGAATGAGATTATGGACTAAATCAGAATAAATAGCCGTGCTCGCTTTTGAGGAAAGTTCGTATGTCAATAATAATGCAATAATATCATTGTTTATGCTTGAACTCAAATTAATGTGTGAACATTATGTGGTTAATATTTATATAGTTGATATGATGATTGTATTATGTGACGAATGCCTAAATGTAATTATGAGCAATGCCATGTTTATTTCATGAATATGAGAATGGTGAATTTGTAAGCATGAATGATATTACGGTCGTTATCCATGACGATACGAACAAGTACAATGAAGATGCTATGTGCAATGAGGAAAATCCCATTTGAACCTTAGGAATAGTTTAGGATACAAGTGAAATGTCACTAGGAATTAAGAAATCCGAGCTAGTTGAGCGGTTCGAGTTCGTGATATATGTGAGAATCCGAACTTGTTGAGTGGTCCAACTTCGTGATATATGTGGCATCTGAGCTCGTTGAGAGGTCTGAGTTCATAATGGATGTGATTCATATAACATCTGAGCTCATTGAGTGGTCTGAGTTCATTATGGATGTATACATGTTATGAGGTAGCTTTGGCTATGTATGTATATGTGGCACTTAGGTGCAAGTTTTTGCATATTCAATAGTATTCCTAGTGTTCAATGGGTAATGTAATGAATGTGATGAACGTCTTGAGGAGGGCATGTTAAAGTGGTATGGTTATATGATACACTACGATGAATACAGGTACATATGCTAAACTTATGAATAATTCATTGGTAAAGATTGATTTATGATGAGCAAGTACATATTTGTATATGATAAGTGTGTAACACCCCATACCCGAGACCGTCGCTGGAGTCGGACACCAGGGGTTAACGGGCTTAATCCACTTACTTGCACAGTTCATTTTAAAAATTTCCAGACAGCCGGCTAATCGTGTCACTGTCACCTTAAAAATCATATCTTGAGTTCCACAACTCGAAAATTAGTTTCGTGATTTTTCCCTGAAACTAGACTCATATATGCATCTACAAATATTTTTCTAAAATTTTTGGTCGGGCCAATTAGTAGAGTTTATTAGTTAAATATCCCCTGTTACAGGGTGCGACTACACTGACCTTCCTGCATTACGATTTGGATATCTCCCTGTACAGGGCTTCAATACTGATGCCGTTTCTTTCTAAGGAAACTAGACTCAAAAAGGAATCTGTACATATCTGGCATGACTTCTAATTATCTCTGATCAATTTATAATGAATTTCCAAAGTCGGAACAGGGACTCGAGAAACCGTTCTGCCCCTGTATCACAAAAACTTAAATATCTCTTAACATACTGTTCATATGATCATTTCGTTACTCTTCTATGAAAATAGACTTGTCAAGGTTCGTTTACATAATTTATTAACTATTTAATTCCATTCCTACTATTTTTAGTGATTTTTCACATCTGCGTCACTGCAGCTGTCAGCATCTGTCTTTAAGGTAGGCTTTACCTATTTCATAGTTTCCATGATTCAACTAGCCCTTAAACATAAATAGCACAAAATATGATCATGATTAACCATCCCAATGGCTAATCATTTCCAAACATTTCCATACCTCTTAATGAACAACATACAATGATTATAATACCATGCCCAAAGTATACTTAAGCCATTTTCGCATGGCTATCCAAATTTACACAAAACCGAAAGGTACATGACCTACAACAAAAGGGTAGTCCTATACATGCCATTTCAAAGTTCAACCAAAAATATACCAAAAGGAGCTTTGATAGTGTGGGCGACTTCGACTTCAAAATCCGAGTCCAATAGTGAAGAACCAAAATCTATAAAACAGAGAATCAAAGAAACGAGTAAGCATTTAATGCTTAGTAAGTTTGAGTCATGAATTTAGACACAACCAAAGTATAGTATTTATGTAGCTAAACAGATAATTTCATATGCACAAATTCTCAATATCATACTTACTTCACATTACCAACCCTTATATTCATACACAAAGATCAACTTAGCCAAAGGCCAGTAGCTCATTTATCAACTGAGCGAATACTTATTTGTAAGGGCTCAACTAATTCAAAGCACATACGAAACATACCTCGTTGTTGGGATTTCACAAGCGTATTAACTGAAATTTTTACAGCAAGTTCATTCATTCCCGAATCACGTACCTTTGGAGTTTAACCGAATATAGCTACTCGTTCAAATGCCTTCGAGACATAGCCCGGTTATAGTAACTTGCACAAATGCCTTCGGGACTTAACCCGGATTTAGTAACTCGCACAAATGCCTTCGGGACTTAACCCGGATTTAGTAACTCGCACAAATGCCTTCGGATCTTAGTTCGGATATAGTCACTTAGCACAAAGCCTTCGGGACATAGCCCGAACATCATTCGAATAACCAAGCACAATTATCAATAAATCATGACACATTCGTATTTCATTTTCATTAGCAAAACTCAAACACAAGACACTTATCACACTTGCAATTTCGGCTCAATAGCCACACACAAAGAGCATGACTTTGATTTGCTTAAAACATGATCTAATCAAATCATAATCCAAGTTCCATTACTCGAAAACTTACCTCGGATGTTGTCGAACGATTTCGATGGCTATTCGACCACTTTTTCCTTCCCTTTATCGGATTTAGTTCCCCTTTGCTCTTGAGCTTAAATTGACAAATAAATTGATTTAATCATTTGAGTATCAAAAAGAGGAACTCAAGGTACTTAGCCCATATATATTCATTAGACATTAAAGTCACATATGTACGAAATCATGTGCAAACATATATATATATATGTCATACCAATACATCATGTGCAAACATATATATATATGTGCAAGAGCCGAATCACAAGTTGATTATAACCAAATATAAACATATATCCAAAACACAAATCTTACCTATCATGCAATAAGCATAAATCATGCTTATGGATATACCATGGCCGATACTTCCAACAACACCAAATAAAAATATATTTCATGGATCTAAGGTAGACCCAAGAAAGGAACTCATAATCATCAAGATTTAGCATGAAACACAACCATCACCCTTATTAATCTCCATAGCGAAAACCTTACTTATTCCAAAATCACAATTTCAACATGGGTTACCAACAATAACTTGATATCTCACTCAAAATCAACTAGGATTTCAAGAACTAGTATCAACTTCCTTACCTTAATATCGACCTAAGATGACCGATTGCTTCACTCCTTTCTTCCCCTCTCAAATCGGCCAAGAAGAACCAAAGAACACAACTTGTTTTCTTTCTTCCTTAGAATTTTCAGCCAAAAGAAGTGAAAATGATGGACACTTTTTTTTCTTCTTTCCTCAACTCACGGCAATGGGGTGGGAACACTCACACCATTTTTTTTCCATTTCTTTATTACCAATACTCCTTATTTTATTTTTCCTAACATACACCATTGTCACAACATGTTTTATGACATGTTTTGCCCATCACCCTTTGTCATGGCGGCCACTAGCAATTAAAAAGGGGAAATTGACATGCAAGTCCACCCTTTGATTGCATGCACTAATAGATCCTTATAGATTTACCTATCACATTTCAAAAGTGTCACACATAAGTCCTATCGACTAATTTCACATGCAATTTACTAAATCGAAGCTTAAAACCTTCACACATTCATAATCATATATTTTAGACAATAGATATCATATTCAAATAATTTGGTGACTCGGTTTAGCGGTCCGGCCCTTTCCGACTAGGGTCACTTTAGGGTGTCACAACTCTCCCCACTTAAGAAATTTTCGTCCCAAAAATCTTACCGTAAATAGGTTTGGGTATCGCTCTTTCATAGAGTTCTCGGGTTCCCAAGTAGCTTCTTCCATCCGTGTTTGAGTCATAACACTTTTATTAACGGAACCTTTTTGTTTCGTAACTCTTTCACTTCACGAGCTATGATACGAATCGGTTCTTCTTCATAACTCATATCAGCTTGAATTTCGACCTCGGAGGGGTTTATTACGTGTGAAGGATCGGATCTGTAATGTCGAAGCATTGAAACATGAAAAACGTTGTGGATCCTTTCGAGTTTAGGGGGTAAAAGCAACCTATATGCAACTGGGCCAACTCATTCGGAGATCTCATACGGCCCAACGAATCTCGGACTCAATTTGCCCTTACGGCCAAATCTGAGTATCTTTTCCCAAGGCGACACCTTAAGAAACACTTTGTCTCCCACTTGATACTCAATATCTCTTCGTTTTAAATCCGCGTACGACTTCTGACGATCTGATGCTGCCTTCAGACTTTCACAAATTATTCTTACTTTCTGCTCAGCGTCTTTAATCAAATCCACTCCGAAAATTTTACTTTCCCCAAGCTCGGTCCAAAACAATGGCGTACGACATTTTCGACCGTACAAAGCCTCGTAAGGTGCCATCTTAATACTTGACTGAAAACTATTGTTGTAAGCGAATTCAATCAAAGGTAAATACCGTTCCCATGAACCACTAAACTCGAGGATGCAACATCTCAACATATCCTCAAGTATCTGAATTATCCGCTCGGATTGACCATCTGTTTGTGGATGAAAAGCGGTGCTAAAATGCAGCTTGGTACCCAAAGCTTCTTGCAATTTCTTCCAAAATCGTGAGGTGAATCTCGGATCTCTATCCGACACGATAGAAATAGGTACCCCGTGTAATCTCACAATCTGAGAAACATACAATTCAGCTAATTTATCCATTGAAAATTTCGTGCGTATGGGGATAAAGTGAGCCGACTTAGTCAATCTATCAACAACGACCCAAATTGCATCTTTTTTACTTGCCGACACTGGCAGCCCAAATACAAAATCCATCGTTACTCGATCCCATTTCCATTCAGGTATCATGATCAGTTGGAGCAAACCCGTAGGCACTTGATGTTCCGCCTTCACTTGCTGACATATTAAACACTTCGAAACAAAATTGGAAATGTCTCGTTTCATACCATGCCACCAAAACTGACGTCTTAGGTCGTGGTACATTTTTGTACTTCCCGGGTGAATTAACATTCGGCTACAATGAGCTTCGTTCGAAATCATCGAAATGAGTTCGAATTTCTTGGAACACACAACCGATTTACGTACCTCAAACAATCGTCATCATCAATTTGAAACTCCGATTCCACATTGAACACATTCAGCCCGTCTTGCAACCAACTCATTGTCGACTTTCGAGCTTCACGAATTTGATGAATCAATAATGGTTTGGCCTTTAATTGGCTACTAACACATTGTCGGGTAGAAACGCACAAGTGTACATTCATTACTCGTAAAGCAAAAGGTGATTTCCGGCTTAAGGCGTCGCAACCACATTAGCCTTTCCGGGTGATAATCAATGACCACTTATAATCTTTCAACAACTCAAGCCAACGCCTTTGTCGCAGATTCAAGTCTCTTTGAGTCATCAAATATTTGAGACTTTTGTGATCCGAAAATACATGGCACTTCTCACCAAATAAGTAATGTCGCCATATTTTCAAGGCGAATACGATGGCGACTAATTCGAGATCATGGGTCGGATAATTTTTCTCATGTGGCTTTAATTGTCTCGACGCATAGGCCACAACTCGACCTTCTTGCATCAATACGCAACCTAACCCAAGTAGGGAGGCATCACTATAGATGACAAACTCTTTGCACGATTCGGCTGCACTAAAATTGAGCTTCATCAAATAAGTTTTCAGTTGATCAAAACTTTTCGACATTTTCCATCCATTCAAACTTAACATCTTTTGAAGTAGCTTCGTCATGGGTGTGGCTATCATCGAAAAACCTTTTACAAACCGTCGGTAGTAACCGCAAGTCCCAAAAGCTCGAACCTCAAGAATATTTCTCGAGGCTTCCGAGTTAAGTATGGCTGAAATTTTGCTCGGTCAACTCGAATACCCGATCACGGATACCACGTGACCCAAGAAGCTAACCTCTCTTAACGAACTCACACTTCTTGAACTTAGCATATAACCGCTTATCCCGTAAAATTTGGAACACTAATCTCAGGTGCTCAGCATGTTCGGTCTCATCTCTTGAATAGACCAAGATGTCGTCAATGAACACAACTACGAATCGGTCCAAATACTGTCTGAAGATCCGATTCATCAAATCCATAAATACCGCAGGGCATTAGTGAGCCCAAACGGCATCACTAAGAACTCGTAGTGGTATATCTCGCTTACGAAAGCGGTTTTGGGTATATCCGAATCTCGAATTTGTAATCGGTAATACCCGATCTCAAATCTATCTTTGAAAACACCGAGGCTCCACAGTAGTTGATCAAACAAATCATCAATACGCGATAACGGATATTTATTCTTTATCGTCACTTTATTCAGCTGACGATAGTCAATGCACATCCTCATGGTTCCGTCCTTCTTTTTCACAAACAATACTGGTGCACCCCAAGGTGAGAAACTTGGTCAAGCGAAACCTCTATCCGTCAACTCTTGCAACTGAGCTTTCAATTCTTTTAACTTGGTTGGTGCCATATGATACGGAGCTATCGAAATTGGCGTAGTCCTAGGTACAAGCTCAATACCAAACTCTACTTCCGAGCAGTGGTAAACCCGGTAATTCTTCGGAAAAACATCCGGTATTCACAAACCACCGCACAGATTCGTGTTTCTTTTCCAATTCCTTGTCATCAAGTACATACGCAAGGTATGCTTCGCACCCTTTTCTTACGTATTTCTGGGCCAACATTGCTGATATTACAGCTGGCAACCCCTTTAAGTCCGTAGACTCAACTCGGATTATCTCGTTATTTGCGCACCTCAAATCAATAGTCTTGCTTTTGCAATTCACAACCACATCATGCACGGTCAACCAATCCAAACCAAGAATAACATCAAATTCATCGAACGGAAAAAGCATCAAGTCTGCCGGAAAACAGGAACCTCGAATTACTAGGGGGCATTTCTTACACACTTTGTCAACAAGCACGTAACGACCCAAGGGATTTGACACCCGAATTACGAACTCAGTAGACTCAATAGGTAAAGTCTTACTGGATGCTAAGGTTTTGCATATATAAGAATGAGTAGAACCAGGGTCAATCAAAGCAATCACATTAGAATCAAAGAGAGTGAAAGTACCGGTAATAACATCTGGCGAGGAAGCATCCTCGCGTGCGCGTATGGCATAAGCCCTAGCAGGAGCACGAGCCTCAGATCTGGTGGTAGCATCTCTAGATCCTCTCTGACCGCCGCTAGCATTGCCCGTATTCCTAGATGGTCTACCCCGAGCAGTGGTAGCACCCGGTTTCCCACTCTGATTTACATTCTGTTCAGACAATCTCGGGCAATCTTTGATAAAGTGGTCGGTGACCAAGCACTTGTAACAGGCGGTCATTGAACCTACAACTCCCGAATGCCATTTACCACAATCGGCATTCTGCTCATCTCGATGGTCATTTCCAACACTGGCGATCGAAGTGACTCGTGTGCTCACAGGGGGTCGATCGCGATCTCGTCTAGAAAAGCCCGAAGTGTCCCTAGACCGGCCCAAGCCATCTCTAAATTTCTTCGATGACTATGGGAAGGGCTTCCCCGAAGACCTCTTACGAAACTCCCTTACTCCCACCTCAGCTTTTCTTTTCTCCATACTGAGCTCCTCGGCCTTGCAAGCTTGCTCAACAAGTACCACAAATTCTCGGATTTCCAAGATGCCAACATACAGCTTTATATCATCATTTAGTCCATCCTCAAAACGTTTACACATTACGACTTCGAGGAGATGCATTCTCGTCTTGTCTGGCTAAGCCTCAAAATTTTCGTTCATAGTCGATGTAGACATGGAACCTTGTTTAAGTTCAAGAAATTCCTTCCGTTTTTGATCTATAAATCTCTGACTGATATACTTTTTCCGAAACTCGGTTTGGAAAAACTCCCAAGTTACTTGCTCTCTAGGCACAACAGAAGTCAACGTATTCCACCAATAGTAGGCAGAATCACGTAGCAAGGAGATAGTACACTTTAGGCACTCATCGGGTGTGCAAGATAGCTCATCGAGTACCCGGATAGTGTTGTCCAACCAAAATTCAGCTTGCTTGGCATCATCGCTGTCCATAGCTTTAAATTCAGTAGCCCCATGTTTTCGGATTCTATCAACTGGGGGCTTATTTGACCTTATTTGGTCAGTTACCGGAGGCATTGTAGGTGCGGGGGTGGTATTTGTCAGGAATGGAGGTTGTGGAACAGCCGTATTAGTTCGAATGTATTGGTTGAACCAATCATTCATCACGCTATAAAAAGCTTGCTTAGCCTCATCATTTGGATTGCTAGCAATAGGTTGAGAGTCTGCCGGCGCTGTCCCTTGCGCGGGAGCAGGCGCTACACTCTCAAGATCATCAGCTACCGCTCGGTCGGGATCGGGATCCATTACTATAAACAAACACATTTGCAAATGTCAGAAATCACCACACTATCAAATAATCACATAAAATGGCATGTATAGCTAGACCCAAACGCGTTACGGTAGTCCTAGAATCGACTAAACCGTAGCTCTGATACCAATAAAACTGTAACAACCCGTACCTGAGACCGTCACCGGAGTCGGACACGAGGGGTTAACGGGCTTAATCCACTTACTTGCACAGTTCATTTTAAAAATTTCCAGACAGCTGGCTAACCATGTCACTGTCACCTTAAAAATCATATCTTGAGTTCCACAACTCAAAAATAAGTTTCGTGATTTTTCCCTGAAACTAGACTCATATATGCATCTACAAATATTTTTCTAGAATTTTTAGTGGGGCCAAGTAGTACAGTTTATTAGTTAAAGTCTCCCCTGTTACAGAGTGCGACTACACTGACCTTCCTGCATTACGATTTGGATATCTCCCTGTACAGGGCTTCAATACTGATGCCATTTGTTTCTACGGAAAGTATACTCGAAAAGGAATCTGTACATATATGGCATGACTTATAATTATCTCTTGTCAATTTATAATGAATTTCCAAAGTCGGAACAGGGACTCCAGAAACCGTTCTGCCCCTGTCTGACGAAAACTTAAATATCTCTTAACATACTATTCATATGATTGTTTCGTTACTCTTCTATGAAAATAGACTCGTCAAGGTTCGTTTACATAATTTGTTCACTATTTAATTCCATTCCTACTATTTTTAGTGATTTTTCACATCTGCATCACTGCAGCTGTCAGCATCTGTCTTTAAGGTAGGCTTTACCTATTTCATAGTTTCCATGATTCAACTAGCCCTTAAACATAAATAGCACAAAATATGATCATGCTTAACCATCCCAATGGCTAATCATTTCCAAACATTTCCATATCTCTTAATGAACAACATAAAATGATTATAATACCATGCCCAAAGTATACTTAAGCCATTTTCGCATGGCTATCCAAATTTACACAAAACCGAAAGGTACATGACCTACAACAAAAGGGTAGTCCTATAAATGCCATTTCAAAGTTCAACCAGAAATATACCAAAAGGAGCTTTGATAGTGTGGGCGACTTCGACTTCAAAAATCCCGAGTCCGATAGCTGAAGAACCAAAATCTATAAAACAGAGAATCAAAGAAACGGAGTAAGCATTTAATGCTTAGTAAGTTTGAGTCACGAATTTAGACACAACCAAAGTATAGTATTTATGTAGCTAAACAGATAATTTCATATGCACAAATTCTCAATATCATACTTACTTCACATTACCAACCCTTATATTCATACACAAAGATCAACTTAGCCAAAGGCCGGTAGCTCATTTATCAACTGAGCGAATACTTATTTGTAAAGGCTCAACTAATTCAAAGCACATACGAAACATAGCTCGTTGTTGGGATTTCACAAGCGTATTAACTGAAATTTTTACAGCCAGTTCATTCATTCCCGAATCACGTACCTTCGGAGTTTAACCGGATATAGCTACTCGTTCAAATGCCTTCGAGACATAGCCCGGTTATAGTAACTCGCACAAATGCCTTCGGGACTTAACCCGGATTTAGTAACTCGCACAAATACCTTCGGGACTTAACCTGGATTTAGTAACTCACATAAATGCCTTCGGATCTTAGTCCGGATATAGTCACTTAGCACAAAGCCTTCGGGACTTAGCCCGAACATCATTCGAATAACCAAGCACAATTATCAATAAATCATGACACATTCGTATTTCATTTTCATTAGCAAAACTCAAACACAAGACACTTATCACACTTGCAATTTCGGCTCAATAGCCACACACAAAACATGACTTTGATTTGCTTAAAACATGATCTAATCAAATCATAATCCAAGTTCCATTACTCAAAACTTACCTCGGATGTTGTCGAGCGATTTCGATGGCTATTCGACCACTTTTTCCTTCCCTTTATCGGATTTAGTTCCCCTTTGCTCTTGAGCTTAAATTGACAAATAAATTGATTTAATCATTTGAGTATCAAAAAGAGGAACTCAAGGTACTTAGCCCATATATATTCATTAGACATTAAAGTCACATATGTACGAAATCATGAATCTAACTCAACACAATAGTCCACACTCTCTTGTAGCCGATTATCTAAGCCAAGAATAGGCATCAATATGCTTGCCTCTAACCGAATGCATGCACACCAATCCACCTCATGTGGCGAATATGCATGTCCATGTTGAGGCCAATTATATACTTAATACCACACATAAATGGCATACATTTTACTAACTAACGATTACATATTGTAACTCAATACGCATCAATCATTTACTTCATAACCGAAACATCATCATATGTAAATATATACCTTGAGATAGTATATATGTCATACCAATACATCATGTGCAAACATATATATATATATATGTGCAAGAGCCGAATCACAAGTTGATTATAACCAAATATAAACATATATCCAAAACACAAATCTTACCTATCATGCAATAAGCATAAATCATGCTTATGGATATACCATGGCCGATACTTCCAACAACACCAAATAAAAATATATTTCATGGATCTAAGGTAGACCCAAGAAAGGAACTGATAATCATCAAGATTTAGCATGAAACACAACCATCACCCTTATTAATCTCCATAGCCGAAAACCTTACTTATTCCAAAATCACAATTTCAACATGGGTTACCAACAATAACTTGATATCTCACTCAAAATCAACTAGGATTTCAAGAACTAGTATCAACTTCCTTACCTTAATATCGACCTAAGATGACCGATTGCTTCACTCCTTTCTTCTCCCTCTCAAATCGGCCAAGAAGAACCAAAGAACACAACTTGTTTTCTTTCTTCCTTAGAATTTTCAGCCAAAAGAAGTGAAAAATGATGGACACTTTTTTTTTTCTTCTTTCCCTCAACTCACGGCAATGGGGGGAGGGAACACTCACACCATTCTTTTTTTTTTTTCCATTTCTTTATTTCCCATACTCCTTATTTTTTTTTTCCTAACATACACCATTGTCACAACATGTTTTATGACATGTTTTGCCCATCACCCTTTGTCATGGCGGCCACTAGCAATTAAAAAGGGGAAATTGACATGCAAGTCCACCCTTTGATTACATGCACTAATAGATCCTTATAGATTTACCTATCACATTTCAAAAGTGTCACACATAAGTCCTATCGACTAATTTCACATGCAATTTACTAAATCGAAGCTTAAAACCTTCACACATTCATAATCACATATTTTAGACAATAGATATCATATTCAAATAATTTGGTGACTCGGTTTAGCGGTCCCGAAACCGCTTTCCGACTAGGGTCACTTTAGGGCTGTCACAAAGTGAGCCAAAAGGGTATGAATGATAAATAATCTTTATGGTTATGTTATAATTTCTTTGTGAAATTGAACATGAAATCCATGAAATGGTAAGTTCATGATTAGTTGAAAATGAACTTATGATAGTTACCATTATATTGTACTAAGACAGTGTTGGACATTAGCAGTTGTATGACTTTGAATATCCACCAAAAAAATTGTGAAAATTGAATTAGAGACTGAATAAGATATGAGATTAAAGCTTATTGGATCTAGTTTCGTATAGAAGAAATAGTGTAAGCAAAAGAGTTTCATATTATGAGATATTTGAACTTTTGTGAGACAGAGTCAGGGTGATTTCGGGCTCCCGTATCTCGAATTTGGAAAATTACTAAAAATTGTAAAAAAAAATTATTACGGGCTAGGATTTATATGAATAAATCTTTAATGAGTCTATTTTCAATAGAAATAGACAGGAACATTAATCAAAACCTGTACTATGATATAATCGATTTTTAGTAAAGAAAGGAGAAGCTGTCAAATAAACTGTACTTATTGGCTAGACCAAAAATTTTGGAAATTTTATGGTAAGAAGATATACGAGTCTAGTTTCAGTTAAAATTTACGGATCTTAATTTGGAGTTTCTTAGCTGCAGATATAAATAAATTAGTAACTATGACTTGAGAAAATAGCATAACCAAAAAATAAGTAAAAGTGTAATTATGATTATATTTCCATGGAATCATGTTGATAATTTTCTTATTATTTTCATATGGACTTACTAATCTTTAAGCTTACTCCCTTCTTTCCATTTCTTTAGTATTGACAGGTTAGCTCGGGGCTGGAGATCGTCGAGGGCAACCTCACACTATCAAGCTACCTCTTTTGGAGTATTGATGAATCTCAATGTCTTCAAGTGAGTGGCATGTATAGGGACTTAATTATTGATATGTGTTCTTATGTTTTGGCCAAGATTTTGGCTTATATTAGTACATTGTGTATAGCTATGAGATGTGGCTTATGATGGTTATAGCTTGTAAGCCTATTTATCTAAGTTAGGTATTAATGCCTGGTGATGTGGTCATGTGATGATATTTGTTTGATATGAATGGTTAGTATTACAGTATGCATGCTTGATGAATTCTTATGACCAAACGAAATGGTCATAATTAGAGAATAGAAGTGTGATATAGCAAAGTAAATAATTCTTGAACATGAAATTGGTGTGGAATGACTTAGGCAAGCATGGCATAAATGTATAAGTAATAATCAAAATGACATGTTCAATTGATTATGAATTTGGTGTGTTTAGACTTGGTATAGAATGAGTAAGAAAAACACATGTATGATGATATATGAATAGTACAATTGAGTCTTAATGGAGGATGTTTCATCACTTATTTGATGCTACATTATATGTTTCTATAATGTATTTAAGTATGTAAAGTATTAATGGTAATAAAAGGGCTTGGAAAATAGCTTAAGTGCTAGCCACACGGGCAGAGACATGGCCATGTGTCTCAACTGTGTAGAGGACACGGCCTAGCACACAGGCGTATGACCTGGCTGTGTGGTTCAAATTATTTTGTTGACGTCACAAACAAAGAGTTACACGGACTAAGGACACGGGCGTATCCCAAGCTACACGGGCGTGTGACTCTCCCAAGTAAGAAAATTTGTTAAGTTGTCCAAAGTTTATCAAAAGTTCTCAGTTTAGTCCCGAACCACCTCAATGTATGTTTTAGGCCTCAAAGGCCTGTATAAGGGACGATATACATGTATTTGAAAAGTTTTAATTTGGACAAAATTTTGTGGCTCAATTTTTGCATGTTTGTGAATGTTTATGTCCGGTAACGCCTCGAATCCTGTCCAGGCATCGGATACGGGTAAGGGGTGTTACAATAAGTTCGATACGAACTATTACAGGTATATACATGAAATATATGGAAATGATATTACATGATATATTGAAACATGAAATGGATGATACATGTATATGAAACTTGCTTATTGGTTATATTCATCCATGTTTATTGGCTATTGTATGTGCTTTACATGGCTAACTTGTTGGTGAATATGTGCTAAGGCATTTGACCAAATTGAGTTGGGATATGCTATGTTTACTTACCTAAATTGTGACTAAATGTTAAGTTAAATTCTATGTTATACGAACTTACTAAGCTTAAATGCTAACTCGATGTATTTTCTGTGTTTTTAGTGAATCAGAAGCTCGTTCGGGTTGGAAGCTTGTCAGAGCTATATCACATTACCTATCGACTCACTCGGTACTTTCGGTTGGTTGAATTTTGGTTATAATAGCATGTATAGGTTATTTTGCCTAATGTTGGCCTATATGCTTTGCTGATATTTTGGCCATTTGTTTGGCTTATGTTTTGGCATTTTGATGATGGAATAAGTCTAGTATATGGTATGTAAATTTTTTCTTTCTAATGGTTGATGAATAACTTAGTATGGTTGAATTATGGAAGATGAAAATTGTGGCATGATTATACATATTGAATATGTTCTTTGTGATAGGATGTAATTATGGTAAATTGGTGCTTTGGTGCAAATGATTTATATGGTCATTTGATGCTTGTTTTAGATTGGAGTTTTGGTACCAAATGTTATGTTTTATTAAGTGATTTACATGGTAAGTTTTGGTGCAAATATGTATATGTAAGTTGAACAATTGTTTATATTGAACACATGATTAGTCATGTTTATAAATTGTTATTTGAGGTACTTAAGGGCATATTGGTTGTATGTGATCATACCATTTGTATAAGGCTTGATTATGATTGTTTTGTATGCCTATTTATAGCTTGTATATATGTGCATTGTTGGGTGTAGGTCCATGTCAAATTGGGTGAGAAATATGGCTTATAAAATGGCCTATTTTTGTCCACACAGGCAAAGACATGGTCATATGTTTCAGCCGTGTGTGACACACGGCTAGGTGACACGACCATGTGTCCCCTATAGCTTTCAAAGGGTTACAATTCAGGCTGTTACACGGCCTAGCACACGACCTGGCACATGGGCGTGTAAGGTTACTTCGAAGGGTACACGGCCTAGCACACGCGCATGTGGCTTGGTCGTGTGGCCCAACTGAGTGAGTTACATAGGTTGAGACATTGTCATTTGTCCCTATTTTGAATGCTCACACAACCTAAGCCACGAGTGTGTCTCTTGGCCGTGTGAGTCACGGCCTAGCCACACAGCTGTGTCACCCCTGCAACTTTGGAATTTTCAATGTTTTCTGAAAAATTCTCTGAGTTTCTGATTTAGTCCCGACTTGTTTCTAATGCATATTTAGGGCTTCAAGGACTCGTATAAGGGACAATATATATGATGTTGATTTGGTTTTGAGGTGATTATTATTATGTCATGAAATGTTCGAAATTTTTGTTCGTTTTATTTATAATCTCTAGTAATGCTCCACAACCCTATTCCAACGATGGATTCGGGTTAAGGGTGTTACATTTATTGGTATGAAAGCTATGGTTTAGTCGATTCTTGGACTGAACGTATCGTGTATGAGTCTAGATAAACGTGCCATTATATAACCTATGATAATGTGATATCTCCTAACTGTTTGAAACATGTTTTCATATAGTAATGACGTCCAACGTAGCTGACTTCGATGAAGTAGAGAGTAATGCTCAAGCCTTTGTTCACGGAGTAGCTTTGAGCGGTACGAGGCCTGTATCTATGGGCTGGGGAATCGAGGCTTCGGAAGCCTTCTTCCAAATTATGAATGAATGGTTCATCAAGTTCATACGAATGAACCTTACTACTCAACAGCCTCTATCCCCTCCTGCTCCTCAACCAATCCTTATTATTCCTTAAGGTATGGAGCCAATTTAAGTTACTAAGCCTCCTATTGATAAGATACATAAGTATGAGGCTGAAGAATTCAGAGCTCTTACTGAAGATGACCCTCGAGAGAGCTGAATTCTAGTTAAAGTATACAATCAGGGTTTTTGATGAGCTATCCTGTTCACCAACTGAGTGTGTTAAATGCATGGTGTCATTATTGAAAGATTCGGCTTACCAATGGTAGAACACGTTGATTTCTTTTGTGTCAAAAGAGTGGATCACTTAGGAATTCTTCTAGATCGAGTTCTGAAAGAAATATATTAGCCAGAGGTTTCTGGATTAGAAACGTAAAGAATTTCTAGAACTTAAACAGAGTGTATGGCTGCATCAAAGTATGAGTGCAATTTGTCAGATTGAGAAAGTATGTCGGAGAATGTATTCTGACCAAGATCGCTATGTGTAAAAGATTTGAAAAAGGGTTAAATGAGGTCATTAAGGTTTTGGTTGGAATTCTTGAGCTGAAAGAGTTTGTTGTACAGGTTGACCAGGCACATAAGGCGAAGAACTGAGTAAAGAGAAAAGACGTACTGATTTTGAAGCTAGAGACTTGAGAAAGAGATCGACTGGGAAGTCCTATCAGTTAGTACCAAAGAAATCAAAAGATCATCACAATCGTTCTACTATTTCTATGGGATATTCTAGTAAAGACAGAGGTACCTAACGCTCCAGTCCTAAACCTTAGGCTACATCTGTAGCAAGTGTAGGTAGTGTCAAAGATTCCAGACCCAAGTGTATGCTGTAACATACCACATTATGGTGAGTGTCAAGTAAAGAGTGGAGTGTGTTTTAGGTGTCGTTCCTTAGACCACTATCTTAGAGATTGCCCAAAGAAATCCAAGAAAGAGAAAGTTCAAACTATGAGACTGAGTAACACATTTACGAGAGGTAGACCACCTTATAATCCCGAAAATGTGAGTGGTAGTTGTGATGTTACAAAAGATTCTACTGTGAGATTCGAGGCACGAGCACCAGCTAGGGCTTACGTTATTTGTGCTCACGAGGATGCTTCTGTGCTAGATGTTATTACCGATACTTTCTTTATTTATAACACTGATGTTGCTGCTCTGGTTGATCCGGGATTAACCCATTCATATGTTTGTACGAATTTAGTATCTAGTAAAAATTTACCTGTTGAGTCCACTGAATTCGTGGTTAGAGTATCAAATCCCCTAGGTCAGTATGTGCTAGTTGATAAAGTTTGCAAGAACTATCTTTTGATGACACGGGTTTGTAACATCTTGAATTAGGGTGTAATCAGAATAGTGGTTTCGAGACCACAAATCTAAAATAGAAATAATTATTTTACGATTATTTGATGATCCATGATATGATTGCATAGTTGTGTGAAATTTTCATGAAGAAATTCTATGCCTAAAGTGTCCAATTTGACTTTAGGGGCTAAATTGAATAAGTTGTAAAACTTGTGTTCTAGAAGCTTCAAGTATGAAATTACATCGGATTATTAATTAGAGGTCCTTAAATAGAAATTTGACCAAGTTCTAAAATTTTGGACAAAATGGGCATAAATAGGAAAATTTTGAAAGAAATGTCTTAAAGGCATTTTGGTCATTTGGTTAATAAAAGAATAAAAAGGAAAAAATCAAGCAAAAATCTTGTCCATCTTCTGCCACCTTAGCCGAAATTTGCAAGGGCTCCATAGCTAGGATTTTCAACATTTTCAAGCTTGATTGTAAGTGCTCCCAAGTCCCCTTTTTAATGTTCTTTACATTTTTGAAGTTGTCATAAACTAATCTAGCTATTTCTACCATTATTTTGAGCTAGGGTTCATGTATGAAATTTGACCCATATATGAATTAGTTGTGTTTTGATGTTTAATGAGGAATATGAATGTTTGATGTGGGATAAACATCTTTTGCTAAGTAATTTTTAGTGAAAAGACCTAAAAAGGACTTGTTTGTAAAAGGTGTAAAAATGAGTAGTAGAAATGTGAAATAAAGGAAAATATAGGCTAATATGAGTTAGAATATGAATCGGCTAGGCTTGGGTAACCAAGAAATTTCATACATTTCATTTTACGAGCCTAGGGACTAAAGTGTAAATAAGTAAAAAATTAAGGGTAAAAAGGTAATTTTACCAAAGTATGTGTTATGGTCGATATGAGAAATGTAAGTATTGAACAAGTTGAGTTTGACATTATAGATCAAGAAAAACATGATTCGGGTCTTGATCGGGGGAAAAACAAGGTTTACGAAGATTAGGCTCATTTCTATCATTTTGTACCGAGGTAAGTTCATTTGCAAATATTGCAACATGTGCCATACTTTAAATGCTTTAATATTGCATATATGGTAAGTTCATATGAGATGTTATGTCATATTTCTATTACTTAGATATCAAGAGAATTTTAATGCTTTATTACTACTATGAGTATTCTTTGATTATTCCATGAGTATTTGATTGGTGCTATGAGCATTGAAATCAACAATACGAGCAAGTTCTATAGAAATGTGGCATTAAAGAATCCCGTTTGAACCTTAGGAATAGTTTAGGATACAAGTGACCTGTCACTAGGAACTATGTAACCTGAACTCATTGAGTTGTGGTCTGAGCTCATGATATATGTGGCATCTGAACTCATTGAGTTATGGTCTGAGTTCATGATGTATATGACACATGTTTTGGCATCCGGGTACTGGTCTCGCATATTCTACCAGTGACTAGGTAGTCTGGCATGTGTTGCGGATACTTGACACCTATGTGAGTAGACCTGTGAGTAGCTCAAAAGTAAGCAACATGTGATATGTGATATGAGGTAGCGTTGGCTACATATAAGGCACTTAGGTGCTAGATTCCGATGTATCCAATAGTATTCCAAGTATTTAAAGGGTAGTTCTCAAGGAAGTTTAATAAGTAATTTTGATAAATACGTCAAAGACGAGAAAGTAAGTTATTATGTGCAAGTGGCATAGGTATGTACATCGAACTCATGAGAATGACATGAGATATGATGAACTTGTGGTAAGAATATATATATTTATATATATATGAAGAATGAGTTTAAGAGATTTAATAAGATGCAAGGTTATGTTCATTATCTTAAATGTATGATTAATATTTATTTAAGTTATATTTTATTTGCATGTGAACTTATTAAGCTTTAAAGCTTACCCCCTTTCCTTTCCTTTTTTTACAGCGTCTCTAGGTTACCTCAGGGATCAGAAGACGTCAGGGACTCGATCACACTATCAATTGAATGTTTTGGGTATAGCTAGTCTTATCATTTTAAGTACGGCATGTATAGGGACTTGGACTTTTTGTTATATGTCATATTGATTAGCCAAATGAGTTGGCTCATGAAAGTATTATGACTATTTTGTATATGGCCATGAGGGGTGATTCATAGTGATTATTTGGGTTGTAAACCTAATTATTGGTGCATGAATGCAAATGTGCTTATGCTTTAATGTGGTTATGGTTACTTATGGATAATGAGTGTGATGGATGGCATATGTTTGGTGTATGAGATATGATTAATGTGTATGCCAATAAAGGTGTTGCAAGTGGGTAACTTGAAAGTAGGTTAGTAAAAATGATAGATAAATACGAAATTGGTGTGGAATGCCATATGAAAACATGATAATTTGAATAGGTGATATGTTGACACTACCAAGTCATAATTTAACCATGAATGTGAATGTTGAGTAATCAAATGTGTCATGTTGCATGCCATGAAGTGAGTATAAGTATGTGAGTGTTGAAGGGTGGCAATTGTCTTGGAAAATAGCCTAGAAATTGTCCACACAGTTAAACACACGGGCATGTGTCTTGGCCGTGTGTGACACATGGTTTGTTCCATGGGCGTATGATCCAACCGTGTGTCCCCTGCACCACAATTATGCAAAATAGATTTCCTAGAAGTAAACATATGGGTAGAGACACGACTGTGTGTCTCAGCATTGTGAAGGACAAAACCTTAGGACATGGGCGTGTGCCCAGGCCATGTGAAGTCTGCACTTAATTTTTGGAATTTAATTCGCCACATGGCCCAAGCACACGGGCGTGTGACTTGCCCGTGTAACCGTATTTGGTTGATGACATCATAGTCAGAGAATTACATGGGCTGAGGACACAGGCGTGTCCCAAGCCACATGGGCATGTGAGACCACACGGCCTACCCACACGGGCGTGTGACTCTCCAAAGTAAGAAAACTTTTGTAAGTTATCCTAAAGTTTTCTAAAGTTCTCAATTTAGTCCCAAACCACCTTCGATGTATGTTTGGGGCCTTGTAGGCCGATATAAGGGACAATTTTCATATGTATGAATGAAATTGATTTGAACGAAAATTTTATGGCCCGATTTTGTATATGTGCTTGTGTTAAAGTCTGGTAATGCCTCGAACCCTATCCTAGCTTTGGATACGTGTAAGGGGTGTTACAAGGTTACAATTTCCTGGCTGATTTGATGTTATTATCGTTTGATAAATTTGATGTAATTTTATGCATGATTGGCTAACTCTACATGACGCTGTTGTAAATTTTAGACGAAAGCTTATTGTATTGAAATGTCAAAACAGAGAAACACTTCGTATTGAATCAGATAGTCCGAGTGGGTTGCCTATGGTCATATCAGTTATGTCAGCGCAGATATATGTGAGAAAAGGTTGCAATGCTTACCTTGCATATGTACTGGATACTAAAGTGTTTGAGTCAGAGCTTGAGTCAATACTAGTGGTTTGTAAGTATCGTGATATGTTTCTAGAGGAGTTACCTAGATTATCGTGGGTCAAAAAGGTTGAGTTTGCTATAGAAATTGTACCGATAACATCACCGATATCGATAGCACCTTACAGAATGGCTCTTATCGAGTAGAAAGACTTGAAAGCACAATTGCAAGAGTTGAAAGATAGGGGTTTTGCTCGACCTAGTTTTTCACCTTGGGGTGTACCAGTTCTGTTTGTTAAGAAAAAGGATGGATCGATGAGATTATGTATTGACTACCTTCAGCTCAATAAGGTTACAATCAAGAATAAATATCCACTGCATCGAATTGACGACCTATTCAATCAGTTGAAAGGTGCCACAAGTATTCTCAAAGATTGATCTTCATTCTGGTTACTATTAGCTATGAGTGAAAGATTTGGATGTGTTGAAAACTGCATTTAGAACTAGTTACGGACACTATGAATTTCTTATAATGCCATTTGGTTTGACTAATGCTTGATGAAAAAAATGTTTAGACCGTTTTTAAATAGACTTGTTGTGGTATTTATTGATGATATTTTGATATATTCCCGAGATGAACTCGAGTATGTTGTACATTTAAGAATTGTTTTGCAAACTCTGCGAAATAAACAACTATTTGCTAAATTTAGCAAATGCGAGTTCTGCTCTGAAAAGTCAATTTTTTGGGACATATAGTGTCGGCTGAAAGCATCAGAGCTGATCCGAGTAAAATTTCTAGAGTTGTTGATTGGAAACCACCGAGAAACATATCTAAAGTTACAAGTTTTATGGCATTAGCTAGTTATTATTGAAGATTCGTCAAAGGTTTCTCAATGATAGCTACACCGATGATGCGACTATTATAGAAAGATGTGAAGTTTGAATGATCTGATAAATGTTAGCAAAGTTTCAATCAGTTGAAAACACTATTAACTGAAGCACCAGTTTTGGTTCAACTTGAATCGGGTAAAGAATTTGTGATATTTAGCGACGCATCTTTAAATTGTTTAGGTTGTGTTTTTGATGCAAGAAGGCAAAGTAATAGCTTATGCTTCCAGACAGTTAAAGCCGCATGAAAAGAATTACCCGACACATGACCAAGAGTTGGCAGCTATCGTGTTTGGGTTGAAAATTTGGAGACACCATTTGTTTGGCAAAAAATGTCATATATTTACTGATCACAAAAGTTTGAAGTATCTAATGTCGAAGAAAAAATTGAATCTGAGACAGCGTAGATGGCTCGAGCTATTAAAAGATTATGAATTGATCATTGATTATCATCCGAGAAAAGCAAACTTAGTTGCTGATGCTTTAAGTAGAAAGTCCTTGTTTGCTTTGCGAGCAATGAATACACGACTGACATTATCTGATGATGGCTCGATCTTATTCGAGTTAAAAGCTAAACCGATGTTTTTACAGTAGATCTATGAAACTCAGAAATGTGATAGTGAGTTGCTAGTTAAACGGGTTCAATGTAAATTGACTTCTGATTCCAAATTTCAAATAGGACTTGAAGATTATTTACTGTTAATAGGTACATTTTGTGTACCGAATAATCCAGAGCTTATTAAGAGAATCTTACATAAAGCTCATAGGGTAGCTTATCTGTTCATCCGAGAAGTAATAAAATGTATGCTGATTTGAAACAGATGTACTGGTGGCCGGGAATGAAGCGTGAGCATATCAAGATGTTTGATATGTCAGCAAGTTAAAGCTGAACATCAAGTACCTTCAAGACTATTACAGCCAGTGATGATACCGGAGTAGAAATAGGATCGAGTTACTGTGGATTTTTTATCGGGGTTACCCCTATCACCAAGAAATAAAGATGCAATTTGGGACATTGTTGACCGTTTAACGAAATTTGCACATTTTGTTCCGGTATGTACAAATTTCTCCCTTGATAGATTGGCTGAGTTATATGTCCCTGAGATTTTCAGATTGCACGGAATGCCAGTCTCCATTATTTCGGATAGAGATCGAAGGTTTATATCACAATTTTGGAGAAAGTTACAGGAAACTTTTGGTACACGGTTGCAATTTAGCACTGCATTTCACCCCCAGACCGATGGTCAGTCCGAACGTGTGATTCAGATTCTCAAAAATATGATTCATTGCTATAAATTAAAGTTCGAAGGGAACTGGGAGAAATATTTACCGTTAGTCGAATTTGCGTATAATAACAGTTTTAAGTCAAGTATAAAAATGGCACTATATGAAGCTCTATATGGTCGTAAATGCCGAACTCCATTATACTGGACTGAGCTCAGTGAGAAAAAGATACACGGGGTTGATTTGATTCGTGAGACTGAAGAAAAAGTGAAAGTGATTCGAGATAATTTGAAAGAAACTTCGGATCGTCAAAAATCATATGCGGGTCTTAAACGTAAAAATATAGAGTTCCAATTCAGCTACAGAGTATTCCTGAAAGTTTCACGCTGGAAGAAACTTCTTCGGTTTGGTAGCAAAGGAAAGCTAAGTCTGCAATTCATTGGGCTATACGAGATTACTGAAACAATCAGACTTGTTGCGTACCGATTAGCTTTACCGTCAGAACTAGAAAAGATTTATAATGTCTTTCACGTGTCTATGTTACGACGCTGCCGATCTGACCCTTCACATGTTATCTCCCTGACGAATGTCAAGATTCAATCTGATATGTCGTACAGTGAGGAACAGATCAAAATTCTGGCACGAGAGGTGAAAGAATTGAGAAACAAAAACATAGTCTTAGTAAAAGTTCTCTGGCAGCGTCATGGAATAGAAGAAGCCACCTAGGAACCCAAGGAAGCTATGAGAAAGCAATATCTGAACCTCCTTTCTAGTAAGATTTTCGAGGACAAAAACCCCTTTAGAGGGAGTTGTAACAGCCCGCTTTCATTGAAATTGAAACAGTGGTTTCCAAACCATGAATCCAAAGTCGAATAATTTATTTTATTATTATTTTATTGCCTACAGCATGATAGAAGTATCGTATAAAAGTTTCATTTAAGAAATTTTACCGTTTACATGCTTAATTTGATAAAAAAAAGACTAAATTGCATAAAGTGCAAAAGTTAAGTTCTAATGGTTAAAAGTATTAAATAGCTATAGACCTTTAAAGTGGAAGTCCTTATATGATAATTAGACCATTTATGAGTTAGTGGAAGATGTTGGCTTGACAATTTTGTAATTATTAGAGTTAGTAAAGGTTAATTAGCAAATAAGTAATTATATGTTAATATTAAATAAAACCAAATTAATTATCGTTTTGTATCATCTCTTTCAACCGATTTTCACAAGTGAAGAAACCATTTTTGGAGACCTAGGTTCGACAAGCTTACTTTGTCTAATTAGGTATGCATTTTTGTTTCATTTTTAATGATTTTTATGTTTTCGGGATCTTGTATCTTAATTTAGCTAGCCCGAGGACTAATTTGTGAAACTGTTAAACTATTAGGGTTTTACCATTGATGAATATATATGAATTTTGAATTTTTATGATAGAAAATAAATGGTTGTTGTT
This sequence comes from Gossypium arboreum, assembly GCF_025698485.1. Classification (NCBI taxonomy): domain Eukaryota; kingdom Viridiplantae; phylum Streptophyta; class Magnoliopsida; order Malvales; family Malvaceae; genus Gossypium; species Gossypium arboreum. Next base: position 53,417,079 of record NC_069077.1, read on the forward strand.
AGATAAACAACATTTGTAAAGGAATTTTTAGTGAAATTGTCAAATAGGGACTAAATTGAAAAATAGGAAATATTACATGGTGACATTGTGAAATAATTGAAGTATAGTGCATGCTAAAGACCTATTTGATATTCGGCCATAGTGGGTTGTGGTAAAGTTGTGTAAATTTCCATTTTTATGAACTAGGGACTAAATTTCAAAGAAATTAAAAGTATAATGGCAAAATGGTAGTCTTGCCAAAAATATCTGTTGAACTAAATTGAATCTAAAATATATTGAATTGGGTTAAATTTATCTGTATAGATCCAGTCAGACCTCGTACGGAGTTAGATCGAGGCAAAGAGAAAATCTCGGATTAATCGCCTTATATCTACGTATACTCATAGAGGTAAGCTCGTGTAATTAAATTGAGTAATTATATGTTTTAATTGAACTATATGTATATGATTTGTGTAATTGCCATATATAAATATCGATCGCATATCCGATGACGTACGGTGATTATCAAGTCTCATTTGAACGTTAGGAATTTGTAGGATACAAATGACAGGTCATTAGAGATTACCGATTCTCAGATCGTATCAGCTTACCAATAGCAACTCGTGAGAGCTTACCTATTCTCAGCTTGCATGATCTTACTGATTTACAGCTTGTGAGAGCATACCGATTCATAGCTCGTAGGAGCATACATGTACAGGAATTGATAGATTATAGTTTGGCACACTATGTGTGAGCTATCCCCAGTATCCAACGATATTCTAAATGGTTCAATAGGAAATGTTCTGTTATGAAATGATATGAGTTCGATACGAACTATTACAAGTATATACATGAAATATATGGAAATGATATTACATGATATATTGAAACATGAAATGGATGATACGTGTATATGAAACTTGCTTAGTGGTTATGTTCATCCATGTTTATTGGCTATTATATGTGTTTTACATGGCTAACATGTTGGTGAACACGTGCTTAGGAATTTGGCCAAATTGAGTTGGGATATGCTATGTTTACTTACCTAAATTGTGACTAAATTGTAAGTTAAATTCTATGCTATACAACTTACTAAGCTTAAATGCTTACTCGGTGTATTTTTCGTGTTTTTAGTGAATTGGAAGCTCGTTTGGGTTGGAATTTTGTTGGAGCTATATCACACTATCTATCGGCTCACTCGATACTTTCGGTTGGTTTAAGTTTCGTTATAATTATAACAACTCGTTTATGGGTGAAATCAGAACAGTGGTTTCGGTACCACAAATCTGAAGTAGAAATATTTATTTTATTACTATTTTAAGGTCTACAGTATGATAGAATAATTGTGTGAAAATTTCGTTAAGAAATTTTAACAATTGAGTACTCAATTTGACTCGAAGAACTAAATTGCAATAGGTGCAAAACTTGAATTCTATAGATTAAAGGTGTCTAATTGCTATGAAATTTTAATTATAGGTCATTAAATGGAAATTAAACCATTATACTTTAAGGTGGACAAAACTGGGCATGGAGTAACTGAATTTATAAAGTTTAAATGATGGGTAAATTAGTAATTTGGTAAATAAAGACAAATTAGCTGAATAAAATATGTTCATCTTCATCAATTTAGTCCCCCTAGCCGAAATTTTGAGGAGAAGACATAGCTAGGGTTTGGCCAACTTTCAAGCTCAATTGTAAGTCCGTTCTTGTCCCGTTTTTAATGATTTCTATATTTTTAAAGTCGTGGTAACTTGATCTAGCTATTTCAAGGACTAATTTGAGAGAAATATAAAGTCTAAAATTTTACCCATGTTGAATATGTTTGTGTTTTGATGACTGATGGTAGAAAATGCATGTTAGTTGTTAGTTAAACAACATTTGTAAAGTGATTTTCGATAAAAAGTCAAATAGGGACTTATTTGTAAAAGGTTATAAAATATGTTGAAAAATGTGAATAAATGAAAATTTTGGATTATTATGAGTAAGGGTAAGGTTTGGCTAGGCTTGGGTTATAAAGAAATTGAAAGCAATTCATTTTACGAGCCTAGGGACTAAATTGTAAAATGATGAAATGTTAGGGGCAAAAATGTAATTTTTGCCATAATGTGTTTTTGGACTATACTGAATAATGTGATGATGAAAAAAGTTAAATTTTACATTTTAGATCAAGAAAAATGAAGTTCGGATCTAGATCGGGGGAAAAACAAAATAATTGACGAATAGATTCCTTTTGCCGTTTTTGCGTCCGAGGTAAGTTCGTATGTTAATAAGTTTTGTTATCATTGTATTTTTAAATGCTTTAACATTGCATAAATTGTATGAACGACTTACGGACATGTTTGATGATGTTTTTGGCAAGAGAAATCCCAATCGAAACTTAGGAATAGAGTAGGATACAAGTGACATGTCACTAGGGTATTATGTTATGTGATCCGGGTGCTGGTCCTGAACATCCTACCGATGGCTGAGTATACCGACGTATGTTGCGGTTACTTGACAGCTTGTGTGAGTAGCATCATGTAGCTATGTCTTAACTGACAGCTTGTGTGAGCAGGCCCATTGATGGCTCGAAAGAGAGCATATATGTGTTATGAGATAGAGGTAGCAATGGCTACATATGTGACACTATAACATCCCGAAATAGGGCTTAGTCGAAATAGTGGTTTCGGAACAACAAATCTGAGGTCAAGAAATTATTTTAATATTATTTTCTGTGTTATAGTATGATTATATGAGTGCATGAAAATTTTGGTGAATTAATTTTAGCGTTTGTGAGCTTAATTGCGAAAAAGGACTAAATCGCATTTACTGTAATGAAAAGGTGATATTGATTGTGGTAGCTCAAGTCTAGATTGTGTAATGAGTTTCATTTACTGGTAATCTTGATTTCTATTGGGATTAGCAAGAGACCATATGGTCTGGTTAAACGAAACCAGTTCATAGAGAATTTTGATTTGTGTTATAAAAGAATCATAAAAGGGTTGTATGTTCGACTTATTCTGTTATTAGCATGAAGGGATTTCTCGAACTATTAGTGATTGATGATTGAGGGTGATTCGGTTATTCAATTTGTATGGATTACTTGCTCGAAAGGTTAAATGAGATATTTATGTCCGAGTCTATTTTCAGGTCTAGGAACGATATTTCGTTTCTTCATGGTAAAAAGACAGGTAGTCTAAATAAAAAAAATGCATATTTTAGAAGACCATGACATGAGTTAAAATGGTTTGGATTGAAAAAGTTATCGCTTTCATGGGAAATTAAAATGGTCTATTATATGCTAGCAGAGTTTTAAATGGTTGAAAGTGTTGTTAATCAAGGTATTAAATTTAGTTCAGCTTAACTCGGTCAGAGAGTTCTCAATTTATCAATGATGTGTCATTAAGTGGATTATAATGTGTTTTGAGACTATAAGACAATGTGATAGATTAAAATATCCGATGTCATGGATAGAGATCTGAGTCTGAGGTAGCATAAGTGACTTGAGCTATTGAAAGATTTCAAGTTAGTCATTGTTGATCTTTGAGAAAGGTTAAAAGCTGTTACAAGTGTTTGGTTAAGAAAACCCCGTTTACTTTGAAAATAATGGTTACACAGTTGAATTTGTTTGTTAAGAAGATCGGTCTTAGCCGAATTCAAAACTAAAAACTAAAATTTCATTGCAGGCTTGTGCAGTTGAGAAAAGTGTTAGTGAATTGTAAGCTAAACGAGTACCATGAGGGTCGACATCTGGTTGTAAATTTCAGGTCAGACCTGATGAATGATATTATATTAGAGTAAAGATTTGTGTAACAGAAAACCCAAAACCTATGCAGAAATGTTGCAAGAAAACTAATAGAAATAATGTATTAGTGATCGAGTTTAGGACTTGACATCTCTGATTTTGTGCATGAATATTTGGGGTAATAACATAACTAAAGCCGAATATCAAGTGTCTTCAGTACTGCTTCAGCCAGTGTTGGTACTAGTGTCATGGGTTGCGCATGGGAGCCCGCAACCATGACACATCTATGCGATCCATCAAGAAGGAAGGAGGTCATTTGGCCCAATCGGACTAGACCGTTGCTTGAAGAGATTGAAGGCCCATCTACAAGTTAGACAAATATGGAAACATGATCTTGAAAGATATGATTTTATAATCTTAGAGATCTTAGATATGATATGTAATCTTATAAGATATTATTTTATAAGATTACATATCTTAGATAAGATAGGTAATCTTAGAAGATATGATTTTATATTCTTAGATATTTGATTGTAAATACCCTTTAATCATACCCGTTGATGTACTTGATTTTGTACCATTGGATTTGGAGAGGCTCAACTATAAATAGAGGCCCCTTCCCTCATTGTAAAGCGCTTGAGTTTTGAGCAATAAGAATTCTTGAGAGCATTCACTCAAACTTTTCTCTCTCTTGTGTTCTTATTTTCCTTGGCTTGTTCTTGTCTCATTCTTCTTTCATCTTGTTGGCTTTGAGTTGCTTTCGCTTGAGTTGTGTTTTGGGAAGAATTCTGTTGAATCCTGCTTTTGTGGAAGTTAGGCTGACTTAGGCGTTTTTGGAGTAAGAAACTACCTAAGGCCGCACGGATTGTGAGGCAAGAATCCTAAGTCCGTGACAGTTGGTACCAGAGCGGGTTCGAAAGCACTTTTGAGATATGTCAAAAGAAGTTGTTGATCAGAATGAGCCAATGGAGACCCGTGGGAGGGCTAGAAAGGCTAGTCGATCGAGGGATATGCTGTCGAGCTTAGAAATTCGAGTGGTTAATCTCGAAGAGTTCGTTGGTGACATGAAAGAGACACTCGAAGTGGTCCTGACCCGTATGGAGGAACTGAGGGAAGATAGTAAGGAGTTTGTGTTGGACTCCTCGGATCCACTTGGACAAAAACCGGCGGGGAGGGACGAAGCTCTTGAGGCCTGGCGATGCTATGAAGGAAGAGATTACTGAGCTTAAGGGGGAGCTCAGAATCTGTAAGGCTACCTTGGGAAGTGGGATGTTGGCTTCGAGACCGAAGCAACGTCATGTGGATGTTCCAAAACCCGAGAAGTTCAAAGGGATTAGGTCCGCAAGAGAAGTGGACAACATCCTGTGGGAATTGGAGTAATATTTTCGAGTAATTGGCATTGAGGATGATGCCAACAAGGTAAACACCGCTTCAATTTACTTTTCTGATGTTGCTCTCTTGTGGTGGAGATGTAGGTCCACGGATGAGAAACGTGGAGGAACGACCATTGGAACTTGGGAGGAGTTCCAAAGAGAGTTGAAGAAGCATTTTTATCCGCAACATGCTGAAAAGGAGGCTCGTGCTAAGTTGCGTCAGCTTACGCAACAAGGCACTTTGCTCGAGATTATGTTAAAATTGACGAGTTGATGCTTCAGATCTCAGACTTGAACAAGAAAGAAGCATTCTATTGGTTCGAGGATGGTTTAAAAATGTGGGCCAAGCAAGAGTTGCGTGGCCTAGATATCACCGAATTGACCGAAGCTATGGCCAAGGCAGAAAATTTCTATGATGTTGGGGGAAGAAAGTTTGATAATAATGATTCTTCCAAACCCAAGTCGAAACCCAAAGACAATGGTGGGGGAAACAAGGATCAAAGGGAAAAGAATGACGAAGGCCCAAAGTCTAGTCAAGGTAAGCCTTGGGATAGAAAAGGACCAATGAAGTGCTTTCTTTGCCAAGGCCCACATAGAATGAGTGTCTGTCCAAAGAAAGCCGCTTTTCATGCCATGGAGGCACGCGAGGAAGCCGAAGATGACACCAAAAGCCTCAATTCAATATTAGGAGGTTTCGAAGAGAAGTCAAACAATGGATTGATGTTTGTGGACATCATCGTAGCTGGCAGAAGATTGAATGCACTTGTTGATACTGGTGCGTCTGATTTATTCATGTCTAAAGAAATGGCAAAGGAACTTGGCCTTAGAATCGAAGAAGATTCAGGACGAATCAAAACGGTGAATTCAGAAAGCATTCCCATAACAGGTGTGGCAAAAGGGGTGGAACTCAAACTTGGTGAGTGGACGGGCAAAGCGACCATTAAGGTAATCCCACTTGATGATTACGATTTTGTAGTTGGATTAAGTTTACTTGACAGGCTTAATGCGGATATTCACCCTTCTGAGAATTACATGACAATCTTCGATGCAAATCAATGATATATGGTGAGAATGAAAAGAAAGGGAAGCATGGAGGGAAAAACCTTGTCGGCAATTCAATTTGCCAAAGGAGTCCGTCGAAATGAAGTCTCCTACCTAGCTACCTTGAGAGACAATATGGATGATAAATTCGAGGGGGAAATTCCAAAGGAAGTGGAACAGTTGCTAAAGTCATTTCAAGATGTAATGCCCATGGAGTTGCCCAAAAGATTGCCACCTAAGAGGGAGGACCACAAGATTGAGTTTGTTGCCCAATCTTTGAACCACCGATAAGGGCACCATATCGGATGGCTCCACCGGAACTAGAGGAATTGCGAAGCGATTGATAGAAACTTTTAGATGCGGGTTCATTAGACCATCTAAAGCCCCATTCGGTGCACTGTGTTATTTCAAAAGAAGCATGATGGATCTTTGAGAATGTGCATCGACTACAGGGCCTTAAACAAAATCACTATAAAAAATAGGTATCCCATTCCTCTTATTGCAGATTTGTTCGATCAACTTGGTAGCGCGAGATGGTTTACTAAGTTGGATTTGCAATCGAGGTACCACCAAGTGAGAATAGCCGAAGGGGATGAGCCCAAGACAGCCTGTGTAACTAGGTATGGGTCCTTTGAGTTCTTGGTGATGCCATTCGGGTTGACAAATGCTCCGGCCATATTTTTTACCCTAATGAATAAGGTATTACAACCTTTCATGGATCATTTTGTGGTTGTTTATCTTGACGGTATTGTAGTGTATAGTAAGACGCTCGAAGAGCATGTGGGACACTTGGGGGAGGTGTTCCAAACTCTACGAGAAAATGAGCTACATGTCAAAAAGGAAAAATGCTCTTTTGCCCAACGAGAAGTGCCATTTCTAGGCCATATTGTGGGAGGTGGCACGATTCGAATGGATGAAAGTAAAGTTCGAGCAATTGCCGATTGGGAATCACCAACCAAGGTGACGGAGTTGCAGTCTTTCCTCGGATTAGCAAATTACTACCATCGCTTCATTGAAGGCTATTCCAAGATCACTGCACCCTTGACGGACCTGTTGAAAAAGGGTAAAGTGTGGGATTGGGACCTTCAGTGTGAGAAAGCCTTCAACCAAGTGAAGCAAGTGATGACGAGCGAGCCTGTACTTGCATTGCCAAATTTTTCAAAGACGTATGAGGTACGCACAGATGCTTTAGAGTATGCGATTGGAGGGGTGTTGATGCAAGATGGGCATCCGATTGCTTTCGAGAGTCGAAAGCTTAATGAGACGGAACAGAGATACACGGTCCAAGAAAAAGAGATGACGGCAGTGGTGCATTGTTTGCGCACATGGAGACACTATTTGCTGGGTTCCAGGTTTGTGGTATTCACTGATAATGTTGCAAATAGCTATTTCTTAACCCAAAAAAAGTTGTCCCCCAAGCAGGCTCGTTGGCAGGTTTTCCTAGCAGAATTTGATTTTAGAATGGAATACAAGCCGGGGAGTGCCAACATTGTGGCCGATGCACTTAGCCAAAAAATGGAATTTGCAACGATAAGCCAACCTAAGAGTCCCTTATTAGAGCGCATTCAAGAAGGACTATCCCATGATCCCACGGCCAAAAATCTGATGGAGCTTGCTAGAGATGGAAAGATGAGGCGATTTTGGCTCGAGGGAGAATTGCTATACACTCATAGGCAACGTCTATATGTGCCTCAACATGGGAATTTACGAAGGGAAATCATGAAGGAATGTCATGATTCAAAATGGGTTGGCCATCCAGGAATACAACGTACCTTGACTCTATTGGAGGATCGATTTTATTGGCCTCACATGGGTGATGATGTGGAGGCCTATGTGAAAACTTGTTTAATATGCCAACAAGATAAGGTTAAGTTGAAAGCCCCTGCTCTTTATCACAGGCTTGCCTAAATCTGATGGATTTGCAAGTATTTTTGTTGTGGTGGATAGGTTTTCGAAGTATGCAACTTTCATCCCCGCAACCAAAGAGTGTCCCACTGGGGAGGCAGCTCGCTTATTCCTTAAGCATGTGGTGAAGTATTGGGGAGTACCACAGTCTATCATCAGTGATCGAGATGGGCGATTTACGGATCGGTTTTGGATAGAGTTGTTCAAGTTAATGGGCTCAGACTTAAACTTTTCCACTAGCATGCATCCCCAAACTTCTAGGCAAACCGAACGAGTGAATGCATTGTTGGAGACGTATCTTTGGCACTATGTAAGTGCGACACAAAAGGATTGGCCAAAGTTGTTGGACGTGGCCCAGTTTTCGTACAACTTACAACGAAGTGGGGCAACGAACCAGAGTCCGTTTGAGATAGTGACGGGGCAACAGCTGCTTACACCTAATGTGGTTGCAACTCGTTATGCGGGACTAAATCCAGCAGCTTATCGATTTGCGAGGGATTGGCAAGAGCAAAATGATCTAGCTAGAGCTTGTCTACATAAGGCAAGTAAGCGCAACAAGAAGTGGGTGGATCGAAATCGAAGGGACGTGCAATTTCAGGTTGGTGACCCAGTTCTTGCCAAACTACACCTAATTTTGCGACATGATGGGTTACACAAAGGACTCGTTCGGCGGTATGAGGGGCCATTTTGAATTGTGAAGAAGGTAGGCAAGGTGGCCTACAAGCTTGAGTTGCCTGAGAAGCTCAAAGTTCATCCAGTATTTCATGTGAGTATGGTTAAGCTATTCCATGAAGTTGGAGAAGACCCAAATCGGAGCAAGTCTGAACGAGCACCAATGGGGGTAAAAGTCGCCTATGATCGAGAGGTCGAGAACAATGAAGCTGATCGTGTGGTCAGACGTAAGTACTACCGACCGCGGCGTGAATACTTGGTCCGATGGAAGGGATTCCCGGATATTGAGATGAGTTGGGAACCTGCTGAAGCCTTGTGGCAATTCCAAGACAAGATAGATCGATACCATGCGGAGGACGCGACGAGGGCATCACTAGATTCGGTGGGGGAGAATGTCATGGGTTGCACATGGGAGCCCGCAACCATGACACATCTGTGCGATCCATCAAGAAGGAAGGAGGTCATATGGCCCAATCAGACTAGCCCATTGCTTGAAGAGATTGAAGGCCCATCTACAAGTTAGACAAATATGGAAACATGATCTTGAAAGATATGATTTTATAATCTTAGAGATCTTAGATATGATATGTAATCTTATAAGATATTATTTTATAAGATTACATATCTTAGATAAGATAGGTAATCTTAGAAGATATGATTTTATATTCTTAGAGATTTGATTGTAAATACCCTTTAATCATACCCGTTGATGTACTTGATTTTGTACCGTTGGATTTGGAGAGGCTCAACTATAAATAGAGGCCCCTTCCCTCATTGTAAAGCACTTGAGTTTTGAGCAATAAGAATTCTTGAGAGCATTCACTCAAACTTTTCTCTCTCTTGTGTTCTTATTTTCCTTGGCTTGTTCTTGTCTCATTCTTCTTTCATCTTGTTGGCTTTGAGTTGCTTTCGCTTGAGTTGTGTTTTGGGAAAAATTCTGTTGAATCCTTCTTTTGTGGAAGTTAGGCTGACTTAGGCGTTTTTGGAGTAAGAAACTGCCTAAGGCCGCACGGATTGTGAGGCAAGAATCCTAAGTCCGTGACACTAGAATAGAGTTGAGAAAAAGTACTATAGAATTCCTATCGAGATAAATCATGTCTCTAGAAAAGAGAAGTTTTATGTGGGTTTATGATTGAGTAATTGACGAGATCTGTAAATTATTTTAGCATGTACAGAATTCTCGTTTAACAGAGTAATTGAATTGCTTGTGTTTGAAGTTGTCAGATTTCATAGAAAGCTTTGAATGCGTGCTTGTGTTTTGGCACCGCATTTCATTTTCGGTTTGATCGGTTAAGATTTTTGACAATATGTTTCCTTTCCATGTTTCAGAATTTAAGAGTAATTGAGAATTGAATTCGTTAAACTATTGGGTCGTACGAGGAAATATAGTATAAGGCCAGTGATGTACTGACTAGCTTCACCATGCGAATTTGAGAAGATTCAAATGCGTTATGTGTATATGTGATATGACGGTACGGATCATACCTTTGCGGATATGAGTTTTTCGATATAGATCAAGATTTAGTTAATGTGTTGTATGATGAAGAATCGTTCATGACTTTGGTACGAAAGATTGAAGTGTTAAGAACTAAAAGTTCAATCTTAGTAAGGGGGTTCTCTAGTAATGTTATGAATAATAGAGCCTATACGAATACCACCACATTTTCGGTAAGACTTTCAAGGACAAAAGTCCCTAAGAGGGAGAATTGTAACATCCCAAAATAGGGCTTAGTCAGAACAGTGGTTTCAGAACCACAAATCTGAGGTCAAGAAATTATTTTAATATTATTTTTTGTGTTATAGCATGATTATATGAGTGCATGAAAATTTTGGTGAATTAATTTTAGTGTTTGTGAGCTTAATTTCGAAAAAGGACTAAATCACATAAAGGGCAAAAGTTTTGTTTTACTACCCAAATATGTTAAATAGCTAGAGAAACAAAATTTGAGGTCTTTAAACTGCAAATAGGCCATTTAGGGAGTGATGGCCGGCCATAGGGGACAAGAAAGTTGAAAAGTCAAATTTGGTGAACATTAGGTGACTTTTTTTGGTAATAAAATAAAATAAAGAAAAAGTGATCATCTTTTTCATTTCTTCTTCTTCTTCTACCAAAAATGGCAGTAAACATGGGGGTTTTGAGAGCTTAAAGTTTCCTCCACTTAGTTCCCTTGCAAGTAAATGATTTTGATGGTCATTTTTTTATGACTTTTGTATTTTTGGAACCCTTATAGCTTAATCTAGCTAATGGGGGATTATTTTGCAAAATGGTTGAAAGTCTAGGGTTTTTCCATGTGAATATTTATATTGTTTGCTGAATTTTTATGGAATGAAATAAGTCATGGTGGTGTAATAAACAACTTTTGTGAAGTGGTGTTCATGAAAAACACCTAAAAGGACTATTTTGTGAAGTCTCTAAAATAGTTTGAAAATGTGTGAAATAATTGAAATTGTGATTTGCTATAGTTATCAAAAGAATTCGGCTAGGCTTGGTAAGGGAGGAAATTTGATTAAAATATATTTACGAGCCTAGGGGTAAAATCGTAATTTTTGTGAAAGTCTGGGGCAAAATGGTCATTTTGCCAAAGTATAAATTATGAAATGTATTGGTTAATATGATGATTAAAGTAGTGAATTTTATCATTATAGATCAATAAAATCGATATTCAGGCTTAAATCAAAAAGTAAGAGGTTATGGACTAAAATGGAGTAATTGGCCGAAATTACATTCGAGGTAAGTCCGCGTGACTAAATAAACATGTTATCCATGTTATTGTTATTATAGTTGAAATCTATTTTGCTATGGTTGTATTGAATTATATGTTGGCGGAGTTATGTATGAAAAAGTGATGCCAAATGTTAATAAAATTTTTGTGATGATTGAATACATTGGAAATTTGATGGGATATGATATTCCATTGAAACGAGTAACTTGTATGTAAATAATGCAACTTAGTCGCATTTATACATTGAATATTTGATTATGTATATAATGCTTGAATGCACCTATGAGTAATATACGGTGAGATTTAATATGGTAAAAACTCCCGGTTGATCCCTAGGAATAGATCAGATATCCTTGCCGTGGCATTTGGGTGTTATGGATGTGTGCTAGTGTAAGACATGTTAGGGACATGCATCGGCCACATTATGAGAGCCAGTGTAAGACCATGTCTGGGACATGGCATCGGCATTAAGACGAGAGCTAGTGTAAGACATGTGTGGGACATGCATCAGCCTCGATATATACAAGCTAGTGTAAGACCATGTCTGGGACATGACATCGGCATTAAGACGAGAGCTAGTGTAAGACATGTATGGAACATGCATCGGCCTCGAGATATGCAAGCTAGTGTAAGACCTGTCTGGGACATGGCATCGGCTTGACATGTGTCAGTGTAAGACCTGTCTAGGACATGGCATCGACACCGATAGATGAGTGTAACACCCCGTACCCGTATCCTATGCCGGGGCGGAATATGAGGCGTTACCTAACTTGAACTCATACTTACAACCAATTCCGAGTCTTCATAACTTGGAAAATTTAAAACTTTCTTAAACTTATCAATATATTCTTAACATGGGCTTACGAGGCCTAAAACACACATAAAAAATCATTCGGGACCAATCCGGGTCATTTTGACAACTATAGGAAAATGTCACTTGACACAAGGGCACACGTCCGTGTGGGTGGGGCAACATGCTCGTGTGACCATTCCAACATGGCCGTGCTAATGGCACGTGTGTCTCACATAGCCTAATAAAAATAGGGACACGCTCGTGTCCTTCACCCGTGTGGATTTAATTCTAAATGCACACTTATAGAGGATTTCACACGGCTGGTCACACGCCCGTGTTCTTCACACGGCCATGACACGCCCGTGTGCTAGACCATGCCCTTCACAGGGTCGAGACACACGGTCGTGTCTCTGCCCGTGTGTTTACTATCATGCATACTGACTTGAAATTTTTACGTGCAGGGGACACACGGCTGGTCAACACGCCCATGGTGCTGGCCATGTGTAAACACATACCTGTGTGTTTACCCTTGTAGACAAAATCAGGCTATTTACCAAGCCTCTTTGCCACCCTTACTTACACAACCTACACGAAAGCAACCAAAACAAGCACAAGACTATTTTATGCAAATAAAATTAGCCACAATAGATAACATTTCATTTGTGCAATCTACTCATCCATGATCATAACACCATTTGAATATATCAAGATGAATATTAGCCATCATTCAAAGCTTAATACAAAATGAGGAATTTATCCCAAGCCAACACATTTGGCTAAATTAATAACAACACAAAACTCAAGTCTAGTTCCCTATACATGCCATATTCAAAAATATAAATCAAACTATACTGAATGCTTCGATTGATAGTGTGATGGATATCTCTAACTTCCGTTGATCCTTGAGCTAGATAGACGGCACTATAAGAAAAAGGAAAGGAGAAGGAGTAACCATAAAGCTTAGTAAGTTGCATATAAATAATTATACAACAATACTTTGCCATTCATCAACAAGTATCATAATACACAAGTGGGCATAAGCAAGACTTACTCATCAATACTCAATACACATCATATAGCATATAATGTGGCTCACATTTTATACATACCAAATAGATACCTGTATCACTCATGACACGGTTATACTTTCCTCATTAACTAGAAATCAAAACTTCTACCATTGAACCATTCGGAATGCTATCGGATTTACCATAGCATCAAACGTGGGGTAAGATGCCGATGTTGTATCCCAGATACTATCTTACACTGGCTTATATCTCAAGTCAAAGCCATGTCCCAGACATGGTCTTACATTGACTATCATCTCGTAGCCGACGCATGTCCCAGACATGTCTTACACTGGCTTACGTCTCGAGGCCGATGCATGTCCTAGACATGTCTTACACAGCACTTGTCTTAATGTTGATTCCATGTCCCAGACATGGTCTTACAGTAGCTCTCGCAAATGACCCCATCGTTATGGCATGAATATCCGATTTATTTCCTTGGAGTTCCAACGGGAATTTTACTATCTCTACTCTCATCACATTTTCTCATTTCCACAAGACAAGCAATTTATGCTATAATAATTTCGATACAATTTAAACACATATATTATCAAAGTAGTTGTATTATTTACATACAACTTACCTCGGATTACAAAATGTGGCGACTAGTCGATTTAGTCGATTTGCTTGGCTTTCCCTCGGTCTAGGTTCGGATTCGGTAATTCTTGATCTATAATAGAAAAATACACTTATTTAATCACTAAATAAAATTAGGCAATTGAAAATTCATTTCTTTGGTAAAATGACCATTTTGCCCCTAGACCTTGACAAAATGACCATTTTACCCTTGGGCTTAAAAATAGATTTTTATTGAATTTATTTATTTCTCAAGACTAACCAAATCTCTTTGACTCTTATAGAAACTTCAAATTCCCACTATTTCACACATTTATTATCTATTTTACAACTTATGCACATTAGTCCTTTTAGGTGTTTTCATGCTAACACCTTTCACAAAAGTTGTTTATAACACACCCAAGACTCATTTTCTTCCATAAAAATTCAGCAACATCACAAATACTTTCATCGAAAGCCCCTAGACTCTTAATCATTTTGCAAAATAGTACCTTCATTTGAAAGCTCATGTTTCAAGGGCCTCAAAAGTACAAAAATATTTAAGAAAAGCCATTAGGATCACTTACTTGTGAAGGATTAAAGTTGCTGAAATTTTAAGCTCTTAAAACCCCATTCTTTGCTAAAATCAGCAGAGGAAGAAGATGAAAAGGGATGATATCATCCTCCTTTGATCTATTTCTATTTTTGGTCAAAATAAGCCACCTAACCCACCAAATTTTAAAATTTTGTCTCTTCTTTGACTCTATGGCCAGCTATGCTCCTTTAAAAGGGTCTAATTTCCCTTTAAAATCCCTTAATTTTGATTCTTTAATAAAATAACACCTTTAGCTATTAAATTAGGACTTTTGCACTTTATGCGATTTAGTTCTTTTTCGTAATTGGGCTCACAAACATTAAAATTAGCTCACCAAATTTTTCATGCACTAATATAAACATGTTATTACTCTATATTAATAATAAAATAATTTCTATAACTTTGGATTTGTGGCCCCGAGGCCACTATTCTGACTAGCCCCAAAATTGGGCTATTACAATGAGAGCGATGTAAGACACATGCAGGACATGGCATCGACCTCGATATATGAAAGTCGATGTAAGGCACATGCAGGGCATGACATCGACTTAGATGTGTGAGCCAGTGTAAGACCATGTTTGGAACATGGCATCGACATCGTACCCTATGTTTGAGGCCTAGTGATTATCCTGTAGTATTTCAAATGGTTCAACGGGAATTTACGGTTTAAGTCAAAATGATAGAGCTTATGGCTATGTTGTGTGTGGTACAGGTACTTACATGAAATTTATGAGATGTGAACTCAATTCATGTTTTATGATTAGTAAAGAATGAATATGAGCATGTTGAGTAACACAGGTATGTATGCCAAGCTCATAAGAAATGATTTCGATTTATGATGCACATTTGATGAAGATGTACATGGGTAATTCATGCCTATAAGAATGATTTTGTGATGAACTTATGATTATAAGTCTATACTTATGATGTATAAATATGTATTTTTACCAATGTGGTGAAAATGAATTAATAAGGTGTGATAAACTTAGTATCACTAATTTACACTAAAACAGTTTTCGACAGCAGCAGCAGTCCGAATATGAAAATCCACCATAAATTGTGAAAATTGAGTTAGACGCTAAATAAAATATGAAATTAAATGTTAATAAGTATAGTTTCACATAGAGGAAACAGTGCATGAAGGAGAATTTCATATTATGCGATATTTGAAATTTTGTGAGACAGAGTCAGAATGATTTCGAAATTCCCTGTTTTGAATATGAAAAATCATTAAAAATTATACAAAAAATAGTTATGGATTATAATTTATATGCTTAGAATAATTAATGAGTCTATTTTCAAAAGAATTAAACAAAAACATCATCCGAATCCTAATAGAGAGATAATTTATTTTTAGTGAAGAGGGGTCGGAACTGTTGGACAGCAAAATAGGGGTGACTTTAAAGAATAAAATGTACTTATTGGTTAGATCAAAAATTCTGAAAATTTTATGGTAGGAATATATGTGAGTCTAGTTTTAGAGAAAATTAGTATAACTTAATTTGGAGTTCTATATTTCCAGATATAAATAATTTAATGACTGTGACTCGAGAAAATAGCTTGACCTGAACATAAATAAAAGTAAAAATATGGTTGTATTACCCTGAGAAGCAAGTTGATAAATTGCTTATTATTTTCATACGGTTTTACTAAGCTATAAAGCTTACTCCCTTCCTTTCCTTTTCTTTACTGTTTTCAGGTTAGCTCGAGATTGGAGATCGTCGGAGGTAGCATCACACTATTAGGCCATCACCTTTGGAATATTGATATTTGTTAAACATGTTTAAGTGAGTGGCATGTATAGGGACTAGGTTTTTATGATATGTGTTATTATGATTAGTCTAATGTATTGGTCTATATTGAGTTATTGGTATATGGCCAAGAGGTGTGTCTCATATTTTGCTATGTTCTAGTTCTTGTGATGAGATGATGTGATTATGCTTGTTGGCCTTATATGGTTGGTGTTCATGTTATGAATGTGTCTAATATGAGATGCTAAACCATTAAAATGGTGTCATGATATGTGTCCTCGGTGTGTATAAATATGTGAAAGATTAAGGGTAACATAAAGGCTTACAAAATAGCCTAAGTGTTGGTCACACGGGTTGAGACACTGCCGTGTGTCTCAACCGTGTGGGGGATATGGCCTTAGCACACGAGCGTGTGGCTTGGCCTTGTGGTTGAAATTATTTTTCGATGTCATAGTCAGAGAGTTACACGGCCTGAGGATATAGACGTGTCGAAGGCACACGGTCGTGTCCCTGTGTCCACACGGGTGTGTGACCTTGTGTCATGGAAAAATTTTCTAAGTCTTCCTAAAACTTTCTAAGGTTCTCGGTTTAGTCCTTAACTACTTTCAATGCATGTTTAGGGCTTCATAGGCCCGTGTATGGGACATTATGCATGTGCATGAAAAGTTTTTATACGAAAGAAATTCTGTAGCCAATTTTTGCATGTTTGTGAACAATTAAGTCTGGTAATGCCTCGTACCCTATTTCGGAATCGGTTACAGGTAAGGGGTGTTACAAACACCTAGGATAAGAATAAGTATGAAATTATTACGATATGGTACAAGTATGTACGTAAAGCTTATGATTATTAAATTCGTGAAATGATGATTTCAGGGTAAGTTTGTGATGTAATGAATTATGGTCATGAGATTATGGTAAATTACATTATCTTATATCATATTACTTGAATGTTAAATGTATGGTAAGATTGGCTTATTTCTTTCGTACGAGCTTACTAAGCTATATAGCTTACTCCATTTTATTTTTTTCATGTTTTATAGTGTTACTAAGCTAGCTCGGATTGGAAATCGTCGGAAATCGTATCACACTATCAAACTGTCATTTTGGGTATCGATGTTTTTAAACATTTTGAGTATATGGCATGTATAGGGACTTGGTCATTTTGATATATGTGTCATTATGAATTTGTCCAAATGTATTGGCTTATATTTGTTTAAAGTGATTTGGTATTTAGCCATGTAATTGGCTTATTTTGGCTAAAATGGTTGTAGACCTATTTATATAAGCATATGTGCCAATGCCTTTTGTTTATGTGTTTTGTAATGGGTTGCCATATGCTTATTAATGATTAAATAGCTTTGTAGTTAAATGATTGAGTTTAGTTCACTGGTATGCTAGAAGATCTATATGATACAATGCATGTTAATAGTAGCCATATTGAAGCTTGTAGAATGTGAGTTTAGTATGATTGGATTTGGTAAAATATGATGTTGTAAGTATGTTAAGTGTTGATAACAAACGACATGAATTAGCCTTGATTTTGGATGTCTTGGTTGCCTAAATATGCTATGATTTGTGCCATTAAGTTTGTGAATGTGTGTGTGCAAATGGGGGTGGCAAAAGGCTTGGTAAATAGCCTTTATTTTGTCCATATGGGTAGACACATTGGCGTGTGTGACTCATGGCCTGTGCCATAGGCATGTGTTTTGGCTATGTGTCCTTTGCACCTTAATTTTGAGAAACAGAATGCTCAGAATTAAGCACACGGGCAGAGACATGGGCGTGTGTCTAAGCCTGTGAGGGACACGACCTCAAGCACGGGCGTGTGCCCTGATCGTGTGAAGTCTGCACCTATTTTATGAAAATTAAATTAACCATATGGCCTAGCACATGGGCGTGCGACTTGGCCTTGCGACTTCAATTTGTTCATGCCTTGCATGTCAAAGAGTTACACGGGTTAGGGATACGAGCGTGTGTGACTAGATAGCCTGACCACACGGGTGTGTCCCGAACCACACGGGCATGTGACCCCTATATATGGCAAAAAAAATTATATGATTTGTAAAAATTTCTTAAGATCCTGGTTTAGTCCTGAACCATTTTTAATGCATGTTTTAGGCCTCGTAGGCTCGTATTAGGGAATATATGATTGGATGCAAATGGTTTTTAATTTGGTTGAAAATTTAGGAGTCGGAGTTGTATGATTGTTGTGATGTAAGTCTGGTAACTACTCGTAACCTTGTTTTGGCATCGAATACGAGTGAGGGGTGTTACAATAATGGCATGTATAGGTTATTTTGGCTAATGTTGGCCTATACGCTTTGTTGATATTTTTGGTCATTTGTTTGACGTGTGTGTTGGCATTTTGATGATAGAATAAGTCTAGTATATGGTATGTAAATATTTTCTTTCCAATGGTTGATGAATAATTAGTATGGTTGAATTATGGAAGATGAAAATTGTGGCATGATTATACATACTAAATATGTTCTTTGTGATAGGATGTAATTGTGATAAATTGGTGCTTTGGTGCAAATGATTTATATGGTCATTTGATACTAGTTTTAGATTGGAGTTTTGGTACCAAATGGTTGTTTTGTTAAGTGATTTACATGGTAAGTTTTGATGCAAATATGCATATGTAACACCCTTAACCCGTATTTGTTGCTGGACTAGGGTTAAAGGCGTTACCGGAAAAATCTAAACATCTCACATTCCTTTCCCAAACATCATAGCATCAAAGTCACACATCATTAAACAGTCCCTAACAAAGGTCAACGAGACCTTAATCATGCTTTAGAAAGGGGTCGAGACTAAACCGAGCTCATACAAAATTTTCCAAAACTTAAACATTTTTCCAAGTTACAGAGGTCACACGCCCCTGTGAACAGGCCGTGTGTCTTACAAGGCCTTAGACACACCCATGTGTCTAAACAGTGGCAAAACAGCGTATACATACTGACTTAACCACACGGCCACAAGACACACCCGTGTTCCTTGGCCGTGGTCGAAGCTGACTTGGGTCAACGGCCAACCACACGTCCGTGTGTCTAACCCGTGTACCCTTCGAAATGGCCACACACGCCCATGTGCTAAGGTTGTATGCCTCACACAGTCATCAGACACGCCTGTGTGTCTAGGCCGTACTCAAGACTGACTTGTATAACTAAGTTATAATAGACACACGGTTGAGACACACGCCCGTGTGCTCATCCGTGTGGAGTGAATTTAGGCTTGGTTTAAACCACATTTCCTACCTATCTCAAGCACACAAAAACCACAACATTTTAGCATTATTTGCATACATTTAAAGGCAACCAAAACATGCCAATTTATATATATTTCATGCCATTCAAATACCATCCAATTCACTACTCAATTTCACAACCAAACACACCTAATCAATGTACCAGAATCATCACAACTTACATAAGTTCCAAATACATAGACTCATCACTTTATCATATACTTCATATCACAAAATTACCAATTCATCATTCCATACTCAAACCATCACATGAACATTATATACATCATATGACTTACCTATCAAATACACCATTTAGGCCAAATTAAAAGGCCATACATACCAATATTTATAAGCCAAATCTCATGGCTAGATATTCACATCACAAAGTATACCAAAATACTTCTAGCCTATACATGCCATATACTATATATACAACTCTCAAAATGGTACCAAAATAGATGTCCGATAGTGTGAATGAGTCGCTGACGATCCCCGGATCCAAGCTAGCTTTATGACACTTTAAAACAGAGAATATTTCACACAGTAAGCTTTTAAAGCTTAGTAAGTTCATGATATAACACATTTAACTCATCAATTAAAATATAATTATATCAATTAGCTAACACTTAATGCAACTCATCTCATCCTTCATTTACATAACCTTTCATCTACTTCATACTTAATATCATCAACCACATAGATTTCGTACATACCTGTATCATCACGTTCTTACCTATCACATTTATCATTTCGATGCTCGATGCACTACTCTATTTGATCATACTCGAACATTTAATGAACTCGCACATTTAGAGCCAATTTAATTAGCCGAAGTTATAATATTATCAAACACTTAGTGCCATTTCATTAAACTGAAGTTATATTGGTATCACACACATAGTGTCATTTATTCAGCCATCACTATTATATTCTCACGCACTCAGTGCCATTTTTAATAGCCATATCTACTTCATTTTTCGCACACTTAGTACCTTAAATTCGATTCACATTTCACATACTCCAACTTCTCAATCTAATTTCTATTTATTTCAACACATACAAACATTGTACGAACAATATGTATTATACACAAACTTACCTCAAACGTAAAAATGACGATATTAGTCGATCAATCGAGCACTTTGTTTTTGCCTCGATCTAGGTCCGAATTCCTCCTTTCTTGATCTATATGTATTCAAATTAACTCTTTTATTCAACAACTTATTCAATTCAATCCATATACACATATTTAGGGTATTTTACAAATTAACCCTCACATTTCCACATTTTGACAATTTAGTCCCTAATTCACAAAATCACAAAATACACAAAATTTCTTTGCACACATGCCTAGCCTAATATACATGGTATTCATATAAGCCCATATGTTTCATTTATTTCACATTTTAGTCCCTAAAAATCTCATTTTTATAATTTAGCCCAAATTACTCAAATTCATCAAAAATTCAAAGACAAAATATACTAACCCAACACATATATTTCATTTTCCATGAACTAACATTTCAAAACTCACAAAATCAACATTGGTATAATTCCAAATCATCATCAAAATCAGAAACTGAAACATATGCTTTATAGAACACAAAGCAACGATCGCAAAAACATAGAAATTATAAAAAACTGAGCAAAATACATATCTTAATCAACAATTACAAGTGCCGAACCCTAGTTGGTTTTCTTCTTCTTTTTCTTTGATTTTCGGCAAGCATGGATGATAATGGCCAATTTTCATGCTTTTGTTTTATTTTAATTTACATTATTAAGCCATTTGCATTTTTAACCTTTTTATTTTCATTATAAAATCACATATATTAAGGCCATTAATGTCCATTAACCATATCAATGGTCTAATTGTATCATAAGGACCTCTCCTTTAATAAGACTTAACAATAAAGCACTTTAACAAATAGAAGACCATTTTTACATTTTACGTGATTAGGTCCTTTTATCAAATTAAGCACACAACCAATAAAATTTCAACACGAAACTTCCACACATGATTAAACACATACTGTAAACACAGAATATAATATTAAAATATTTTTTTACTTGGATTTGTGGTCCCGAAACCACTATTCTGACTAGGGTCTAAACTGGGTTGTTACAGCATATATGTAAGTTGAACAATTGGTTATATTGAACACATGATTAGTCATGTTTATAAATTTTTATTTGAGGTGCCTAAGGGCATATTGGTTGTATGTGATCATACCATTTGTATAAGGCTTGATTATGCTTGTTTTGGATGCCTATTTATAGCTTGTGTATATGTTCATTGTTGGGTGTAGGTACATGTCAAATTAGGTCAGAAATATGGCTTGTAAAATGATCTATTTTCGTCCACACGGGTAGAGACACAAACGTGTGTCTCAGCCGTGTGTGACCCATGGCCAGGTGACATGGGCGTGTGTTCCTTTTAGCTTTCAAAGGGTTACAAGTCAGGCTGCTACACGGCCTAGCACACGGACATGTGGCTTGGCCGTGTGGCCCAAGTCAGCGAGTTACACGGGTATGGACACAGGTTGGGATACGAAACTGTGTCCCTATTTCGAATGACCTCACGGCCTAAGACACGGCGCATCTCTTGGCCGTGTGACCCCAACAGCTTTGAAATTTTTCAATGTTTTCCGAAAAATTCTTAGAGTTTCTGATTTAATCCCAACTTGTTTCTAATGCGTATTTAAAGCTTCGATGGCTCGTATAAGAGACAATATATATGATGTTGATTTGGTTTTAAGGTGATTATTATTATGTTGTGAAATGTTTGAAATTTCTATCTGTTTTATTTGTAATCTCCGGTAATACTTCGTAACCCTGTTTCGGTGATAAATTCGGGTTAGGGTTGTTACACACCCTTTTTGAAACAGACTAAGTTTTCTTCAGAAATTAAAGCAAATGCTTTATACAACTTTTTTTAAAACTCTGATAGTTCTGCTAGGCCATTTCGGTGGTCAATGTAATATTCCAAGTTCGAGCTTAACATCTAGGCCTGATTGGGAGGTTATATATACATACATCAAAATAAAAAATTGGAAATAAAATTGACTTTACTAAGATATATAAAATATGAAATCTTAGAATTAACGACAATATGGGAAGTTGAGTGATTTGACAGACACTTTTGCGATTTCAAAATTTTAAAAATTTAAAAAAATCTGAAGGGTTAAAATTGATATTTTAAAAATTTAGGAGAAAAAAAAAAGCGAAGCCCCATATTTAAAAATCGAATTTTCAAAGTTTAGTTAAATTGAAAACGCAAGCTATTAGTATCGTCATTTTTTAAAAATAATAATAACTAAAATAAAATATGAGAAAATTCATATCTTTTTTTATACTGGCTCATTTCATCACCGGAGAACCCAAAGCACTTCAATTGCTGGTGACGAAAACTTCAAAAGATTTCTAGATAATAATTAGCTACAAAATAAAAATAAAAATAAAAATAAAAGGTAAGGCAAAACAACCAGAAAAGAAAGAAAATAATGTGAATAATAGTAATAATAAAATAATAAAAAATAATGTTAGATAGCAATAAATAGAGAAATAAATAAATAAAATATAAAAAGGATGGGGCCGAAGCTGGATGAATAAATAAAATATAAAATATACCTGACGCGGGTTGAATGAATTGGGTATAGTGGCCTGCGACAACGACGATGGAAGCACGGTAGGGTAGGATCGATGGGGCCGAGGCTGGGACAGTTGGCCTAGGTAAAAAGCTACGACGGTGAGCAGTGAAGCATCCGGGTAGGAGAGAGGCTAGGATGGCAGCACACAAATCGATCGAGGCGGGCAACAATGGTGTAAGAACGGTCTAATAATGGAGCGGGAAAAAAGAGGAATATGGAAAAAAGAGGAATGAGATAAATTATGGGTTAAAGGTCTTTGGTTTTAGAGGGAATTTCTATATTTTCTGTTTTGCGCATCTTTCTCCTGCAAATTAACTCCCTATATTTATAGTAATAGAAACTTGAGAGTTCTAGATTGATCAAACTTAATGATTTAATCAATCTACAAGGTAAAATTGAAAAATAAATAAATAAAAGCAATTTATTCAAAATTAATCTAAATTATCTTAAGAAAATTATAATAAAATAATACTAATTCAAACTCCTAATTAATTAATAATGATACTAATAAAATCCATAAGTATCATGGTATAATTTTGATAATAATCATCTTATTCTAATAAATACCTAAGAATTTAATAACAAAAATCTTATTCTAAATAAACTATAATGGTAATAATAAATTACCACACACAAAACTAATTTAACTAAACTTTAAAATAAAAGGGTTAACTATGCAATTAATCTCTCACTTAAAAATGAAAATTCAAATTAATTCCTTATATCGAGTTCAATTTAATCTTGAAATTAAACTACAAATTCAAATACACTAACAATATCACAAATTTTTATTATTAAAATATATTTCTTTTTCAAACGATAAATTTAAGTTTATTATGATCAATAAAGATTATCCTCAAAATAAATACAATGTCTTTTTCTTAAATGGGAAAAGAAAAGAAAGTTTCTATTAGATGACTTTTGCACTCAAAAATGGGATTTTCCAATCCAAATTCGAGACACATATATACACCACAAAAAGATGATTAATGTCATTTTAGGAACATCATAATCTTTTGGTGGCTAAATGCATCACATTAACACATCGTTTCAACTTAACATTTAAAACATTACTGGAATCACCACTATTAATTTGCAAAGGTGAGGAAGGTTTCATGTGACAGCCTAAAATTGACCCTAGTCGGAAGGTGGTCTCGGGACCACAAAACCGAGGCATAAAAATAATTAAAAATTTATTTTGATGCCTATAATATGTGTGTGCTCATGTATGACATTTTATGATGATTGATTTAGTGTTATAAAGGTGAATTCCACAAGAAAGGACTTAGTAATGAACTTTGAAAGTATGATAGGGAAATGTGTGATGACTAATTAAAGCATGCATGCAAAATAATGGACTTGCATGTCAAATTCCCCTTTATAGGTGGTGGCGGCCATGACAAGGAGGATGGGCTAAACATGTCATGAAACATGTTTTGTTGGTGCATTAGGGTGAAATAATAAACAAAGGTGTATGGGTGATAAAAAATGAAAAAAAATGTGTGTGAGTGTGGTAATCCCCCATTGCCGTGAGTTGTAGAGAAGGAAAGAAAAAATTTTGTTCATCCTTTCTTTGAGCCAAAACTAAGGAAGAAGGAGGATTTTTGCTTCATGCTTGGTTTGGAAGAGATCTAGAAGGAGATTTGGCTAAGTTTGCATCAAGATTAAGGTATGTATGAGGTTGTGTTAGGAGTTTCATGCATGTTTTGGTTGCTAACTTGATGTGCATGTTAGCCATGGCTCAAATCTTTGTTAAGCCATGGAAATGGTATTTGGCCAAAGTTGTTATGGTGATAAAGCCATTGCATGCTAAGTGTGAAGCTTGATGATGATGCATGCAATGATGGATTGTCTACTCTTGAGTAAGATTTTGAGCTTTCTTTTGTTTTATCATGATTGAAGTTGAAAAGGAGCATGATTGTCATATTCGCCATGATGCATTCATGAGCATGGTTCATGCTTCTTGCATGTTAGTTAAAATTTGTGTTTTGGATGGCTATGGACACCTTGAAATTCGCCATGCTCAAATATGTATATATATGTTTGCACATGATGTTTTGGTTATGAAGGAAGTGATGAATAAGTTTGTTTAAAGAAGAAGATGTTGAAGAATAATTGTGAAATGGTAAGCACATTCGCCTAGCACACATATGAGTGCTTGATGCTATATTGTAAGTTTTGAGCTACAATATGCAAAGCATTAACTAGTAAAATGCATGCTGTTTTTGTGTGGTATTAAGTGCATAATTGGCCTCAACATGGACAAGTATATTCGGCCTTGGGTAGCCTATTGAAGGCCTTAGCTTTTCCTTGATGCTCGAATAAATTGTATTGAATTGCTTGATGTAGTATAAAATGTGCATGACCATTGTGTATTCAAGCTAAAGGGTGGCCATATGACCATTTAAATTCCTTGTCATATTCGGCCATAAGCTAGCACAATGAGGTTTTGATAAATTGAATTTGTTTGAATTAGCTCAAGAGCTAAGAGGGCCACAATTGGACAAGGGGAAGGAAAAAGTAATCGAATAGCCGTAAAAGCCGTTCGACAACATCCGAGGTAAGTCCTCAAGAAGTGACCTTACTTGAATTATGTGGAATGAAATATGGATGTATTGATTATTGATTTATGTGTGTATGAGTATTGAATGATACCGGGCTAAGTCCCGAGGCGATTATGTTAGTGATTATAATTGTGTTTGAGCCTTAGTAACGAAAATAAATATGTATGTCCAATGATTATTGATGTATGTGTGCATGAGAAATTGAATGATATCCGGGCTAAGCCCAAGACAATTATGCTGGAAATTATAAGCGGGTTAAGACCGAAGGCAATTGTGCTAGTGGCTACATCCGGGCTAAGACCGAAGGCATTCGTGAGAGTCATTCTATCCGGGCTAAGACCAAGGCATTTGTGCAAATCGTGATATCCGGGTTAAGTCCGTGAGGCCTTGGTGCGGGTTACCATAACCGGGCTATGTCCCGAAGGCGATTGATCGAGTAGCGACTTCGGTTAAACTCGAAGGTATGTGATTTGAAAATTATAAGCTTGCTGGAAAATTTCAGCTAATGCACTTGTGAAATTTCCCAATGACAAGGTAAGTGCGGTGTGTGCTTTATGCGCTAGGAGTAAGAGCGTGTGAATATCCGCTCCTATGATGGAACGAGTTATCGGCCTTAATGAAGCCGTTATTTGTGTATGAACATAAGAGTTGGGATGGTGAAGTAAGTATGATTATGTGAATGTGCATTAATGAAATGATGCATTTAACTATGTGAATGTATTGCTGTAATTAGAGTTGATTATATTCCTTGAGACTTACAAAGCATAAAAATGCTTACTCCGCGCTTTGGCTCTCGGTTTTCTAGATTTCGCCGATAGCAATCGGATTCGGGATCGTTGAAGTCGAAGCCATCCACACTATCAAGCCCCCATTTTGGTATAAATTCTTGGTTGAACTTGAAATGGCATGTATAGGACTACCCTTGTTGGTTTAAATATGTTATGATGTATATGTGTACGGCCATGCGAAAATGGCTCGTAATAGTGAAGTATCAACTTAAACTATTTGCGGTTTGTATATATATATATGGTGTCATGATGTGACTATGAATTGGAAATGGGAATGTTGGTCACATGATCAGCCATTGGCATGGTTAAAATGATCATATGTGGACCTATGTAAGGCAAGACTAGTTGGTTCATGGAGACTACAAAATAGGTAAGACCTACCTTAAAACAGATGCTGCCAGCTTCAGTAACGTGAATGTGAAAAATCACCAAAATTTGTAGGAATGGTATTAAATAGTGAATCAGCTATGTAAATTAACATTGATGAGTCTATTTTCATATGGAAGAAACGAAATGGTCATAGGAGTTACATGTTAAGAGATATTAAAGCTATTGTAAGACAGGGCCAGAACGGTTTTTGGGTTCCCTGTCGCAACTTTAAAATTTACTATAAATTATCCAGAAAGAATTAGGAGACATACCTTATATGTACAGATTCCATTTTGAGTCTAGTTTCATTAGAAACAAACGGCACCAGCATTAAAGCTCTGTACAGAGAGATATTCAAGTTATACCGCGCGAAGGTCAGAGCAGTCGATCCCTGTAACATGGGTGACTTTAACTAATAAACTGTACCAATTGGCCCAACCAAAAATTCTAGAAATAAATCCATGGATGGATATATGAGTCTAAATTCATGGAAAATTTACGAAACCAGTTTCGAGTTTTGAAACTCGAGATATGATTTTAAGGCGACAGTGACGCAGTTTTTCCAGCCTGACTGGAAACGTCCAATGGATGGGCAAAACAAGTGAACTTGGCTTGCTAACCCCTCGTGTCCGACACCGGCGATGGTCTCGGGTTCGGGGTGTTACAATTTTATTGGTATCAGAGCCACGGTTTATTCGATTCTAGGACTACCGTGAGGTGTTTGGGGTCTAGCTATACATGCCATTAAATGATGAATCGATAGTGTGGTGATTTCTGACAATTTGACTTTGAGTTTGTTTTTAGCAATGGATCCCGATCCCAACCGAGCAATAGCTGATGATGTGGAGAGTGTGGCGCTGCTCCGACAAGGGACAGCGCCGGCGGACTCTCAACCTATGGCCAGCAATCCGAATGATGAGGCTAGGCAAGCCTTTTATAGTGTGATGAGCGAATGGTTTAATCAATACATTCGAACTAACACGGCTGTCCCACAACCTCCATTCCCGACAAATGCAACCCCAAGACCTACAATACCTCCGTGGCTGACCAAATAAGGTCAAGTAAGCCCCGATCGATAGGATTCAAAACATGGGGCCACTGAATTTAAAGCTACGGATGATGATGATGCCGAACGAGCTGAATTTTGGTTGGACAACACTATCCGGTGCTCGATGAGCTATCTTGTACACCGATGAGTGCTTAAAGTGTACCATCTCCTTGCTACGTGATTCCACCTACTATTGGTGGAGTACTCGACTTCGTGGTACCTAGAGAGCAAGTGACTTGGGAATTCTTTCAAACCAAGTTCAAAAAAAAAAAGTATATCATCGAGATTCATCGACCAAAAGCGAAGGAATTTCTTGATCTTAAGCAAGGTTCTATGTCGGTTACCGACTATGAACGAAAATTTGTGAGGCTTAGCCGATACACGCGAGAATGCATTTCGTCCGGCTATTATGTAAACGCTCGAGGATGGGCTGAATGATGATATAAGGATGTTCGTTGGCATTCTCGAAATACGAGAGATCGTAGTACTTGTTGAGCGAGCTTGTAAAGTCGAAGAGCTTAGAAAGGAGAAACAAAAAGCTGATGTGGGAACTGGAGAATTCCAAAAGAGGTCCTCGGGATAGTCTCTTCAACAGGCACCGAAGAGATTTCGAGATGATGTGAACTGGTCTAGAGGCGCTTTGGGCTTTCCTAGACGAGGACGCGATCGACCCCCTGTGACCACACGAGTCACTTGATCGCCGATGGTGGAAATGATCGCCGAGAGGGCGGAGTGTCAACATTGTGGCAAATGGCATTCGGGAGCTGTTGGTTTCGTGATCGCTCTGCTATAAGTGTGGATCGGCCGACCACTTTAGGAAGGATTGCCCGAGGATGCTTGAGCAGAATGTGAGTCGAGTGGAAACTCGGGTGCTACCATCGCTCGAGGTAGGCCACCTAGAAATATGGGCAATGTCGATGGCGGTCGAGAGGATCTAGAGATGCTACCATCAGATCCGAGGCTCGTGCTCTGCGAGGACTTATGCCATACGCCAGCGCGAGAGGATGCCTCTCCGGATGTCATTACGGTGCTTTCACTCTTTTCAATACTAATGTGATTGCTTTGATTGACCACGGTTCTACTCAATCTTATATATGTGAAACCTTAGCATCCAAGAAGACTTTGCCTATTGAGTCTCGAGTTTGTAATTCGGTGTCAAACCCCTTGGGTCATTACGTGCTTGTCAACAAAGTGTGCAAGAAAAGTCCCTAGTGTTCCGAGGTTCTTGTTTCCGGCGGACTTGATGCTTTTGCTGTTCGATGAATTGACGTTATTCTTGGTTTGGATGGGTTGACCATGCACGATGCGGTCGTAAATTGCAAAAGCAAGACTATCGATTTGAGGTCTTGCGAATAACGAGATAATTCGGGTTAAGTCTACGGACTTAAAGGGGTTGCCACCGTAATATCAGCAATGTTGGCCCGAAAATATGTAAGAAAAGAGTGCGGCGTACCTTGTGTACGTGCTTTCGATGACAAGGAATCGAAAAGAAACCCGAATCTATGCCCGTGGTTTGTGAATACCGGATGTTTTCCTCAAGAATTGCCGGTTTACCACTGTTCGGAAATAGAATTTGGCATCGAATTGGTACCGGTACCACTCCAATTTCGATAGCTCCGTATCGTATGGCACCAACGAATTAAAGGAGTTGGAAGCTCGGTTGCAAGAATTGGTGGATAGAGGTTTTGCTCGCCGAGTTTTTCGCCTTGGGGTGCGCCGGTGTTGTTCGTGAAAAGAAGGATGGAACCATGCGGTTGCAGCATCGATTATCGTCGACTTAATAAAGCGACAATAAAGAACAAATATCCGTTGCCACGTATCGATGACTTGTTCGATCAACTAAAGGGAGCCTCAGTGTTCTCGAAAATAGATTTGAGATCGGGCTATTATCAATTGCGAATCCGAGATTGGACGTACCCAAGACCGCCTTGAAATGAGATATGGTCACTATGAGTTCCTAGTGATGCCGTTTGGGCTCACTAATGCCCTCGGTATTTATGGATTTAATGAATCGGATCTTTAGACCATATTTGGATCGATTCGTAGTCGTGTTCATTGATGACATCTTGGTCTATTCAAGAAATGAGACCGAACATCTGAACACCGCGGTTAGTGCTGCAAATTTTACGGGATAAGCAATTATATGCTAAGTTCAGCAAGTGTGAGTTCTGGTTAAGAGAGGTTAGCTTCTTGGGTCATGTGGTATCTGCATCGGGTATTCGAGTCGACCCGAATAAAATTTCAGCCATACTTAATTGGAAGCCTCCGAGAAATATTACCGAGGTTCGAGCTTTTTGGGGCTTGCGGTTATTACCGACGATTTGTAAAGGCTTCTCAACGATAGCCACGCCGATGACGGTTACTCCAAAAGGATGTTAAGTTCGAATGGACGGAGAAATGCCAAAAAGTTTCGATCAATGAAAACTTATTTGATGAAGCCCCAATTCTAGTGCAACCCGAGTCCAAAGAAAGAGCTTGTCATCTATAGCGACGCCTCTCTACTTGGGTTAGGTTGCGTATTAATGCAAGAAGGTCAAGTTGTGGCCTATGCGTCGAGGCAATTAAAGCCACATGAGAAAAATTATCCGACTCATGATCTCGAATTGGCCGCCATCGTATTCGCCTTAAAGATTTGGCGACATTACTTATTTGGTGAAAGGTGCCATGTATACTCGGATCACAAAAGTCTCAAATATTTGATGATCCAAAGAGACTTAAATCTACGACAAAGACGTTGGCTCGAGCTGTTAAAGGATTACGAGCTGGTCATTGACTATCACCCGGGAAAGGCGAATGTGGTTGCGGATGCCTTGAGTCGTAAATCATTATTTGCTTTACGAGCGATGAACGTGCACTTGTCTGTTCGATCCGATAGTGTGTTAGTAGCTGAATTGAAAGCCAAACCACTATTGATACATCAAATTCGAGAAGCTCAAAAAGTCGACGACGAGTTGGTCGCAAAACGGCCGAGTGTGTTCCAAACAAGGATTCGAGTTTCAAATCGATGATGACGATTGTTTGAGGTTCAAAAGTCGTCTGTGTTCCAAAGAATTGAACTCATTTCGATAATTCAAATGAAGCCCATTGTAGCCGAATGGCAATCCACCCGGGAGTACGGAGATGTACAATGATTTGAAACGTCGGTTTTGGTGGCATGGTATGAAGCGAGACATCTCCGACTTTGTTTCGAGATGTTTAATATGTCAACAAGTGAAAGCGGAACATCGGTGCCTTCGAGGATTACTTCACCAATCACGATACCCGAGTGGAAATGGGATCGAGTCACAATGGACTTTGTATCCGGACCGCCATTGTCGCAAGTAAGAAGGATGCGGTTTGGGTCGTGGTAGATCGATTGACTAAGTCGGCCCACTTTGTCCCCGTCGTCGGATTTTTCAATTGACAAATTAGCTGAATTGTACGTTTCTCAGATTGTGAGATTACACGGGGTGCCTATTTCCATCGTGTCGGATAGAGATCCGAGATTTACCTCGCGATTTTGGAAAAAGTTGCAAGAAGCTTTGGGTACCAAGTTGCATTTCAGCACCGCCTTTCACCCCCAAACCGATGGTCAATCCGAGCGGATAATTCAGATACTTGAGGATATGTTAAGATGTTGCGTCCTCGAGTTTAGTGGTTTATGGGAACGGTATTTGCCGTTGATTGAATTCGCTTACAACAACAGCTTTCAATCAAGTATTAAGATGGCACCCTACGAGGCCTTGTACGGTCGTAAATGCCGTACACCATTGTTTTGGACCGAGCTCGGTGAAAGCAAGATTTTCGGGTGGATTTGATTAGGGATGCTGAACGAAAGTGAAAGTAATCCGTGAAAGTCTGAAGATAGCCTCCGATCGTCGAAGTCGTGCGCGGACTGAAGCGTAAGGATATCGAGTATCGTGGGTGATAAAGTGTTTCTCAAGGTATCGCCTTGGAAAAAGATACTCGATTCGGTAGTAAGGGCAAGTTGAGCCCGAGGTTCGTTGGGCCATATGAGATATCCGAAGCGAGTCGATCCAAAGGCATATCGTTTGATTTTGCCCCCGAACTCGAAAAGGTTCACGATGTCTTTCACGTTTCGATGCTTCGACGCTATAGATCCGATCCATCGCACGTGATTAGTCCATCGAAATTGAAATTCAAGCTAATATGAGTTATGAGGAAGAACCGATTCGTATCCTATCACGAAGTGAAAGAGTTGTGAAACAAGCGGGTTCCGCTAGTAAAAGTGTTATGGCTCAAGCACGGGATAGAAGAAGCTACTTGGGAGACCGAGAACTCTATGAAAGAGTGATATCCAAACCTATTTACGGTAAGATTTTCGGGACGAAAATTTCTTAAGTGGGGAGAGTTGTGACAACCCAAAATTGACCCTAGTCGGAAGGTGGTCTCGGGACCACAAAACCGAGGCATAAAAATAATTAAAATTTATTTTGATGCCTATAATATGTGTGTGCTCATGTATGACATTTTATGATGATTGATTTAGTGTTATAAGGGTGAATTCCACAAGAAAGGACTTAGTAATGAACTTTGAAAGTATGATAGGAAATGTGTGATGACTAATTAAAGCATGCATGCAAAATAATGGACTTGCATGTCAAATTCCCCTTTTATAGGTGGTGGCCGGCCATGACAAGGAGGATGGGCTAAACATGTCATGAAACATGTTTTGTTGGTGCATTAGGGTGAAATAATAAACAAAGGTGTATGGGTGATAAAAAATGAAAAAAAATGTGTGTGTGTGTGGTAATCCCCCATTGCCGTGAGTTGTAGAGAAGGAAAGAAAAAATTTTGTTCATCCTTTCTTTGAGCCAAAACTAAGGAAGAAGGAGGATTTTTGCTTCATGCTTGGTTTGGAAGAGATCTAGAAGGAGATTTGGCTAAGTTTGCATCAAGATTAAGGTATGTATGAGGTTGTGTTAGGAGTTTCATGCATGTTTTGGTTGCTAACTTGATGTGCATGTTAGCCATGGCTCAAATCTTTGTTAAGCCATGGAAATGGTATTTGGCCAAAGTTGTTATGGTGATAAAGCCATTGCATGCTAAGTGTGAAGCTTGATGATGATGCATGCAATGATGGATTGTCTACTCTTGAGTAAGATTTTGAGCTTTCTTTTGTTTTATCATGATTGAAGTTGAAAAGGAGCATGATTGTCATATTCGGCCATGATGCATTCATGAGCATGGTTCATGCTTCTTGCATGTTAGTTAAAATTTGTGTTTTGGATGGCTATGGACACCTTGAAATTGGCCATGCCCATATATGTATATATATGTTTGCACATGATGTTTTGGTTATGAAGGAAGTGATGAATAAGTTTGTTTAAAGAAGAAGATGTTGAAGAATAATTGTGAAATGGTAAGCACATTCGCCTAGCACACATATGAGTGCTTGATGCTATATTGTAAGTTTTGAGCTACAATATGCAAAGCATTAACTAGTAAAATGCATGCTGTTTTTGTGTGGTATTAAGTGCATAATTGGCCTCAACATGGACAAGTATATTCGGCCTTGGGTAGCCTATTGAAGGCCTTAGCTTTTCCTTGATGCTCGAATAAATTGTATTGAATTGCTTGATATAGTATAAAATGTGCATGACCATTGTGTATTCAAGCTAAAGGGTGGCCATATGACCATTTAAATTCCTTGTCATATTCGCCATAAGCTAGCACAATGAGGTTTTGATAAATTGAATTTGTTTGAATTAGCTCAAGAGCTAAGAGGGCCACAATTGGACAAGGGGAAGGAAAAAGTAATCGAATAGCCGTAAAAGCCGTTCGACAACATCCGAGGTAAGTCCTCAAGAAGTGACCTTACTTGAATTATGTGGAATGAAATATGGATGTATTGATTATTGATTTATGTGTGTATGAGTATTCGAATGATACCCGGGCTAAGTCCCGGCGATTATGTTAGTGATTATAATTGTGTTTGAGCCTTAGTAACGAAAATAAATATGTATGTCCAATGATTATTGATGTATGTGTGCATGAGAAATTGAATGATATCCGGCTAAGCCCAAGACAATTATGCTGGAAATTATAACCGGGTTAAGACCGAAGGCAATTGTGCTAGTGGCTACATCCGGGCTAAGACCAAGGCATTCGTGAGAGTCATTCTATCCGGGCTAAGACCAAAGGCATTTGTGCAAATCGTGATATCCGGGTTAAGTCCGTAGGCCTTGGTGCGGGTTACCATAACCGGCTATGTCCCAAGGCGATTGATCGAGTAGCAACATCCGGTTAAACTCGAAGGTATGTGATTTGAAAATTATAAGCTTGCTGGAAAATTTCAGCTAATGCACTTGTGAAATTTCCCAATGACAAGGTAAGTGCGGTGTGTGCTTTGCGCGCTAGGAGTAAGAGCGTGTGAATATCCGCTCCTATGATGGAACGAGTTATCGGCCTTAATGAAGCCGTTATTTGTGTATGAACATAAGAGTTGGGATGGTGAAGTAAGTATGATTATGTGAATGTGCATTAATGAAATGATGCATTTAACTATGTGAATGTATTGCTGTAATTAGAGTTGATTATATTCCTTGAGACTTACTAAGCATAAAAATGCTTACTCATTGCTTTGGCTCTCGCTTTTCTAGATTTCGCCGATAGCAATCGGATTCGGGATCGTTGAAGTCGAAGCCATCCACACTATCAAGCCCCCATTTTGGTATAAATTCTTGGTTGAACTTGAAATGGCATGTATAGGACTACCCCTTGTTGGTTTAAATATGTTATGATGTATATGTACGGCCATGCGAAAATGGCTCGTAATAGTGAAGTATCAACTTAAACTATTTGCGGTTTGTATATATATATATGGTGTCATGATGTGACTATGAATTGGAAATGGGAATGTTGGTCACATGATCAGCCATTGGCATGGTTAAAATGATCATATGTGGACCTATGTAAGGCAAGACTAGTTGGTTCATGGAGACTACAAAATAGGTAAGACCTACCTTAAAACAGATGCTGCCAGCTGCAGTAACGTGAATGTGAAAAATCACCAAAATTTGTAGGAATGGTATTAAATAGTGAATCAGCTATGTAAATTAACATTGATGAGTCTATTTTCATATGGAAGAAACGAAATGGTCATAGGAGTTACATGTTAAGAGATATTAAAGCTATTGTAAGACAGGGCCAAAACGGTTTCTGGGTTCCCTGTCGCAACTTTAAAAATTTACTATAAATTATCCAGAAAGAATTAGGAGACATACCTTATATGTACAGATTCCATTTTGCGTCTAGTTTCATTAGAAACAAACGGCACCAGCATTAAAGCTCTGTACAGAGAGATATTCAAGTTATACCGCGCGAAGGTCAGAGCAGTCGATCCCTGTAACATGGGTGACTTTAACTAATAAACTGTACCAATTGGCCCGACCAAAAATTCTAGAAATAAATCCATGGATGGATATATGAGTCTAAATTCATGGAAAATTTACGAAACCAGTTTCCGAGTTTTGAAACTCAAGATATGATTTTTAAGGCGACAGTGACGCAGTTTTTCCAGCCTGACTGGAAATGTCCAATGGATGGGCAAAACAAGTGAACTTGGCTTGCTAACCCCTCGTGTCCGACACCGGCGATGGTCTCGGGTTCGGGGTGTTACATTTCAAGTTATTTCCAAACCAATACCCTTTTCCTTGAACATTATTATTTCTATCTTTCACGTGAAAATTTTGCTCCAAGGTTTCGGCGATTTTGCTTCTTGGTTTTGTTTCGGTTGTCCGTCTTTATTCTCTTTAGGAATAATTGGACGGTGTAGTCTTTTCTCTGTGTGTTCCCACTTCGTTTGGGGTTTTAAACGTTTCTTCCCTTGTGTGTTTTCGAGGTTGCACGGTGGCCGTTGACGCGAAGGGCGTAAATGTACTCAACCTGTTTTCTGGGAAAGTTTTGATGCGAAAGGATGTCCAATCATTTGGTGCTGATTGTCGTCGTTCGCCATAAGTGATTTCTTGGTTATCTTTTGCATTTTATGCATGTTTTCCATTTACTTTGTATATATCTTGCATGAATTAAGTTTCGTGCATGGTTTCCGTTTTCGTTGCATGTTCTGGTGGTAGGTGCGTTTTCTCTTTGACTTTTTTACATACTTTCATTGCATGCAATTTTTCCTTTTCTAGTTTTCACGATTCTGGCATTTATTACAATGGTGATCATCCCCATAACTCCTGCTTAATTTCGTCTTTTCTTTACGTTGATTTTTAGGGTTTCTGGCTATTTTGTTTTATTTTAAACTGTAATTTCAGTTTTTTTTCTGTTTCTTATCGTCTTTTAACCTTTCTTCAGTTTTCTTGTGATTCTCTGGGCATTTGTGTTTTTTGTGTTTTGGTCTTCGTTTTTCTTCCTGGTATGTATCGCCTTCTGTCCTTCTAAGCTGTATTTGCTTTTTTTTTTTCTCTTTCTGAGCGACCTCGTTGCAGTTTTGCTTGTTTTATTTCTCTTTTTTCTTTTGGTCCTCTGGAATCCTCTGCTGCTTCCTTGTTTTTTTGTGATTTTGCAGTTGTCTCGGTTGATTTGAGGCGAAGCCCATTTGTTTTGCTTGGTCTGGGAAAAAGGTTTTCTTCTTTCTTGCTTCGCCTTTTCTTCCGTTTTGACGTATGGCGGAGGACATTAATGTGTTGCTGGAAAGATTAAACTTCTCAGAGGAGGAGTCAAGAAGGGTGACTAGTACAAACATGAAATCAACAAATCCCCAGAGCTATGTACCGCATCCTCAAGTCCTTATGGTTTACCAAGGAAGAGGTTAACTTTGCAGCGTTAGACGAGGGAGTGATTTTTGTTAAATTTGGAGCCATCGAAGACAGAAGGCGAATCCTTAATCTTTCTCCTTGGCTCTTTGACCAATGTCTGTTTGCGTTATTACCTTTTGTTAAGGGCCAAGACTTGGTCGAATATGCGTTCAACATTACGCCATTTTGGACAAGAATCTACAATATACCCCTTGAGCAAAAGGATAGGCAGGTGGCAATCGATGTGGGTGAGGCGATAGGAGAAGTGCTGGCTATCGACTGGCGTGATAGAGATGGGGGATGGACAGATTATATTAGACTTAGGATTAAAATTGATGTGTTCAAACCCCTTCGAAGGATGGTTCATCTTGTAGGAAGCGATGGTATCAAAACTGTATGCACGATTAAGTATGAAAGGTTTGCTAGGCTTATTGGTCATACGACTCAAAAATGCTCTAGAAAAGAAGAACATAATGAAACGGGCAACTCTAGCTTCCAATATGGAAGTTGGCTCAAGGTTCAGCTAGGAGGAACAACCCAAATGGGAGGAAACCGAAGAAATGTTATTGAAATACAGGAAAGCAAGGCAAATCATAATGTAGAGATAAGCGAAGCAAAAGAAAGGAATGGAGATGATAATGATCTTGCGAGGCTTAAAGAGAAAGAAAAAAAAACCAGAGCTGGGAAAGAGGAATTAGAGTCTTGTTCCCTTATAGAAAAATGACAAATGAAACTTGTCCATGATGGAGAAGGCAAATCGAAATGCAAAAGAAAAAGAGTTATAGGAGGCAATGGAGAGAACAACGAGGAATGTCCTGCTCAACTAGTTAGAAGAAGACTTGCGGACATTCTTTCACCTTGCAAGGCAGTGGCTGGTGACCAGCCTCGCCAAGAGTAATGAAACTTCTTTGTTGGAACTGTCGTGGGCTTGGGAACCCTGCGACAGTTTGAGAACTTAAGCAACTTCTTGTTGCTACTAACCCCGATGTTATCTTCTTATGAGAAACAAAAATACAAGCTAATAATTTTTCTCATATTCGTAACTTGTGCAGGATGGATGGGTGCCTGACAGTAAACTCAGATGGGAGAAGTGGAGGCTTGGCAATGCTTTGGATGGAGGGAATCGATGTGGCTATACAAAACTACTATAGCCATCACATTGACTCGCTGGTTAGGTCGGTTAACCATGTGAAAAATAAAATAAAATAAAATAACACACAAATTTTACGTGGAAACCCTTTCGGGAAAAAAACCACGGGCAGAGGAGAAGAAAATTAACTATGTCGAAAATTTTGAATTCAGTACAAGAGGAATAGACTATGTCTATTTATAGACTTGTAAAGCCATATTCTAGTAGGATTGAAACACCTTATCCTAATCAATATAAAATAGATGGAGTTTAATAAGGTTTAAAAACCTTATTATAAAATAAAATAAAATAAGTCTAGTTCTATATGGATTTTACTTTTATTTTATTTTCCATCGTATTTTATTTAAATAAAAATTCGGGTCACTTAATTCTAACAATCTCCACCTTGACACAAATTCTCAATGAACAAGTTCTTCATCGCGAACTTTTAATGAACAAGTTCTCCACCTCTTCCATAAAACCCCTTAAGGCTTTAACTTCAATAATGAACACCAACCAAGTCTAAGCAATGCTCAAACTTGGTTATAGGAAGTGAGTCATCATATCTGCAGGATTTTCATGAGTACTAATTTTTCTCACAACAATATCACCACGAGAAATAATATCATGAACAAAATGATACCGAACATCAATATGTTTTGTTCTCTCATGAAACATTTGATCTTTTGTAAGGAAGATGGCACTGACCGTCACAAAATATCAGATCTTGATTTGAAGGTCTTCATTGAGTTCACTAAATAGTCCCTTCAACCAAATAGCTTCTTTACAAGCCCCAGTAATCGCCATGTACTTAGCTTCAGTGGTAGACAAAGCGACTGTAGTTTGCAAAGTGGCTTTCCAACTAATTGCACAACCTCCGATTGTAAAGACGTAACCTGTGAGAGATCTTCTTCTATCAAGGTCTCCAGCAAAATCAGTATCAACATACCCTATGACTCCATCTTTAGTTCTTCCAAACTGTAAGCAAACATCAGTAGTGCCTAGTAAGTATATTAAAATCCACTGAACTACTTTCCAATGTTCTTTACCAGGATTTGCCATGTATCTACTAACTGCACTGACTGCATATGATAAATCTGGACGTGAACAAACCATAGCATACATGAGAGATCCCACTGCACTAGAGTATGGAACATGTGACATGTACTCAATCTCATCATCTGATTGTGGAGACAAAGCCAATGAAAGTCTGAAATGGGTTGCTAAAGGAGTACTAACAGGCTTAGCACTCTGCATATTGAACCTGCAAAGAACTTTCTCAATGTACCCCTTTTGACTTAGGTATAATTTACTTGCTTTTCTATCTCTGAGAATCTTCATATCAGGTATCTTCTTTGCTGGTCTTAAATCTTTCATCTCAAATTCTTCACTTAGTTGGGCTTTGACCTTTCTTATCTCTCATTTATCTTTTGCTGCTATCAACATGTCATCAACATAAAGAAGTAGATACACAAAAGAACCATCACTGTTTTTCTTAAAGTAAACACAACTGTCTAAACTACTTCTTTTGAAATCATGAGAAGTCATAAAGGAATCAAACCTCTTGTACCACTATCTTGGTGACTGTTTCAAACCGTAAAGGGACTTTCTCAGCAAGCAAACATAGTCCTCTTTTTCTGAGACTATAAACCCTCTGGTTGTTGCATGTAAATATCCTCATCAAGTTCTCCATACAGAAATGAAGTTTTTACATCTAACTACTGAAGCTCCAAATCATACATGGCCACAATACCAAGTAAAGCTCGAATCGAACTATGCTTAACAACTGGAGAGAACACATCTGTGAAGTCCACTTCTAGAATTTGACTGTAACCCTTTACAACAAGCCTTACTTTATATATTCAACTCCTGGAGTCCCTTCTTTCTTTTTAAATACCTATTTACAATGAACAACTTTTTACCTTTAGGAAGTTTCACAAGGTCCCATGTTCTATTTTTGTGGAGTGATTCCATCTCTTCTTGCATAGCAAACATCCACTTTTCTGAGTCTTCACAGCTAACTGCCTTAGAATAATTAGATGGCTCTTGATTCGCATCTATATCTTCAGCCACATTTAAAGCATAAACAACTAGATCAGCCTCGGCATACTTCTTTGGAGGTTTAATTTCTCTTCTAGTTCTGTTTTTGGCGATAGGGTATTGTGGTGAAGAAGCAACTCTATTCTTAATTTTTGTTCTGGCTTGAGGAGTTGACTCTGTATTAATCTGATGCTCCACCTGCTTTTGATTTTCTTTATTGGAAGAGTCTTTAAGTTAGGTAGTATAGCAGTTTCATCAAAAACAACATCTCTGCTAATCACAACTTTTCTATTTTTAGAACACCATAACTTATACCCTTTTACACCAGCTTTATAACCAAGAAAAACACATTTAATGGATCTCGGTTCCAATTTTCCATTATCAACATGAGCATACGCAGGACACCCAAAAATCTTTAAATCAGAATAATTAGCAGGATTACCAGACCATACTTCTATGGAGTCTTTTTCTCAATGGCAACAGATAGAGATCGGTTGATCAAAAAACATGTAGTAGAGGCTGCTTTTGCCCAAAATGACTTTGGTAACTTGGCATTTGACAACATACATCGAACCTTCTCCATGATCGTTCTGTTCATTCATTTTGCAATGCCGTTTTGCTGTGGAGTATGACGAACTATCAAGTGTCTTATGATCCCTTCTGACTTGCACAATCTATTAAACTCATCAGAACAGAATTCTAAGCTATTGTCTGTGCGGAGGTATTTTATCTGTTTTCCTGTCTGTTTTTCAATCATAATTTTCCAAGACTTAAATGCGAAAAACACATCGCTTTTCTGCTTCAGGAAGAACGCCCAAACATTTATGGAAAAATCATTAGTAAAGGTTAGCATATAATTAGCTCCACCTCTCGAAGGCACTCTGGATGGCCCCCACAGATCAGAATGAATATACTCCAATGTTCTCTTCGTGTTATGTATTCCTCTAGTGAATCGAACTCTCTTTTGCTTCCCAAAAACACAGTGCTCACAGAAATTCAATTTGCAAATTCTTTGCCCATCAAAAAGTCCTCTTTTGCTCAATTCTGCCATGCCATTCTCACTCATATGCCCTAGGCGCATATGCCAAAGTTTAGTAATATCATCATCTGACAAGGAAGAGGAAGCGACAGCTGCATCACCAGTAACAGTAGAACCCTGCAAAACATATAACTTGGCAATCTTTCTCTGCCTTTTCATCACAAAAATGGACCCTTTGGAAATCTTTAAAATCCCACTTTCAGCTGTGTATCTGTACCCTTTTGAATCAAGAGTACTCAATGAAATTAAATTTCTTTTCAATTATGGAACATGCCGTACGTCAGTAAGTTTTCTGACAACTCCATCAAACATCTTAACTTTAATTGTTCCAACACCTGCAATTTTACACAAAGCATTATTTCCCATCAAAACAACACCTTCAGACACTGTTTCGTAAGTTATAAACCAATCCCGATTGGGACTCATGTGGAAAGTGTAGCCTGAATCAAGTATCCACTCCTCGCTTACTTTAGAATCATTGACAGAAGTTACTAGAAGTTCACCATCGCTGTAATCTTCTACAACATCAGCTTCACTAGAATTTTCTGGTTGTTTTCCCTTTTGATTCGCAGCCTCCCTTTTAATATTATATTGTAGCTTATAGCACTCAGATTTAATGTTCCCTTTCTTCTTGCAGAAGTTACAAGTTTTACCTCTATTTGAAGACTTCGATCTACCCTTAGATTTACCACAAGGATTTTGTTCCTGTGTTCTACCACAATCATCATCAGCATTCCGATCTTGTCTCCCACGAACAATGAGGCCCTCTCCCTAAGAGTCGGGTTTAACCACAAGATGCTTCATTTTATCATATGAGGTTAAAGAATCATAAACCTCATAAACTGTCGTGTCTCTAAAGGTGGAATAAGACGGGGGCAACGAACAAAGTAGAATCAATCCTATATCTTCCTTATCATACTGAACCTCCATGGCCTCCAGAATTTCTTTAAACACTGTTAAGTGTTCGTGTACAGACGCACCTTCCTCTAAATGATGAGCATAAAGACGCTGCTTCATATGCAACTTTCTTGTTAGAGTTTTCGACATACATATTTGTTCTAGCCTCTTCCATAATGCAGCGACAGTCTTCTCTTTCGTTACATCCTACAAAATTTCGTTGGACAAATGCAGATGTAATTGTGTTAAGGCCTTTCGATCCTTACGCTTCTTCTCTTCATCCGTTAATGTCGAAAGCATCTTATCTATCCCTAAAAGGGAATCCTCCAGATCCATCTACGCAAGAACTGCTTGCATCTTAATCTGCCACAATGCAAATCTGGTATTGCGATCCAACAGCAGAATTTCATACTTCAAAGATGTCATTACTATGATTGAAATGAACAACCCGGAAGCTCTGATACTAATTTGTTAAAAATAAAATAAAATAAAATAACACACAAATTTTACGTGGAAACTCTTTTGGGAAAAAAAACCACGGGCAGAGGAGAAAAAAATTCACTATGTCGAAAATTTTGAATTCAATACAAGAGGAATAGACTATGTCTATTTATAGGCTTGTAAAGCCATATTCTAGTAGGATTGAAACACCTTATCCTAATCAATATAAAATAGATGGAGTTTAATAAGGTTTAAAAAACCTTATTATAAAATAAAATAAAAGAAGTCTAGTTCTATATGGATTTTACTTTTATTTTATTTTCCATCGTATTTTATTTAAATAAGAATTCGGGTCACTTAGTTCTAACAAACCATAATACAATAAGATTCATTCGCTTCTATGGGCATGTTGACCTAAACCTTAGATTTCATTCGTGGACGTCCTTGGAAGGGTTGAGAGATCAGTTAGGGAGGATTTGATCATGGTTGGGGATTTTAATGCTATTGCTAATGATGATAAGAAGGAAGGTGGCCGTAGAAAATCTAGGGTTTCTATGAAGGAGTTTTGTGATGTTTTGGAGGAGCTCTGTTTGGTTGATGTTAAAACAACTAAGGGGTGGTTCACGTGGGTTAACAACAGAGAAGGCAATACTATGGTCAAAGAGAGACTGGACAGGTTTCTTATCTCTACAAGTGCTATTGGTAAGTTCCCGTTTTTTTATTGTAATATGGTGAGGCGATCTAATTCGGATCATGATGCCATTGTGTTGGATACCTTGTGGCGAAAGCCTCGTGATAATTTTAGAGACCCTAGACTCCTCTTTAAATACGATGTGTGCTAGGCGAAGGAGAGGAATGCTAAAAATGTTATCAAGGCAGCTTGAAATGGCAATAACATAACCACTCTTGAGAAGCTCGAAAAAGTTAGGAAGAAGCTAGGTCAGTGGCAGCATAGGCATTATAGTAAAATGAAAAACCAAATCAGGAAGCTGGTGACGTGGATTGATAACTTAATTGACAATATGAATAATGAGAGTAATGCAAATATGTTGAAACAAGCTCGCATCAAACTTGATCACCTCTATGCTAAGGAAGAGTTTTATTGGGCTCAAAGGTCTCGCATAAAATGGCTTAAAGAAGGGGATATGAACACGCATTTTTTTCATGTCCGTGCCACTAGGAGAATAAAGAAAAATAACATTGAGAGATTGAAAGACTCTTGTAGGAACTAGAAGCACAACAAAGATGATATTTGCAAAGTTGTTTGAGAGAATTTCCAAAATCTTTTTAAATCGAGTAGGCCAGCTTGTAGAGAGCAAAACCTAAGCTTCATGGATAAATGCATCACCAAAGATATTAACAATATGTTGACTAGGAATTTTATAGAGCTTAAGATTATTGAAGCCTTCAACCAAATGGACCCCCGTAAAGCCTCCGAGATTGATGGTCTTTCGGGGTGTTTTTTTAAAGAAAACTGGGAGGTGATGGGTAAATAGATTATTCAACTTTGTCATGATGTTTCAAATGGAAACAAAGATATTGCTTGGCTTAATGATACTATGATTATTCTTATCCCCAAGACTAAGGATCCTCATGATATGACTAACTTTCAACATATTAGCTTATGCAGGGTTATTTATGAAATAATTTCCAAAGCCCTTACGAATCGACTTAAGACTACCCTTCCTCACTAAATAAGT
This sequence comes from Gossypium arboreum, assembly GCF_025698485.1. Lineage (NCBI taxonomy): Eukaryota > Viridiplantae > Streptophyta > Magnoliopsida > Malvales > Malvaceae > Gossypium > Gossypium arboreum. The sequence continues at coordinate 53,460,916 of NC_069077.1, forward strand.
CAGAACCAAAGTGTTTTTGTTTCAGGCTGCATGATCCATTAAAACATACTTATAGTGCATGAGTTGATGCATTATCTTCAGAGCTTGAAGAATGGCCCTAATGAAGGTTTTGTCATAAAGCTCGATATGAGCAAAGCTTATGACTGCATTGATTGGAATTTTCTTGAAGGTTTCATGAAAGGTTTGGGTTTCACGAAGCCTTAGGTCACAAAGATCATGAGTTGTGTTTGGTCGGTTAGATATGTGGTCAAATGCAATATAGTCCTCTCTGAGACTTTTATTCCGGAGTGGGGTCTTCGACAAGAGGACCCTCTCTCCTTATCCTTTTTTTTTGTTTGCATGGAGGTACTTTCAAAAATATTGTTGCATGCTCAGAGTACCAATACTGTTAGAGGCATTAGGGCTAGCATAAATGGTCCTCGTATCAACCATTTATTTTTTGCTGATGACGCTCTTCTTTTTGTCAGAAATAAAAAAAAAAGTGATGCCGAGGTGGTTCTAAATATCCTAAAGAATTTCTCTAAAGTTTTGGGCCAGAAGATTAACTTTGACAAATCCATAATTTGTTTCAGTTCCAATACTCCTGTCGATCAACGGCATTTCTATAGTGATTTATTTGGAATGAAAGTGGTTAATGAGTTGGACAATTACCTTGGACTACCCCTACCCATTGGAAAGAAGAAATATGTTGCTTTTCATAATATTATTAATCGTTTCTCATGCAGGATAAATAATTGGTCAAAGAGACTTTTTTACTACGGTGGTAAAGAAATATTCATAAAATCCATCCTTTAATCTCTCTGTACTTATGCATTTTCAGTTTTCTTTACGCCTAGGTGTATCCTTAATGACATGCAATAAAAAAATAAGTCATACGTGATAGGAAAGCAACGAAAGAAGCAAAGGGTGGTCAATGTTGGCTTGGGACAAAGTTTGTAATCCAAAAGGCATGAGGGCTCGACTTCTGTGATCTTTACCTCTTCAAGTGGCCCTCCTTGGCAGACAAGTTATAGGCTCATCCATTTCAAAGACAGATTGTGCTATAAGGTGTTCAGCTTTAAGTACTTCCTTATTGGCGATATCTTTCACCCTAAGAATGTTGATAACCGAACCTATACTTGGACCAGCATAGCCACAGCTGCTAAAACCTTGCAAATGGCTTTGTTTGATTGGTGGGTGATGGCATTAATATTGAGATACGCAATGATAATTAGGGTTTTAAGGGCTTGTATGGAGACTTCTTGTTCCCTACTTTGTTATCCATCAATAAAAGATTTGTAAGAGACCTATGGAACCATAATCATACGGGCTGGAGGAAGGAGAGGGTGAATGAGCTCTTTGGTTGCAATATGGAGGACAAGATTTGTAATTTACCAATTTTTGCTAATGACCCCAAGGACAGTAGGGTTTGGTTTCATAACCCACATGACTTCTATACTTCAAAATCATCCTATTCTTGGCTTCTTCTAAAATAGCTGGGTTTTGGCCCTCACAGGTTCTACTGGAAGACTATTTGGATGTGACAACCCATTTTCAGTGAAATAGAAATAGTGGTTTCAGGACCACAAATTCAAACAGAAAAGAAAATTTATTTTTATATTTTTGCATGATTTACATTTAGATAGGAATATCATATGAAAGTTCTGATAATAAAATCTTATCGAATAGGTACTTAATTATGGAAAGGACCAAATTGCATAATATGCAAAAGTTGAATTCTAGAAACTAGAAGGATCAAATAGCTATGGAATTCAAAACTTGAGGTCCTTATATGGTAATTAGACCATTAATCAAAGTTTAGTAGATATTTTTGGTGATTCATCCATGGAAATATTAGAAAAGGTTCAGGACTAAATTGAAAAGTGATAAAATTAAATATGAAAATTAAATTAAATAGAAATATCATCTTATTTTATACCATCTTCCCCAAAATTTGCATGGAAACCCTAGGAGAGAGAGAAGAAACTAATCAAGCTTATTTGGGTAAGTTTTCTTGTCCCGTTTTTAGTAATTTTTATATTTTTGAAACTAGGATAGTTTACTCTATCTATTTGGGGGATTAATTTGAATAGTTATCAAAGTATAGAAGTTATGCCATGGATGAATATGCTGAAAATTTAAAATTTATGGTAGAAAATGAAAGGTTGTTGATAGATAAACATCTTTTACAAAGTGATTTTTCATGAAAACATGATTTAGGGACTAATTTGTAAAGTTGTGAAAATTGAAGAAAAAATTCTGAAATTTATGGAATACATGTGCAGTAAATTGTATATTGAAATTTTGTTTAGGCTTGGAATAAGGAGTAAATTGCATGAATTTCATTTTCCGAGCCTAAGGACGAAATTGAAATTTATGGAAAGTTTAGGGGCAAAATGGTAATTTTGCCTAGGATGTAAATTGAGTTCAATTGAATGTGAAATGTGATAATTGATGATTAAATTAATTTATATAGATTCAGATAACTCAAATTCAAAGATAGATCGAGGAAAGGAGAAAATTTCGGATTAGTATATCTATATAGGCGAACAAGTGTCGAGGTAAGTTCGTGTAACTTAATTGAGCGTGTAAATATATTGAATTGAATGTTGTATTTGTATAGAATGTGATATATATTTATGTGAATTAATTGGATGTTATAATATAACAATTGATTACATGCTTGATATTGTTTGAAAAGGGTTAAGTTCCATTTGAATATTGGATTTCGATGGATAAATGTGATTTTTCTTATTGAATGAGGTCCTGCATTTGTTGCTAATGGGATTTAGCTTAGTCAAGTAATCCTATTGACCTTATTACAGAAAATATTTAGCCTGGACTGGTAATCCTGAAATAAGCCCTCTTGAGCATATGTTATAGATAGGATTTAGCCCGGGCGAGTAATCCTGATTAAGCTCTTATGAGTATATGTTGGAAACAGGATTTAGCTTGGACAAATAATCCTTTTTTATGATATGTAGCTCGAGAGTGTGCTTTCTGATTAAGTGCCTTAATGGGTACTCCTGAGTATGAATTGATGGATTATTGAATTGTACACCTTGAGTGTACTATTTGAGTATCCATCGGAATTTCAACGATTCAACGGATAAATTACTTAACATGATATGAAAATTATGAGATGAAATGAATAATGTCTTGAAAGAATATAGCATGATGAGCTCATCTATGTTTAGTTGATGTATATGAGAATTTTGTGACTAGCATGTTTGATTTAATGCACGTGTTTAGGAAATTTTGCCAAGTTGATGGAAATATGTTATTATATGCTTAATTTTAGTAAATGAGACTGGTAAGTTTAATTCTAGTTATACGAACTTACTAAACATAATATGCTTACTAGATTTACTTTTCTCTATTTTATAATGCTCAGAAGCTCGCGAAGGTTGGTGAACGGTTGGAGCATCATCACACTATCTGCTAGCTTGTTTTGGTATAAATAGTAACCTCATTTTGGTATAATGGCATATATAGGTAACTTTGCCAAATGTTGGCATATAAATGTTCTTTGTAATCTAGCCAAATGGCTAGTAATGATTATGTTTTGGAATATCTATTAAGGTAATCCTATGGTATTATCATGGGTACATATATTATAGTTTGATTGAGCTATGCTAAATGAATATAATTATTAAAGATAAGATCATAAAAAGGTATGCATATAATGATATACTATGTTAGATGCTTGAATTGGCCTTGTTATAATGCCTGGATTGGTTGGTATTTGGATATAAGTTTTGGTGCAGGATATTGGTAAAATTTTGGGTGAGAAATGAAGCTAGAAATGGCTTCATTTTGTCCACATGGGTATACATACGGGCGTGTGTCTAGACCGTGTGTGACACACGACCTAGTACATGGGTGTGTGGTTAGGCCGTGTGTCCCCTACATCTTAAATTCGAGAAATAGAATGCTCAAAATTGAGCACACGGGCAGAGACACGGACGTGTGCCTTAGCTGTGTATGCTACATGGCCTAGAACATAGGCGTGTGTCTTGGCTGTGTGAACCCTACACCTAATTTTTGAAAATTAAATTGATCAGACGGCCTATTCACATAGGCGTGTGGCTAGCCGTGTGGCACAAGTCAGAGAGTTACACGGGGTCAAACACGGCCTGCAGCACGGGCGTGTCCATAAACCACATGTAACACCCCTAACCCGTATTCATCGCCGGAACAAGGTTACAGAGTATAACTGGAGTTTACAGAATCATCCCAAATAAGTCAAGTAAAAGTACTACTCATAACTGAAAAAAATCATATTTTCCCTTATATGGACCCTCGAGACCCAATACGAGCATTAGAATCGAGTCGGGACTTAATTAGAAACTCTAAGAATTTTTTGCGAAATTACAAAAATTTTCTAAGTTATAGGGCTCACTCGCCCGTGTGGTACGAGGAACGCCCCTGTGTGACCCTGAAACACGCCCGTGCTATAGGCTGTGTTTGACCCCGTGTAACTCACTCACTTGTGCACATGGCCATGCCATACGCCTGTGTGCTAGGTTGTGTGGTTAATTAAATTCTTTCAAAATTAGGTGCAGATTTCACATGGCCAACACACACACCCATGTTTAGGTCGTATAGCACACACGGTTGAGACACATGCCCGTGTACTCAATTTTAAGAATTATGTTTCTCAAAAATTAAGGTGCATGGGACACACGGTGTAACATCCTGATTTTGGGCCTAGTCGAAACAGTGGTTTCGGGACCAAAACTATGATGAGGAAAATTTCATTTTTATTATATTTTTATGGTCCAAGATTTCACAGAATGATTTCGTGAAAATTTCGTTCGAAAATTTCGACGTTTGGGCACTCAATTTGGCAAAAGGACTAAATTATAAAAAGTGCAAAAGTTAAGTTCTACATATTAGAAGTGTCTAATTGTTATGATTTTTTAAATTAAAGGTCCTTAAATGGTAATTAGACCATTTTTAAGTTTGCGGACAAAAATGGACATGGTATGATAGGTTTGTAAAAGTTTTTCATTAATGGCATTTTAGTAAATTGGTAATTAAATGAATTAAAAATGCCAAAATAAGCCAAATTTGCTCATCTTCTTCCTCATGGCTGAATTTCTATGAAAAACACCATGGCTAGGGTTTTCAAGCTTTCCAAGCTCATTTGTAAGTGATCCCGAGCCCCTTTTTAATATTCTTTACATTTTTAAAGTCCCGGTAACATGTTCTAGCTATTTCTACCATTTATTTGAGCTAGGGTTTGTGTTTAAAAATTTACCCATGAATGATATGCATTTATTTTGATGTTTAATGGTAGAATATGAAGCTTTAAATTGTGTTAAAAAACTTTTGCTAAGCGATTTTACGTGAAAACGAGTAAAATGACATAATCGGTAAAAATACCTAATGTTCATAAGTACATGTTAGAGTGAGAATTTGATGTTTCCATAGAAGGGAAAAATGATCAGCATGTCATAAAACATAAGAAAATATGATGAAGTTTAATTTCCGAGCCTTGGGGCAAAAGTGCAAATATGCAAAAGTTTAAGGGTCAAAATGAAAATTTATAAAAATATGATTTTTGGACCCGTATGAATAATGTGACTAATTAGTAGGTTAAATGTGATATTATAGATCAAGGAAATCGAGATTCGGGCTTAAATCGGGAAAATACAAGGTTATGAACTAAAATGGTAAATTGTCGTTTCTGGATCGAGGTAAGTTCGTGTGTTAATAATAACGAAATACCATGCATGAATTGAAATTCTCTATTGATATGGCATATATTTTATGATTTAATATATTTAAGAGAAGTTGATGGATGGTGTGTATGATATAGAAAAATGTAATGCTTGTTGTGTCATGTGAAATTGAATGGCAAATTATTGTTACATGAATTGAGTGTTAAATTACTATTACCTGTGTTGTATGAATTGCTACACGGTTGTACTTGACGAGATTTTGACAAGTAAGTTCAGATAACTTAAAGTAACTCCTAATATGCCTAATTATATGATTTGTGAATGAATGATGTTTGTATTTATTGATGACATAAAAATTTCATGAAATGCATCTTTGATAATGATTTGTTGAAAAATGTCTCGGCTGAGGTTTAAAAAGGGAATTTGATGGATAAACCATGATTTACAAGTGAATTGAGATCTTGCATGTGTTGTAGAGAGGATTTTGCCGGACGGGCAATCTGTTGATCTCAATTATGAAAAGGATCTAGCTCGAACGGGTGCTTTTTTGGATGATCGAGCCTCTTGAAGAATATATGTGCATTGGATTTAACCCGGACGAGTAATCCGATTAGGATCTAAATTTAGCTTGGACTAGCAATTCAGATCCGAACTCAATAAGGGTGTTTGTCGCAATAAGGGATTTAGCCTAGACTGGTAATCTCGACATCACCTTATGAGTTTACGATACGGGGGATTTAGCCTGGATTGGTAATCCCGCCGTAAGATGTGAGGTTCGCGGGAGTGCATACATGAAATGATCATTCTGATGAATTGACGGTAAATGGATAATCCATCAAAATTTCCTAGAAACTCAAAGGGATTAATATGATGTATATCAATGAAATAATAAATAATGAGCTCTTCTAAGACAAATTTACATGGTGCATTGTCATGAGACTATTTGATGATTGAGTGCATGTGATAGGGAATTATCCTATACTTGGAATGTATGACTAAGTGTGCCCATGAGAAATAATAACTTTTATATTGAGCTCCGTTGTGAAAAAATGAGTAAGGGATCCATGAAATGGTAAGTTCATGATAGTTGGAAATGATCTTATGATAGTGATTATTATATTGTACCAAAACAGATTTGGACAACAGCATTGGTCTGAATTTGAAAATCCACTAGTGAAAATTGAGTTAGAAGCTTAATAAAATATGAAATTAATCTTAATGAGTCTAGTTTAACATAAAGGAAATGGTGATGCAAAAGAATTCTGTATCGTGAGATATTTGAATTCTTGTGAGACAGAGTCGGAGTGATTCCAGACTCTCGTGTCTCAACTTTGGAACATCACTAGAAATTGTACAAAAATAATTATGATTTAAAATTTATATGAATGAAATCTGTAATGAGTTTACTTTCAGAAAAAAGAGACAGGAACATTATCTGAGTCTCGTACTATGAGATAAATAATTTTAGTGAAGAAAGGTCGAAGCTATCAAACAATAAAATAGGGGAGAATTTTAATAATAAACTGTACTTATTGGCTTGACCAATAATTCTAAAAAATTTATGATAAGAAGAGATATGAGTCTAGTTTTTAGGAAAATTAATGGATCTTAATTTGGAGTTTTGTACCTCCAGATATAAATAATTTAATGACTATGGCTCGGGAAAATAGCTTAGCTGGAATTTGAATAAATAGAAAAAAATGAAAATAGCATGTTAGCGCATTGCTTCTTATTTTCATGCAAGCTTACTAAGAGTAAAGTTTACTCCCTCCTTTCCATTTCTTTTAGTTTTGTCAGGTCAGCTCGGGGTTGGAGATCGTCGAAGGCAGCATCACACTATTGAGCCATTATCCGTGGAGTATTGATATGTGTATGTTAAATGTTTTCAAATGAGTGACATGTATAGGGACTTAGTTTTTCTATGATGACTATTGCTGTGATTAGCCAAAGGTATTGGTTTATATTGATTTGTTGTTTATAGCCATGAGATATGGCTTATAATGATTTTGGCTTGTAAGCCTATTTATCCATGATATGTGTTAATGTCTTGTGATGTGGTTATGTGATTGTACTTGTTCACTATGTATGAGAAGTATATGGCATATGTACATGATGAATGCCATTGAAATCGTGTATGTGTGTGTAAGTAAAGATGACAAAAAGGCTTGGAAATTAGCCTAAGTCTTGACCACACGGGTAGAGACATGGCCATGTGTCTCAGCCGTGTGGAGGACACGGCCTCTGGCCATGGGTGTGTGCCTTGGCCATGTGCCCTTAAACAGTTGCCGACGTCATAAACAGAAAGTTACACAGGCTGGAGACATGGGCGTGTCCCAAGCCACACGGACGTGTGCGACCATACGGCCCAACCCACATGGGTGTGTGACTCTCCAAAGCTAGAAAATTGTTAAGTTGCCCAAAGAATTTTGAAAGTTCTTGGTTTAGTCCCAAACCACCCCGATGTATGTTATAGGCTTCGAAGGCCTGTATAAGGGATAATATGCATGTGTTTGAAAAGTTTTAATTTTAGGTGAAATTTGGTAACCCAGTTTTGTATGTTTGTGAATGTTTAAGTCCGGTAACGCCTCAAACCTTATCCCGGAGTTGGATACGAGTGAGGGGTGTTACACACAGCCAAACCACATGCCCATGTACCAGGTCATGTGTCATACACGGTCTAGACACACGCCCGTGTGTCTGCCTGCGTAGACAAAATAAAGTCATTCCTAGCTTCATTTCTAACCCAAAATCATACCAAATTCCTACACCAACTCACATCCAATTACCAACCAATCCTAGCATTGAATTCAAGCAATTTATAACATCTAACATGATGTATTGATACATGCATTCATGCTTTTAATCTTACCTTTCTCAATCAATCAATAATAAACAATTATATTATCTCCATAAAAAAAACTTAAATACATATATATACATGTACCAAAACATAATCAACACTAGCCATTCCAATGGCTAGATTACAATAATCATTTACATTTACATGCCAATATGACCAATAGAACCTATACATGCTATTGTAACCTTAATTGCTTTACCATATTATACCGACATGGGCCAATGGATAGTGTGAGTGATCTCCGCCAAGCTTCCAATTCGACGAGCTTCTGATTTACTCTAAAATAGGGAAATAAAACTAAGTAAGCATAAAATGCCAAGTAAGTTCGTATAACATGGTATTTAACTTACCATTCATTCTCTTTTGATGTAACTATGTAAGGCATATTCAATCAATTTGACCTCAAGCCCTACGCACATCCTCATTGCCCTTGTTAGTCATATATTCCATAATAACATCAAAACATATATGGGCTCAAAAATAATCAAGTTTCCATGCACATATGCTTTCCACAACATGTATTCATTTAACATGTATAAATCATCTCTTTATATTACAAGTATAATTTTATAATAGTTCATCTTGAGTTCAGATTATTTCATGTCATAACTTTACTCATATCATTCAAAATATCATGGTCACACAAGTAGTAGTACTGTGACAACCCTAAAGTGACCCTAGTCGGAAAGCGGTTTCGGGACCGCTAAACCGAGTCACCAAATTATTTGAATATGATATTTATTGTCTAAAATATGTGAATATGAATGTGTTAAAGTTTTAAGCTTCGATTTAGTCGATTGCATGTGAATTTAGTAATAGGACTTATGTGCGATACTTTTGAAATGTGATAGGGTAATCTATAAGAATCTATTAGTGCATGTAATCAAAAGGGGGGACTTGCATGTCAAATTTCCCCCCCTAATTAGTAGTGGCCGGCCATGAGCATGAGGATGGACAAAATGTTATGGGTAAAACATGTCATAAACATGTTGTGTTAATGCCTTATGTTAGGAATAATAAAATAAAGAACATGGGCAATAAAATATTAGTGTTAGTAGGAGAAGAAACAAAAAAAAATGTGTGTGGTTGCTCCTCCATTGTGCCGTACCTAGAAGAAAAAAAAAGAAAAAAAAAGGCTTCATCCTCTTTGTTCTTCTTGACCGAAAAATCAAAGGAAAAAGAAAGGAGTTTTCTTGCTTCATGTTCGGTTGGTTGGTGTTTAGGAGGAGGTATGTTTGATGTTGTTCCATGAGATTCATGCATGTTTTTAGTTGTTAGCTTGAGTTCTACCTAGCCCATGGTTTAAATCTTTGCTATGTGATGAAGATGAGCTAAGTTTCGGCTAAGGTGGATTTGTGTTGATGTCATTTGCATGATAGATGTGTTTTGGTTTTGGTTTGATAACGATGTTAATGATGGTGATTTTCGGTCATGTATTAACTTAAATTGTAAGTATGATTTATGGTATAATTTATGTGATGGAATGGTCTTGAGATTTGGCTTGATTAAATGGGTAAAATGCTAAGTGTATTAAAGATGATGTAATGGATATTTGGTTTATGTGAAGTAAATATAGATGATGATTATAAGTGTTTTATGATTTGATAATGGTGATTAAATCTTGTAGTTAAGTGTTTAGATATATATATATATTAATAATGAATTTAGTTGTACTTGCTATGTGAGAAATATGCAATGCTATAGGTATTTGATTATTAGATATGGTTATTTTAGGTTGATTTGTAATGGTATGATTGCATTGATGAATTGGTTTGAAAATGGTGGATAATATGTACATGAGTATTAGGATGGGGCTTTAAGTTCATATTGATAAGTATGCAAAATAGGTATTTGGTATGTACATATATTGTTGATGTCGTATGCGTTGGTCATTTTTTTTGGCAAGTAATGTTGAATAAGTAATGAAACAAATTCATTTGTTTTAATTAAGCTTAAGAGCAAAGAGGATCAAAGTCGGATAGGGGAAAAGAGAAAGTAAACGAATAGCCGTGGATATCTAGTCGTCAGCCACTTCCGAGGTAAGTTTTAAGTGATTAAATGTTGAGTAAATTCAATCATAATAGGACATAATGGGTTGATTTAATAAGATATGGTGTGGCCATGATATGTTTTAAACTCAAATGGTAAGTTCATAAGTGTTTGGACTTGGAAATTTAAGAGCAAATTGTAATAATTTGCTTAGGACAGCAACAGTAACGTGATTTTAGAAAATCACCATAAATTATTGGCATGGAATTATAGGCTGAATAAAATATGTAATCAAAGCTTAATTAGTCTAGTTTCTTATAAAAGAGGCTGTGTGAGCAAAGAAATTTCCTATAAAGAGATATTTAAAGTTGTGTGAGACGGTGTCAGAATGACTCCGAAATCCCCTGTTCTGTTTTTAGAAAATCATTATAATTTGTAAAAAAATGGTTATAAGATAAAATTTATATTCTTAGACTCCTTAATGAGTCTAGTTTCAAATGAAATCAAATAGAACACATTTTGAATTTTGTACAATGAGAAATTTGATTCGTAGTGAAGAGTGGTCAGATTAGTCAAATAGTGAAACAGGGGAAAATTTAAGAAAAATCTGGTGTTGATTGGCCAAACCTAAAATTCTGAAAATTTTAGGTATGCAAGATATATGAGTCTATATTCAGGGAAAATTAACGGCAATTTATTTGGATTTTTGTAGCTCCAGTTATAAATAATTTAGTGACTATTGCTCAGGAAAAACAGATTGTAGTGAATATGTGATTTTGTTGTAAACATTAATGAAACTGTTTGAGTTGCTTATAAGCCATTGTTGAAATTGATGTACAAGGTAAATATATATATGTGTGGTAAAGCCGAATGGCTAATATGAGACATGTATGAGATATGTATATGTGGTAAAGCCAAATGGCTAATATGAAATATGTATGAGAGATGTATATTTGGTAAAGCCGAATGGCTAATGTGCAATACGTAGGAGATGTGTATATTGTGGCCGAATGATCAAATGTGAAAGGTGTGTATTATTAGATAATTGATGAGGCAAATGAATTACAAATATGACAGTCGATGTGAATGTTGTAACATGTGATTAAATGTACATGAAACTTGGAAATATATTCTGGGTAAGACTCGATGACTACGTGTGGAGATTCGTCCGTAAGACCCGATGACCACGTGTGGAGATTTTATCCGGTTAAAACCCCGCAGCTTTATGCGAGAATATTATCCTGATTAATGTTCGTGAGGCTTCGTGCTCGTACTATATCCGAGCTTTAAAGACCCGACGGCTAAATGCTAGGATTCAAGTAAGACTTTGATATTGAGTATCGCAATAAGTTACCATCAAATAAGTATTATGTATTTAAGATGTTCGTGCACGTATTACTTACTCATCGGTGGAATGATTTCGAGGTGAATTATCAATATCAAAGAGGTAGGTAACGTGATTAATATTATAACTCCAAATATGAGAATGACCTAATTGGTAATGGTATGCTTGTATAATGAAGTATGTGATGAAATATTCTTATGTATTAATGCATATTCTGCCCAAAAGCCTTATGATTTGAGTATGGGTTGGGTTCAAATAGATGTGCCAAGACAAGGTAAGGATTATGTCTTGTAAGTTTACGATATGTGATAAGGAATATGTCGGTTCTTTATGTATCTACGGTAATTTAGTACTTGTCATGTTGAAATACTTAAAATATGGATGTGATTACGAACAAGTGGAAAGGATTATTGAAAGTTGAAAATTGATGAAGAATGTGCTTTGGAAATATTTGACCATCTAGGTCATTATTATTCAAAGTATATATGAGACAACCAAGTGATGCGTTTATTGATATTATAGTTCGAGATGAAGCTCTAGGTTAACCTCATCGAATAGTTGAAATGAATGACCAATGATAGTGAATGAGAACACTTTGTTTTGCTCAAAACTTACTAAGCATTAAATGCTTACTCCGTTTCTTTGATTCTCTGTCTTATAGATTTTGGCTCGTCAGCTACGGGACTCGGGATCATCGAAGTCGAAATCGCCCACACTATCAAAGCCCTTTTGGTACACTTTTGGTTGAACTCTAAAAATGGCATGTATAGGACTACCCTTTTTGTTATTAGTCAAGTACTTTGGTGTTGTATATATTTGGATAGCCATGCGAAAATGGCTTATGTATTTTGAGCATAGTGGTATAATCATTTTGTATGTATACGGTTATTGAGAGGTGTGGATATACTTGGTAATGATGGGCCATGGGAATGGTTAATCATGATCATATTTTGTGCTATATTGCTAAAGGGCTAGTTGAATCATGGAAACTATGAAATAGGTAAAGTCTACCTTAAAGGCGATCTTGACAAAGAAGTGTTGTAAATTAGAAAAATCACTAAAAATAGTAGGAATGGATTTAAATAGTGAATAAATTATGTAATCTAACCTTGATGAATCTACTTTCATATGGAAGTAACGAAACGATCATATGAATAGTATAGTATGAGATGTTAAAGTTTTCGTGGATCAGGGCTAGAACAATTTCTGGATCCCCTGATCTGACTTTGGAAATTTCTTATAAATTAACCAGAGATAATTAGAAGTCATGACATATATGTACAGATTCCTTTTTGAGTCTAGTTTCATTAGAAACAAATGACATAAGTATTGAAGCCCTGTACAGGGAGATATAGAAGTCGTAATGCATGAAGGTCAGAGCAGTCGAACCCTGAAATAGGAGAGACTTTAACTAATAAACTGTACTAATTGGCTCGACCAAAAAATTATAGAAAAAAAAATCTGTAGATGGATATATGAGTCTAGTTTCAGGAAAAATTTACGAAACTGGTTTTCGAGTTTTGGAACTCAAGATATGATTTTTAAGGCGACAGTGACGCAGTTAGCCAGCTTGTCTGGAAATTTTTAAATGGACTGTGAAAGTAAATGAATCAAGTCTATTAGCACCTCGTGTTCGGCTCCGGCAACGGTCTCGGGTACAGGGTGTTACAAGTACACTCAATGTGTACAAGTCTATAATCAAGGATGAACATTCTCATCAAAGAATTTCCATGTACAAATATTATCATCTCATACTTTCATATATAACTTGTCATGTATCATCATTTTCTTGTATTTCAGACGGATATGTGTACTAACTCATTTTATTTTTCATATTTTCTCATGTCTGGATTGTCACCTGTTGAATTTATTTGAAATATCGATGGATACACAGGTAGTATACTCAAGGTGTACAAGTCAAGATCTGTCAATTCATATTCAATGGTACCATAAGGTACTATTTTAGAGAGTACACTCTCGAGCCATACATGTACAACAGGATTACCAGTCCAAGCTAAATCTTTTTTATGACATATGCTCTAAGGAGCTTGATCTGGATTACCAGTTCCGGCTAAATCCAATCCATAACATATGCTCGAGAGGACTTATATTAGGATTACTCGTCCGGGCTAAATCCTTTCTGTAATGAGGTCAATAGGATTACTCTTCCAAGCTAAATCCTATTAGCAACAAATGCAAAGCCTCATTCATTTTGAGAAATCACAAATCCATCGATTTTTCATTTATTAAACCGGGATTTAAACATTTTTCAAGCATTATTAGGCATGTAATTGTTTCATACATCCATAACATTCATATAATTCAAGTAAACAGATTCCACATTTATTTAAAGCATATAAGTAACATTTTTATCATTTATCATCTATCGGGCATTATCATTTAATTTAAACATTTTTATTTATTGGGCTTGATCATATATGTAATCATATCAAATATTTATAACATTTACACAATTTACATAAACACAATCTAGTTACACGAACTTACCTCAACAATGTTCGTGTACGTAAAATCTACTAATCTGACATTTTCCTCTTTCCTCGTTCTAGCTTCGAATTTGGTCTATCCGGATCTATACGAGTAAATTTTACATCAATTCATCGCATTTCATATTCAAGAGGAATCAATTTACATCCTAGGTAAAATTACCATTTTACCCCTAACTTTTCCATAAATTCTCATTTCGTCCCTAGGCTCGAAAAATGAAATTGTGCAATTTACTCCCTATTCCAAGCCTAACCAAAATCCCATTACAAAATTTACAGCACATGTATTCATAAAAGTTCAGCATTTTTCTTCAATTTCACAATTTTACATTTTAGTCTCTAAATCATGTTTTCATCAAAAATCACTTTGTAAAAGTTGTTTATCTATCAACAACCTTTCATTTTCTACCATAAATTTCTAATTTTTAGCATACATTGATAAATTTTCAAATTAATCTCCCAAATAGATAGATTAAGCTATCCGTTTTCAAAAATATCAAAATTACTAAAAATGGGACAAGGAAACTTACCCAATTTGGCTAAGAAAGTTTTTTCTCTCTCTTCTAGGGTTTTTATGAAATATTTTGGGGAAGAAAATGATAAAAATGATATTTTTATTTCTATTTAATTAGTTTATCATCTCTAATAATTTTGATTTCCAATTTAGTCCTTAGCATTTTTCTAATTCTCCATGGATGAATCATCCAAAAATATCTACTAACTTTTATTAATGGTCTAATTACCATATAAGGACATCCAGTTTTGAATCCATAGCTATTTAATCCTTATAGCTACTAGAATTCAACTTTTCCACTTTATGCGATTTAGTCCTTCTCGGAATTAAGCACAAAATCAATAAATTTTTTGTATTGAAATTTTCACATGACATTTTCTTACATAATAAGGACCATATAATAAAATAAAAATTAATTTTATTTTCGGCTCAAATTTGTGGTCCCGAAACTACTGTTCCGGTTTCACTGAAATTGGGCTGTTACAACTCTCCCCCTGAAGGAATTTTCGTCCTAAAAAATTTTACCAGTAAAGAGATTTAGACATTACTCTTTCATAGTTTCCTTCAGTTCCTAGGTAGCTTCCTCTATATCATGTCATTGTCAGAAACTTTTACTAAATCTACCTTTTTATTTCTCAGCTTTTCTCTCCAAGTACTAGAATTTCAATCAATCTCTTACTGTAAGTAGTGTCAGGCTGAATTTAAAATTTATCAAAGTAATAACAGATGATGGGTCTGATTGATACTATCATAACACATATACTCATAAAAACATTTTGAATTCTGTAGAACTCTGATAATAATACCAATCAATACAGAACAGGTCCAATTCTTTTCAGTAATCTTTATGACCCGATAAATCATAGACTTAATTTGCTTTTACGGCCAAATTGGAGAACTTTCTTCGATAGCGAAGCTTTCAAAAATATTATGTCACCAATTTGAAACTCTATTTCCTTTTCGTCTTAGATTTACATCGGATTTCTGACGATCAAATACTATTTTTAAACCGTCTCACGTCTCTTTCATCTTTCTTTAGTTTCAACGAATAAAATCAATTACATCTATCTTTTCTCACTAAACTCAGTTCAAAACACCAGAGTTTTACACTTGTGACCTTATAAAACCTCATTCAGTAAAATTTTATACTTGACTGTTAACTGTTAATATCTATGAATTCAACTAACGACAGCTATTTCTTTTTCAATTGCCTTTAAATTCTAAAATACATTGTAACACCCCGAATTTGGGCCTAGAAGTATTGGGCCTTGAGTGGGGGTCCGTAAGGAGGTTGTATATAGGTATTTAATTGTGCAATGAAATGAAACAATTAAATGTTTGCTATTAGTGGTTAATGGCTTTGAGAAGTGTTGGAGAAATCTTAGGTTCAAACTTGGGCTTTAGCAAAAATTTTGGTATTAAGTGAAAAAAACCTGGATGCTTGGATGAGGGTTTTTAAATTATTGTGTTAAATAAATGACACAAGGAAGCTTGTAGTCTAGTGGTTGTGGTGTCATTAAGGTTGAATGGGAGCCTGGGTTCAAGCCTTGGCTCTTGCAATTTATTTTGTTTTTTTAAAAGGAACCTGGACTTTGGCCTTTAGACCTTATAATTAATTGGGGATAAAATATGACGCAAAAAGCCTTGTGGCTTAGTGGCAAGTAGCGTGTGGAGCATTTAAGGGGAGGCATAGGTTCGAATCCCATGGCAAGCAAAGAGCATTTATTTTGCTAACAGGGGGCGGCAAGAGTTGGTGTTGAATTTAAACTCTAATGTTGGAGGATCCCACATCGAAGCTAATATAAGAGTGGTTGTGAAGTCGGCTTTAAATAGAGGAACCATGAAGAGAGTAAATGTACCTTTCTTGGTGATCCCTTTCATTGTATGGCGTGCTCGTTTGGGTTGGCGTCGGCTAAGAGTGCTCGGGCGTGGATTAACTCCAGTCTCCTATCGGTGTGTATTTATCACTACTCTTGTTGTTGGATGGCTACTTGGCCGCGATGGGCGAAAGGGGCTATATGGGCCCAATGGGCCTACGACCAATTGGATAAGTTGTTTGATTGTGTAGTAAATATTGGACTAGGCTAGGTGAATCGCATATCTCGTGGCTAGGTTTGGGCTAAAAGGGCCACACGAGCGTGGGCCCATTTGGGCCGAGAATAGGCTTTAGGCCCATTCGTATTGTTATCCCTGTTTAGAATACTTTAGTTTACTAAAATTACCAAATACCCTTAGTTTGTAAAAATCTTTGAAATACCTCGATTTGTAAAATTATCGTTTTACCCTCGATTTACTGTAATTACCGCTTTACCCTCGGTTCTGTAATTACTATTTTACCTCGATTTATAGAATTACCGTTTTACCCCTAATTTACATAATTACCATTTTACCCCAATTTACATAATTATCGTCTTACCTCGATTTACGTAATTACTGCTTTTACCCTCGATTTACGTAATTACCATTTTACCCTCGATTTATAAATTCTTGTTTTACCCTTGGTTTGTGAAATTACCGCAATACCCTCAATTTGTAAAACTACCAAAATACCTCGTATGGTAAAATGACGAATATGCCCTTATGTTCCGTATGACCGATGTGCTTAGGATTTACATATATTGATATTGGATTAGTTAAGTTTGAGTGATGTGGTGGTTATCGAGGCGATTGATTTTGGAAATGTTTCAACTTCAACCCATAACAGTGTGTACTAACCTCTAAATAGCTTAGATTAATATTTCTTTGAAAAGTCGAAAGCTTCAGTATTTTAGTGATTCGGAATTAATATTTAGATCTATTTTCACGCACGCTTAAGTTGGATTCACAATGATATGGGGTAAGAAGGTATTTGGAACGTTCTTCAACGAGTAGATCTCGTGGTAAGTATTCGAACCTTCTTTCCATTTGTATCTTGTGGTTTAAGAAAAGCTGAAAACCCCTCTGTCGACTAAGGCTAAAAGGGTTTTTGGTGTTATTTGGTTTGTTGGTGCTAGTGAGGATTAAAGGCTACCGATCGAGGAGTGTGTGAAAAGCTTTGATCATTGGATTGACTAAATCTAGTCATCAACTTCGGCAAAGGTATGAACCCAAGGGCCATTGTGGATGGTGGCCGAATGTGTAAGTGATGATAATAGGTAGTTTTCGATTTGGTTTAATAATAACATGGTCTAATCTATAAGTGGTTGATTATAGGAAAAATCGCATAGGAGATCTTGTCGAGGAATATCACAAATCAGGTGTGTAACGAACCCTTTCATAGCTTAAAGCGATAAAATGCCGAAAAGCCGAAATGCCGAAATTCTGGCATTTCGAGGACTTGTGAGCAAACGAACGCTCACTAGTTAGTTAGAATCGATGAGATGGTGATCGAGAACGATGGAAACGGTAAGAATGTGATTTTTGGCGTTCTTGGTAAGTTGGGCCTCGAGGGTCAAGTGGGGCCCATTGGGCTTTCGCCCATTTGGGTAAAATTGGTAGAAAACGGAAATCTGTTAAATTGCATGATAAGACTGTTAAAACCGTTATGGAATATAGGCTAAGTGGGCCTAGATGACAGAATTGGCTAAGTAGGGCCCATTAGGGGTTTTAGGCCCAATAACTCGATTTCGCTAAAAATGGGCGTAATCACTTGTTGCACCCATGGATTGTTAGTAATTGTTAATGAACATGGAAACCCTAGTTTTGGTAAAATTATGAGATTACCCTTATACCATGAAAATGACCGTTTTGCCCCTAAGTAAAATGACCATTATACCCCTAGGGTTTATGTATGATTTTAATACATGGGATTTTGATAAATATGGTATGTATGAGATGCACATGACATGTATGATATGCACATGATATGTATGATATGCACATGATGTAATCATAACGCATTGGGTTGGGTTTTATATGGATGGAGGAAGTGAAAAAGGCTTATGCCCTGCTTATCAAAAGGGCTTATGCCCCGCTTTTCAAAAGGGCTTATGCCCCATTATCAAAAGGGCTTACGCCTCAGCTTATTAAAGGGCTTATGCCCCGATTATAAAAAGGGCTTTTGCCCGATTATTAAAAGAGGCTAGGCCTCGGTTATATGATAAAGCACTAAGCCGCCAAAGGAGAGTTATGGCGGGGTGGGTCGAGTTAATCCCACATGGTGTGTTGGTTGGTACGGTGGAGAGTAGCGGATGGTGGGTTGAGTAGTCTCCCAATTGGGCTTGCATTCTTTCATTGACATTATATGTGATATTGAAATGGGCCTATGGGCCATACCGCTTTCTGATAAAGGCTTGACCCAAGAATATAAAATATGAAAAGGCTTCGCCCAATATTATGAAATATGAAATATGAAAAGGCTACTGACCCATTGCATGATTGAGATTGGATTTGGGCTTAGACCCAACAGGTCGTTATTGTTTTGGGCTCGAAGGGGTTTGTTGCACACCGAGTTTCCAAACTCACCCCCTTTCCTTAACCTTGCAGTGAGCCTTGATGTGGGGACTTGGGCCGGAGGGATTCAGAGTGCCACGGTGATCGTCTTGGGCTTTAAATAAAGTGTTGGTTTCGTTTAATTTCCTTTAACTATTATTTATTTTGGGTTGTAATAAGGCCAATTTTAACTTTTCTTTTATTTCTTTTCGGATTATTTTAATTTTAATAACTTTAAAAATTGGTTAATAATTATTCAAATGGGCTAGACTTAAGACGTGTTTTCAAAATGATACTTGTTTTCAAATTATCTCAACACCACGATTCATTGGTTAATCAAAGACGTCCACTTAAACGAATTTAAACTCGAAATGACAAAGTGTGGCTATGGTTGTGGGCATGTCTAGGATTGGATCCAATTAAAGAGCTTGGTACTTAAGCGACCTTCATGGCTCACCTCCTCCCTCGGATACCTACGGTGCTTAGCTTCCATACACTTTGTTAACTCAAAGAAAACATATGGCTTTTAAATTCTCTAAAACGAAACTCAGATTTTTAACTCCGATGTGGCACGTCAAATTTGGCCATAACGTCTGGGCCGGGTTTGGGGTGTTACATACATCATCGAAACAGATCTTAAAAAATTTGAATCATATGTTCAAATTGATCATCCGTCTGAGAATGAAATACGGTGCTAAAGTGTAACCGTATACCCAGAGTTCCTTGTAACTTATTTCAGAATCAGAATATAAACTGTAGATCTATCTATCAGAAATAACAGAATCTAGCACATCAAATAATCTGAAAATCTCAAAAACAGATAATTCGGGAAATCTATCAAGTGAGAAATCCATTCATGCCAGAATAAAATGTATAGACTTCATCAAACAAATTAAATTACTTAAATAATATCTTTCTTTTTCATAGACAGAGAGAATCCTGACATAAAATTCATAGTAACTTTGTGCCATTTCCATTTTGGTATTTTCACTGACTATAACCATCTTGAAATTATCATCTCTATCTTGCTGATGCATCCAATATTTAAATATAGATTTAGAAATACCACATTTCATTCCAGGCTACCAGTACATCTTTTTTAAACCGTTGTGCATCTCATCATTTCCCAGATAAACAGACATAGTACCACTGTGATCATTCATGTAAAATTTTCTGTAAAAGTTCCAAATTCTTCAGTACACAGGCTCTATCTCGGAATAACAAACCATCATCAGATTTAAATCTACTACCCTAATTCAATAATTATTTAATTTTGTACCCATTTAAATTACAACTCATTACCACTGTTCTGGGCTTTACAGATCTATTGTAGAAACATCAGCTTTGCTTTAAGCTCAGCTAAAATTATTCTTTCATCAGAGAATAGCAATCGAGAATTTATTGCTCATAAGGAAAATGAAGAATTTTCTATTCAAAATATCAGCAACTATATTTACTTTTCCTGAATGATAGTCAATTACCAAATTAGGGTCTTTCAATAATTCAAACCATCTACTCTGTGTCAGATTCAAATCTTTCTATACCATCAACTGTTTTAAAATTGATGATCAGTATATATATATGAGATATTTTCACCATACAGGTATTGTTACCAAATTCTCAGTGCAAACACAATAATTGTCAATCCAAGATCACATATCGGGTAATTCTTTTCCTATAGCTTTACCTGGCTAAAAGTATAGACCATTACTTTACCTTTCTTCTTCAAAATATAGTCTAATCTATTCAATAATGTATCACTATGATAATAAATTCCTTACTAATTCAGACTGAACCAGAACTGATGCTTCGATCGTCAAGGCTTCCAACTGATCAAAACTTTACTAACATTTGTCAGTCCATTCAAATCTTACATCTTTCTGTAATATCCATATCATTGATGTAACTATCATAGAAAACACTTTCACAAAAATTAAAAAGGATATCGAAGCTTTAAATTATTTCGAGGTCATAATCATCAGATAGGTTAAAACCATAATACTATAATAGATCTGCCGTTTCCACAATATAAATGGAACAATACCTCAACCACAATAATATTTTTCAAATAAAAGAGGAAAACGAAGGGTGGCTCCAATATCAACTAGTGTAATAATACAGTTTCTATAATCTATGTTCCATATTACCAAATTCCCATGCTCAAGTCAGAATTCATAATAGTAGTAAGTATAGTCACCACTGACCAATGAATATCTTTCACAGATAAACCATGTTTGAATAATAAAGAGATTGATGATATCTTAGAGAAATTTCAGAAGAGCAATATCACACATACTCAGTGGAAACAACTGTGATAAAGACAATATAATTTTGCATATTCGTAATCCAGGGCTTCAATTAGTAAAAGTAGAAAGTGATATCATATGAACCTTATTATCCAATCTTATATCAATTGTGATGAATTAGAAAACCCAAATAAGATAGAGCAATACCGCTCATGCATCAACCAGACTTTAAGTAATTCTATCTATTATAATTAGCCAGCCTTTCAATACGATAAATATTACATCTGAACATGAACAATTTCATAGGCCTCTGAGAATAACAGAACTTATAGAGTACCCAGAAGATATTGCTGTAATATCCCTGATTAAAACCGCTGCATTCAAATATCTGTGCAATTTCATCACTATTCCAGTGACTAATAAAGTCATCTATAATCTTACATTATTTTAGTTCACTGAAAGAGTCAATTCAAAAGAATTTTCAGCTAATCCATTTTGTAAATATCATATCTGGATAAGTTGTTTACTCACGAATAACTTCTTCCTTAACAATGACATCACATATTCAGAATAATCCTCAGAAAAATCTTATATCTCTTTTAATACTGTCTTTACTTATTAACCCATTCTCAATTTTGACTACATTATTAATCATTCAGCCTTGGTACTCTTTAGTTCCACATTCATGAGCTTAATACATGTAAATCTTGTGAATTTCATTGTATAAATCTGTACTGGTAAGGGGGTGGAGATCGTAAGCCTTAAAATTTAACTTTCGTTTATATACTCATATAACATAACATTTATCATTCTCATGTACTATAAAACATTTATCCGTACCTTTTCAAATTTTGTTCCATCATAAGTAACATTTTACTCAGATACTTGAATATCTCATTCGGAATCATCAGAATTAGCTTGATTGGAAAACATCTTTATCTATTTGTGAAACAATTTTCATCAGAGTTGGGAGATATCACACTATCACAGGTTATATAATGGCATGTATTTTTAGACTCCACATATGCTACGTTCAGTCCGAGAACCGACTAAACCATAGCTCTGATACCACTAAATGTAACACCCCTAACCCGTATCCGTCGCCCTAACAAGGTTACGGAGTATTACTGGAGTTTAAAGAATCATCCCAGATAAGTCAAGTAAAAGTACTACTCAAATCAGAAAACAATCATATTGTCCCTCAAATGTACCCTCGAGGCCAAATACGAGCATTAGAATCGAGTCGGGACTTAATCGAAAACTCTAAGAATTTTTCATGAAATTACAAAAATTTTCTAAGATACAAGGCTCACACGCCCGAGGAACACGCCCGTGTGACCCTGAAACACACCTGTGCTATAGGCTGTGTTTGATCCCATGTAACTCTCTAACTTATGCACACGACCATGCCACATGTAACACCCCTTACCCGTATTTGACACCAAAACAGGGTATGAGGCATTACAATTTAGTCATTTTAACTAAATTGAGTGGCCAAATGTCAAAATTTTTGAACGAAATTTTCTCGAAACCATTTCATAAAACTGTTGATCATAAAAATATAATAAAAATAAGTTTTTCTGCGTTAGATTTGTTGCCCCGAAACCACTGTTTCGACTAGACCCAAAATCGGGTTGTTACACCATACGCCCGTGTGTTAGGCCATGTGGCTAATTAAATTCTTTCAAAATTAGGTGCAGGTTTCACATGGCCAAGACACACGCCCATGTTCTAGGCCGTGTAGCACACACGGCTGAGACACATGCTCGTGTCTCTGCTCTGAGCATTCTGTTTCTCAAAATTAAGGTGCAGTGGACACACGACCTAACCACTCGCCCATGTACCAGGCCGTGTGTCACACACGGTCTAGACACACGCCCATGTGTCTGCCTGTGTGGATACAATAAAGCCATTCCTAGCTTCATTCTCACCCAAAATCGTACCAAATTCTTGCACCAACTCACATCCAATTACCAACCAATCCAAGCATTGAATTCAATCAATTTATAACATCTAACATGATATATTGATACATGCATTCATGCTTTTAATCTTACCTTTCTCAATCAATCAATAATAAACACTTATGTTATCTCCAAAAAGAATAATAAACACTTATGTTATCTCTATAAAGTAAACTTAAATACATATATATACATATACCAAAACATAATCATCACTAGCCATTCCAATGGCTTGATTACAATAATCATTTACATTTACATGCCAATATGACCAATATAACCTATACATGCCATTGTAACTATTATTGCTTTACCATATTGTACCGACATGGTCCGATGGATAGTGTGAGTGATCTCCGCCAAGCTTCCAATCTGACGAGCTTTTAATTTACTCTAAAATAGGGAAATAAAACTAAGTAAGCATAAAATGCTTAGTAAGTTCGTATAACATGGTACTTAACTTACAATTCATTCTATTTTGAGGTAACTATGTAAGGCATATTCAATTAGTTTGACCTCAAGCCCTACACTCATCCTCATTGCCCTTGTTAGTCATTTATTCCATAATAATATCAAAACATATATGGGCTCAACAACAATCTAGTTTCCATGCACATATGCTTTCAACAATATGTATTCATTTAACATGTATAAATCATCTCTTTATATTACAAGTATAATATCATAATAGTTCATCTCGAGTTCAGATTATTTCATGTCAAAACTTTACTCATATCATTCGAAATATCAAGGTTACATAAGTAGTAGTACACTCAAGGTTTACAAGTCTATAATCAAGGATGAACATTCTCATCAAATAATTTCCATGTACAAATATCATGATCTCATACTTTCATATATCACTTGTTATGTATCATCATTTTCTTGTATTTCAGACGGATATGTGTATTTCATACGAATCCGTCAATTCATATTCAATGGTGCCCATAAGGTACTATTTTAGATAGCACACTCTCAAGCCACACATGTATACAACTGGATTACTAGTTCAGGCTAAATCCTTTTTATGACATATGCTCTAAAGAGCATGATTTGGATTACCTGTCTGTGCTAAATCCAATCCATAACATATGCTTGAGAGGACTTATATCAGGATTACCCGTCTGAGTTAAATCCTTTCTGTAATAAGGTCAATAGGATTACTCATCCGAGCTAAATTCTGTAAACAACAAATGCAGAGCCTCATTCATTTCGGGAAATCACATATCCATCGATTTTCCATTTATTCAACTGGGATGTAAACATTTTTCAAGAATTATCAGGCATGTAATTATTTCTTACATCCATAACATTCATATAATTCAAGTAAACACATTCCACACATTCATTTCAAGCATATAAGTAATATTTTTATCATTTATCATTTATCATCTATTGGGCATTATCATTTAATTTAAACATTTTTATTTATCGGGCTTGATGGATAAGTAATCATTTCACATATTTATGACATTTACACAATTTACATAAGCACAATCAATGCAAGCATGTAAATAAACACAATTTAGTTACACAAACTTACCTCGACAATGTTCGTGTATGTAAAATCTACTAATCCGACATTTTTCTCTTTCCTCGTTCTAGCTCCGAATTTGGTTTATTCAGATCTATAGAGTAAATTTTACATCAATTCATCACATTTCATATTCAAGTGGACTCGATTTACATCCTAGGTAAAATTACCATTTTGCCCCTAACTTTTCCACAAATTTCCATTTTGTCCCTAGGCTCGGAAAATGAAACTTGTGCATTACTCTATACTGCAAGCCTAACCAAAATACCATTACAAAATTTACAGCACATGTATTCATAAAAATTCAACATTTTTCTTCAATTTCACAATTTTACATTTTAGTCCCTAAATCATGTTTTCATCAAAAATCACATTGTAAAAGTTGTTTACCTATCAACAACCTTTCATTTTCTACCATAAATTTGTAATTTTTAGCATATTCATCCATGACTCAAATTTCATACCTTGATAACTTTTCAAATTAATTCTCCAAACAGATAGATTAAGCTATCCTGGTTTCAAAAATATCAAAATTACTAAAAACGGGACAAGGAAACTTACCCAATTTGGCCAAAAAAGTTTCTTCTCTCTCTTCTAGGGTTTCCATGGAATATTTTGGGGAAGAAGATGATAAAAATAATTTTTAAATTTCTATTTAATTAATTTATCATATTTAATAATTTCGATTTCCAATTTAGTCCTCAGCCTTTTTCTAATTTTCCATGGGTGAATCATCCAAAAAAATCTACTAACTTTTATTAATGGTCTAATTACCATATAAGGACCTCAAGTTTTGCATTCCATAGTTATCTAATCCTTATATCTACTAGAATTCAACTTTTACATATTATGCGATTTAGTCCTTCTCATAATTAAGCACATAATCAATAAAATTTTCGTATCAAAATTTTCACATGACATTTCTAACATAATACGAACCATATAATAAAATAAAAATTAATTTTATTTTTGGCTCGAATTTGTTGTCCTGAAACCACTGTTTCGATTTCACCGGAATTGGGCCGTTACACCACACAGACGCGTGAGCCCTACACCTAAGAATTTTTTTTAAAAAATTTGTGAAAAATTCTTTAAGTTTTCAATTAATTTCCAACTCAATTCTAATACTTGTTTTGGGCCTCGAGGGTCCATTTAAGGGACGTTATGAATAATTTCGATAAATGAATAGTAATTAATATGAATTATTTCTAAATATTCTGAAAGTTTTAGTAATGCTCCGAACCCTATTCTAGCAACGGATACGGGTTAGGGGTGTTACATTGGAAGTTGAAGACCTTACCAAAATTTTGAGTTTTTTACTGGAGGGTTGGTCCCGATATTTTACCTACGTATGCTAATATTTCTTTTACCTGTCAAAACTTTAACAAGGTTTGCCCTCGGTGTGGCGAGAAGGAAGAAACTCTCATCTATGCTCTCAAGGCCTGCCCTAAGGCCCAGGCTATTTTTATTATAGGTGGTTTATATAATAGGCTACTTGAGGGTGACTATTTCCACTGCATCGACTGGATTGAGGATATTATAAGGGTCTTAGATATGACAGTTGTTGTTGACTTCTTCACAACTCTTCGGAATAGCTGGAATAGTCTAAATAATTTTATTTTTTAGGGTCAAGATGAGGATACGAGAATTTTTTGGGAGAAAAGTAAAACCCTTTTGCCATGGTTTCAGGATTCACAACCTTGTTAACCCCCCGATGCTGCCTATTATGCCTGCTTGTAAGAAATGGGAGAAGCCCCCTTACGGCTTTGCTAAAATCAGATTTGATACTACTGTTTCTATTGAAGAAATGCGTTATGGGGTTATTGTTAGGGACTCTGATGGTTTCGTTCTGGGTGGGAGTGTGGGGTTTAAAGAAACTGCTATGGATGTTGAGTGGGCTGAGTTGATTGCCTTTGAAGGAAACATGAAGGTGGAGGGTTATTTAAATATTTCGAAAGTGGTTTTTGAGTCTGACAGTGCCTGTTTGGTCAACAGGGTTAAAAAGAGAGGTCTGGACATTACTATCTTGGGGCAATGCGTAAATAAAGTTTCTATTAGAATTAAGTGACCCGAATCCTTATTTAAATAAAATACAGTGGTAAAATAAAATAAAAGAAGAATCCATATAGAATTACACTTCTTTTCTTTTATTTTAGAATAAGGTTTTTTAAACCTTATTAAATTCCATCTATTTGATATTGATTAGAATAAGGCGTTTCAGTCTTACTAGAATATGGCTTTACAAGCCTATAAATAGACATAGTCTATTCCTCTTGTAATGATTCGAATTCAACATAGTGAATTTTCTTCTCCTCTGCCCGTGGTTTTTTTCTCGAGAGGGTTTTCACGTAAAAAATTGTATGTTCTTTATTTTACTTTACTTTATTTTATTTTATTTTATTTTTTTACAAATTGGTATCAAAGCTTCCGGGTTATTCATTTCGATCACGGTAATGGCTTCTTTGATGTATGAAATTCTGCTATTGGATCGCAACACCAGATTTGCGTTGTGGCAGATTAAGATGCAAGCAGTTCTTGCCCAGATGGATCTAGAGGATGCCCTACTAGGGGTAGATAAGATGCCTTCGACATTAACAGATGAAGAGAAGAAGCATAAGGATCGAAAGGCGTTAACACAATTACATCTGCATTTGTCCAATGAAATTTTGCAAGATGTAATGAAAGAGAAGACCGCCACTGCATTATGTGTGACAGCCCAAAATTGACCCTAGTCGGGAAGTGGTTTCGGGACCGCTAAACCGAGTCACCGAAATGTTTGAACGTAATATTTATTGTCTAGAATATGTAATTATGAATGTGTGAAAATTTCAAGCTTCGATTTAGTCGATTGCATGTGAATTTAGTTAGTAGGACTTGTGTGACACTTTTGAAATGTGATAGGCTAATCTATAAGGACCTAATAGTGCATGTAATCAAAAGGGAGGACTTGCATGTCAAATTTCCCCCCCTAAGTGCTAGTGGCCGGCCATGACAAAGAGTGATGGGCAAAAACATGTCATAAAACATGTTGTGACAATGGTGTATGTAAGAAAAAAATAAAATAATGAACATGGGAATTGAATAATGAAAGGGAAGAAAAAAAAAGAGAATGGTGTGAGTGTTTCCCCCTTGCCGTGAGTTGAAGAAAAGAGAAAAAAAATTTGTTCATCCTTTTCATTCTTTTGGCGAAAATTCTAAGGAGAAGAAAGGAGTTCTTGCTCATGTTTGGTTTGGAAGAGGATTAGGAAGAGGTTTGGCCATCCTTGTATCTAGATTAAGGTATGTTTGATGTTGTGCCATGAGATTCATGCATGTTTTTAGTTGCTAGCTTTAGTTCTAATTAACCATGGTTCAAATCTTTGCTAAGTCATGGGGATGATATTCGGCCAATGTGGATTTTGTGTTAATGTCATTGCATGCTAAATGTGAAGCTTGTTAATGATACTTGTGATGGTGGATTGATGACTCTTAAATCTTCTTTTTAGCATTTTTGAGTGAGGCATTAAGTTCCTTGTTCAACCGTGACCAAAATTGAAATGGTATGGGGTTGTAAGGCATTCGGCCATGGTAGGAAGTAAAAGAAAACTATGGTCATTGTTCATGTTATTTGGATGAGAAATGGTAGTAAGGTGAAGTACAAATGTTAGTGTTTGATTTACTAGTGTATATGTGTGTATTAGCCTAGTTTTGAACTTGAAACAAAATGGTGTTTAGTCGATACAAGTGACCATACTTGTAGAATGTATCAAGTGTTGAAATCGGCCTCAACATAGACATGTATGTTCGCCACATGAATGAGTACATATGTTGATGTGTATGTTCGCCTTAGGTAGCCTATTGATGGCTTTAGCTTGACTTAGAAAATTCGGCTAAGGGGGAAATATTAGCTAGTATGTTGAATTCGATTCGTGATTTTGTACACATGTGACTCTAATGTCTAATGGATATATGGGCTAAGTACCTTGAGCTTCTCTTTGATGTTTAAATGAATTGTATTGAATTGCTTGATGTGATTAAAAATGTGCATGACCATTGTGTATTTGAGCTAAAGGGTGGCCATATGACCATTTAAACTCATTGTCATATTCGGCCATAAGCTAGCATAATGAGATTTTGATAAGTTAAATTTGTGTGAATTAGCTCAAGAGCTTAGAGGAACACAGTTGGATAAGGGAAAGGAAAAAGTGACCGAATAGCCATCGAAATCGTTCGACAACATCCGAGGTAAGTTCTTGAGTAATAGAGCTTAAATTATGATTTGATTAGATCATGTTTTAAGTAAATCGAAATCATGCTCTTTGTGTGTGGATATTGAGCCGAAATTGCAAGAGTGATAAGTGTATTGTGTTTGAGTTTTGCTAATGAAAATGAAATACGAATGTGTCATGATTTAGTGTTAAATGTTCATGTTTATTCGAATGATGTCCGAGCTAAGTCCCAAGGCTTTGTGCTAAGTGACCATATCCGGCTAAGATCCGAAGGCATTTGTGCGAGTTCCCAAATCCGGTTAAGTCCCGAAGGCATTTGTGCGAGTTCCCAAATCCGGTTAAGTCCCAAGGCATTTGTGCGAAGCTATTATAACCGGCTATGTCCCAAGGCTTTTGAGCGAAGTCGCTATATCCGGATAAAATCCGAAGGTACGTGATTCGGGAATGAGCAATCTTGCTGTAAAAATTTCAGTTAATACGCTTGCAAAAATTCCAGCAATGAGGTATGTTTCGTATGTGCTTTGAATTAGTTAAGCCCTTACAAATAAATATTCACTCAATTGATAAACGAGCTACCGGCCTTTGGCTAAGTTGATCTTTTGTGTATGAACATAAGGGTTGGTAATATGAAGTAAGTATGATATTGAGAATGTGTGCATATGAAATTATCTGTTTAGCTATATGAATGCTATGCTTTTGTTGTGCTGAAATCCCTTGCTCAAAACTTACTAAGCATAAATTGCTTACTTCATTTCTTTGTTCTCTGTTTTATAGATTTTGGCTCGTCAGCTATCGGACTCGGGATTTTGAAGTCGAAGTCGCCCACACTATCAAAGCCCCCTTTTTGGTACAATTTTGGTTGAACTTTGAAATGGCATGTATAGGACTACTCTTTCGTTTGTTGGTCATAGACCCTTTGATTTTGTATAAATTTGGATAGCCATGCGAAAATGGCTTATACACACTTTGGCATGGTATCATAATCATTTTGTATGTTGTTCATTAAAAGATGTGGAAATGTTTGGAATCGATTAGCCCTTGGAATGGTTAACCGTGATCATCTTTTGTGCCATGTATGCTAAAAGGGCTAGTTGAATCAAGGAAATTATGAAGTAGGTAAAATCTACCTTAAAGACAGAGGTTGACAGCTGCAGTGATGTGGATGTGAAAAATCACTAAAAATAGTAGGAATGGAATTAAATAGTGAATAAATTGTGTAAATGAACCTTGATGAATCTATTTTCATAGAAAAGTAATGAAACGATCATATGAACAGTATGTTAAGAGATATTGAAGTTTTTGCGAGACAGGGCCAGAACGGTTTCTGGATTCCCTGTTCCGACTTTGGAAATTCATTGTAAATTAACCAGAGATAATTAGGAGTCATGCCATATAATTATAGATTCCTCTTTGAGTCTAGTTTCTATAGAAACAAACGGCATCAGTATTGAAGCCCTTTACAGGGAGATATCCAAGTTGTAATGCGCGAAGGTCAGTGTAGTCGATCCCTGTAACATGGGAGACTTTAACTAATAAACTGTACTAATTGGCCCAGCTAAAAATTCTAGAAAACAATTTGTAGATGCATATATGAGTCTAGTTTCAGGGAAAAATCACGAAACTGATTTTTGAGTTGTGGAACTCAAGATACTATTTTTAAGGTGACAGTGACACAGTTAGCCAGCTGGCTGGAAATTTTTAAATGGACTGTGAGAATAAATAATTAAGTTAAGTCTGTGTGCACCTTGTGTTCGACTCCGGTAATGGACTCGGGTGGGGTGTTACATTATGGAAGAGACTAGGACAAATATGTATGTCAAAAACTCTAACAAGCAAGCTGCATATGAAGCAGCGTCTTTATGCTCATCGTTCGGAGGAAGGTGCGTCTGTACACGAACACTTAACAGTGTTTAAAGAAATTCTATCAAACTTAGAGGCCATTGAGGTTCAGTATGATAAGGAAGATCTAGGGTTGATTCTACTTTTTTCGTTGCCCCCATCTTATTCAACCTTTAGAGACGGGATTTTATATAGCCGCGAGTCTCTCACAGTTGATGAGGTTTATTATTCTTTGACCTCGTATGATAAGATAAAGCATCTTGTGGTTAAACATGACTCTCAAGGAGACGGTGTCATTGTTTGTGGGAGACAAGATTGGAATGCTAATGATGATCGTGGAAGGACACAGGAACGGAATCCTCATGGTAAATCTAAGGGTAGATCACAGTCTTTAAACAGAGGTAAAACTTGTAACTTCTAAAAGAAGAAAGGGCACATTAAATCTGAGTGCTATAAGCTACAGAACAAGATTAAAAGGGAGGCTACAAATCAAAAGGGAAAATAACCAGAAAATTTCGGTAAAGCTGATGTTGCAGAAGATTACAGCGATAGTGAACTTCTAGTCGCTTCGGTTAACAATTCTAAAGTGAGGGATGAGTGGATACTTGATTCAGGCTACACCTTCCACATGAGTCCCAATTGGGATTAGTTTACAACTTACGAAATAATGTCTGAAGGTGTTGTTTTGATGGGAAACAATACTTTGTGTAAAATCGCAGGTGTTGGAACAATTAAAGTTAAGATGTTTGATGGAGTTGTCAGAACACTTAGTGACGTACGGCATGTTCTACAATTGAAAGGAAATTTAATTTCATTGAGTATTCTTGATTGAAAGGGGTACAGATACACAACTGAAAGTGGGATTTTAAAGATTTCCAAAGGTTCCCTTATTGTGATGAAAGGGCAGAGAAGGACTGCCAAGTTATATGTTTTGAGTGGTTCTCTTTATTCTCGGTGTGCAGCTTGTCACTTCCTCTTCCTTGTCAGATGATGCTATTACTAAACTTTGGCATATGCGGCTAGGGAATATGAGTGAGAATGGCATGGCAGAATTGAGAAAAAGAGGACTTTTTGATGGGCAAGGAATTTGCAAACTAAATTTCTGTGAGCACTGTGTTTTTGGGAAGCAAAAGAGAGTTCAATTCACTAGAGGAATCCATAACACAAAGGGAACGTTAGAGTATATTCATTCTGATCTATGGGGGCCATCTAGAATGCCTTCGAGAGGTGGAGCTAATTATATACTAACCTTTATTGATGATTTTTCCAAAAAAAGTTTGGGCATTCTTCTTGAAGTAGAAAACGATGTGTTTTCCGCATTTAAGTCTTGGAAAATTATGATTGAAAACGGGAAAATAAATAGAATACCTTCGCACAGACAATGGCTTAGGTTCTGTTCTGATGAGTTTAATAGATTGTGCAAGTCAGAAGGGATCGTGAGACACTTGACAATTCCCATACTCCGTAGCAAAATGGCATTGCAGAACTAATGAACAGAACGATCATGGAGAAGGTTCGATGTATGTTGTCAAATGCCAACTTACCAAAGTCGTTTTGGGCTGAAGCAGCCTCTACTGCATGTTTTTTGATCAACCGATCACCATCCGTGGCCATTGAGAAAAAGACTCCGCAAGAGGTATGGTCTGGTAATCCTACAAATTATTTT
This sequence comes from Gossypium arboreum, assembly GCF_025698485.1. Classification (NCBI taxonomy): domain Eukaryota; kingdom Viridiplantae; phylum Streptophyta; class Magnoliopsida; order Malvales; family Malvaceae; genus Gossypium; species Gossypium arboreum. The sequence continues at coordinate 53,493,664 of NC_069077.1, forward strand.
GATTTAAAGATTTTTGGATGTCTTGCGTATGCTCATGTTGATAATGGAAAATTGGAACCGAGATCCATTAAATGTGTTTTTCTTGGTTATAAAGCTGGTGTAAAAGGGTATAAGTTATGGTGTCCTGAAAATAAAAAAGTTGTGATTAGCAGAGATGTTGTTTTTGATGAAACTGCTATGCTACCTAACCTTTCTCTTAAAGAATCTTCCAATAAAGAAAATAAAAAGCAGGTGGAGCATTAGATTAATACAAATTTGACTCCTCAAGCCAGTACAAAAATTGAGAATAGAGTTGCTTCTTCACCATAATACTCTATCGCAAAAAATAGAACTAGAAGAGAAATTAAACCTCCAAAGAAGTATGCCGAGGCTGATTTAGTTGCTTATGCTTTAAATGTGGTTGAAGATATAGATGCAAACCAAGAGCCATCTAATTATTCTGAGGCGGTTATCTGTGAAGACTCAGAAAAATGGATGTTTGCTACGCAAGAGGAGATGAAATCACTTCATAAAAAGAAATATGGGATCTTGTGAAATTTCCTAAAGGTAAGAAGACTGTTCGTTGTAAATGGGTGTTTAAAAAGAAAGAAGGGACTTCAGGAGTTGAAGAACCCAGATATAAAGCAAGGCTTGTTGCAAAGGGTTACAGTCAAATTCCAGGAGTAGACTTCACAGATGTGTTCTCCCCAGTAGTAAAACATTGTTCGATTCGAGCTTTGCTTGGTATTTTGGCCATGCATGATTTAGAGCTTGAGCAGTTAGATGTAAAAACTGCATTTTTGCATGGAGAACTTCAAGAGGATATTTACATGCAATAGCCAAAGGGTTTGACAGTCTCGGAAAAAGAGGACTATGTTTGCTTGCTGAAAAAGTCCCTTTACAGTTTGAAACAGTCACTGAGGCAGTGGTACAAGAGGTTTGATTCCTTTATGACTTCTCATGATTTCAAAAGAAATAGTTTTGATAGTTGTGTTTACTTTAAGAAAAACAGTGATGGTTCTTTTGTGTATCTACTTCTTTATGTTGATGAAATGTTGATAGCAACAAAAGATAAATGAGAGATAAGAAAGGTCCAAGCCCAACTAAGTTAAGAATTTGAGATGAAAGATTTGGGACCAGCAAAGAAGATACTTGGTATGGAGATTCTCAGAGATAGAAAAGCAAGTAAATTGTACCAAGTCAAAAAGGGTACGTTGAGAAAGTTCTTTGTAGGTTCAATATGCAGATTGCTAAGCCTGTTGTACTCCTTTAGCAGCCCATTTCAGACTTTCATCTGCTTTGTCTCCACAATCAGATGATGAGATTGAGTAGATGTCACATGTTCCATACTCTAGTGCAATTGGATCTCTCATGTACGCTATGGTTTGTTCACGTCCAGATTTATCATATGCCGTTAGTGCAGTTAGCAGATATATGGCGAATCTTGGTAAAGAACATTGGAAAGCAGTTAAGTGGATTTTAAGATACTTACGAGGTACTACTGATGTTTGCTTACATTTTGGAAGAACTAGAGATGGAGTCATTGGGTATGTTGATGCTGATTTTGCTGGAGACTTTGATAGAAGAAGATCTTTCACAGGTTATGTCTTTACAATCAGAGGTTGTACAATCAGTTGGAAAGCCACTTTGCAAACTAGAGTCGCTTTGTCTACCATTGAAGCTGAGTACATGGCGATTACTGAGGCTTGTAATGAAGACCTTCAAATCAGTACAGTATTTTGTGACAGTCAGAGTCCATCTTTCTTACAAAAGATCAAATGTTTCATGAGAGAACAAAACAAATTGATGTTCGGTATCATTTTGTTTGTGATATTATTGCTTGTGGTGATATTGTTGTGAGCTAAATTAGTACTCATGAAAATCCTACAGATATGATGATTAAGTCACTTCCTATAACCAAGTTTGAGCATTGCATAGACTTGGTTGGTGTTCATTGTTGAAGTTAAACCCTTAAGGGATTTTATAGAAGAGGTGGAGAACTTGTTCATTGAGAGTTCGCGATGAAGAATTTGTTCATTGAGAATTTGTGTCAAGGTGGAGATTGTTAGAATTAAGTGACCCGAATCCTTATTTAAATAAAATACAGTGGTAAAATAAAATAAAAGAAGAATCCATACAGAATTACACTTCTTTTATTTTATTTTAGAATAAGGTTTTTTAAACGTTATTAAATTCCATCTATTTGATATTGATTAGAATAAGGTTTTTCAGTCTTACTAGAATATGGCTTTACAAGCCTATAAATAGACATAGTCTATTTCTCTTGTAATGACTCGAATTTGACATAGTGAATTTTCTTCTCCTCTACCCGTGACTTTTTTCCCGAAAGGGTTTCCACGTAAAAATTTGTGTGTTCTTTACTTTATTTTATTTTTTCACAATTTGCATGAAGATGGACAATTTTAGTTCAGTGGATGTGAATTGAGCTAATTGTAGCTGCAACAAGGTGGTTGATATTCTATGTAATTTTGCTATTAGAAACAGTTGTACTTGGAATTTTAGAATGGATTATCCTAAGGAAATCCATGAGTTTGTAATGTTTGATGCTATTAATTGAGTTTTTGGCCTTTTAAGTCTTTCTTTAAAAAATATTATTTCATCTTTCATATTATATATATTAAACTTTAAATTGTAAGTCCTCTCTCATCAATTTCATCAAAGGAAGAAACTATAAAGATTTCATAAAAATAGTGAGAAAATTGACCCTTGTTTATAGTGTACATGTGAGTTATGAAAGTGTTGTTTAATCAATGTTATATTATATATATAATAATGTAACTAGAAGTTAATTAATAGTTAAAATAAATTTTAAACGGATTATATTTTCATTATTTTGTAATTAAAAGTATTAAACAAAAGAGAATGGAAATAATAAGCAATTAACAAAAGGAAAATTCAACTTTTGTTTAAAATCAACATAGTAAAGAAATCTCAAGGGTAGTGTATTTTTCATCAAATCTTAGAAGGAAGTGAGGATTTTCAAAAGGGATAAATATTAAAATTATACATGAATTTTGATTGAATATGCAAATTGATACATGAAATTTGATTTTTTGCAATTATACACTTTAAACTTTGATTTTAGTTCAAATGTATGCATAAAAATTTGATTTTGATTCAATTGTATACATTTAAAGAAATGAATACATCAATTTATTTTTATATTAGATAACTTTAATTATTTGTGTATGTAATATATAAATGAAAATGATGTTATATCGATAATAATGTTGGTTGTTTATAAAAGTTGAATCAAATCAAAATATCATGCATAAAATTTCAAAAATCAAAGTTTATGTATAGTATCGCACATTGAACCAAATTTCATGTGTAGTTTTAAGATTTATCATTTTTCGAAACTATAGGGTTAAATATATTTTTGGCTTAATATAAAATGTGATATATAATCTTGACACTTTTTCTTAATTTGGTATCTAAGTTTTTTTTTTTCAAATTTGGTACCTAAACTTGACATTTTTTTTTGTCACACCTAGAAATGTAAAAGGATAAGTATAACAGTAATTTGAGGTACCAAATTATATAACTTTCTATTTATGAGGGTTTTAGTGTAATTATGTGAATCCTATTCACTGATTTGGTAATTAGTTAAATTTCAACTATTAGTTCTATTACTTTAGAACTAAATGTTTCTTTTAGTGGGAAACATTATGATTAAGAGTATTAATCATACTGATTGACTTAGGATTAGGGGAAGTGGTAGTGGAAAGATTATATAATGGGGAAATTCTTTCATTTTGGTATTCATGTTTTTTTTCTTTATTCCATTTTCTTCTTTGGTTTATTCTGTAAGAAAGGAAATTAGGGAGCGATTTTCATGAAGGGAAGAATCTAGGTATTAGCCTAAATAATTGGGAGTTTAGAAATTTGGTAATCTTTCTAACTCTACCATACCTTTTGATTAAAGAAAAAGTTGGAAAGTCTGAGAATTTCAACATAATTTATTTTGAACCGTAATGATTTAAGTCGTTGTTAGCATTTATAACTCCTCTATATGTAGATGAATTAAGGTTTTCTTACATGTGTATATTTTTGTTTTAATCTTTATATGGTTGTTATGCTTAGCTAATCAAGAAAGTGGAGGCCCAAGTGATAAATGAAAGGCTAAACAGGTGTAAGTCATGTCAAACCTAGGTATGTTTTTGGTGAGTTTTTTGAATTCAATTCCTCATGTTGTGGTATGTTTGACTTCATGTTTTGTTGGCGATGAGTAGTTGAATTATTATGGAATGTTTATCATAAAGTTGAATCATGCATAGTGATGATTTACAAAAAAATGCCTAGTTGTATGTATAAGTTTGTTGTTTGAGGAACTATCACTGGTAAAGTAATTACTGAAGAGATTAACATTGATATGGTTTGATAAGTGATATGTTCGGTATGATTTGTGTTGTGCTTTTAATAGTATGTTTAGTTGAGTGTTTGTTGTATTGTCAATCATGAAAATAAATGGTGTGCGGAGTATGAAGGTACATAATGGGGGATGAAAGAAGAAAAACGTAATGTTGTGCACCCTGTGTCACATCTTATTGGTTTTGTGGAGGTTTGGGGGGATTGTACAGAGAATGTGTACGCATGATATTTGGTTTTGTGGAGGTTTGATTAGATTGTATGGAGATATATGCGCACATGTATATGATGACCTTGCATGGGTTCTTTTAAGTATGAGACACTATAGAGTCTAAAGCTTAAAGCCTCATATAGATTATGCAAGTTTATGGCCATGGCATATGAAAGTTATGAAAGTCCACCGAATTTGTCTTTTGAGTTTTATGTCAAAGTTACGTATGAGACTTCACCATATAAAGTCTGCGACAGAGTTCACATGTATGAATCTGCCATATCTATGATCATTTTCTATGAATTCGCATGTATGAATCTACCATATCTATGAATATTCTTCTATGATTTTGTATATATGAATCTGTGATATCTATAACTATTCTTTTATGAATCCGCATGTAGGAGCCTGGCATATCCATTAATCCTCTTCTACGAGTCTGCATGTAAGAGTTTGTATCTAGCAATCCGCACGAAAGAGTCTACATGATCGTCCGCCCAGTTAATCCAAAATGACTCTCCCATTTTGTGGGTTTTATGCTAAGATTATACGTAACAAGTTTGTATAGAGAGATTATATGCTACATGATCTTTCACAGGAGGAATTTTCATACATTATGTACTACGCCTCTATGTTGTTCGAGCCTAAGCATAAGTTATGGAATATGAATGCTTAGGTTTTGTCTAAGCGAAATATGTGGAAAATTCTTAGTTTAAGTAACTTATTTTTAGAACTCCCTAAGTTTCTCATGAACTTACCATGTTTCTTTCCCTTGTTTCTAGTATTCCAAACCGTTATTCGTAAAAAATGGGACTAAGCCAAAATTCTCAAAGTCTGTGTGAGCATGTCACCCTTCATTTAGTAACATGTGTAGATATTGGGGTAACTTGTAGTCTTAAAATTATGTTTTGTATATGGATAAGAACTCTTTAGATATTAGTTCAAATTGTAATTAAACACCTGAGGTTAAAATGTTAGTTTTTTTCATAAAAGATTAATATTATCATAGGTTTGTTTTATATATATTGTGATATTATGGTAAAACACTATGAAACTATTATATGGTTATGAAATTTTTCACGCACCGATTTATATTTATATGTAGTGTGTATTTAAATAATAAAATGAGTTATTGGTCTAATGGTTAAGTATTAGTGAAACTATCCTTGAAACCCAAGTTTAAATCCCTTCCCATGCATATTTAATTTTATTTTCAGCATTCCTTGTTTCTAAACCTTAATTGTAACATCCTAAATTTATGATTTAAATTTTGTTAAATTATTTCAATAATGAATTCAATTCCTTGTCCTTGCAATTGTTAATTATTTTTCCTTCTTAATTTTTTCATTACTTTTCCTCTTTATTTTGTGCTGCCCAAGCCTAGAAACCTTAGGTATTTATAGAATTTTTTCTTTGTTTTTTTTCATCTCTTTTCTCTATTTATTCACTCCTCTTGTCACCTTTCCCATCTTCCTCCTCCTTCTCTCAACAATTTTCATCTTTTCTCTAGGATTTCACTACAGCTGTACCGCCCCTATGCTAAAGCCTCTAATTTTGTTTTCCCAACTACTTTTTTGGTTGTTTTAACTTCCTAAAAAAACTCTATTTTTTGCCCTATGCCCCTCTACTGATCATTGTTGCCCTTTCTCCTTTGTTCGTAATGGTACTAGTAAGTCCTCTTTTCTTTCTCTTTTTTCTTCTTTGTGCACAAACTTTTGGTTTTTGTTCTTATAACCAATAAATCATTGTTATAGCCCTAAAAATTCAATATTTTTGGCTATTTAAAGTCTCTTTTTGTTCCATCCAAATTAGCTTTCTATTGCCACTGATGGTGTTGCCGCCTTTTTGAACACCATCATTTTTGGACTATCATTTCTTTTCAGTTGCTGCCCCTATAGCAAATCTTGAATTTAACTCTGTTTAGATTTGATCTAAATGTTCTTAATTGATGAAATAATCAAGGTGTTCATCCGACAACTCAGATCTGGGTAAAGGTTAGTGCAAAGTGTAGATTTATGGGAGATTTTGCACTGTTTCGTTTTAGTTAATAATTGTTTTTTTGGTCGAACACCATAAGGCCTTAATTTGGACCCTGGTTATTGATTTTGGGTGTTAATTATATTTTAAGAGCTGATTTTAACATCCCGGATCAACAGTGAAGTCAATTTTTATTCATGCCCTCATTTCATATCAAATTAGTGTAAGTTGCTTAAATGAATTGTATCTAAAAATTTATGGATGTAACACTATTGTGGTCAAACCCTTAAGGGGTCTTTCTAGGCTGATTTTAGTAGTATTTAACGTGTTTGATGTTATCATTTGGTGTTAGGTACATTTAAGGTATTAGTTTGTAAACACAAACTCTTACGACTTAGTGTTGCATCGTGCATAATAAGGTGTGGGTCTCTTCCTTTATATTAATTGGTCCAAATTTTGTATAAATTTTGTGTAAATACAGAAATTTACTTGCTATTTTGAGAATTGGTGAATGGCCTAATTGCTAATAACGAGGTGCCGAGCCATGTACATAGTTTAATTGAAACTCGATTATTAAGCCCTAAATGGACTGATTGTGGTGTGTATAAGCTGAATGTGAAATAAGTCACTATATTGTAATTGATTAATGGTATGTTTTGGATATGAGACTTTTGTTTGCTAAGTTCTGTTGGTAGTATGTGAATTATATTAATATATAGCATGCTGAGTTTTGGGACATTGATTGTTGTGCTTGAAAAATTCCATGTATTATATTGAGTTATTATGCAATTGAAATTACATACCATATCTGAAAATGACTATATGGAAAGTATGTAGGCATGCCACTGTTATGGGAATTGAAAAATATGCAAATTGTATTTCTACACTAATTACTGGTATGCATGTTAAGCATGCCATTGTATCATGATGGATATTGATAGCCTGATTTGCTCATTGTTTGAATGTCAAATTTCATATGCATGGGTTGGGTTATTGCAGTTGACGGAGGAGTTCTGTGGAGTAATGGTGACAATTTAAGTCTACATTTTTTCTTGTCATTGCACTATATCGGGAGTACCGAGGAGATTGGCAATTTATCTCATTACTGGCTATTTTTATTTACAATCTCGTATTGTATTAATAACCTATTGGCAGCGTATTACCTTGCAAATTATTATTGGTGGCTTGACTACAAAGTTTTGGCAATTTTTTTGTATTTTTATTGGGAAAATATCTGTGCTATTATATTGGTGGTTTATCCACATCAAACTCAACTCATATTGTTTGGTGTTTGGCAGACGGGTTCTAGGGAACTCGTGGTGTGTAGTGGATGGATGGGTAGGAATCTTATTGCATTGCATCATGCTCATGACATGTTCACATGCTAAATGAAAATTTTCATGTCTATTATGTAAAGGATGTTTGCTAGTCTTGTGATTGATTGTATGATTACAATTATTATGACTCACACTGAGTTGTTTTAAGCTCACCCCCTAGTCTCAACTTTTTAGGTAGTGGTCAAAACTAGGATTGGACCTGGCATACAGAAGAATGAAAAACTTCAGACTATTCTTTCCATTAAAAAATTTTTAATAAGTTTTATTCATTTTTTGGACAGTAAAGTTATTTGGACTGTGGTTTGGGTTTTTCTTTAGATATGGGTTTTTTGTCATGCATGCATTATTCAAACATGATGATAATAACTTTGTGATAACTAAAAAATGCATGTTACTTGACCTACTTAAAATTGAACATTAATAGAGTTTTTTTCTGCTGCATTGAATGATAACAAAATTTTGCAAAACAAAGCGATCAACAACTATTTTTCTGTAAACGTCACTATAAACAATAGAAATTGGATTGAAGAATAGATGGTTTAATAAATAAATTTTTTACAAATCAATTCAAGTACAAAACACAGTTTTTCCTAAAGAGAGATAACTTTGGACTTTATGGTCCATAAGTTTATTTGGTCATTTTAGTGGCTAATGTGATCTTCACAATTCAACTGTAACGTCTAGGTCGGGTTGAAGAGATCCCATTTAATGGTATTAGAGCCAATTTCAAAACCTCAGGCTGAGGGTTGTGTTTTTAAAATATATATAGGTTGCATCATGCATTGAAAAGGGGGAAATTTGGGAAAAACAAACCATGATAATTTTTGAACAAAATATTTTTCAAATGAAATGACGAAGTCTGAAGTTCCAATGTCGGTGGCCATAGAAAATATACCAAAAACTTTAGAGAAACACTAGGGAATGTTGCATAAAATTCTAAGTAAAATAATTGAATCTGAACATGAGAAGAACTTTTATCTTCAAAGAAACTAAAAACTCCCTACTATTGAATTGTAGATTAAATAAGAATTCATAATGAACACACGTGGTATGCAAATTTGTGGTAGGAGAGGTTGTAGGGGTGACCTCCATTGGCTCGAACTGATTCGTTTATATCCCAAGAGCCTATACTGAATAATGAACCCAATGAGACTTATTAGTGCACCCACTACTGAAGGTGGGAATGAGGATAATCAAGATTTTGATAATGGTTATAATGGGGATAATGTTGTAACCCAGGCTTTGTTGAGGGCCTTTTATAGGGTTACTAGGGCCCAACCTTATAATGGAAATCGTGAGTGTATTGATGAGAGGCTCCGTTCAAACAGGGAAGAGTTGTTTGGGGGTATTGCTGGAACTATCCCTACGGTGGTTGAATATTGCATGGAGACCACTAAGCTCATATTAGAAGATTTGGACTACATTCCCGAGTAGAAACTCAAGGACGTTGTGTCCTTGTTGAGGGACGAGGCCTACAAATTATTGCAATCAATGGTTAGAGGTATGCTGTTAAAGCGTATTAATTAGGTTTATTTCCAGAAGCTTTCTAAAGTAAGTTTGTGGGCACCCATTATGTTTTTCCGAAGGAACTGATAGGGTTACCTTTGGATCAGGATGTGGAATTTTGTATTGAGTTACTGCCATATACAACACCAATGTCCATTTCTCCTTACCACATGGCACCGAAGGAGTTAAAGGAGTTAAATGTCCAACTTTAGGAATTTTGGACCGGGGTTTTATTAAACCCAATGTTTCACCTTGGGATGCACCGGTATTATTTGTTAAAAAGAAAGATGAGACACTTCATTTATGTATTGGTTACAAAGAATTGAATAATCTAACTGTAAAGAATAAGTATCCTCTGCCAATGATCGAAAATATGTTTGATCAGTTTAGGGGTACAACCATATTCTTTAAAATCGATTTGAGATATGAGTATTACCAATTAAAGGTGAAAGAATTTGATGTACCGAAGACTACATTTAGGACTCGTTATGGTCATTACGAGTTCCTAGTTATGTCGTTCAGATTGACTAATGCACCGATGACATTTATAGATCTCATGAATTGTGTTTTCCAGCCTTTCCTAGACCAATTCGTCATCGTGTGCATTGATGATATATTAGTAAATTCTAAGTTAGAACCTAAGCATGATGAGCATTTGAGGATAGTTGTACATATTCTTCGTGAGAAGAAGCTTTTTGCTAAGCTCAGTAAGTACGTGTTCTTGTTGAAAGAGGTTATGTTTTTAGCTCATGTGATATCTGCTGAGGATATCCGTGTGGATCCAGAAATGGTTAAAGCTATCTTGGATTGGAAGCAATCGAAAAATGCATCAGAGATTCAGATTTTTCTTGGTTTGGTAGGATATTATCAAAGGTTTGTTGAGGATTTTTCCTTGATAGCAATCCCATTGGTTAAGATGTTAAGGAAGAACACTCCTTTTAAGTGAACAGATGATTAGCAAGCCAATTTTGAAATATTAAAATCCGTATAGACTGAGGCTTTAGTTTTGTTATAGCTGAAATGTGGTAAAGAATATGTGGTATACAGTGATACTTCACATGTTAGGCTAGGGTATGTTCTAATGCAGGATGGAAAAGTGGTACCTTTGCCTCAAGATAGCTTAAGTCGCATGAGTGCAATTATCCGACTCATGATTTGGAGTTAGCGACTATTGTTTTTGCTCTTAATATATGGAGACATTATTTGTATTGTGAGAAGTGTCTCAAATATCTCCTCACCAAGAAAGAGCTTAATTTGAGGCAGCATAGATGGATTGAGCTACTAAAGGATTATGATTGCATAATTAAGTATCATTCTGGTAAGGCTAATGTAATAGTCGATGCCTTAAGCAAAAGAGCGATGTCTGAGTTGAGGGTGATGTTTGCCCATTTGAGTCTGTTTGATGATGGAGTATTTTGGCTGAGTTGCAAGTAAAGCATGTTTGGGTTTAGGAAATCAGAGATAAGCAGCAATCGGATGCTTCTTTAGCACCTTGATTTAAGTAGGTTGATGAAGGTTTGACTGAAGACTTTATGATTTGTAACAGCCCGATTTAGACCCTAATTGGAACGGTGGGTTCGGAACCACGAATCTGAGTCAAAAAAATATTTAAAAATTATTTTCTGTGTTTATTTTGTGTGAATTTATATCTGTGAAATTGTCGTAATTTAATTTTGTCGTTTAGCTGCCTGATTAAATAAAAGGACTTAATCGCGTAAAATGAAAATTTGAAGGTTAGTAGTAAAAGGGCCAAATAGTAGTTGTTCTTTTAATTTGGGGTGTTTATAATGCAATTATACCCTTGGATGTTTGCATGGACACATTCGGCCTTAGGAAGGTAAAGTATGAATAAAATTAAACAAGGTTAAAAAGGTAAATTATGTAATAAAATGTTTATAATAAAACATAAGATTAAAATGCTATCATTTTATTATGTTCATCCACCGAAAATAGAAACAAAAGAAAAGAAATAATAGAAGCTAGGTTCGACCATCTTTCTCAACTTGATTCAAGGTAAGTTCTAGCTCAGTTTTTGATATTTTTTACGTTTTTGAGATCGTTGCTTTGAGTACTACAAAACCCATGCTTAAATTTTTTTTATTTTGGTGAATATTTTGAGTTATGCCATTGTTGAGAGCTTGTGATTTTTGTTGTTTGATGATGAAATATGAAAGATATGTTTTTGATTAACATGTTTTGTATTGGAGTTTTTGATAACTTTGAGTAATTAGGACTAAATTGCAAAAATAATAATTTGAGAGACTAAAATGTGAAATAAATTAAATATATGGACTTGTATGAGTATGGGTAAAATTCAGCCCAACATGGGTATATTGAAATTTTGTATATTTTGTGTTTTGTGCAATAGGGACTAAATTGTAAAAAATGTAAATGTTAGGGATAAAATGGTAATTTTCCCATTGAATGAAAATATGTTTGAATGAGCTGAATTTGAATATGTTTAGATCGATAACAAAAGAAATTGGATTTGGATCGGGGGAAAGCAAAAGTTGTCAACTAGCTGTCCCGTTCCGTTTTACATTGTTCGAGGTAAGATTGTAAGCAATAGACGTGCTTAATTTTAAATAAATGAAAATATTATGTGCTGAAATGAAATTTTTGAATTTATAAATGCAAATGCTGAATGTATAAAAGCTTGGTATCTATATTCGTGAATTCGTTTTGACCGAGTTACGACGTCTGAAAGCCCCGTATGAGCCTTAGGAATAGCTAGGATACATATGTCATGACATAGGATTCTGATATGTGAGTGCGAGTAAGACTATGGCATTGATATGTGATTTCGATATATGTGTGTGAGTAAGACCCTGTTTGGGACAGTGACATCGATATGTTATTACATGTAAGACCACGTCTGGGATGTTGGCATTGTATGATATGTGTGATTATCCAAGTGTCCTATCCAATTCTGAATGGTTCATTGGGCATCAATAGGTTGTGATCGAAAGTGTAAAATGAGTTAAAATGACCAGGTATGAATTAGTTAGCTACCTAACTAAAATAAGGTAAGTAAGTAATTTGGTTATTTGTTTTAAATCATGTGTGATGCAAATAAAGGATTTATGTGACCATGATTTATGTGTTTGGTCTTATGAATGAATGATATGAATATCATGGAATTGGTTTTTGAATAAGTATATACAAGATCATGTCTATTCGGCCATATAGATAATATATATATCCAAGATGTTATATTATGATTTTGAGCTCATGTATATAAGTGTATGTATATTCGATATATATATTTACATTTTGGCTTGAAGGTTGTATGATAAATAATTATTTGGATTAAATCAACATTTGGCCAAGGTGGTGACTGTGTATGATAAACGCATTATTTATGAGACATGGTAGTTGCAATTAAATGTAATAACTATACTATATTATAGTTTAGTTTAATTAAGCTGATAATATCAATTGGTAGTTTATTTGCTTATAACTTACTAAACTATAATAGCTTACTGTGTGTATATTTGCTTCTGTTTTATAGATTTTGGATTCAAGTTACAAAGTCAGGGATCATCAGCAAAGTTCATCACACTATCTACTGCTTCGGTATTTAAATAGTTGAACTCAAACTATGGCATGTATAGGCTGGAATGTGTTTTGAAATGTTATATTTTGGTTATGTATAACTAAAGCCATGCGAAAATGGCTTTACTTCTAAGTTTGGTTTTGATTATGTTTGATCATGGTCTAAACTGTTTGGTGATGATGCTATGTGTTGTGAATGCATGGCATAGGTGATATATGATATATGTTTTGGGAATGGTTGAGTAGTGACATGTGTTTGAGCATGGAAATTAATTATTGACTTGGATAAGGAATGAATATATTGGCTGTAATATATATACATATATTCTTAGGTATGTTTGGTTGTTTTAAATGTCATTCATGTTAAAATAGAGTATGTATGAAAAATTTGGTTGACATGCTATTAAGGTATTAATATGTGGTATAGCATTAATATTTACTTGGTTATATTCAAACTTGAGATAAGTTTGTTTGGTATGACTATTACACAACATGTATGAGATGTGTTTTGAATAGGTTTTAAAGAGTAATCGGCTATGTTTCAGGGTGGTTAGAGTTGATATTAGGATATGTGTTATTTGCTATGTTTGGTACTTGGGAATAGTAAACTAGTTTCAGCCTAGTACCGAAATGTAACAATCATCATATGCATGCATGTATTTGAATGGGTTTTAATTGTTTAAATTTGGTTGTGATAGTTATATAACGAATGGACCAAATAATGATAATTTGTATATGTTGTTAGGATTTATTAAATTATATTACATTACGGTTCAGCAAATGTGATTAAAGTAGGTAAATTTTAGCAAGTTTGCATTCGGTCATGGCTTGTTAAATGTTGTTATTATTATATTCGGTCATGGCTTGTTAAATGTTGTTATTATTATATTCGGTCATGGCTTGTTAAATGTTGTTATTATATAATATGCATGTTGATTTGAATGTTTGAAGTGCGTAAATTTGTAAAATGATTGAGTTAAGTTGTAAGTGAGTAATTCTTTTAATTAAACTTGCATTCGGCTAAATGCACTGAATAATAACCAAATGACTAGCAATTTGTGCAATGGTAACTCACGAAAATAATATGTGTTTTTATGTGAAGTATAAGTGTCCAACTTGTTATTAAATGAATGTCGAATATGATATGACTTTATTTAAATTACTATATGTAATAGATTTTGTATATTCCATTTGTGTATAGAATATAGTATGCGATTAAAGTGTAATAAAGTTGACACATATTATAAGTTGAATTAAAAGTATATTCCGTTATGTGATATTAGTAATCGCATCAACTATTGATGTTAATAAATAATTGTTCTTAAAAGTTTATACAAGTGCACTCATGTGAATGTTTGGATTTGTGTTTTGACTGGTAATACCTCGTAACTCTAATCTGGCGACGGATACGGGTTAGGGGAGTTACATGATTAGTTCTGTTGGTATTTTTGTTTCAGATGCATATATTGTGTACTGAATTATTAGAGTTTGCAATAAGCTAATTGCAGGAGGCACATATTAACCAATATGCTATGCATCTTGGAGGTAATAAGATGTACCGTGAGTTAAGGGAACTGTATTGGTGGTTAGGTCTTAAGAGTGAGGTAACAGACTATGTGTCAAAGTGTTTGACTTCCCAGCAAGTTAAGACTGAGCATTAGTTTCCTCTAGATTATTGCAGCTGATCTGAATTTCGTAGTGGAAATGAGAGTGAGTGACCATGGATTTTGCTAATAGGTTACCTTTAACACCCACTAAGAAAGATTTGATTTGGTTCATTATGGATATATTGACTAAGTTTGCCCATTTCATTCCAGTTTGCATTGATTACTCTCTTCAGAAACTGACTAAGCTCTACATTTTTGAGATAATGAGACTGAATGAGGTCTCAGTGTCAATGTAACAGCCTGATTTTGGGGCTAGTTGAAATAGTGGTCTCGGGACCACAAATTCAAAGTTAGAGAAATTATTTTATTATTAACATAGAGTCATAGCATGTTTATATTAGTGCATGAAAAAATTGGTGAGCTAATTTTTAACGTTTGTGAGCCC
The DNA here is from genome assembly GCF_025698485.1 of Gossypium arboreum. Classification (NCBI taxonomy): domain Eukaryota; kingdom Viridiplantae; phylum Streptophyta; class Magnoliopsida; order Malvales; family Malvaceae; genus Gossypium; species Gossypium arboreum. The sequence continues at coordinate 53,508,670 of NC_069077.1, forward strand.
AATTACGAAAATGGACTAAATCGCATAAAGTGAAAAAGTCCTAATTTGATAGCTAAAGGTGTTATTTTATTAGAGAATCAAAATTGGGGGATTTTAAAGGGCAATTAGACCCTTTTAAAGGAGCATAGTTGGCCATATAGTCAAAGAGGAGACAAAATTTTAAAATTTGGTGGGTTAGGTAGCTTATTTTGACCAAAAATAGAAATAGATAAAAGAAGGATGATATCTTTCATCTTCTTCTTCCAACGAAATTTTCAACAAAGAATGGGGTTTTAAGAGCTTGAAATTTCAAAACTTTAAGCCTTCACAAGTAAATGATCCTAATGGCTTTTCTTAAATCTTTTTGTACTTTTGAGGCCTTTAAAGAATGAGCTTTCAAATGAGGGTACTATTTTGAAAAATAATTAAGAGTCTAGGGTTTTGCCATGAAAGGATTTGTGATGTTTGCTGAGTTTTTATAGAAGAAAATGAGTCTTGGGTGTCTTATAAACAACTTTTGTAAAAGGTGTTAGCATGAAAACACCTAAAAGGACTAATGTGCATAAGTTGTAAAATAGATAATAAATGTGTGAAATAGTATGAATTTGGAGTTGCTATAAGAGTCAAAGAGGTTCAGTTAGTCTTCAGAAATAAAGAAATTCGATAAAAATTAATTTTCGAGGCTAAGGGTAAAACGGTCATTTTGTCAAGGTCTAGGGGCAAAATGGTCATTTTACCAAAGAAGTGAATTTTCTATTGCCTAATTTTATTTAGTGATTAAATAAGTGTATTTTGCAATTATAGATTAAGAAATACCGAATCTGAACCTAGACCGAGGGAAAGCCAAGCAAATCGACTAAATCGACTAGTCGCCACATTTTGTAATCCGAGGTAAGTTGTATGTAAATCTTACAGCTACATTGATAATATATGTGTTTGAATTGTATCGAAATTATTATAGCATAAATTGCTTGACTTGTGGAAATGAGAAAATGTGATGAGGATAGAGATAGTAATATTCCCGTTGGAACCCAAGGGAAATAAATCAGATATTCATGCCATGACGATGGGGTCATTTGTGAGAGCTAGTGTAAGACCATGTCTGGGACATGGCATCGGCATTGAGACGAGTGCTAGTGTAAGACATTTCTGAGACATGCATTGGCCTCGAGACGTAAGCTAGTGTAAGACTGTCTGGGACATGCGTGGCTACGAGATGATAGTCAGTGTAAGACAATATCTGGCACATGGCTTCGACTTGAGATATAAGCTAGTGTAAGACCGTGTCTGGGATACGGTATCGGCATCTTACCCCACGTTTGAGGCTATGGTATATCCGATAGCATTCCGAATGGTTCGACGGTGGAAGTTCTGATTTCTAGCTAATAAGAAAAGTATAATCGTGTTGTGAGTGATACAGGTACCTATTTGGTATGTATAAAATGTGAGCCACATTATATGCCATTTGATATGTATTGAGTATTGATGAGTAAGTTTTGCTTAAGCCCACTTGTGTATTATGATACTTGTTGATGAATGGCAAAGTATTGTTGTATAATTATTTATATGCAACTTACTAAGCTTTATGCTTACTCCTTCTCCTTTCCTTCTTCTTATAGTGTCGTCTATCTAGCTCAAGGATCAACGGAAGTTAGAGATATCGATCACACTATCAATCGAAGCATTCAGTATAGTTTGATTCATATTTTTTAATATGGCATGTATAGGGAACTAGACTTCAGTTTTGTGTTGTTATTAATTTGTCCAAATATGTTGGCTTGGGATAAATTCTTCATTTTGTATTAAGCCTTGAATGATGGCTAATATTCATTTTGATATATGCAAATGATGTTGTGATCATGGATGAGTAGAATGCACAAATGGAATGTTATCTATTGTGGCTGATTTTATTACATGAAATAGTCTTGTACTTGTTTTGGTTGCTTTCGTATAGGTTTTGTAAGTAAGGGTGGCAAAGAGCCTCGGTAAATAGCCTAATTTTGTCCACACTGGTAGGCACACGGGCGTGTGTCTAAGCCGTGTGATACACGCGGCCAGTACCATGGGCGTGTTGTCCAGCTGTGTGTCCCCTGCACGTAAAAATTTCAAGTCAGTATGCATGATAGTAAACACACGAGCAGAGACACGTCTATGTGTCTCAACCGTGTGAAGGGCAAGGTCTAGCACATGGGCGTGTGCCTTGGCAGTGTGACCCTTATGAAATGCTAAAGTCAGAAATAGAATGTCTAGGTTTTTGCACACGGGCTAGGACATAGGAGTGTCATGGCCGTGTGAAGGACACGGGCATGTGACAAGTCGTGTGAAAACCCCTGTAGGTGTGTATTTAGAATTAATTCCACACGAGTAAAGGACACGGGCGTGTCCCTGTTTTGCTTAGGCCGTGTGAGACACACTGGCCATTATCACGGCCTTGTTGGAATGGTCACATGGGCGTGTTGGCCCTTCCACACGGGCGTGTGCCCTTGTGACAAGTGACATTTTCCTATAGTTGTCAAAAGGACCCAGATTGGTCCAAAATGATTTCTGATGTGTGTTTTAGGCCTCGTAAGCCCATGTTAAGAATATATTGATAAGTTTGAGAAAGTTTTAAAAGTTTCAAGTCATGAAGACTCGGAATTGGTTGTAAGTATGAGTTCAAGTTAGGTAACGCCTCATATTCCACCTCGGCATAGGATACGGGTATGGGGTGTTACATTTAGTGGTATCAGAGTATAGTTTAGTCGGTTCTAGGACTAACCTAGCATGATGTACGAGTCTAGCTATACATGCCATAACGGTATATTGATAGTGTGACGATTTCTGACAATTATAAATTATGTTTTTATATAGTAAATGGATCCTGATAAAGCCACGGTGGATGACGTTGAGAGAATGTGCCGATTCCCGCTAAAGGGACTGCGTCAGTTGAGAGTGAGCCTGTGACTATGGGCCAAGGTGGGGGGACTAGAGAAGCCTATCTCCGAATAATGGATGCTTGGTACACGAATTTTGTTCGTGCAAACTCGAACACTGCACCTCCCCTACCTCCTCTGATTCCTCAGTATGCTCCAGTAGCTCCGCAAGGTGCGGACATAATTAGGAGAGAAAATCCTTTGGTAGACAAGATCCAAAAATAAGGGTCAGAAGAATTCCAGGCAAATCTCGATGACGACTCGAAGAAAGTAGAGTTTTGGTTAGAGAATACCATCAGGGTATTCGACGAATTGTCATGCACGCCTGAGGAGTGCGTGAACTGTACCGTGTTGCTTTTGCGAGATTCAACTTACCAGTTGTGGAACACACTCGTGTCTGTGGTACCAAGAGAGAGAATAACGTGGGAATTCTTCCAAAAAGTGTTTCGAAAGAAGTATATTAGCTAGAGGTTCATAGACCAGAAAAGGAAAGAATTCCTAGAGTTGAAGAAAAGAAGTAGGACAGTGATAGATTACGAACAAGAATTTGTGAAACTCAGCAAATACACGATGGAGTACGTGTCCTCAGAAGCCGCCATGTGTAAGAGGTTCGAGGATGGCCTCAATGAATATATCCAAGTGTTTTTTGGTATTTTAGAGATAAGAGAGTTTGTAGTGCTCGTCGAGAAAGAATGCAAGGTAGAAGAGCTAGTAAAAGAAAGAAGGAAAGCGGCTATTGAGTCGCGGGATTCAAAGAAGAGACAGATGGGAAAATCACATCAGTCCTCGTCTAAAAGATCAAGAGAGTTCGCAACCCGATTGAATGTTTCAGTGGGGTTTTCAAATAGAATCAAGAACCGACATAATGCAACTTCTAAAGCTCAGACCACTTCTGTTGTGAGCGTCGGTAGTGCTCGGCCAATTAGGCCAGAATGTTCGCAATGTGGTAGACGCCATTTCGGTAAGTGTTGAGGTAAAGAAAGGGGGTGTTTTAAATGCGAGTCACTGGACCATTTCATCCGAGACTGTCCCGATGTAGAAGAGGGAGAGAAAAAGCAAGAAGTGAAGGTGGAACGAAGGAAAAATGTGGAAGCGTACACAATCGCAACAAGTAATAAAGTGGCAAGTAATGTCGAGTTATCGTACCCAGAAGGATTGTAAAAATAATTATTTATGAAATTAATTGTAAAACACTTTGGTGAGGTAAAAAAAATTTTGGTTTTAAAAGATGGTCAAAAACTATTTAAAAACTAAGTAAATAATTAAAATAAAACAAAGGAGTTCTAATGCACGATTTCAAATAAGATTTAATCAAGGTAACATACTTGTGTTGGATTGATTATATTCCTCTAACTTAGAATAATAAAACTCATTTTTACATTGTTACGAATAAATTCGCGCCAACTCGGTAATTGGCTAACTTCTGAACATACTCACATACAAAAATCTATTCATCTCTTGACATATCCCTATGTCAATTCAATCGACTAAACAGATTCTAATAAGCAAACATGTTATTGCACATACGTACTCATTAAATTGAACTAATCTCTTGCATATCCCTATGTCAATTCAAATGATTAATTAAATCTAGTAAGTATATAAAAGACTATGTAAGGTAACAAGGCATCCCTACCTTGGTACAGTTTAATCACAATAATCTTGCAAGTTACGCAAGGAAATAGTATTGCCAGATACATTGCTAATTTAACCTTCAACTACCTTAGAAGAATAAACATGCACTGATTAAGTATTGTGTCAAATAATTATAATTTCAATCTGTTTAAATATTTAATTCATTAGTTATTTAACGATTATATTGCAAAAATAACTTAGGCATGATTTTTCTTAACCAAGCAATTTATCGAGGCCTATAATAGCATAAACATCATTTTAACAATTCAAGTAGGCAGAATATAATCAACCCAACACAAACTTAATTTTAAGCTAAATTGATTAAAATAACCATTTCAATAGCATAAATATTTATAAACATGTTCATCAAAACAACAACAAAAATTAAAGAGATAGGAACAAGAAGCAAATCCGGTGTTTCTCCGTGGCTTGACTAGTTGCTTCGTTCTTCGTTGCCCTCGGCTATCAAGGTGGATTATGAACACCTAATTGCTGCTCCAAAATGGCTGATGAGAGCCTCCTTCCCAAGAGAAGAAATCGCCACTTGAACAACAAGGGAAATGGGATGGAAAAAGTGAGAAAAGTGAGAAAGGAGAAGAGAGAATGAGAGAATGTTGTGGAATGAGGGATGGTTTGAATGATCAGCAAGGGGTGGCTTTTATAGCTGATTGTGGCTGCTAAAAATAGCAAATTCCAGTAGCCAAAGAGCCCCCCAATGGCCGGCCATCTACTTGGCAAGAGTTGAGACTTTCAACTTTGCTAAAAATGGCTTAGGGCAAATCTACAAAGCCACAATTAAAGGTGGGGTTTGAATGCAAACTAGAAGTATTTAGAGGGCCTTTTTGTAAGCATATTTAATCAGCTAAATTTTGATTTGGGTCAGCATATGGACGGTTCTGGGCTGCCCAATTCTGATTTGGGTCAGCATATGGACGGTTCTGGGCTACCCATTTATTTAACCCAAATTAAATGGAGAATAAATTAAAATTAATTAAATTATGAATTAATACACATTTTCTGGACCGTCTTAGGCTGGAAATTCATGTGCCTCGATACTTCAAATTGCTTCTCGGTTTTGTGCTTTCAACAGTGTCAACCGAGCCAATTTTCGCCCTTTGCGCGAATCTGTCGAAAATAGTAAAAATTAATCAAAATTGAGTATAAAATTAACTAAATTCGCCATGTTCATATTTTTAACACAATTTAATTATTTTATAATATTTAATTATTTTTTCGACAAGAATTTAACCGGATTTGCATGAATTTAAGTATGAATGGGTATGAAAAAGTATATAATTTTTGTGTTTCCACACCCCCAAACTTAATTCATTGCTCTTCCCGAGTAATGCACAAATTTTGAAAATAATTTCTCAGAAATATCCTTGAAAAATTCCTTCAGAACAACATTTTTCCCAAAATTATGAATTTAAAATACTTATGCTCAAAGACAAGAAATCTGATAGTTATGCTACTTAAGTATACATATTGTTCAAATTAAATTCAACAACTTATTATAATAGAAAAATTTAGACTAAATGCTTTTGTAACAAAGGCATGTTAACCCTTTAATTTGATTTTTATTCCTTTATTTAAGAATAAACTGCAATCATTAAGCTTAACTTATGTCTTCATATGTTGATCGTAGCAATTTCTCTCCACTAATTTAGGTAGCATTAGGACTTTGAATCAATAGGTCTTTATCAAGGTTGTAACGTGGCTAGGCTAGGGGTAGGTGAAAGATGAATAAATTTTGGTTTAAAAACGCTAGACTCAATGTCAATCGAACCTTCAGAATTTTTACCTTCGATACACCAACTTGACATTCATATGCTCTTTTGTACATCTCTTTCAAATACATGTGCCCTCTTTTTTTTTTCTTCTTCTTTTTTTAGCTAACACGAGCACTTACTTTGTGTACTGCAATTCTTAAGCAATTGATACTTCTTTTCCACTCCCCCAAACTTATTTTCGAAGTACATTTTGAATATTACTGAGTCTACTGTTTGGGACAATTTTAAAATCATTAAGCGAAAAGTAATGGCTAATCATTGCAAGGGTCAAAATAAAATTAGGCCATATGTCTCAAAGTTGTGTTTCAAAGGATAAATTTTACCATGGAGGCTTGAAAGGCTCAAACGGTCCAAACAATACTTGCCTAAATCATTTCCAACGTTCTATGCTCCTAAGGATTTTGCCTCAAGAAACTACTAAATCAATTCTAAAGACTCAAACTTTCATGCATACCTAACTTTCCTAAAGAACTAAAAATTTTATGGCACGAATTTGCATGCTTTATTAAAAATACATTCATGTCATTATTAAGCTAACATAATAATTTACTGAAATAATAGAACTTTATTCATACTTAAATTGAGCATACTTAACAAAATTCAAATTTTTGAACAAAAAAATCCTAATCATAATTAAAAGAAAACTTTATTCTAAGTGGAAATAATTCAATTTTTTCGTCCCCCCAACTTAAAATGAACAATGTTCTCATTGTTTAAAGTTAATATATACTATACACCATGTAGGATTTTAGAAAAGAGGTGGTGAGTCAATTTGATTGCTTAAGTACCAAGCTCTTTGTAAATCCAATCCTAGACATGTATATATCTATTGCCACACTTTATACTTTGTGACTTGCTTATATTAGTGATTTTCCTTTCTTGTTTTATTATGCAAAAATAAAAAAAAAATTCCTAATTAAACTTAATCCTAAAAATAGTCTAAGAGTAAAAATAAAGTAAAGTCAAGATCCCTTCGTTTTATTTATTCGCAGATCCTTCCGTTCTGGACTCATCTTTTGCTCATCATTATTACCTTTGCACGAATCACTTCGCTCCTTCTTTGATAATGGACTCCATGGTTCAAATATGAAATCTAGAAACTCAGGCACAAAAATAAACGTGTCATTGTATATTTTCTTAAAAAGACTTCTCATCGAGTCATCCCTTATTTTTGAGTATCTCCAGTAGGCTTGTTGCTGCCATTGCATATGTTGCATTAAGTCCATCAATTTTGATAGCTCATCCCGAAGGTCTGGGCTAGGTGATTGAGCTCTAAACATTGAAGTTTCAGCATCAGGTTCAGCTTCTGGCTCCACTGATTTTACCTTATCAGTGACTTCAAATGATATTGTAGGATCTTCTTCTTCATCAGGGTCCTCCGATTCCTCACTTACTTCAACTCGTTGCTGTAGAACTGAGTCTCTAGCTACTCGGTAAAGGTCCTAATCCGTGATTGTGCCTTGGTTATACCCTGTCTTCCTTACATTCGCAAGAATTTTAGCTTTCAAGAATAAAATTGTTATTATAATGGGGAAGTGAGCAGGGCTAGAGCGTTTAACAGCACAATTCCGTATTTCCCTCAAAATGATCTTCCTTACATCAATGGTCTTACTAGTTAGGATCGACTACAATAAGACCATTCACTCTAATGAGATTGTAGTCCCATATGAGCTAGGCATAAGGCTGAATCGGATGAAGTATAACCATACCTTCGCGAGTGGTGTCAAATATTCTCTTCAACAAGTGTGGATTCCTTATTTTGACACAGTCTATGTAGAACTCTGAACTATTAGTTCCTCGAGAATTTCTTGCAAATTTTCAGGCTTGATATTGCTCATCAATGTGAAATATTCATCGTTTTCGAAATCATGTAATTCAAAGCACTCATTAATAGCATTTGACTTTATCGGTACCTTGATTCCATGAACTGGAACTTCTATCATCTCGCTTGAAGTTAAATTAGCATAGAACTCATGAACTAGCTCTTTGTCCACACTAGGTCTCTTTTAACAAAATAGCTCACAATTGAGAGTTTCAGCAACTTGACAAATACTTGCCATAAAGTCTCTATAGTTGCTTTCTTTTAATGTAAAGCCTTTCTTTGGATGCATCTGTTGATTTTTGAAGATACTTTCATATTTCACTCTGGCTTCTTCATAGTGGAACTTGTTTTGTGTTTCATCAATTTGAGCGGAAGCACGAGCTCCCTTGCGAGGCATGTTTAACCACCTTTTGTGTAGAAAAAAATAATGAAAGAAAAGATGGCAATTTAAATTGAGGGTTGGAGGGTTTGTGGCCTAGGATGGATGAATGAAGAATGGCGCACAAGCAGCTAGGGCGTGCGGGAGTGGTGCATGTGGGAGCAGTGAGGTGCAGCAAGGCTGGAAGCAGGTAGCGACATGGGCGTTCGGCAGCAGGTAGCAATTGGGCGCGTGCAGGATGGTGCAGAAGGCAGGTATGAAGGCCTGGCCCAAGCTGAGGCTGGTGTGGCAAGCGGGTGATGGAGTTGGACATGCTTACGGCTTGTTAGGACGTGCGGTGTATGATGCTAACCGAGTGGCTGCTGGGCAAAGGGTTTTGGCACTTTGGTGTTTTAGTGCTTTTGGTTTTGAGTGATAGATGAATGAGAAGATGGGTGGAATTTATAGAGGGAAAAATAGGAATTAGAGTTGAATTCTTAAAATAATTTAATTAATAAAAATTCTAAGTTCTAATCCTATACAAAGATAACAACAATTAATAATTAGATATATGCATATTAAATTATTAATTGCTATTTAATTTATTTAAACAAAGATAAAATATGATTAAGACTAATCCTAATTCTATGCTAAATTGATAAATATTAATATATAAATTATAATAGATATAATTATATATTAAAGATTATCATCTTATTATTATTATTAAAACTTATCAAATAAAGTATGACTAAATTAACACTAATCCTAAAATTGATAATAATTAATATATATTATAATGGATATAATTATATATTAATAATTATCATTTTTTATTAAACTGAAAACATTTATTCTAGAAGCCTTTTGAAAATATTTACAAAAGAGGCATCTAGTTTTTATTATTTACTGAATAGAGCAACCAAATTTTAGAAGTGATTCAATTAAGTCCCTAGACTTAATGAAAATTTCGAATTGAGTTGCAATTTAAGACTTGGATCAAAATTGACCCTTTTATTTGAAAAATCAAAAATTGAATTTTCTATTTAGAGAATAATTTTTTAGAAAATTATGTTAAAATCAATTCTCAGGAAAGATTGGAGGGATCACAAGCGGTCCCACTTAAGTTCCAATCTCCTAGACAGAATTTATTTAAACATACTAATCTCAAAAATATACCCTAAATCATTTATTAAAAAGGAAAATAAGAAAATTTTAAACATCCGATAAAATGAACGAAATTTCATTCCGTTCAATCTTATCTCCCTAATAGTGTTTCAGGCGCTGAGCATTAACTTGAAAATTACCTCCCCTACCTTGGAGCTCGACAACTCTGTATGGATAGATGGAATGAATTGTAAATGGACTGGACCAACGTGATTTTAGCTTACCTAGAAAGAACTTTAGTCTAGAATTAAATAACAAGACTTGCTGACCTGCTTCAAATTCTAGAACTCGAATGTGCTTGTCATGCCATTTCTTATGTCTTTCCTTGAGTAATTTGTCATTTTCATAGGAGAACATCTGAAGTTCCTCTAGCTCATTGAGTTGGAGCATTTGTTTCTCTTTAGCAAGCTTAGGATCCAAGTTGAGTTGTCGAAGAGCCCAGTAAGCCTTGTGCTCTAACTCTAAGGGTAGATGACATATTTTCCCAAAGACCAACCTGTAGGGTGACATTCCTAAAGGTGTCTTGAATGCTGTCTGTAAGCCTATAAAGCATCGTTCAGCCTTTTGGACCAATCTCGTCAGTTTGGGCAAACTACCTTCTCAAGTATGCCTTTGATCTCCTTATTAGCCAGTTCAGCTTGCCCATTCGTCTATGGATGGTAAGCTGTTGCAACCTTGTGTTTCACTCCGTGCTTGTCTAATAACCATTTTAACCACTTGTTCACGAAGTGGGACCCTTCATCACTAATGATAGCTTTTGGGGTTCCTAACCTTGTGAACACATGTTTCTGCAAGAACTTAATTACAACCCTAGCATTGTTTGTCGGATAAGCTTCAGCCTCGACCCACTTGGACACATAGTCCACTGCTACCAATATATACTTGTGACCAAAAGGCGGTGGGAAAGGACCAAGAAAGTCAATACGCCATACATCAAACAATTCTACCTCAATGATGTTTTTTCGAGACATCTCATTTCTATTGGTGACATTTTAGACCCTTTGACATTGGTTACAGCTCTTTACGTACGCATATGCATCCTTGAATAGTTTTGGCCAAAAGAATCTGGCTTGCAATACTTTGGCCGCCGCACGAGTACCTCCAAAGTGTCCCCCACTTGGAGCTGAGTGACAATGGTATGAAATCGTTTATACTTCATCTTCTGCCATGCATCTCCTAAGCATCTGATCTACACACCTTTTAAACAAATACGGCTCTTCCCAGAAATAGTACTTCACTTCGTGAAGAAACTTTTTCCTTTGTTGATACGTCTTATCAATTGGCATCAAACCACAAGCTAAATAGTTAGCAATATCAGAAAACCAAGGGGTATTGTGGACATGACTTACCTTCAGTATGTATTCATCTGGAAACGTTTCTTGAATTGGTATAATAGGAGAGCTCCCTTCTTGCATCTCCAATTTGGATAAGTGATCTGCTACTTAGTTTTCTACCCCCTTTCTATCTTGAATTTCTAGATCAAACTCTTGAAGTAGAAGTACACATAATATCAGTCTCGACTTAGCGTCTTTCTTGGCAAGCAAATACTTAACTGCCCAGTGGTCTGTATGGACAGTTACTTTGGTACCTACAAGATAAAATCGAAACTTGTGAAAAGCAACTACAATAGTGAGTAACTCTTTTTCTATTACCGTATAGTTCAGTTGAGCTCCTGTAAGAGTCTAGCTTGCATAGTAGATGGGATGAAAAGCTTTGTTCCTTCGTTGGCCCATGACAACTCCTATCGCGAAGTCACTTGCGTCACACATTAATTCAAATGCCAAATCCCAGTCTAGTGTGACAATTATGGGTGCCATAACTAATTGACTCTTCAAATCCTTGAAAGCTCTTAAGCATTCATCATCGAACTTGAACATCGTGTCCTTCTCCAATAATTTGCATAAGGGTTTAGCAATTTTGGAGAAGTCCTTGATAAATCTTCGATAGAAACCGTTGTGGCCCAAAAAGCTACTAACACCCTTTACAAATGTTAGAGGTGGAAGCTTCTTAATAACATCTACCTTTGCTTTGTCTACCTCGATACCATGTCTCGTTATCTGATACCCTAGAACAATTCCTTCTCGTACATGAAATGACACTTCTCCTAGTTAAGTACGAGGTTCGTTTCTTCGCATTGTCTTAGTACCCTAGCTAGATTGGCTAAGCAATCACCTTAAGTATCTCCAAATACTAAAAAGTCATCCATAAAAACTTCCAAGTACTTCTCAACCATGTTAGTAAAAATAGACATCATACATCGTTGAAATATAGCAGGTGCATTACATAAACCAAATGGTATGCATCTAAATGCAAATGTCTTGTACGGGGAGGTGAACATTGTCTTGTGTTGATCTTTCGGTGCTACTGTAATTTAATTATACCTCGAGTATCCATCGAGAAAATAGTAATAGTCTCGCCCCGCGAGTCTATCCAGCATCTGATCCAAGAATGGCAAAAGAAAATGATTTTTCCTAGTCGCCTTGTTTAGCTTCCGGCAATCGATGCAAATCCTCCATCCTGTAACTGTTCTATTTGGTATCAACTCGTTATTCTTATTCTCTATGACTGTGATACCTCCCTTCTTTGGCACGCACTGGACCGAACTTACCCACGAACTGTCTGAGATGGGATAAATGATACCCGCATCTAACCACTTGATAATCTCTTTTTTCACTACGTCCTTCATGATCGGGTTTAGTCTTCGTTGTCTATCAATCATCCCTTTTTCGCCATCTTCCAGGATAATCTTGTGCATCCATACAGATGCACTAATATCGTGGATATCAGCTATGGTCCATCTGACAGCCTTCTTGAATTGTTTCAACACCAAGATAAGTTTCTCTTCTTGCTTAGTAGTTAACTCTGTTGAAACAATCACAAGCAGAGTAGAGTAGTTACCTAAATAAACATATTTCAAATGTGACGGAAGTTCCTTTAGTTTTAATTTAGGTGGCTCCTCGATTGACGCTTTTGGTTGGGATAATCCCTTTTTTCTAGCTCCAAAGATTCAAAGCGGGATTGCGGATTAAACCCTTTTGATTAGCTTCTAAAAAAGGTACGTATTCATCTTCCTCTTCATCATTTGGAGGATCTGATGTCAAAATTGTTCCAACGGATCCTCAACTTAGTTGAGCTCCTTTTCCACTATTAAATCCTCTAAATCGGATGCTACAAAACAATCATTAATTGTGTCAGGAAATCGCATAGACTTAAAAACGTTAAATGTTACCTGATCATCCTGAACACGCATAGTAAGCTCACCCTTCTGCATAGCAATAAGGGTCCTTCTGGTTGCTTGGAACGGTCTTCCTAGGATAATCTACACTTCTTTGTCTGCTTCAAAGTCTAGGATAATAAAATCAGTAAGGAAAATAAATTTATCTACTCGTACCAATACGTCCTCGGTTTTCCCTTCCGGATGTGCTAAAGATCGATCTACTAGTTGAAGTGTAACCGTAGTAGGTCTAACTTCACCTATACCCAACTTTCTAAATATTGACATAGGCATCAAGTTTATACTTGCACCCAAGTCACATAGTGCCTTACCACAATACATTGC